>NC_092880.1:347288-947288 GCF_028372415.1 Notamacropus eugenii
GGTCGAGGGAATACGTTCCAAGTCAAGGACTCTCCCAGAGCAGGATGGAAGCATCTGAGCAAGACTTTCCTTGACGGAAGGGATGTGGGGGAGGACAAGCACGTCAGTCAGGATGTGTCCCTGTTCCTTGACTTCCAGAAGACCCTGCAGGGAAGGAGTCTGTGTGTGGCATCATTCCATTTGGGCGTCCCTTTGCATAGTGCGGAAAAAGGTCCACATCCGGAAAAGGCGTGCTGGATGCCAAGCCTATTTCTGACGTCCCGAGGAGGAAACCATTTCCAGATGGCAAGGCTGTCAGAAGCCTTCCATCTTCACAAGAGAAAGGGAGGTTCCCACTTCTGCTGACTCAATCTTGACACATGCCCAAGTGGCACTTGACCTTATCTCTCAGCTGCACTTCCCAATGCTGTTTGCCTGAGGTGAGGGTCTGGTTGCCCGAAATTCAGCCAGAACACAGTCCAATCGATCTTTGTGGTCAGGCAAGCCCTGAGGCACACTTCCATACTGGACGCTCTTGACATCTGCAGGCAGGATGAGGTGAGCATTGACTGATTCAGGATCAAGAGTTCTATCCCTGGCCAGTCCCCTGCGCTCTTCTTTCTGGCCTGTGATGGGGACGGGGGCCCAGGCAGGGGAAGCCAGCTCTGGGCTCTGGAAGCACTGAGTCCTCTCTCCTCTTCAAAGTAGGCGCCATGGCCTGGAGTGTTGGCAAGGGCACCTTGTCCAAATTCTCCTCGACTTCTCCTTGCTTTCCGTGTTCCAAGACGATTTCCCTCCAGTCACTGCATCCAATTCACGGGAATTCCTCAGTTGACGTCCACACGCGACTCCCTTGGCATTTCTGTCAAAGGATTCCCAGCTCTGCACGCGGGATCAAAGGAAGGCCACAGAAGGGAAATGGCAGGAGAATAGCAGCACGGATTCGTTTCACGAAACCACCTTCCTGAAAACGTCCGCATTCTCTTCCTGCGTCTGCAAGGTGTATTCAGTCAGTCCAGGCTTTGGCATTGTGGACTTCTCTAGCACTAGGGTCCTCCACAGAAGTGCCTCACTCAGCAGCATGAAGCAGGACTTCCCTTCAGCAAGAGGACAGAAATTGGGGAGGACCCAACTTGCCACCTGAAGCACGTTAGCAGAATTTTTCTTTCGTTAATAGCTTCAAAAGGCTCCCTTTTCTCACCAGGATGGAAGATTAGGAATGCGCTGCATTTGCCATGGAAAGTCAATTCTTCACCTGGGAGGGGAAAATCGTTGACATTCCACTACGGGCTGAAGGAAAGTTTCGGGAAAGGAGAAGAGCTTCTGGCAGGGTCAGGGGAAAAGGGATTGTCTCCTGATCCAGTCGGCGCCAGCGCCGTTAGAGGCAAAGGACCTCGGACTTCTTGGAGCTATTTCTTTCTTTACCCAGTTGTTTGTGTGTTTCTTTGTTTATTTGATCTTTGATTAAAATATTTTTTAAATATTTAATTTATTTTATTTGAGATGATTTACCTTATTTTTTTTTTTTTTTTTTGGTAATTTAGTCGATCAAAATGTATTTATGTCTTCCTTTCCCCTGTAGCCCCCAATTCTCCAGAGGCCAGAATTGCACCTGAGGGCCGAACATCCACACATGCTTTCTTCTTCTCCATTCCCCTCCCAAGGTAATTGATAAGACTCGATGTCAGGGGCAGCGGCAGCAGCCTAGAGGCTGAGGTGTATGGGCAGAGCCCCCAAAGCCTTCGTCCCAGGGAAGTGGCTTGAGTGATCCTCAGTGTGAATCGAAGTCCTGGGAGCCGTCCTACTCCAAGTCTTGGAGCGCATCCGAGGAATATCGGTTCCATTTCCTCGGTCTCATGCCACTTCTTTCCTCATCAGGAAAACTACCATATTCGCCATCACACCCCCTGCTGCTCTCTGTGTCCCTGCTTCCTTCTTCCTGCTCAGGGGAGTCGTCACGCCAGCGATTTTCACTCTTTTCATCTTCCTCATCATCCTGATCTTCTTCCATTTCCTGTGCTGGATCATCTGCTTCCGCCTCGCACTTCTCACTCTAGGGCTGTCCCGAGAGTTGGCCTTGAGTCGATCTGGGAACAGCCATGTCCAGGTCCTTCAGGGCCTAAACATAGTCTTCTTCTTCATTGTCTAGGTGCTCTGCTACTTTTCCATCCTGGCAGATGGCCTGTGGCTCACGGCTCACCCTTAGTGATTTAGAGATGATCCCCTGTGGTTGAGAATCCTCGGGGCAGGGAGAAGGAATGGGCAGGGTGTGTTTCTGAGCAACCTGGTCCTGCCTGATATCACAGAGTTGGAATTGTTGCGCAGATGATGACGTGCCTCCTGTCTGTGACGTTCGTGTGGCAGCCTGAGAGTCTGGCTCGTCTGTATGAGGCCTGGCGGCAGCGGCCACAGCTGGCAGGGCTGCTTCTCCTTGCGCACAGGCGGCCCGGCGTTTGGAGAGCAGGCCACGGCGGTCCTCGTGCCGTGTCAGCAGCTTTGCCGTGAGGAGGTCGTCACGGATGCTGTGATGGCTTTCCAGAGAAGGAGTCAGGGCTCTGGTGGCCTTCTCTCTGCTCGTGCCTTTTCTGACATGCTTCCGAACAGGCTCATCCCGGGAGCGTCCCGTGGCTGCCAGCTTCAAGACGTTGTCCTGCAGGGAGCCCGTCGCCGCCCCCTGCGCCCCTCCTGGGACGCCCCGATTCCTCTACCTTTCCACGCCCGCATCAGCTCCTCGTCAGTATCCGCGCCACCATTCCATCTCAGCCAAGGCACCTTGGGCGCCACGCCCGCCTTCCTGCTCTTGGCACTCTTCTCTTCCACTTCCAAAGCCATTGGTGGCCCATGATGAGTGTCCTGGGGCAGCTTGGCCTTGCTCTCCTTCAGCCTGACACGATTGGCTCTGGATTCCTCCTTCAGTCTTTGCCAAGAGAGCTGTTCTTCATCCTTTGGGATCTGGAGCATTTCCCCCCATTCAGAAAGAGTGGAGTGCATCCCGGTGTCCTCATCCTCCTGAAGGAGGCTCTCTCTTTCTCTCACTTGGCCCAAAGCCCTTTCCAACTCCTCTCCTTTGGTCGCTAAGGCAGTGCGAGCTTCCTGGAGCTTGGCCTTGCCCTTGCCAGGGGCTGTTTCCAAGGGAAGCACTTGGTGATCCTTGTGTTCTGGGCGTGATAAAGAGGAATCAGTGAGGACCCTCTGGTGTTCCTCACACAACTTCTCTTTCGCCCGTCTTCCCCACAGCTAGTGAGACTCACCATGCTGTGGAGCAAATGACGTCTGAGCACTGGACTGGTGAGGGCGAGATTTGGCAGGTTCCCGTTGGGCCCCAAATCGCAGACTTGGCGAAGCCCTCGGCAGTGCGGACAAGTCACGCTTTCATAGGCCCCCTCCCTGCCCTGGAGAAGACACACTGCCCAAAAGCTGTGGCCACATTGGACAGTCACTGGGTCAGGGCAGTAGCCCAGGCACATCGAGCAAGTGAGCTCTGCCTTCAGATTTTCAAGTAGGGCTCTTGAGTCCATCTTCCTAGGATTCGGATTCCTTCCTTCCCAGAGCTCCCACTCAGGACAGAACAGAGAAGGCTAGCCCTTCTGCCAGAGCTCTGCCACCAACTGATACTGCCCCAGAGCTGGGGAGTTCTTGGGAGGAGGCCTGCCCTGCTTAGCCCCGCCCCTGACTCCACCCACCATCGCAGCAGAAGCTCTGCGTGGCCAGGGCCAACCTGGCTCCTCCCTACATCTCATCTCTCCACCCTAACAGGTCATTTGGACTCCTCTCACTGCCTCCTTCCCCTTTCCCCAATACCACAGTCCTTGGAGTTGACTTACTCTCCTTTTGCTCAGCAAAGGCCCCTTCTTGCCGGGTGTCCATCGTTATTGCTCGAGGAAGATGTCAAGCAGATGTACTGTTGGTGACACTTCGGTGACTTCCGCCACTGGACCGGGAATCCAAAGGGTGGGCGTACATGGCACCGCGTTCGCTCTTTCCCATAGACGATCGTGTGGGCGAGTCGCTCCCTTGTCAGAGCCTCGCTATCCTTTGGATGGCAACGCCAGGCCTCAATCAACCCAGGACTTCTTAAGCTGCAATGCCACACGTCCGCGGCGGGCAGAATTGGATTCCTGGGCTGTGTGAAAGTGCAGCTTTCTGAATGCATCTTGACTTTGTCTAAAACCTCAATGAACCTTTGCCTTGCGTTCAAAGATTTCACAAAATATGGACTGGATGTGATGGCCATGGACTTTCCCCGACAGGCAAACGGGACCAGGACACAAAAATGGGAAAGGATGCTGGAGTCAACCCATTTCTCCAGTTGTGCCAGGTCGAGGGAATACGTTCCAAGTCAAGGACTCTCCCAGAGCAGGATGGAAGCATCTGAGCAAGACTTTCCTTGACGGAAGGGATGTGGGGGAGGACAAGCACGTCAGTCAGGATGTGTCCCTGTTCCTTGACTTCCAGAAGACCCTGCAGGGAAGGAGTCTGTGTGTGGCATCATTCCATTTGGGCGTCCCTTTGCATAGTGCGGAAAAAGGTCCACATCCGGAAAAGGCGTGCTGGATGCCAAGCCTATTTCTGACGTCCCGAGGAGGAAACCATTTCCAGATGGCAAGGCTGTCAGAAGCCTTCCATCTTCACAAGAGAAAGGGAGGTTCCCACTTCTGCTGACTCAATCTTGACACATGCCCAAGTGGCACTTGACCTTATCTCTCAGCTGCACTTCCCAATGCTGTTTGCCTGAGGTGAGGGTCTGGTTGCCCGAAATTCAGCCAGAACACAGTCCAATCGATCTTTGTGGTCAGGCAGGCCCTGAGGGACACTTCCATACTGGACGCTCTTGACATCTGCAGGCAGGATGAGGTGAGCATTGACTGATTCAGGATCAAGAGTTCTATCCCTGGCCAGTCCCCTGCGCTCTTCTTTCTGGCCTGTGATGGGGACGGGGGCCCAGGCAGGGGAAGCCAGCTCTGCTTCTGGAAGCACTGAGTCCTCTCTCCTCTTCAAAGTAGGCGCCATGGCCTGGAGTGTTGGCAAGGGCACCTTGTCCAAATTCTCCTCGACTTCTCCTTGCTTTCCGTGTTCCAAGACGATTTCCCTCCAGTCACTGCATCCAATTCACGGGAATTCCTCAGTTGACGTCCACACGCGACTCCCTTGGCATTTCTGTCAAAGGATTCCCAGCTCTGCACGCGGGATCAAAGGAAGGCCACAGAAGGGAAATGGCAGGAGAATAGCAGCACGGATTCGTTTCACGAAACCACCTTCCTGAAAACGTCCGCATTCTCTTCCTGCGTCTGCAAGGTGTATTCAGTCAGTCCAGGCTTTGGCATTGTGGACTTCTCTAGCACTAGGGTCCTCCACAGAAGTGCCTCACTCAGCAGCATGAAGCAGGACTTCCCTTCAGCAAGAGGACAGAAATTGGGGAGGACCAAACTTGCCACCTGAAGCACGTTAGCAGAATTTTTCTTTCGTTAATAGCGTCAAAAGGCTCCCTTTTCTCACCAGGATGGAAGATTAGGAATGCGCTGCATTTGCCATGGAAAGTCAATTCTTCACCTGGGAGGGGAAAATCGTTGACATTCCACTACGGGCTGAAGGAAAGTTTCGGGAAAGGAGAAGAGCTTCTGGCAGGGTCAGGGGAAAAGGGATTGTCTCCTGATCCCAGTGGGCGCCAGCGCCGTTAGAGGCAAAGGACCTCGGACTTCTTGGAGCTATTTCTTTCTTTACCCAGTTGTTTGTGTGTTTCTTTGTTTATTTGATCTTTGATTAAAATATTTTTTAAATATTTAATTTATTTTTATTTGAGATGATTTACCTTATTATTTTTTTTTTTTTGGTAATTTAGTCGATCAAAATGTATTTATGTCTTCCTTTCCCCTGTAGCCCCCAATTCTCCAGAGGCCAGAATTGCACCTGAGGGCCGAACATCCACACATGCTTTCTTCTTCTCCATTCCCCTCCCAAGGTAATTGATAAGACTCGATGTCAGGGGCAGCGGCAGCAGCCTAGAGGCTGAGGTGTATGGGCAGAGCCCCCAAAGCCTTCGTCCCAGGGAAGTGGCTTGAGTGATCCTCAGTGTGAATCCAAGTCCTGGGAGCCGTCATACTCCAAGTCTTGGAGCGCATCCGAGGAATATCGGTTCCATTTCCTCGGTCTCATGCCACTTCTTTCCTCATCAGGAAAACTACCATATTCGCCATCACACCCCCTGCTGCTCTCTGTGTCCCTGCTTCCTTCTTCCTGCTCAGGGGAGTCGTCACGCCAGCGATTTTCACTGTTTTCATCTTCCTCATCATCCTGATCTTCTTCCATTTCCTGTGCTGGATCATCTGCTTCCGCCTCGCACTTCTCACTCTAGGGCTGTCCCGAGAGTTGGCCTTGAGTCGATCTGGGAACAGCCATGTCCAGGTCCTTCAGGGCCTAAACATAGTCTTCTTCTTCATTGTCTAGGTGCTCTGCTACTTTTCCATCCTGGCAGATGGCCTGTGGCTCACGGCTCACCCTTAGTGATTTAGAGATGATCCCCTGTGGTTGAGAATCCTCGGGGCAGGGAGAAGGAATGGGCAGGGTGTGTTTCTGAGCAACCTGGTCCTGCCTGATATCACAGAGTTGGAATTGTTGCGCAGATGATGACGTGCCTCCTGTCTGTGACGTTCGTGTGGCAGCCTGAGAGTCTGGCTCGTCTGTATGAGGCCTGGCGGCAGCGGCCACAGCTGGCAGGGCTGCTTCTCCTTGCGCACAGGCGGCCCGGCGTTTGGAGAGCAGGCCACGGCGGTCCTCGTGCCGTGTCAGCAGCTTTGCCGTGAGGAGGTCGTCACGGATGCTGTGATGGCTTTCCAGAGAAGGAGTCAGGGCTCTGGTGGCCTTCTCTCTGCTCGTGCCTTTTCTGACATGCTTCCGAACAGGCTCATCCCGGGAGCGTCCCGTGGCTGCCAGCTTCAAGACGTTGTCCTGCAGGGAGCCCGTCGCCGCCCCCTGCGCCCCTCCTGGGACGCCCCGATTCCTGTACCTTTCCACGCCCGCATCAGCTCCTCGTCAGTATCCGCGCCACCATTCCATCTCAGCCAAGGCACCTTGGGCGCCACGCCCGCCTTCCTGCTCTTGGCACTCTTCTCTTCCACTTCCAAAGCCATTGGTGGCCCATGATGAGTGTCCTGGGGCAGCTTGGCCTTGCTCTCCTTCAGCCTGACTCGACTGGCTCTGGATTCCTCCTTCAGTCTTTGCCAAGAGAGCTGTTCTTCATCCTTTGGGATCTGGAGCATTTCCCCCCATTCAGAAAGAGTGGAGTGCATCCCGGTGTCCTCATCCTCCTGAAGGAGGCTCTCTCTTTCTCTCACTTGGCCCAAAGCCCTTTCCAACTCCTCTCCTTTGGTCGCTAAGGCAGTGCGAGCTTCCTGGAGCTTGGCCTTGCCCTTGCCAGGGGCTGTTTCCAAGGGAAGCACTTGGTGATCCTTGTGTTCTGGGCGTGATAAAGAGGAATCAGTGAGGACCCTCTGGTGTTCCTCACACAACTTCTCTTTCGCCCGTCTTCCCCACAGCTAGTGAGACTCACCATGCTGTGGAGCAAATGACGTCTGAGCACTGGACTGGTGAGGGCGAGATTTGGCAGGTTCCCGTTGGGCCCCAAATCGCAGACTTGGCGAAGCCCTCGGCAGTGCGGACAAGTCACGCTTTCATAGGCCCCCTCCCTGCCCTGGAGAAGACACACTGCCCAAAAGCTGTGGCCACATTGGACAGTCACTGGGTCAGGGCAGTAGCCCAGGCACATCGAGCAAGTGAGCTCTGCCTTCAGATTTTCAAGTAGGGCTCTTGAGTCCATCTTCCTAGGATTCGGATTCCTTCCTTCCCAGAGCTCCCACTCAGGACAGAACAGAGAAGGCTAGCCCTTCTGCTAGAGCTCTGCCACCAACTGATACTGCCCCAGAGCTGGGGAGTTCTTGGGAGGAGGCCTGCCCTGCTTAGCCCCGCCCCTGACTCCACCCACCATCGCAGCAGAAGCTCTGCGTGGCCAGGGCCAACCTGGCTCCTCCCTACATCTCATCTCTCCACCCTAACAGGTCATTTGGACTCCTCTCACTGCCTCCTTCCCCTTTCCCCAATACCACAGTCCTTGGAGTTGACTTACTCTCCTTTTGCTCAGCAAAGGCCCCTTCTTGCCGGGTGTCCATCGTTATTGCTCGAGGAAGATGTCAAGCAGATGTACTGTTGGTCACACTTCGGTGACTTCCGCCACTGGACCGGGAATCCAAAGGGTGGGCGTACATGGCACCGCGTTCGCTCTTTCCCATAGACGATCGTGTGGGCGAGTCGCTCCCTTGTCAGAGCCTCGCTATCCTTTGGATGGCAACGCCAGGCCTCAATCAACCCAGGACTTCTTAAGCTGCAATGCCACACGTCCGCGGCGGGCAGAATTGGATTCCTGGGCTGTGTGAAAGTGCAGCTTTCTGAATGCATCTTGACTTTGTCTAAAACCTCAATGAACCTTTGCCTTGCCTTCAAAGATTTCACAAAATATGGACTGGATGTGATGGCCATGGACTTTCCCCGACAGGCAAACGGGACCAGGACACAAAAATGGGAAAGGATGCTGGAGTCAACCCATTTCTCCAGTTGTGCCAGGTCGAGGGAATACGTTCCAAGTCAAGGACTCTCCCAGAGCAGGATGGAAGCATCTGAGCAAGACTTTCCTTGACGGAAGGGATGTGGGGGAGGACAAGCACGTCAGTCAGGATGTGTCCCTGTTCCTTGACTTCCAGAAGACCCTGCAGGGAAGGAGTCTGTGTGTGGCATCATTCCATTTGGGCGTCCCTTTGCATAGTGCGGAAAAAGGTCCACATCCGGAAAAGGCGTGCTGGATGCCAAGCCTATTTCTGACGTCCCGAGGAGGAAACCATTTCCAGATGGCAAGGCTGTCAGAAGCCTTCCATCTTCACAAGAGAAAGGGAGGTTCCCACTTCTGCTGACTCAATCTTGACACATGCCCAAGTGGCACTTGACCTTATCTCTCAGCTGCACTTCCCAATGCTGTTTGCCTGAGGTGAGGGTCTGGTTGCCCGAAATTCAGCCAGAACACAGTCCAATCGATCTTTGTGGTCAGGCAGGCCCTGAGGCACACTTCCATACTGGACGCTCTTGACATCTGCAGGCAGGATGAGGTGAGCATTGACTGATTCAGGATCAAGAGTTCTATCCCTGGCCAGTCCCCTGCGCTCTTCTTTCTGGCCTGTGATGGGGACGGGGGCCCAGGCAGGGGAAGCCAGCTCTGGGCTCTGGAAGCACTGAGTCCTCTCTCCTCTTCAAAGTAGGCGCCATGGCCTGGAGTGTTGGCAAGGGCACCTTGTCCAAATTCTCCTCGACTTCTCCTTGCTTTCCGTGTTCCAAGACGATTTCCCTCCAGTCACTGCATCCAATTCACGGGAATTCCTCAGTTGACGTCCACACGCGACTCCCTTGGCATTTCTGTCAAAGGATTCCCAGCTCTGCACGCGGGATCAAAGGAAGGCCACAGAAGGGAAATGGCAGGAGAATAGCAGCACGGATTCGTTTCACGAAACCACCTTCCTGAAAACGTCCGCATTCTCTTCCTGCGTCTGCAAGGTGTATTCAGTCAGTCCAGGCTTTGGCATTGTGGACTTCTCTAGCACTAGGGTCCTCCACAGAAGTGCCTCACTCAGCAGCATGAAGCAGGACTTCCCTTCAGCAAGAGGACAGAAATTGGGGAGGACCAAACTTGCCACCTGAAGCACGTTAGCAGAATTTTTCTTTCGTTAATAGCTTCAAAAGGCTCCCTTTTCTCACCAGGATGGAAGATTAGGAATGCGCTGCATTTGCCATGGAAAGTCAATTCTTCACCTGGGAGGGGAAAATCGTTGACATTCCACTACGGGCTGAAGGAAAGTTTCGGGAAAGGAGAAGAGCTTCTGGCAGGGTCAGGGGAAAAGGGATTGTCTCCTGATCCCAGTGGGCGCCAGCGCCGTTAGAGGCAAAGGACCTCGGACTTCTTGGAGCTATTTCTTTCTTTACCCAGTTGTTTGTGTGTTTCTTTGTTTATTTGATCTTTGATTAAAATATTTTTTAAATATTTAATTTATTTTTATCTGAGATGATTTACCTTATTTTTATTTTTTTTTTGGTAATTTAGTCGATCAAAATGTATTTATGTCTTCCTTTCCCCTGTAGGCCCCCAATTCTCCAGAGGCCAGAATTGCACCTGAGGGCCGAACATCCACACATGCTTTCTTCTTCTCCATTCCCCTCCCAAGGTAATTGATAAGACTCGATGTCAGGGGCAGCGGCAGCAGCCTAGAGGCTGAGGTGTATGGGCAGAGCCCCCAAAGCCTTCGTCCCAGGGAAGTGGCTTGAGTGATCCTCAGTGTGAATCGAAGTCCTGGGAGCCGTCCTACTCCAAGTCTTGGAGCGCATCCGAGGAATATCGGTTCCATTTCCTCGGTCTCATGCCACTTCTTTCCTCATCAGGAAAACTACCATATTCGCCATCACACCCCCTGCTGCTCTCTGTGTCCCTGCTTCCTTCTTCCTGCTCAGGGGAGTCGTCACGCCAGCGATTTTCACTCTTTTCATCTTCCTCATCATCCTGATCTTCTTCCATTTCCTGTGCTGGATCATCTGCTTCCGCCTCGCACTTCTCACTCTAGGGCTGTCCCGAGAGTTGGCCTTGAGTCGATCTGGGAACAGCCATGTCCAGGTCCTTCAGGGCCTAAACATAGTCTTCTTCTTCATTGTCTAGGTGCTCTGCTACTTTTCCATCCTGGCAGATGGCCTGTGGCTCACGGCTCACCCTTAGTGATTTAGAGATGATCCCCTGTGGTTGAGAATCCTCGGGGCAGGGAGAAGGAATGGGCAGGGTGTGTTTCTGAGCAACCTGGTCCTGCCTGATATCACAGAGTTGGAATTGTTGCGCAGATGATGACGTGCCTCCTGTCTGTGACGTTCGTGTGGCAGCCTGAGAGTCTGGCTCGTCTGTATGAGGCCTGGCGGCAGCGGCCACAACTGGCAGGGCTGCTTCTCCTTGCGCACAGGCGGCCCGGCGTTTGGAGAGCAGGCCACGGCGGTCCTCGTGCCGTGTCAGCAGCTTTGCCGTGAGGAGGTCGTCACGGATGCTGTGATGGCTTTCCAGAGAAGGAGTCAGGGCTCTGGTGGCCTTCTCTCTGCTCGTGCCTTTTCTGACATGCTTCCGAACAGGCTCATCCCGGGAGCGTCCCGTGGCTGCCAGCTTCAAGACATTGTCCTGCAGGGAGCCCGTCGCCACCCCCCTGCGCCCCTCCTGGGACGCCCCGATTCCTGTACCTTTCCACGCCCGCATCAGCTCCTCGTCAGTATCCGCGCCACCATTCCATCTCAGCCAAGGCACCTTGGGCGCCACGCCCGCCTTCCTGCTCTTGGCACTCTTCTCTTCCACTTCCAAAGCCATTGGTGGCCCATGATGAGTGTCCTGGGGCAGCTTGGCCTTGCTCTCCTTCAGCCTGACTCGACTGGCTCTGGATTCCTCCTTCAGTCTTTGCCAAGAGAGCTGTTCTTCATCCTTTGGGATCTGGAGCATTTCCCCCCATTCAGAAAGAGTGGAGTGCATCCCGGTGTCCTCATCCTCCTGAAGGAGGCTCTCTCTTTCTCTCACTTGGCCCAAAGCCCTTTCCAACTCCTCTCCTTTGGTCGCTAAGGCAGTGCGAGCCTCCTGGAGCTTGGCCTTGCCCTTGCCAGGGGCTGTTTCCAAGGGAAGCACTTGGTGATCCTTGTGTTCTGGGCGTGATAAAGAGGAATCAGTGAGGACCCTCTGGTGTTCCTCACACAACTTCTCTTTCGCCCGTCTTCCCCACAGCTAGTGAGACTCACCATGCTGTGGCGCAAATGACGTCTGACCACTGGACTGGTGAGGGCGAGATTTGGCAGGTTCCCGTTGGGCTCCAAATCGCAGACTTGGCGAAGCCCTCGGCAGTGCGGACAAGTCACGCTTTCATAGGCCCCCTCCCTGCCCTGGAGAAGACACACTGCCCAAAAGCTGTGGCCACATTGGACAGTCACTGGGTCAGGGCAGTAGCCCAGGCACATCGAGCAAGTGAGCTCTGCCTTCAGATTTTCAAGTAGGGCTCTTGAGTCCATCTTCCTAGGATTCGGATTCCTTCCTTCCCAGAGCTCCCACTCAGGACAGAACAGAGAAGGCTAGCCCTTCTGCCAGAGCTCTGCCACCAACTGATACTGCCCCAGAGCTGGGGAGTTCTTGGGAGGAGGCCTGCCCTGCTTAGCCCCGCCCCTGACTCCACCCACCATCGCAGCAGAAGCTCTGCGTGGGCAGGGCCAACCTGGCTCCTCCCTACATCTCATCTCTCCACCCTAACAGGTCATTTGGACTCCTCTCACTGCCTCCTTCCCCTTTCCCCAATACCACAGTCCTTGGAGTTGACTTACTCTCCTTTTGCTCAGCAAAGGCCCCTTCTTGCCGGGTGTCCATCGTTATTGCTCGAGGAAGATGTCAAGCAGATGTACTGTTGGTCACACTTCGGTGACTTCCGCCACTGGACCGGGAATCCAAAGGGTGGGCGTACATGGCACCGCGTTCGCTCTTTCCCATAGACGATCGTGTGGGCGAGTCGCTCCCTTGTCAGAGCCTCGCTATCCTTTGGATGGCAACGCCAGGCCTCAATCAACCCAGGACTTCTTAAGCTGCAATGCCACACGTCCGCGGCCGGCAGAATTGGATTCCTGGGCTGTGTGAAAGTGCAGCTTTCTGAATGCATCTTGACTTTGTCTAAAACCTCAATGAACCTTTGCCTTGCCTTCAAAGATTTCACAAAATATGGACTGGATGTGATGGCCATGGACTTTCCCCGACAGGCAAACGGGACCAGGACACAAAAATGGGAAAGGATGCTGGAGTCAACCCATTTCTCCAGTTGTGCCAGGTCGAGGGAATACGTTCCAAGTCAAGGACTCTCCCAGAGCAGCATGGAAGCATCTGAGCAAGACTTTCCTTGACGGAAGGGATGTGGGGGAGGACAAGCACGTCAGTCAGGATGTGTCCCTGTTCCTTGACTTCCAGAAGACCCTGCAGGGAAGGAGTCTGTGTGTGGCATCATTCCATTTGGGCGTCCCTTTGCATAGTGCGGAAAAAGGTCCACATCCGGAAAAGGCGTGCTGGATGCCAAGCCTATTTCTGACGTCCCGAGGAGGAAACCATTTCCAGATGGCAAGGCTGTCAGAAGCCTTCCATCTTCACAAGAGAAAGGGAGGTTCCCACTTCTGCTGACTCAATCTTGACACATGCCCAAGTGGCACTTGACCTTATCTCTCAGCTGCACTTCCCAATGCTGTTTGCCTGAGGTGAGGGTCTGGTTGCCCGAAATTCAGCCAGAACACAGTCCAATCGATCTTTGTGGTCAGGCAGGCCCTGAGGCACACTTCCATACTGGACGCTCTTGACATCTGCAGGCAGGATGAGGTGAGCATTGACTGATTCAGGATCAAGAGTTCTATCCCTGGCCAGTCCCCTGCGCTCTTCTTTCTGGCCTGTGATGGGGACGGGGGCCCAGGCAGGGGAAGCCAGCTCTGGGCTCTGGAAGCACTGAGTCCTCTCTCCTCTTCAAAGTAGGCGCCATGGCCTGGAGTGTTGGCAAGGGCACCTTGTCCAAATTCTCCTCGACTTCTCCTTGCTTTCCGTGTTCCAAGACGATTTCCCTCCAGTCACTGCATCCAATTCACGGGAATTCCTCAGTTGACGTCCACACGCGACTCCCTTGGCATTTCTGTCAAAGGATTCCCAGCTCTGCACGCGGGATCAAAGGAAGGCCACAGAAGGGAAATGGCAGGAGAATAGCAGCACGGATTCGTTTCACGAAACCACCTTCCTGAAAACGTCCGCATTCTCTTCCTGCGTCTGCAAGGTGTATTCAGTCAGTCCAGGCTTTGGCATTGTGGACTTCTCTAGCACTAGGGTCCTCCACAGAAGTGCCTCACTCAGCAGCATGAAGCAGGACTTCCCTTCAGCAAGAGGACAGAAATTGGGGAGGACCAAACTTGCCACCTGAAGCACGTTAGCAGAATTTTTCTTTCGTTAATAGCTTCAAAAGGCTCCCTTTTCTCACCAGGATGGAAGATTAGGAATGCGCTGCATTTGCCATGGAAAGTCAATTCTTCACCTGGGAGGGGAAAATCGTTGACATTCCACTACGGGCTGAAGGAAAGTTTCGGGAAAGGAGAAGAGCTTCTGGCAGGGTCAGGGGAAAAGGGATTGTCTCCTGATCCCAGTGGGCGCCAGCGCCGTTAGAGGCAAAGGACCTCGGACTTCTTGGAGCTATTTCTTTCTTTACCCAGTTGTTTGTGTGTTTCTTTGTTTATTTGATCTTTGATTAAAATATTTTTTAAATATTTAATTTATTTTTATCTGAGATGATTTACCTTATTTTTATTTTTTTTTTTGGTAATTTAGTCGATCAAAATGTATTTATGTCTTCCTTTCCCCTGTAGCCCCCAATTCTCCAGAGGCCAGAATTGCACCTGAGGGCCGAACATCCACACATGCTTTCTTCTTCTCCATTCCCCTCCCAAGGTAATTGATAAGACTCGATGTCAGGGGCAGCGGCAGCAGCCTAGAGGCTGAGGTGTATGGGCAGAGCCCCCAAAGCCTTCGTCCCAGGGAAGTGGCTTGAGTGATCCTCAGTGTGAATCGAAGTCCTGGGAGCCGTCCTACTCCAAGTCTTGGAGCGCATCCGAGGAATATCGGTTCCATTTCCTCGGTCTCATGCCACTTCTTTCCTCATCAGGAAAACTACCATATTCGCCATCACACCCCCTGCTGCTCTCTGTGTCCCTGCTTCCTTCTTCCTGCTCAGGGGAGTCGTCACGCCAGCGATTTTCACTGTTTTCATCTTCCTCATCATCCTGATCTTCTTCCATTTCCTGTGCTGGATCATCTGCTTCCGCCTCGCACTTCTCACTCTAGGGCTGTCCCGAGAGTTGGCCTTGAGTCGATCTGGGAACAGCCATGTCCAGGTCCTTCAGGGCCTAAACATAGTCTTCTTCTTCATTGTCTAGGTGCTCTGCTACTTTTCCATCCTGGCAGATGGCCTGTGGCTCACGGCTCACCCTTAGTGATTTAGAGATGATCCCCTGTGGTTGAGAATCCTCGGGGCAGGGAGAAGGAATGGGCAGGGTGTGTTTCTGAGCAACCTGGTCCTGCCTGATATCACAGAGTTGGAATTGTTGCGCAGATGATGACGTGCCTCCTGTCTGTGACGTTCGTGTGGCAGCCTGAGAGTCTGGCTCGTCTGTATGAGGCCTGGCGGCAGCGGCCACAACTGGCAGGGCTGCTTCTCCTTGCGCACAGGCGGCCCGGCGTTTGGAGAGCAGGCCACGGCGGTCCTCGTGCCGTGTCAGCAGCTTTGCCGTGAGGAGGTCGTCACGGATGCTGTGATGGCTTTCCAGAGAAGGAGTCAGGGCTCTGGTGGCCTTCTCTCTGCTCGTGCCTTTTCTGACATGCTTCCGAACAGGCTCATCCCGGGAGCGTCCCGTGGCTGCCAGCTTCAAGACGTTGTCCTGCAGGGAGCCCGTCGCCACCCCCTGCGCCCCTCCTGGGACGCCCCGATTCCTGTACCTTTCCACGCCCGCATCAGCTCCTCGTCAGTATCCGCGCCACCATTCCATCTCAGCCAAGGCACCTTGGGCGCCACGCCCGCCTTCCTGCTCTTGGCACTCTTCTCTTCCACTTCCAAAGCCATTGGTGGCCCATGATGAGTGTCCTGGGGCAGCTTGGCCTTGCTCTCCTTCAGCCTGACTCGACTGGCTCTGGATTCCTCCTTCAGTCTTTGCCAAGAGAGCTGTTCTTCATCCTTTGGGATCTGGAGCATTTCCCCCCATTCAGAAAGAGTGGAGTGCATCCCGGTGTCCTCATCCTCCTGAAGGAGGCTCTCTCTTTCTCTCACTTGGCCCAAAGCCCTTTCCAACTCCTCTCCTTTGGTCGCTAAGGCAGTGCGAGCCTCCTGGAGCTTGGCCTTGCCCTTGCCAGGGGCTGTTTCCAAGGGAAGCACTTGGTGATCCTTGTGTTCTGGGCGTGATAAAGAGGAATCAGTGAGGACCCTCTGGTGTTCCTCACACAACTTCTCTTTCGCCCGTCTTCCCCACAGCTAGTGAGACTCACTATGCTGTGGCGCAAATGACGTCTGACCACTGGACTGGTGAGGGCGAGATTTGGCAGGTTCCCGTTGGGCTCCAAATCGCAGACTTGGCGAAGCCCTCGGCAGTGCGGACAAGTCACGCTTTCATAGGCCCCCTCCCTGCCCTGGAGAAGACACACTGCCCAAAAGCTGTGGCCACATTGGACAGTCACTGGGTCAGGGCAGTAGCCCAGGCACATCGAGCAAGTGAGCTCTGCCTTCAGATTTTCAAGTAGGGCTCTTGAGTCCATCTTCCTAGGATTCGGATTCCTTCCTTCCCAGAGCTCCCACTCAGGACAGAACAGAGAAGGCTAGCCCTTCTGCCAGAGCTCTGCCACCAACTGATACTGCCCCAGAGCTGGGGAGTTCTTGGGAGGAGGCCTGCCCTGCTTAGCCCCGCCCCTGACTCCACCCACCATCGCAGCAGAAGCTCTGCGTGGGCAGGGCCAACCTGGCTCCTCCCTACATCTCATCTCTCCACCCTAACAGGTCATTTGGACTCCTCTCACTGCCTCCTTCCCCTTTCCCCAATACCACAGTCCTTGGAGTTGACTTACTCTCCTTTTGCTCAGCAAAGGCCCCTTCTTGCCGGGTGTCCATCGTTATTGCTCGAGGAAGATGTCAAGCAGATGTACTGTTGGTCACACTTCGGTGACTTCCGCCACTGGACCGGGAATCCAAAGGGTGGGCGTACATGGCACCGCGTTCGCTCTTTCCCATAGACGATCGTGTGGGCGAGTCGCTCCCTTGTCAGAGCCTCGCTATCCTTTGGATGGCAACGCCAGGCCTCAATCAACCCAGGACTTCTTAAGCTGCAATGCCACACGTCCGCGGCCGGCAGAATTGGATTCCTGGGCTGTGTGAAAGTGCAGCTTTCTGAATGCATCTTGACTTTGTCTAAAACCTCAATGAACCTTTGCCTTGCCTTCAAAGATTTCACAAAATATGGACTGGATGTGATGGCCATGGACTTTCCCCGACAGGCAAACGGGACCAGGACACAAAAATGGGAAAGGATGCTGGAGTCAACCCATTTCTCCAGTTGTGCCAGGTCGAGGGAATACGTTCCAAGTCAAGGACTCTCCCAGAGCAGCATGGAAGCATCTGAGCAAGACTTTCCTTGACGGAAGGGATGTGGGGGAGGACAAGCACGTCAGTCAGGATGTGTCCCTGTTCCTTGACTTCCAGAAGACCCTGCAGGGAAGGAGTCTGTGTGTGGCATCATTCCATTTGGGCGTCCCTTTGCATAGTGCGGAAAAAGGTCCACATCCGGAAAAGGCGTGCTGGATGCCAAGCCTATTTCTGACGTCCCGAGGAGGAAACCATTTCCAGATGGCAAGGCTGTCAGAAGCCTTCCATCTTCACAAGAGAAAGGGAGGTTCCCACTTCTGCTGACTGAATCTTGACACATGCCCAAGTGGCACTTGACCTTATCTCTCAGCTGCACTTCCCAATGCTGTTTGCCTGAGGTGAGGGTCTGGTTGCCCGAAATTCAGCCAGAACACAGTCCAATCGATCTTTGTGGTCAGGCAGGCCCTGAGGCACACTTCCATACTGGACGCTCTTGACATCTGCAGGCAGGATGAGGTGAGCATTGACTGATTCAGGATCAAGAGTTCTATCCCTGGCCAGTCCCCTGCGCTCTTCTTTCTGGCCTGTGATGGGGACGGGGGCCCAGGCAGGGGAAGCCAGCTCTGGGCTCTGGAAGCACTGAGTCCTCTCTCCTCTTCAAAGTAGGCGCCATGGCCTGGAGTGTTGGCAAGGGCACCTTGTCCAAATTCTCCTCGACTTCTCCTTGCTTTCCGTGTTCCAAGACGATTTCCCTCCAGTCACTGCATCCAATTCACGGGAATTCCTCAGTTGACGTCCACACGCGACTCCCTTGGCATTTCTGTCAAAGGATTCCCAGCTCTGCACGCGGGATCAAAGGAAGGCCACAGAAGGGAAATGGCAGGAGAATAGCAGCACGGATTCGTTTCACGAAACCACCTTCCTGAAAACGTCCGCATTCTCTTCCTGCGTCTGCAAGGTGTATTCAGTCAGTCCAGGCTTTGGCATTGTGGACTTCTCTAGCACTAGGGTCCTCCACAGAAGTGCCTCACTCAGCAGCATGAAGCAGGACTTCCCTTCAGCAAGAGGACAGAAATTGGGGAGGACCAAACTTGCCACCTGAAGCACGTTAGCAGAATTTTTCTTTCGTTAATAGCTTCAAAAGGCTCCCTTTTCTCACCAGGATGGAAGATTAGGAATGCGCTGCATTTGCCATGGAAAGTCAATTCTTCACCTGGGAGGGGAAAATCGTTGACATTCCACTACGGGCTGAAGGAAAGTTTCGGGAAAGGAGAAGAGCTTCTGGCAGGGTCAGGGGAAAAGGGATTGTCTCCTGATCCCAGTGGGCGCCAGCGCCGTTAGAGGCAAAGGACCTCGGACTTCTTGGAGCTATTTCTTTCTTTACCCAGTTGTTTGTGTGTTTCTTTGTTTATTTGATCTTTGATTAAAATATTTTTTAAATATTTAATTTATTTTTATCTGAGATGATTTACCTTATTTTTATTTTTTTTTTTGGTAATTTAGTCGATCAAAATGTATTTATGTCTTCCTTTCCCCTGTAGCCCCCAATTCTCCAGAGGCCAGAATTGCACCTGAGGGCCGAACATCCACACATGCTTTCTTCTTCTCCATTCCCCTCCCAAGGTAATTGATAAGACTCGATGTCAGGGGCAGCGGCAGCAGCCTAGAGGCTGAGGTGTATGGGCAGAGCCCCCAAAGCCTTCGTCCCAGGGAAGTGGCTTGAGTGATCCTCAGTGTGAATCGAAGTCCTGGGAGCCGTCCTACTCCAAGTCTTGGAGCGCATCCGAGGAATATCGGTTCCATTTCCTCGGTCTCATGCCACTTCTTTCCTCATCAGGAAAACTACCATATTCGCCATCACACCCCCTGCTGCTCTCTGTGTCCCTGCTTCCTTCTTCCTGCTCAGGGGAGTCGTCACGCCAGCGATTTTCACTGTTTTCATCTTCCTCATCATCCTGATCTTCTTCCATTTCCTGTGCTGGATCATCTGCTTCCGCCTCGCACTTCTCACTCTAGGGCTGTCCCGAGAGTTGGCCTTGAGTCGATCTGGGAACAGCCATGTCCAGGTCCTTCAGGGCCTAAACATAGTCTTCTTCTTCATTGTCTAGGTGCTCTGCTACTTTTCCATCCTGGCAGATGGCCTGTGGCTCACGGCTCACCCTTAGTGATTTAGAGATGATCCCCTGTGGTTGAGAATCCTCGGGGCAGGGAGAAGGAATGGGCAGGGTGTGTTTCTGAGCAACCTGGTCCTGCCTGATATCACAGAGTTGGAATTGTTGCGCAGATGATGACGTGCCTCCTGTCTGTGACGTTCGTGTGGCAGCCTGAGAGTCTGGCTCGTCTGTATGAGGCCTGGCGGCAGCGGCCACAACTGGCAGGGCTGCTTCTCCTTGCGCACAGGCGGCCCGGCGTTTGGAGAGCAGGCCACGGCGGTCCTCGTGCCGTGTCAGCAGCTTTGCCGTGAGGAGGTCGTCACGGATGCTGTGATGGCTTTCCAGAGAAGGAGTCAGGGCTCTGGTGGCCTTCTCTCTGCTCGTGCCTTTTCTGACATGCTTCCGAACAGGCTCATCCCGGGAGCGTCCCGTGGCTGCCAGCTTCAAGACGTTGTCCTGCAGGGAGCCCGTCGCCACCCCCTGCGCCCCTCCTGGGACGCCCCGATTCCTGTACCTTTCCACGCCCGCATCAGCTCCTCGTCAGTATCCGCGCCACCATTCCATCTCAGCCAAGGCACCTTGGGCGCCACGCCCGCCTTCCTGCTCTTGGCACTCTTCTCTTCCACTTCCAAAGCCATTGGTGGCCCATGATGAGTGTCCTGGGGCAGCTTGGCCTTGCTCTCCTTCAGCCTGACTCGACTGGCTCTGGATTCCTCCTTCAGTCTTTGCCAAGAGAGCTGTTCTTCATCCTTTGGGATCTGGAGCATTTCCCCCCATTCAGAAAGAGTGGAGTGCATCCCGGTGTCCTCATCCTCCTGAAGGAGGCTCTCTCTTTCTCTCACTTGGCCCAAAGCCCTTTCCAACTCCTCTCCTTTGGTCGCTAAGGCAGTGCGAGCCTCCTGGAGCTTGGCCTTGCCCTTGCCAGGGGCTGTTTCCAAGGGAAGCACTTGGTGATCCTTGTGTTCTGGGCGTGATAAAGAGGAATCAGTGAGGACCCTCTGGTGTTCCTCACACAACTTCTCTTTCGCCCGTCTTCCCCACAGCTAGTGAGACTCACCATGCTGTGGCGCAAATGACGTCTGACCACTGGACTGGTGAGGGCGAGATTTGGCAGGTTCCCGTTGGGCTCCAAATCGCAGACTTGGCGAAGCCCTCGGCAGTGCGGACAAGTCACGCTTTCATAGGCCCCCTCCCTGCCCTGGAGAAGACACACTGCCCAAAAGCTGTGGCCACATTGGACAGTCACTGGGTCAGGGCAGTAGCCCAGGCACATCGAGCAAGTGAGCTCTGCCTTCAGATTTTCAAGTAGGGCTCTTGAGTCCATCTTCCTAGGATTCGGATTCCTTCCTTCCCAGAGCTCCCACTCAGGACAGAACAGAGAAGGCTAGCCCTTCTGCCAGAGCTCTGCCACCAACTGATACTGCCCCAGAGCTGGGGAGTTCTTGGGAGGAGGCCTGCCCTGCTTAGCCCCGCCCCTGACTCCACCCACCATCGCAGCAGAAGCTCTGCGTGGGCAGGGCCAACCTGGCTCCTCCCTACATCTCATCTCTCCACCCTAACAGGTCATTTGGACTCCTCTCACTGCCTCCTTCCCCTTTCCCCAATACCACAGTCCTTGGAGTTGACTTACTCTCCTTTTGCTCAGCAAAGGCCCCTTCTTGCCGGGTGTCCATCGTTATTGCTCGAGGAAGATGTCAAGCAGATGTACTGTTGGTCACACTTCGGTGACTTCCGCCACTGGACCGGGAATCCAAAGGGTGGGCGTACATGGCACCGCGTTCGCTCTTTCCCATAGACGATCGTGTGGGCGAGTCGCTCCCTTGTCAGAGCCTCGCTATCCTTTGGATGGCAACGCCAGGCCTCAATCAACCCAGGACTTCTTAAGCTGCAATGCCACACGTCCGCGGCGGGCAGAATTGGATTCCTGGGCTGTGTGAAAGTGCAGCTTTCTGAATGCATCTTGACTTTGTCTAAAACCTCAATGAACCTTTGCCTTGCCTTCAAAGATTTCACAAAATATGGACTGGATGTGATGGCCATGGACTTTCCCCGACAGGCAAACGGGACCAGGACACAAAAATGGGAAAGGATGCTGGAGTCAACCCATTTCTCCAGTTGTGCCAGGTCGAGGGAATACGTTCCAAGTCAAGGACTCTCCCAGAGCAGCATGGAAGCATCTGAGCAAGACTTTCCTTGACGGAAGGGATGTGGGGGAGGACAAGCACGTCAGTCAGGATGTGTCCCTGTTCCTTGACTTCCAGAAGACCCTGCAGGGAAGGAGTCTGTGTGTGGCATCATTCCATTTGGGCGTCCCTTTGCATAGTGCGGAAAAAGGTCCACATCCGGAAAAGGCGTGCTGGATGCCAAGCCTATTTCTGACGTCCCGAGGAGGAAACCATTTCCAGATGGCAAGGCTGTCAGAAGCCTTCCATCTTCACAAGAGAAAGGGAGGTTCCCACTTCTGCTGACTCAATCTTGACACATGCCCAAGTGGCACTTGACCTTATCTCTCAGCTGCACTTCCCAATGCTGTTTGCCTGAGGTGAGGGTCTGGTTGCCCGAAATTCAGCCAGAACACAGTCCAATCGATCTTTGTGGTCAGGCAGGCCCTGAGGCACACTTCCATACTGGACGCTCTTGACATCTGCAGGCAGGATGAGGTGAGCATTGACTGATTCAGGATCAAGAGTTCTATCCCTGGCCAGTCCCCTGCGCTCTTCTTTCTGGCCTGTGATGGGGACGGGGGCCCAGGCAGGGGAAGCCAGCTCTGGGCTCTGGAAGCACTGAGTCCTCTCTCCTCTTCAAAGTAGGCGCCATGGCCTGGAGTGTTGGCAAGGGCACCTTGTCCAAATTCTCCTCGACTTCTCCTTGCTTTCCGTGTTCCAAGACGATTTCCCTCCAGTCACTGCATCCAATTCACGGGAATTCCTCAGTTGACGTCCACACGCGACTCCCTTGGCATTTCTGTCAAAGGATTCCCAGCTCTGCACGCGGGATCAAAGGAAGGCCACAGAAGGGAAATGGCAGGAGAATAGCAGCACGGATTCGTTTCACGAAACCACCTTCCTGAAAACGTCCGCATTCTCTTCCTGCGTCTGCAAGGTGTATTCAGTCAGTCCAGGCTTTGGCATTGTGGACTTCTCTAGCACTAGGGTCCTCCACAGAAGTGCCTCACTCAGCAGCATGAAGCAGGACTTCCCTTCAGCAAGAGGACAGAAATTGGGGAGGACCAAACTTGCCACCTGAAGCACGTTAGCAGAATTTTTCTTTCGTTAATAGCTTCAAAAGGCTCCCTTTTCTCACCAGGATGGAAGATTAGGAATGCGCTGCATTTGCCATGGAAAGTCAATTCTTCACCTGGGAGGGGAAAATCGTTGACATTCCACTACGGGCTGAAGGAAAGTTTCGGGAAAGGAGAAGAGCTTCTGGCAGGGTCAGGGGAAAAGGGATTGTCTCCTGATCCCAGTCGGCGCCAGCGCCGTTAGAGGCAAAGGACCTCGGACTTCTTGGAGCTATTTCTTTCTTTACCCAGTTGTTTGTGTGTTTCTTTGTTTATTTGATCTTTGATTAAAATATTTTTTAAATATTTAATTTATTTTATTTGAGATGATTTACCTTATTTTTATTTTTTTTTTTTTTGGTAATTTAGTCGATCAAAATGTATTTATGTCTTCCTTTCCCCTGTAGCCCCCAATTCTCCAGAGGCCAGAATTGCACCTGAGGGCCGAACATCCACACATGCTTTCTTCTTCTCCATTCCCCTCCCAAGGTAATTGATAAGACTCGATGTCAGGGGCAGCGGCAGCAGCCTAGAGGCTGAGGTGTATGGGCAGAGCCCCCAAAGCCTTCGTCCCAGGGAAGTGGCTTGAGTGATCCTCAGTGTGAATCGAAGTCCTGGGAGCCGTCCTACTCCAAGTCTTGGAGCGCATCCGAGGAATATCGGTTCCATTTCCTCGGTCTCATGCCACTTCTTTCCTCATCAGGAAAACTACCATATTCGCCATCACACCCCCTGCTGCTCTCTGTGTCCCTGCTTCCTTCTTCCTGCTCAGGGGAGTCGTCACGCCAGCGATTTTCACTGTTTTCATCTTCCTCATCATCCTGATCTTCTTCCATTTCCTGTGCTGGATCATCTGCTTCCGCCTCGCACTTCTCACTCTAGGGCTGTCCCGAGAGTTGGCCTTGAGTCGATCTGGGAACAGCCATGTCCAGGTCCTTCAGGGCCTAAACATAGTCTTCTTCTTCATTGTCTAGGTGCTCTGCTACTTTTCCATCCTGGCAGATGGCCTGTGGCTCACGGCTCACCCTTAGTGATTTAGAGATGATCCCCTGTGGTTGAGAATCCTCGGGGCAGGGAGAAGGAATGGGCAGGGTGTGTTTCTGAGCAACCTGGTCCTGCCTGATATCACAGAGTTGGAATTGTTGCGCAGATGATGACGTGCCTCCTGTCTGTGACGTTCGTGTGGCAGCCTGAGAGTCTGGCTCGTCTGTATGAGGCCTGGCGGCAGCGGCCACAGCTGGCAGGGCTGCTTCTCTTTGCGCACAGGCGGCCCGGCGTTTGGAGAGCAGGCCACGGCGGTCCTCGTGCCGTGTCAGCAGCTTTGCCGTGAGGAGGTCGTCACGGATGCTGTGATGGCTTTCCAGAGAAGGAGTCAGGGCTCTGGTGGCCTTCTCTCTGCTCGTGCCTTTTCTGACATGCTTCCGAACAGGCTCATCCCGGGAGCGTCCCGTGGCTGCCAGCTTCAAGACGTTGTCCTGCAGGGAGCCCGTCGCCGCCCCCTGCGCCCCTCCTGGGACGCCCCGATTCCTGTACCTTTCCACGCCCGCATCAGCTCCTCGTCAGTATCCGCGCCACCATTCCATCTCAGCCAAGGCACCTTGGGCGCCACGCCCGCCTTCCTGCTCTTGGCACTCTTCTCTTCCACTTCCAAAGCCATTGGTGGCCCATCATGTGTCTCCTGGGGCAGCTTGGCCTTGCTCTCCTTCAGCCTGACTCGACTGGCTCTGGATTCCTCCTTCAGTCTTTGCCAAGAGAGCTGTTCTTCATCCTTTGGGATCTGGAGCATTTCCCCCCATTCAGAAAGAGTGGAGTGCATCCCGGTGTCCTCATCCTCCTGAAGGAGGCTCTCTCTTTCTCTCACTTGGCCCAAAGCCCTTTCCAACTCCTCTCCTTTGGTCGCTAAGGCAGTGCGAGCCTCCTGGAGCTTGGCCTTGCCCTTGCCAGGGGCTGTTTCCAAGGGAAGCACTTGGTGATCCTTGTGTTCTGGGCGTGATAAAGAGGAATCAGTGAGGACCCTCTGGTGTTCCTCACACAACTTCTCTTTCGCCCGTCTTCCCCACAGCTAGTGAGACTCACCATGCTGTGGCGCAAATGACGTCTGAGCACTGGACTGGTGAGGGCGAGATTTGGCAGGTTCCCGTTGGGCCCCAAATCGCAGACTTGGCGAAGCCCTCGGCAGTGCGGACAAGTCACGCTTTCATAGGCCCCCTCCCTGCCCTGGAGAAGACACACTGCCCAAAAGCTGTGGCCACATTGGACAGTCACTGGGTCAGGGCAGTAGCCCAGGCACATCGAGCAAGTGAGCTCTGCCTTCAGATTTTCAAGTAGGGCTCTTGAGTCCATCTTCCTAGGATTCGGATTCCTTCCTTCCCAGAGCTCCCACTCAGGACAGAACAGAGAAGGCTAGCCCTTCTGCCAGAGCTCTGCCACCAACTGATACTGCCCCAGAGCTGGGGAGTTCTTGGGAGGAGGCCTGCCCTGCTTAGCCCCGCCCCTGACTCCACCCACCATCGCAGCAGAAGCTCTGCGTGGCCAGGGCCAACCTGGCTCCTCCCTACATCTCATCTCTCCACCCTAACAGGTCATTTGGACTCCTCTCACTGCCTCCTTCCCCTTTCCCCAATACCACAGTCCTTGGAGTTGACTTACTCTCCTTTTGCTCAGCAAAGGCCCCTTCTTGCCGGGTGTCCATCGTTATGGCTCGAGGAAGATGTCAAGCAGATGTACTGTTGGTGACACTTCGGTGACTTCCGCCACTAGACCGGGAATCCAAAGGGTGGGCGTACATGGCACCGCGTTGGCTCTTTCCCATAGACGATCGTGTGGGCGAGTCGCTCCCTTGTCAGAGCCTCGCTATCCTTTGGATGGCAACGCCAGGCCTCAATCAACCCAGGACTTCTTAAGCTGCAATGCCACACGTCCGCGGCGGGCAGAATTGGATTCCTGGGCTGTGTGAAAGTGCAGCTTTCTGAATGCATCTTGACTTTGTCTAAAACCTCAATGAACCTTTGCCTTGCCTTCAAAGATTTCACAAAATATGGACTGGATCTGATGGCCATGGACTTTCCCCGACAGGCAAACGGGACCAGGACACAAAAATGGGAAAGGATGCTGGAGTCAACCCATTTCTCCAGTTGTGCCAGGTCGAGGGAATACGTTCCAAGTCAAGGACTCTCCCAGAGCAGGATGGAAGCATCTGAGCAAGACTTTCCTTGACGGAAGGGATGTGGGGGAGGACAAGCACGTCAGTCAGGATGTGTCCCTGTTCCTTGACTTCCAGAAGACCCTGCAGGGAAGGAGTCTGTGTGTGGCATCATTCCATTTGGGCGTCCCTTTGCATAGTGCGGAAAAAGGTCCACATCCGGAAAAGGCGTGCTGGATGCCAAGCCTATTTCTGACGTCCCGAGGAGGAAACCATTTCCAGATGGCAAGGCTGTCAGAAGCCTTCCATCTTCACAAGAGAAAGGGAGGTTCCCACTTCTGCTGACTCAATCTTGACACATGCCCAAGTGACACTTGACCTTATCTCTCAGCTGCACTTCCCAATGCTGTTTGCCTGAGGTGAGGGTCTGGTTGCCCGAAATTCAGCCAGAACACAGTCCAATCGATCTTTGTGGTCAGGCAGGCCCTGAGGGACACTTCCATACTGGACGCTCTTGACATCTGCAGGCAGGATGAGGTGAGCATTGACTGATTCAGGATCAAGAGTTCTATCCCTGGCCAGTCCCCTGCGCTCTTCTTTCTGGCCTGTGATGGGGACGGGGGCCCAGGCAGGGGAAGCCAGCTCTGGGCTCTGGAAGCACTGAGTCCTCTCTCCTCTTCAAAGTAGGCGCCATGGCCTGGAGTGTTGGCAAGGGCACCTTGTCCAAATTCTCCTCGACTTCTCCTTGCTTTCCGTGTTCCAAGACGATTTCCCTCCAGTCACTGCATCCAATTCACGGGAATTCCTCAGTTGACGTCCACACGCGACTCCCTTGGCATTTCTGTCAAAGGATTCCCAGCTCTGCACGCGGGATCAAAGGAAGGCCACAGAAGGGAAATGGCAGGAGAATAGCAGCACGGATTCGTTTCACGAAACCACCTTCCTGAAAACGTCCGCATTCTCTTCCTGCGTCTGCAAGGTGTATTCAGTCAGTCCAGGCTTTGGCATTGTGGACTTCTCTAGCACTAGGGTCCTCCACAGAAGTGCCTCACTCAGCAGCATGAAGCAGGACTTCCCTTCAGCAAGAGGACAGAAATTGGGGAGGACCAAACTTGCCACTTGAAGCACATTAGCAGAATTTTTCTTTCGTTAATAGCTTCAAAAGGCTCCCTTTTCTCACCAGGATGGAAGATTAGGAATGCGCTGCATTTGCCATGGAAAGTCAATTCTTCACCTGGGAGGGGAAAATCGTTGACATTCCACTACGGGCTGAAGGAAAGTTTCGGGAAAGGAGAAGAGCTTCTGGCAGGGTCAGGGGAAAAGGGATTGTCTCCTGATCCCAGTCGGCGCCAGCGCCGTTAGAGGCAAAGGACCTCGGACTTCTTGGAGCTATTTCTTTCTTTACCCAGTTGTTTGTGTGTTTCTTTGTTTATTTGATCTTTGATTAAAATATTTTTTAAATATTTAATTTATTTTTATTTGAGATGATTTACCTTATTTTTATTTTTTTTTTTTTTGGTAATTTAGTCGATCAAAATGTATTTATGTCTTCCTTTCCCCTGTAGCCCCCAATTCTCCAGAGGCCAGAATTGCACCTGAGGGCCGAACATCCACACATGCTTTCTTCTTCTCCATTCCCCTCCCAAGGTAATTGATAAGACTCGATGTCAGGGGCAGCGGCAGCAGCCTAGAGGCTGAGGTGTATGGGCAGAGCCCCCAAAGCCTTGGTCCCAGGGAAGTGGCTTGAGTGATCCTCAGTGTGAATCGAAGTCCTGGGAGCCGTCCTACTCCAAGTCTTGGAGCGCATCCGAGGAATATCGGTTCCATTTCCTCGGTCTCATGCCACTTCTTTCCTCATCAGGAAAACTACCATATTCGCCATCACACCCCCTGCTGCTCTCTGTGTCCCTGCTTCCTTCTTCCTGCTCAGGGGAGTCGTCACGCCAGCGATTTTCACTGTTTTCATCTTCCTCATCATCCTGATCTTCTTCCATTTCCTGTGCTGGATCATCTGCTTCCGCCTCGCACTTCTCACTCTAGGGCTGTCCCGAGAGTTGGCCTTGAGTCGATCTGGGAACAGCCATGTCCAGGTCCTTCAGGGCCTAAACATAGTCTTCTTCTTCATTGTCTAGGTGCTCTGCTACTTTTCCATCCTGGCCGATGGCCTGTGGCTCACGGCTCACCCTTAGTGATTTAGAGATGATCCCCTGTGGTTGAGAATCCTCGGGGCAGGGAGAAGGAATGGGCAGGGTGTGTTTCTGAGCAACCTGGTCCTGCCTGATATCACAGAGTTGGAATTGTTGCGCAGATGATGACGTGCCTCCTGTCTGTGACGTTCGTGTGGCAGCCTGAGAGTCTGGCTCGTCTGTATGAGGCCTGGCGGCAGCGGCCACAGCTGGCAGGGCTGCTTCTCCTTGCGCACAGGCGGCCCGGCGTTTGGAGAGCAGGCCACGGCGGTCCTCGTGCCGTGTCAGCAGCTTTGCCGTGAGGAGGTCGTCACGGATGCTGTGATGGCTTTCCAGAGAAGGAGTCAGGGCTCTGGTGGCCTTCTCTCTGCTCGTGCCTTTTCTGACATGCTTCCGAACAGGCTCATCCCGGGAGCGTCCCGTGGCTGCCAGCTTCAAGACGTTGTCCTGCAGGGAGCCCGTCGCCGCCCCCTGCGCCCCTCCTGGGACGCCCCGATTCCTGTACCTTTCCACGCCCGCATCAGCTCCTCGTCAGTATCCGCGCCACCATTCCATCTCAGCCAAGGCACCTTGGGCGCCACGCCCGCCTTCCTGCTCTTGGCACTCTTCTCTTCCACTTCCAAAGCCATTGGTGGCCCATCATGTGTCTCCTGGGGCAGCTTGGCCTTGCTCTCCTTCAGCCTGACTCGACTGGCTCTGGATTCCTCCTTCAGTCTTTGCCAAGAGAGCTGTTCTTCATCCTTTGGGATCTGGAGCATTTCCCCCCATTCAGAAAGAGTGGAGTGCATCCCGGTGTCCTCATCCTCCTGAAGGAGGCTCTCTCTTTCTCTCACTTGGCCCAAAGCCCTTTCCAACTCCTCTCCTTTGGTCGCTAAGGCAGTGCGAGCCTCCTGGAGCTTGGCCTTGCCCTTGCCAGGGGCTGTTTCCAAGGGAAGCACTTGGTGATCCTTGTGTTCTGGGCGTGATAAAGAGGAATCAGTGAGGACCCTCTGGTGTTCCTCACACAACTTCTCTTTCGCCCGTCTTCCCCACAGCTAGTGAGACTCACCATGCTGTGGCGCAAATGACGTCTGAGCACTGGACTGGTGAGGGCGAGATTTGGCAGGTTCCCGTTGGGCCCCAAATCGCAGACTTGGCGAAGCCCTCGGCAGTGCGGACAAGTCACGCTTTCATAGGCCCCCTCCCTGCCCTGGAGAAGACACACTGCCCAAAAGCTGTGGCCACATTGGACAGTCACTGGGTCAGGGCAGTAGCCCAGGCACATCGAGCAAGTGAGCTCTGCCTTCAGATTTTCAAGTAGGGCTCTTGAGTCCATCTTCCTAGGATTCGGATTCCTTCCTTCCCAGAGCTCCCACTCAGGACAGAACAGAGAAGGCTAGCCCTTCTGCCAGAGCTCTGCCACCAACTGATACTGCCCCAGAGCTGGGGAGTTCTTGGGAGGAGGCCTGCCCTGCTTAGCCCCGCCCCTGACTCCACCCACCATCGCAGCAGAAGCTCTGCGTGGCCAGGGCCAACCTGGCTCCTCCCTACATCTCATCTCTCCACCCTAACAGGTCATTTGGACTCCTCTCACTGCCTCCTTCCCCTTTCCCCAATACCACAGTCCTTGGAGTTGACTTACTCTCCTTTTGCTCAGCAAAGGCCCCTTCTTGCCGGGTGTCCATCGTTATTGCTCGAGGAAGATGTCAAGCAGATGTACTGTTGGTCACACTTCGGTGACTTCCGCCACTGGACCGGGAATCCAAAGGGTGGGCGTACATGGCACCGCGTTCGCTCTTTCCCATAGACGATCGTGTGGGCGAGTCGCTCCCTTGTCAGAGCCTCGCTATCCTTTGGATGGCAACGCCAGGCCTCAATCAACCCAGGACTTCTTAAGCTGCAATGCCACACGTCCGCGGCGGGCAGAATTGGATTCCTGGGCTGTGTGAAAGTGCAGCTTTCTGAATGCATCTTGACTTTGTCTAAAACCTCAATGAACCTTTGCCTTGCCTTCAAAGATTTCACAAAATATGGACTGGATGTGATGGCCATGGACTTTCCCCGACAGGCAAACGGGACCAGGACACAAAAATGGGAAAGGATGCTGGAGTCAACCCATTTCTCCAGTTGTGCCAGGTCGAGGGAATACGTTCCAAGTCAAGGACTCTCCCAGAGCAGCATGGAAGCATCTGAGCAAGACTTTCCTTGACGGAAGGGATGTGGGGGAGGACAAGCACGTCAGTCAGGATGTGTCCCTGTTCCTTGACTTCCAGAAGACCCTGCAGGGAAGGAGTCTGTGTGTGGCATCATTCCATTTGGGCGTCCCTTTGCATAGTGCGGAAAAAGGTCCACATCCGGAAAAGGCGTGCTGGATGCCAAGCCTATTTCTGACGTCCCGAGGAGGAAACCATTTCCAGATGGCAAGGCTGTCAGAAGCCTTCCATCTTCACAAGAGAAAGGGAGGTTCCCTCTTCTGCTGACTCAATCTTGACACATGCCCAAGTGGCACTTGACCTTATCTCTCAGCTGCACTTCCCAATGCTGTTTGCCTGAGGTGAGGGTCTGGTTGCCCGAAATTCAGCCAGAACACAGTCCAATCGATCTTTGTGGTCAGGCAGGCCCTGAGGCACACTTCCATACTGGACGCTCTTGACATCTGCAGGCAGGATGAGGTGAGCATTGACTGATTCAGGATCAAGAGTTCTATCCCTGGCCAGTCCCCTGCGCTCTTCTTTCTGGCCTGTGATGGGGACGGGGGCCCAGGCAGGGGAAGCCAGCTCTGGGCTCTGGAAGCACTGAGTCCTCTCTCCTCTTCAAAGTAGGCGCCATGGCCTGGAGTGTTGGCAAGGGCACCTTGTCCAAATTCTCCTCGACTTCTCCTTGCTTTCCGTGTTCCAAGACGATTTCCCTCCAGTCACTGCATCCAATTCACGGGAATTCCTCAGTTGACGTCCACACGCGACTCCCTTGGCATTTCTGTCAAAGGATTCCCAGCTCTGCACGCGGGATCAAAGGAAGGCCACAGAAGGGAAATGGCAGGAGAATAGCAGCACGGATTCGTTTCACGAAACCACCTTCCTGAAAACGTCCGCATTCTCTTCCTGCGTCTGCAAGGTGTATTCAGTCAGTCCAGGCTTTGGCATTGTGGACTTCTCTAGCACTAGGGTCCTCCACAGAAGTGCCTCACTCAGCAGCATGAAGCAGGACTTCCCTTCAGCAAGAGGACAGAAATTGGGGAGGACCAAACTTGCCACCTGAAGCACGTTAGCAGAATTTTTCTTTCGTTAATAGCTTCAAAAGGCTCCCTTTTCTCACCAGGATGGAAGATTAGGAATGCGCTGCATTTGCCATGGAAAGTCAATTCTTCACCTGGGAGGGGAAAATCGTTGACATTCCACTACGGGCTGAAGGAAAGTTTCGGGAAAGGAGAAGAGCTTCTGGCAGGGTCAGGGGAAAAGGGATTGTCTCCTGATCCCAGTCGGCGCCAGCGCCGTTAGAGGCAAAGGACCTCGGACTTCTTGGAGCTATTTCTTTCTTTACCCAGTTGTTTGTGTGTTTCTTTGTTTATTTGATCTTTGATTAAAATATTTTTTAAATATTTAATTTATTTTTATTTGAGATGATTTACCTTATTTTTATTTTTTTTTTTTTTGGTAATTTAGTCGATCAAAATGTATTTATGTCTTCCTTTCCCCTGTAGCCCCCAATTCTCCAGAGGCCAGAATTGCACCTGAGGGCCGAACATCCACACATGCTTTCTTCTTCTCCATTCCCCTCCCAAGGTAATTGATAAGACTCGATGTCAGGGGCAGCGGCAGCAGCCTAGAGGCTGAGGTGTATGGGCAGAGCCCCCAAAGCCTTCGTCCCAGGGAAGTGGCTTGAGTGATCCTCAGTGTGAATCGAAGTCCTGGGAGCCGTCCTACTCCAAGTCTTGGAGCGCATCCGAGGAATATCGGTTCCATTTCCTCGGTCTCATGCCACTTCTTTCCTCATCAGGAAAACTACCATATTCGCCATCACACCCCCTGCTGCTCTCTGTGTCCCTGCTTCCTTCTTCCTGCTCAGGGGAGTCGTCACGCCAGCGATTTTCACTCTTTTCATCTTGCTCATCATCCTGATCTTCTTCCATTTCCTGTGCTGGATCATCTGCTTCCGCCTCGCACTTCTCACTCTAGGGCTGTCCCGAGAGTTGGCCTTGAGTCGATCTGGGAACAGCCATGTCCAGGTCCTTCAGGGCCTAAACATAGTCTTCTTCTTCATTGTCTAGGTGCTCTGCTACTTTTCCATCCTGGCAGATGGCCTGTGGCTCACGGCTCACCCTTAGTGATTTAGAGATGATCCCCTGTGGTTGAGAATCCTCGGGGCAGGGAGAAGGAATGGGCAGGGTGTGTTTCTGAGCAACCTGGTCCTGCCTGATATCACAGAGTTGGAATTGTTGCGCAGATGATGACGTGCCTCCTGTCTGTGACGTTCGTGTGGCAGCCTGAGAGTCTGGCTCGTCTGTATGAGGCCTGGCGGCAGCGGCCACAGCTGGCAGGGCTGCTTCTCTTTGCGCACAGGCGGCCCGGCGTTTGGAGAGCAGGCCACGGCGGTCCTCGTGCCGTGTCAGCAGCTTTGCCGTGAGGAGGTCGTCACGGATGCTGTGATGGCTTTCCAGAGAAGGAGTCAGGGCTCTGGTGGCCTTCTCTCTGCTCGTGCCTTTTCTGACATGCTTCCGAACAGGCTCATCCCGGGAGCGTCCCGTGGCTGCCAGCTTCAAGACGTTGTCCTGCAGGGAGCCCGTCGCCGCCCCCTGCGCCCCTCCTGGGACGCCCCGATTCCTGTACCTTTCCACGCCCGCATCAGCTCCTCGTCAGTATCCGCGCCACCATTCCATCTCAGCCAAGGCACCTTGGGCGCCACGCCCGCCTTCCTGCTCTTGGCACTCTTCTCTTCCACTTCCAAAGCCATTGGTGGCCCATCATGTGTCTCCTGGGGCAGCTTGGCCTTGCTCTCCTTCAGCCTGACTCGACTGGCTCTGGATTCCTCCTTCAGTCTTTGCCAAGAGAGCTGTTCTTCATCCTTTGGGATCTGGAGCATTTCCCCCCATTCAGAAAGAGTGGAGTGCATCCCGGTGTCCTCATCCTCCTGAAGGAGGCTCTCTCTTTCTCTCACTTGGCCCAAAGCCCTTTCCAACTCCTCTCCTTTGGTCGCTAAGGCAGTGCGAGCCTCCTGGAGCTTGGCCTTGCCCTTGCCAGGGGCTGTTTCCAAGGGAAGCACTTGGTGATCCTTGTGTTCTGGGCGTGATAAAGAGGAATCAGTGAGGACCCTCTGGTGTTCCTCACACAACTTCTCTTTCGCCCGTCTTCCCCACAGCTAGTGAGACTCACCATGCTGTGGCGCAAATGACGTCTGAGCACTGGACTGGTGAGGGCGAGATTTGGCAGGTTCCCGTTGGGCCCCAAATCGCAGACTTGGCGAAGCCCTCGGCAGTGCGGACAAGTCACGCTTTCATAGGCCCCCTCCCTGCCCTGGAGAAGACACACTGCCCAAAAGCTGTGGCCACATTGGACAGTCACTGGGTCAGGGCAGTAGCCCAGGCACATCGAGCAAGTGAGCTCTGCCTTCAGATTTTCAAGTAGGGCTCTTGAGTCCATCTTCCTAGGATTCGGATTCCTTCCTTCCCAGAGCTCCCACTCAGGACAGAACAGAGAAGGCTAGCCCTTCTGCCAGAGCTCTGCCACCAACTGATACTGCCCCAGAGCTGGGGAGTTCTTGGGAGGAGGCCTGCCCTGCTTAGCCCCGCCCCTGACTCCACCCACCATCGCAGCAGAAGCTCTGCGTGGCCAGGGCCAACCTGGCTCCTCCCTACATCTCATCTCTCCACCCTAACAGGTCATTTGGACTCCTCTCACTGCCTCCTTCCCCTTTCCCCAATACCACAGTCCTTGGAGTTGACTTACTCTCCTTTTGCTCAGCAAAGGCCCCTTCTTGCCGGGTGTCCATCGTTATTGCTCGAGGAAGATGTCAAGCAGATGTACTGTTGGTGACACTTCGGTGACTTCCGCCACTAGACCGGGAATCCAAAGGGTGGGCGTACATGGCACCGCGCTGGCTCTTTCCCATAGACGATCGTGTGGGCGAGTCGCTCCCTTGTCAGAGCCTCGCTATCCTTTGGATGGCAACGCCAGGCCTCAATCAACCCAGGACTTCTTAAGCTGCAATGCCACACGTCCGCGGCGGGCAGAATTGGATTCCTGGGCTGTGTGAAAGTGCAGCTTTCTGAATGCATCTTGACTTTGTCTAAAACCTCAATGAACCTTTGCCTTGCGTTCAAAGATTTCACAAAATATGGACTGGATCTGATGGCCATGGACTTTCCCCGACAGGCAAACGGGACCAGGACACAAAAATGGGAAAGGATGCTGGAGTCAACCCATTTCTCCAGTTGTGCCAGGTCGAGGGAATACGTTCCAAGTCAAGGACTCTCCCAGAGCAGCATGGAAGCATCTGAGCAAGACTTTCCTTGACGGAAGGGATGTGGGGGAGGACAAGCACGTCAGTCAGGATGTGTCCCTGTTCCTTGACTTCCAGAAGACCCTGCAGGGAAGGAGTCTGTGTGTGGCATCATTCCATTTGGGCGTCCCTTTGCATAGTGCGGAAAAAGGTCCACATCCGGAAAAGGCGTGCTGGATGCCAAGCCTATTTCTGACGTCCCGAGGAGGAAACCATTTCCAGATGGCAAGGCTGTCAGAAGCCTTCCATCTTCACAAGAGAAAGGGAGGTTTCCACTTCTGCTGACTCAATCTTGACACATGCCCAAGTGGCACTTGACCTTATCTCTCAGCTGCACTTCCCAATGCTGTTTGCCTGAGGTGAGGGTCTGGTTGCCCGAAATTCAGCCAGAACACAGTCCAATCGATCTTTGTGGTCAGGCAGGCCCTGAGGGACACTTCCATACTGGACGCTCTTGACATCTGCAGGCAGGATGAGGTGAGCATTGACTGATTCAGGATCAAGAGTTCTATCCCTGGCCAGTCCCCTGCGCTCTTCTTTCTGGCCTGTGATGGGGACGGGGGCCCAGGCAGGGGAAGCCAGCTCTGGGCTCTGGAAGCACTGAGTCCTCTCTCCTCTTCAAAGTAGGCGCCATGGCCTGGAGTGTTGGCAAGGGCACCTTGTCCAAATTCTCCTCGACTTCTCCTTGCTTTCCGTGTTCCAAGACGATTTCCCTCCAGTCACTGCATCCAATTCACGGGAATTCCTCAGTTGACGTCCACACGCGACTCCCTTGGCATTTCTGTCAAAGGATTCCCAGCTCTGCACGCGGGATCAAAGGAAGGCCACAGAAGGGAAATGGCAGGAGAATAGCAGCACGGATTCGTTTCACGAAACCACCTTCCTGAAAACGTCCGCATTCTCTTCCTGCGTCTGCAAGGTGTATTCAGTCAGTCCAGGCTTTGGCATTGTGGACTTCTCTAGCACTAGGGTCCTCCACAGAAGTGCCTCACTCAGCAGCATGAAGCAGGACTTCCCTTCAGCAAGAGGACAGAAATTGGGGAGGACCAAACTTGCCACTTGAAGCACATTAGCAGAATTTTTCTTTCGTTAATAGCTTCAAAAGGCTCCCTTTTCTCACCAGGATGGAAGATTAGGAATGCGCTGCATTTGCCATGGAAAGTCAATTCTTCACCTGGGAGGGGAAAATCGTTGACATTCCACTACGGGCTGAAGGAAAGTTTCGGGAAAGGAGAAGAGCTTCTGGCAGGGTCAGGGGAAAAGGGATTGTCTCCTGATCCCAGTCGGCGCCAGCGCCGTTAGAGGCAAAGGACCTCGGACTTCTTGGAGCTATTTCTTTCTTTACCCAGTTGTTTGTGTGTTTCTTTGTTTATTTGATCTTTGATTAAAATATTTTTTAAATATTTAATTTATTTTTATTTGAGATGATTTACCTTATTTTTATTTTTTTTTTTTTTTGGTAATTTAGTCGATCAAAATGTATTTATGTCTTCCTTTCCCCTGTAGCCCCCAATTCTCCAGAGGCCAGAATTGCACCTGAGGGCCGAACATCCACACATGCTTTCTTCTTCTCCATTCCCCTCCCAAGGTAATTGATAAGACTCGATGTCAGGGGCAGCGGCAGCAGCCTAGAGGCTGAGGTGTATGGGCAGAGCCCCCAAAGCCTTCGTCCCAGGGAAGTGGCTTGAGTGATCCTCAGTGTGAATCGAAGTCCTGGGAGCCGTCCTACTCCAAGTCTTGGAGCGCATCCGAGGAATATCGGTTCCATTTCCTCGGTCTCATGCCACTTCTTTCCTCATCAGGAAAACTACCATATTCGCCATCACACCCCCTGCTGCTCTCTGTGTCCCTGCTTCCTTCTTCCTGCTCAGGGGAGTCGTCACGCCAGCGATTTTCACTCTTTTCATCTTCCTCATCATCCTGATCTTCTTCCATTTCCTGTGCTGGATCATCTGCTTCCGCCTCGCACTTCTCACTCTAGGGCTGTCCCGAGAGTTGGCCTTGAGTCGATCTGGGAACAGCCATGTCCAGGTCCTTCAGGGCCTAAACATAGTCTTCTTCTTCATTGTCTAGGTGCTCTGCTACTTTTCCATCCTGGCAGATGGCCTGTGGCTCACGGCTCACCCTTAGTGATTTAGAGATGATCCCCTGTGGTTGAGAATCCTCGGGGCAGGGAGAAGGAATGGGCAGGGTGTGTTTCTGAGCAACCTGGTCCTGCCTGATATCACAGAGTTGGAATTGTTGCGCAGATGATGACGTGCCTCCTGTCTGTGACGTTCGTGTGGCAGCCTGAGAGTCTGGCTCGTCTGTATGAGGCCTGGCGGCAGCGGCCACAGCTGGCAGGGCTGCTTCTCCTTGCGCACAGGCGGCCCGGCGTTTGGAGAGCAGGCCACGGCGGTCCTCGTGCCGTGTCAGCAGCTTTGCCGTGAGGAGGTCGTCACGGATGCTGTGATGGCTTTCCAGAGAAGGAGTCAGGGCTCTGGTGGCCTTCTCTCTGCTCGTGCCTTTTCTGACATGCTTCCGAACAGGCTCATCCCGGGAGCGTCCCGTGGCTGCCAGCTTCAAGACGTTGTCCTGCAGGGAGCCCGTCGCCGCCCCCTGCGCCCCTCCTGGGACGCCCCGATTCCTGTACCTTTCCACGCCCGCATCAGCTCCTCGTCAGTATCCGCGCCACCATTCCATCTCAGCCAAGGCACCTTGGGCGCCACGCCCGCCTTCCTGCTCTTGGCACTCTTCTCTTCCACTTCCAAAGCCATTGGTGGCCCATCATGTGTCTCCTGGGGCAGCTTGGCCTTGCTCTCCTTCAGCCTGACTCGACTGGCTCTGGATTCCTCCTTCAGTCTTTGCCAAGAGAGCTGTTCTTCATCCTTTGGGATCTGGAGCATTTCCCCCCATTCAGAAAGAGTGGAGTGCATCCCGGTGTCCTCATCCTCCTGAAGGAGGCTCTCTCTTTCTCTCACTTGGCCCAAAGCCCTTTCCAACTCCTCTCCTTTGGTCGCTAAGGCAGTGCGAGCCTCCTGGAGCTTGGCCTTGCCCTTGCCAGGGGCTGTTTCCAAGGGAAGCACTTGGTGATCCTTGTGTTCTGGGCGTGATAAAGAGGAATCAGTGAGGACCCTCTGGTGTTCCTCACACAACTTCTCTTTCGCCCGTCTTCCCCACAGCTAGTGAGACTCACCATGCTGTGGCGCAAATGACGTCTGAGCACTGGACTGGTGAGGGCGAGATTTGGCAGGTTCCCGTTGGGCCCCAAATCGCAGACTTGGCGAAGCCCTCGGCAGTGCGGACAAGTCACGCTTTCATAGGCCCCCTCCCTGCCCTGGAGAAGACACACTGCCCAAAAGCTGTGGCCACATTGGACAGTCACTGGGTCAGGGCAGTAGCCCAGGCACATCGAGCAAGTGAGCTCTGCCTTCAGATTTTCAAGTAGGGCTCTTGAGTCCATCTTCCTAGGATTCGGATTCCTTCCTTCCCAGAGCTCCCACTCAGGACAGAACAGAGAAGGCTAGCCCTTCTGCCAGAGCTCTGCCACCAACTGATACTGCCCCAGAGCTGGGGAGTTCTTGGGAGGAGGCCTGCCCTGCTTAGCCCCGCCCCTGACTCCACCCACCATCGCAGCAGAAGCTCTGCGTGGCCAGGGCCAACCTGGCTCCTCCCTACATCTCATCTCTCCACCCTAACAGGTCATTTGGACTCCTCTCACTGCCTCCTTCCCCTTTCCCCAATACCACAGTCCTTGGAGTTGACTTACTCTCCTTTTGCTCAGCAAAGGCCCCTTCTTGCCGGGTGTCCATCGTTATTGCTCGAGGAAGATGTCAAGCAGATGTACTGTTGGTGACACTTCGGTGACTTCCGCCACTGGACCGGGAATCCAAAGGGTGGGCGTACATGGCACCGCGTTGGCTCTTTCCCATAGACGATCGTGTGGGCGAGTCGCTCCCTTGTCAGAGCCTCGCTATCCTTTGGATGGCAACGCCAGGCCTCAATCAACCCAGGACTTCTTAAGCTGCAATGCCACACGTCCGCGGCGGGCAGAATTGGATTCCTGGGCTGTGTGAAAGTGCAGCTTTCTGAATGCATCTTGACTTTGTCTAAAACCTCAATGAACCTTTGCCTTGCCTTCAAAGATTTCACAAAATATGGACTGGATGTGATGGCCATGGACTTTCCCCGACAGGCAAACGGGACCAGGACACAAAAATGGGAAAGGATGCTGGAGTCAACCCATTTCTCCAGTTGTGCCAGGTCGAGGGAATACGTTCCAAGTCAAGGACTCTCCCAGAGCAGGATGGAAGCATCTGAGCAAGACTTTCCTTGACGGAAGGGATGTGGGGGAGGACAAGCACGTCAGTCAGGATGTGTCCCTGTTCCTTGACTTCCAGAAGACCCTGCAGGGAAGGAGTCTGTGTGTGGCATCATTCCATTTGGGCGTCCCTTTGCATAGTGCGGAAAAAGGTCCACATCGGGAAAAGGCGTGCTGGATGCCAAGCCTATTTCTGACGTCCCGAGGAGGAAACCATTTCCAGATGGCAAGGCTGTCAGAAGCCTTCCATCTTCACAAGAGAAAGGGAGGTTCCCACTTCTGCTGACTCAATCTTGACACATGCCCAAGTGGCACTTGACCTTATCTCTCAGCTGCACTTCCCAATGCTGTTTGCCTGAGGTGAGGGTCTGGTTGCCCGAAATTCAGCCAGAACACAGTCCAATCGATCTTTGTGGTCAGGCAGGCCCTGAGGGACACTTCCATACTGGACGCTCTTGACATCTGCAGGCAGGATGAGGTGAGCATTGACTGATTCAGGATCAAGAGTTCTATCCCTGGCCAGTCCCCTGCGCTCTTCTTTCTGGCCTGTGATGGGGACGGGGGCCCAGGCAGGGCAAGCCAGCTCTGCTTCTGGAAGCACTGAGTCCTCTCTCCTCTTCAAAGTAGGCGCCATGGCCTGGAGTGTTGGCAAGGGCACCTTGTCCAAATTCTCCTCGACTTCTCCTTGCTTTCCGTGTTCCAAGACGATTTCCCTCCAGTCACTGCATCCAATTCACGGGAATTCCTCAGTTGACGTCCACACGCGACTCCCTTGGCATTTCTGTCAAAGGATTCCCAGCTCTGCACGCGGGATCAAAGGAAGGCCACAGAAGGGAAATGGCAGGAGAATAGCAGCACGGATTCGTTTCACGAAACCACCTTCCTGAAAACGTCCGCATTCTCTTCCTGCGTCTGCAAGGTGTATTCAGTCAGTCCAGGCTTTGGCATTGTGGACTTCTCTAGCACTAGGGTCCTCCACAGAAGTGCCTCACTCAGCAGCATGAAGCAGGACTTCCCTTCAGCAAGAGGACAGAAATTGGGGAGGACCAAACTTGCCACCTGAAGCACGTTAGCAGAATTTTTCTTTCGTTAATAGCTTCAAAAGGCTCCCTTTTCTCACCAGGATGGAAGATTAGGAATGCGCTGCATTTGCCATGGAAAGTCAATTCTTCACCTGGGAGGGGAAAATCGTTGACATTCCACTACGGGCTGAGGGAAAGTTTCGGGAAAGGAGAAGAGCTTCTGGCAGGGTCAGGGGAAAAGGGATTGTCTCCTGATCCCAGTCGGCGCCAGCGCCGTTAGAGGCAAAGGACCTCGGACTTCTTGGAGCTATTTCTTTCTTTACCCAGTTGTTTGTGTGTTTCTTTGTTTATTTGATCTTTGATTAAAATATTTTTTAAATATTTAATTTATTTTTATTTGAGATGATTTACCTTATTTTTATTTATTTTTTTTTTTTGGTAATTTAGTCGATCAAAATGTATTTATGTCTTCCTTTCCCCTGTAGCCCCCAATTCTCCAGAGGCCAGAATTGCACCTGAGGGCCGAACATCCACACATGCTTTCTTCTTCTCCATTCCCCTCCCAAGGTAATTGATAAGACTCGATGTCAGGGGCAGCGGCAGCAGCCTAGAGGCTGAGGTGTATGGGCAGAGCCCCCAAAGCCTTCGTCCCAGGGAAGTGGCTTGAGTGATCCTCAGTGTGAATCGAAGTCCTGGGAGCCGTCCTACTCCAAGTCTTGGAGCGCATCCGAGGAATATCGGTTCCATTTCCTCGGTCTCATGCCACTTCTTTCCTCATCAGGAAAACTACCATATTCGCCATCACACCCCCTGCTGCTCTCTGTGTCCCTGCTTCCTTCTTCCTGCTCAGGGGAGTCGTCACGCCAGCGATTTTCACTGTTTTCATCTTCCTCATCATCCTGATCTTCTTCCATTTCCTGTGCTGGATCATCTGCTTCCGCCTCGCACTTCTCACTCTAGGGCTGTCCCGAGAGTTGGCCTTGAGTCGATCTGGGAACAGCCATGTCCAGGTCCTTCAGGGCCTAAACATAGTCTTCTTCTTCATTGTCTAGGTGCTCTGCTACTTTTCCATCCTGGCAGATGGCCTGTGGCTCACGGCTCACCCTTAGTGATTTAGAGATGATCCCCTGTGGTTGAGAATCCTCGGGGCAGGGAGAAGGAATGGGCAGGGTGTGTTTCTGAGCAACCTGGTCCTGCCTGATATCACAGAGTTGGAATTGTTGCGCAGATGATGACGTGCCTCCTGTCTGTGACGTTCGTGTGGCAGCCTGAGAGTCTGGCTCGTCTGTATGAGGCCTGGCGGCAGCGGCCACAGCTGGCAGGGCTGCTTCTCCTTGCGCACAGGCGGCCCGGCGTTTGGAGAGCAGGCCACGGCGGTCCTCGTGCCGTGTCAGCAGCTTTGCCGTGAGGAGGTCGTCACGGATGCTGTGATGGCTTTCCAGAGAAGGAGTCAGGGCTCTGGTGGCCTTCTCTCTGCTCGTGCCTTTTCTGACATGCTTCCGAACAGGCTCATCCCGGGAGCGTCCCGTGGCTGCCAGCTTCAAGACGTTGTCCTGCAGGGAGCCCGTCGCCACCCCCTGCGCCCCTCCTGGGACGCCCCGATTCCTGTACCTTTCCACGCCCGCATCAGCTCCTCGTCAGTATCCGCGCCACCATTCCATCTCAGCCAAGGCACCTTGGGCGCCACGCCCGCCTTCCTGCTCTTGGCACTCTTCTCTTCCACTTCCAAAGCCATTGGTGGCCCATCATGTGTCTCCTGGGGCAGCTTGGCCTTGCTCTCCTTCAGCCTGACTCGACTGGCTCTGGATTCCTCCTTCAGTCTTTGCCAAGAGAGCTGTTCTTCATCCTTTGGGATCTGGAGCATTTCCCCCCATTCAGAAAGAGTGGAGTGCATCCCGGTGTCCTCATCCTCCTGAAGGAGGCTCTCTCTTTCTCTCACTTGGCCCAAAGCCCTTTCCAACTCCTCTCCTTTGGTCGCTAAGGCAGTGCGAGCCTCCTGGAGCTTGGCCTTGCCCTTGCCAGGGGCTGTTTCCAAGGGAAGCACTTGGTGATCCTTGTGTTCTGGGCGTGATAAAGAGGAATCAGTGAGGACCCTCTGGTGTTCCTCACACAACTTCTCTTTCGCCCGTCTTCCCCACAGCTAGTGAGACTCACCATGCTGTGGCGCAAATGACGTCTGAGCACTGGACTGGTGAGGGCGAGATTTGGCAGGTTCCCGTTGGGCCCCAAATCGCAGACTTGGCGAAGCCCTCGGCAGTGCGGACAAGTCACGCTTTCATAGGCCCCCTCCCTGCCCTGGAGAAGACACACTGCCCAAAAGCTGTGGCCACATTGGACAGTCACTGGGTCAGGGCAGTAGCCCAGGCACATCGAGCAAGTGAGCTCTGCCTTCAGATTTTCAAGTAGGGCTCTTGAGTCCATCTTCCTAGGATTCGGATTCCTTCCTTCCCAGAGCTCCCACTCAGGACAGAACAGAGAAGGCTAGCCCTTCTGCCAGAGCTCTGCCACCAACTGATACTGCCCCAGAGCTGGGGAGTTCTTGGGAGGAGGCCTGCCCTGCTTAGCCCCGCCCCTGACTCCACCCACCATCGCAGCAGAAGCTCTGCGTGGCCAGGGCCAACCTGGCTCCTCCCTACATCTCATCTCTCCACCCTAACAGGTCATTTGGACTCCTCTCACTGCCTCCTTCCCCTTTCCCCAATACCACAGTCCTTGGAGTTGACTTACTCTCCTTTTGCTCAGCAAAGGCCCCTTCTTGCCGGGTGTCCATCGTTATTGCTCGAGGAAGATGTCAAGCAGATGTACTGTTGGTCACACTTCGGTGACTTCCGCCACTGGACCGGGAATCCAAAGGGTGGGCGTACATGGCACCGCGTTCGCTCTTTCCCATAGACGATCGTGTGGGCGAGTCGCTCCCTTGTCAGAGCCTCGCTATCCTTTGGATGGCAACGCCAGGCCTCAATCAACCCAGGACTTCTTAAGCTGCAATGCCACACGTCCGCGGCGGGCAGAATTGGATTCCTGGGCTGTGTGAAAGTGCAGCTTTCTGAATGCATCTTGACTTTGTCTAAAACCTCAATGAACCTTTGCCTTGCCTTCAAAGATTTCACAAAATATGGACTGGATGTGATGGCCATGGACTTTCCCCGACAGGCAAACGGGACCAGGACACAAAAATGGGAAAGGATGCTGGAGTCAACCCATTTCTCCAGTTGTGCCAGGTCGAGGGAATACGTTCCAAGTCAAGGACTCTCCCAGAGCAGGATGGAAGCATCTGAGCAAGACTTTCCTTGACGGAAGGGATGTGGGGGAGGACAAGCACGTCAGTCAGGATGTGTCCCTGTTCCTTGACTTCCAGAAGACCCTGCAGGGAAGGAGTCTGTGTGTGGCATCATTCCATTTGGGCGTCCCTTTGCATAGTGCGGAAAAAGGTCCACATCCGGAAAAGGCGTGCTGGATGCCAAGCCTATTTCTGACGTCCCGAGGAGGAAACCATTTCCAGATGGCAAGGCTGTCAGAAGCCTTCCATCTTCACAAGAGAAAGGGAGGTTTCCACTTCTGCTGACTCAATCTTGACACATGCCCAAGTGGCACTTGACCTTATCTCTCAGCTGCACTTCCCAATGCTGTTTGCCTGAGGTGAGGGTCTGGTTGCCCGAAATTCAGCCAGAACACAGTCCAATCGATCTTTGTGGTCAGGCAGGCCCTGAGGGACACTTCCATACTGGACGCTCTTGACATCTGCAGGCAGGATGAGGTGAGCATTGACTGATTCAGGATCAAGAGTTCTATCCCTGGCCAGTCCCCTGCGCTCTTCTTTCTGGCCTGTGATGGGGACGGGGGCCCAGGCAGGGGAAGCCAGCTCTGGGCTCTGGAAGCACTGAGTCCTCTCTCCTCTTCAAAGTAGGCGCCATGGCCTGGAGTGTTGGCAAGGGCACCTTGTCCAAATTCTCCTCGACTTCTCCTTGCTTTCCGTGTTCCAAGACGATTTCCCTCCAGTCACTGCATCCAATTCACGGGAATTCCTCAGTTGACGTCCACACGCGACTCCCTTGGCATTTCTGTCAAAGGATTCCCAGCTCTGCACGCGGGATCAAAGGAAGGCCACAGAAGGGAAATGGCAGGAGAATAGCAGCACGGATTCGTTTCACGAAACCACCTTCCTGAAAACGTCCGCATTCTCTTCCTGCGTCTGCAAGGTGTATTCAGTCAGTCCAGGCTTTGGCATTGTGGACTTCTCTAGCACTAGGGTCCTCCACAGAAGTGCCTCACTCAGCAGCATGAAGCAGGACTTCCCTTCAGCAAGAGGACAGAAATTGGGGAGGACCAAACGTGCCACCTGAAGCACGTTAGCAGAATTTTTCTTTCGTTAATAGCTTCAAAAGGCTCCCTTTTCTCACCAGGATGGAAGATTAGGAATGCGCTGCATTTGCCATGGAAAGTCAATTCTTCACCTGGGAGGGGAAAATCGTTGACATTCCACTACGGGCTGAAGGAAAGTTTCGGGAAAGGAGAAGAGCTTCTGGCAGGGTCAGGGGAAAAGGGATTGTCTCCTGATCCCAGTGGGCGCCAGCGCCGTTAGAGGCAAAGGACCTCGGACTTCTTGGAGCTATTTCTGTCTTTACCCAGTTGTTTGTGTGTTTCTTTGTTTATTTGATCTTTGATTAAAATATTTTTTAAATATTTAATTTATTTTTATCTGAGATGATTTACCTTATTTTTATTTTTTTTTTTTGGTAATTTAGTCGATCAAAATGTATTTATGTCTTCCTTTCCCCTGTAGCCCCCAATTCTCCAGAGGCCAGAATTGCACCTGAGGGCCGAACATCCACACATGCTTTCTTCTTCTCCATTCCCCTCCCAAGGTAATTGATAAGACTCGATGTCAGGGGCAGCGGCAGCAGCCTAGAGGCTGAGGTGTATGGGCAGAGCCCCCAAAGCCTTCGTCCCAGGGAAGTGGCTTGAGTGATCCTCAGTGTGAATCGAAGTCCTGGGAGCCGTCCTACTCCAAGTCTTGGAGCGCATCCGAGGAATATCGGTTCCATTTCCTCGGTCTCATGCCACTTCTTTCCTCATCAGGAAAACTACCATATTCGCCATCACACCCCCTGCTGCTCTCTGTGTCCCTGCTTCCTTCTTCCTGCTCAGGGGAGTCGTCACGCCAGCGATTTTCACTCTTTTCATCTTCCTCATCATCCTGATCTTCTTCCATTTCCTGTGCTGGATCATCTGCTTCCGCCTCGCACTTCTCACTCTAGGGCTGTCCCGAGAGTTGGCCTTGAGTCGATCTGGGAACAGCCATGTCCAGGTCCTTCAGGGCCTAAACATAGTCTTCTTCTTCATTGTCTAGGTGCTCTGCTACTTTTCCATCCTGGCAGATGGCCTGTGGCTCACGGCTCACCCTTAGTGATTTAGAGATGATCCCCTGTGGTTGAGAATCCTCGGGGCAGGGAGAAGGAATGGGCAGGGTGTGTTTCTGAGCAACCTGGTCCTGCCTGATATCACAGAGTTGGAATTGTTGCGCAGATGATGACGTGCCTCCTGTCTGTGACGTTCGTGTGGCAGCCTGAGAGTCTGGCTCGTCTGTATGAGGCCTGGCGGCAGCGGCCACAACTGGCAGGGCTGCTTCTCCTTGCGCACAGGCGGCCCGGCGTTTGGAGAGCAGGCCACGGCGGTCCTCGTGCCGTGTCAGCAGCTTTGCCGTGAGGAGGTCGTCACGGATGCTGTGATGGCTTTCCAGAGAAGGAGTCAGGGCTCTGGTGGCCTTCTCTCTGCTCGTGCCTTTTCTGACATGCTTCCGAACAGGCTCATCCCGGGAGCGTCCCGTGGCTGCCAGCTTCAAGACGTTGTCCTGCCGGGAGCCCGTCGCCACCCCCTGCGCCCCTCCTGGGACGCCCCGATTCCTGTACCTTTCCACGCCCGCATCAGCTCCTCGTCAGTATCCGCGCCACCATTCCATCTCAGCCAAGGCACCTTGGGCGCCACGCCCGCCTTCCTGCTCTTGGCACTCTTCTCTTCCACTTCCAAAGCCATTGGTGGCCCATCATGTGTCTCCTGGGGCAGCTTGGCCTTGCTCTCCTTCAGCCTGACTCGACTGGCTCTGGATTCCTCCTTCAGTCTTTGCCAAGAGAGCTGTTCTTCATCCTTTGGGATCTGGAGCATTTCCCCCCATTCAGAAAGAGTGGAGTGCATCCCGGTGTCCTCATCCTCCTGAAGGAGGCTCTCTCTTTCTCTCACTTGGCCCAAAGCCCTTTCCAACTCCTCTCCTTTGGTCGCTAAGGCAGTGCGAGCCTCCTGGAGCTTGGCCTTGCCCTTGCCAGGGGCTGTTTCCAAGGGAAGCACTTGGTGATCCTTGTGTTCTGGGCGTGATAAAGAGGAATCAGTGAGGACCCTCTGGTGTTCCTCACACAACTTCTCTTTCGCCCGTCTTCCCCACAGCTAGTGAGACTCACCATGCTGTGGCGCAAATGACGTCTGACCACTGGACTGGTGAGGGCGAGATTTGGCAGGTTCCCGTTGGGCTCCAAATCGCAGACTTGGCGAAGCCCTCGGCAGTGCGGACAAGTCACGCTTTCATAGGCCCCCTCCCTGCCCTGGAGAAGACACACTGCCCAAAAGCTGTGGCCACATTGGACAGTCACTGGGTCAGGGCAGTAGCCCAGGCACATCGAGCAAGTGAGCTCTGCCTTCAGATTTTCAAGTAGGGCTCTTGAGTCCATCTTCCTAGGATTCGGATTCCTTCCTTCCCAGAGCTCCCACTCAGGACAGAACAGAGAAGGCTAGCCCTTCTGCCAGAGCTCTGCCACCAACTGATACTGCCCCAGAGCTGGGGAGTTCTTGGGAGGAGGCCTGCCCTGCTTAGCCCCGCCCCTGACTCCACCCACCATCGCAGCAGAAGCTCTGCGTGGCCAGGGCCAACCTGGCTCCTCCCTACATCTCATCTCTCCACCCTAACAGGTCATTTGGACTCCTCTCACTGCCTCCTTCCCCTTTCCCCAATACCACAGTCCTTGGAGTTGACTTACTCTCCTTTTGCTCAGCAAAGGCCCCTTCTTGCCGGGTGTCCATCGTTATTGCTCGAGGAAGATGTCAAGCAGATGTACTGTTGGTCACACTTCGGTGACTTCCGCCACTGGACCGGGAATCCAAAGGGTGGGCGTACATGGCACCGCGTTCGCTCTTTCCCATAGACGATCGTGTGGGCGAGTCGCTCCCTTGTCAGAGCCTCGCTATCCTTTGGATGGCAACGCCAGGCCTCAATCAACCCAGGACTTCTTAAGCTGCAATGCCACACGTCCGCGGCCGGCAGAATTGGATTCCTGGGCTGTGTGAAAGTGCAGCTTTCTGAATGCATCTTGACTTTGTCTAAAACCTCAATGAACCTTTGCCTTGCCTTCAAAGATTTCACAAAATATGGACTGGATGTGATGGCCATGGACTTTCCCCGACAGGCAAACGGGACCAGGACACAAAAATGGGAAAGGATGCTGGAGTCAACCCATTTCTCCAGTTGTGCCAGGTCGAGGGAATACGTTCCAAGTCAAGGACTCTCCCAGAGCAGCATGGAAGCATCTGAGCAAGACTTTCCTTGACGGAAGGGATGTGGGGGAGGACAAGCACGTCAGTCAGGATGTGTCCCTGTTCCTTGACTTCCAGAAGACCCTGCAGGGAAGGAGTCTGTGTGTGGCATCATTCCATTTGGGCGTCCCTTTGCATAGTGCGGAAAAAGGTCCACATCCGGAAAAGGCGTGCTGGATGCCAAGCCTATTTCTGACGTCCCGAGGAGGAAACCATTTCCAGATGGCAAGGCTGTCAGAAGCCTTCCATCTTCACAAGAGAAAGGGAGGTTCCCACTTCTGCTGACTCAATCTTGACACATGCCCAAGTGGCACTTGACCTTATCTCTCAGCTGCACTTCCCAATGCTGTTTGCCTGAGGTGAGGGTCTGGTTGCCCGAAATTCAGCCAGAACACAGTCCAATCGATCTTTGTGGTCAGGCAGGCCCTGAGGCACACTTCCATACTGGACGCTCTTGACATCTGCAGGCAGGATGAGGTGAGCATTGACTGATTCAGGATCAAGAGTTCTATCCCTGGCCAGTCCCCTGCGCTCTTCTTTCTGGCCTGTGATGGGGACGGGGGCCCAGGCAGGGGAAGCCAGCTCTGGGCTCTGGAAGCACTGAGTCCTCTCTCCTCTTCAAAGTAGGCGCCATGGCCTGGAGTGTTGGCAAGGGCACCTTGTCCAAATTCTCCTCGACTTCTCCTTGCTTTCCGTGTTCCAAGACGATTTCCCTCCAGTCACTGCATCCAATTCACGGGAATTCCTCAGTTGACGTCCACACGCGACTCCCTTGGCATTTCTGTCAAAGGATTCCCAGCTCTGCACGCGGGATCAAAGGAAGGCCACAGAAGGGAAATGGCAGGAGAATAGCAGCACGGATTCGTTTCACGAAACCACCTTCCTGAAAACGTCCGCATTCTCTTCCTGCGTCTGCAAGGTGTATTCAGTCAGTCCAGGCTTTGGCATTGTGGACTTCTCTAGCACTAGGGTCCTCCACAGAAGTGCCTCACTCAGCAGCATGAAGCAGGACTTCCCTTCAGCAAGAGGACAGAAATTGGGGAGGACCAAACTTGCCACCTGAAGCACGTTAGCAGAATTTTTCTTTCGTTAATAGCTTCAAAAGGCTCCCTTTTCTCACCAGGATGGAAGATTAGGAATGCGCTGCATTTGCCATGGAAAGTCAATTCTTCACCTGGGAGGGGAAAATCGTTGACATTCCACTACGGGCTGAAGGAAAGTTTCGGGAAAGGAGAAGAGCTTCTGGCAGGGTCAGGGGAAAAGGGATTGTCTCCTGATCCCAGTCGGCGCCAGCGCCGTTAGAGGCAAAGGACCTCGGACTTCTTGGAGCTATTTCTTTCTTTACCCAGTTGTTTGTGTGTTTCTTTGTTTATTTGATCTTTGATTAAAATATTTTTTAAATATTTAATTTATTTTATTTGAGATGATTTACCTTATTTTTATTTTTTTTTTTTTTTGGTAATTTAGTCGATCAAAATGTATTTATGTCTTCCTTTCCCCTGTAGCCCCCAATTCTCCAGAGGCCAGAATTGCACCTGAGGGCCGAACATCCACACATGCTTTCTTCTTCTCCATTCCCCTCCCAAGGTAATTGATAAGACTCGATGTCAGGGGCAGCGGCAGCAGCCTAGAGGCTGAGGTGTATGGGCAGAGCCCCCAAAGCCTTCGTCCCAGGGAAGTGGCTTGAGTGATCCTCAGTGTGAATCGAAGTCCTGGGAGCCGTCCTACTCCAAGTCTTGGAGCGCATCCGAGGAATATCGGTTCCATTTCCTCGGTCTCATGCCACTTCTTTCCTCATCAGGAAAACTACCATATTCGCCATCACACCCCCTGCTGCTCTCTGTGTCCCTGCTTCCTTCTTCCTGCTCAGGGGAGTCGTCACGCCAGCGATTTTCACTGTTTTCATCTTCCTCATCATCCTGATCTTCTTCCATTTCCTGTGCTGGATCATCTGCTTCCGCCTCGCACTTCTCACTCTAGGGCTGTCCCGAGAGTTGGCCTTGAGTCGATCTGGGAACAGCCATGTCCAGGTCCTTCAGGGCCTAAACATAGTCTTCTTCTTCATTGTCTAGGTGCTCTGCTACTTTTCCATCCTGGCAGATGGCCTGTGGCTCACGGCTCACCCTTAGTGATTTAGAGATGATCCCCTGTGGTTGAGAATCCTCGGGGCAGGGAGAAGGAATGGGCAGGGTGTGTTTCTGAGCAACCTGGTCCTGCCTGATATCACAGAGTTGGAATTGTTGCGCAGATGATGACGTGCCTCCTGTCTGTGACGTTCGTGTGGCAGCCTGAGAGTCTGGCTCGTCTGTATGAGGCCTGGCGGCAGCGGCCACAGCTGGCAGGGCTGCTTCTCTTTGCGCACAGGCGGCCCGGCGTTTGGAGAGCAGGCCACGGCGGTCCTCGTGCCGTGTCAGCAGCTTTGCCGTGAGGAGGTCGTCACGGATGCTGTGATGGCTTTCCAGAGAAGGAGTCAGGGCTCTGGTGGCCTTCTCTCTGCTCGTGCCTTTTCTGACATGCTTCCGAACAGGCTCATCCCGGGAGCGTCCCGTGGCTGCCAGCTTCAAGACGTTGTCCTGCAGGGAGCCCGTCGCCGCCCCCTGCGCCCCTCCTGGGACGCCCCGATTCCTGTACCTTTCCACGCCCGCATCAGCTCCTCGTCAGTATCCGCGCCACCATTCCATCTCAGCCAAGGCACCTTGGGCGCCACGCCCGCCTTCCTGCTCTTGGCACTCTTCTCTTCCACTTCCAAAGCCATTGGTGGCCCATCATGTGTCTCCTGGGGCAGCTTGGCCTTGCTCTCCTTCAGCCTGACTCGACTGGCTCTGGATTCCTCCTTCAGTCTTTGCCAAGAGAGCTGTTCTTCATCCTTTGGGATCTGGAGCATTTCCCCCCATTCAGAAAGAGTGGAGTGCATCCCGGTGTCCTCATCCTCCTGAAGGAGGCTCTCTCTTTCTCTCACTTGGCCCAAAGCCCTTTCCAACTCCTCTCCTTTGGTCGCTAAGGCAGTGCGAGCCTCCTGGAGCTTGGCCTTGCCCTTGCCAGGGGCTGTTTCCAAGGGAAGCACTTGGTGATCCTTGTGTTCTGGGCGTGATAAAGAGGAATCAGTGAGGACCCTCTGGTGTTCCTCACACAACTTCTCTTTCGCCCGTCTTCCCCACAGCTAGTGAGACTCACCATGCTGTGGCGCAAATGACGTCTGAGCACTGGACTGGTGAGGGCGAGATTTGGCAGGTTCCCGTTGGGCCCCAAATCGCAGACTTGGCGAAGCCCTCGGCAGTGCGGACAAGTCACGCTTTCATAGGCCCCCTCCCTGCCCTGGAGAAGACACACTGCCCAAAAGCTGTGGCCACATTGGACAGTCACTGGGTCAGGGCAGTAGCCCAGGCACATCGAGCAAGTGAGCTCTGCCTTCAGATTTTCAAGTAGGGCTCTTGAGTCCATCTTCCTAGGATTCGGATTCCTTCCTTCCCAGAGCTCCCACTCAGGACAGAACAGAGAAGGCTAGCCCTTCTGCCAGAGCTCTGCCACCAACTGATACTGCCCCAGAGCTGGGGAGTTCTTGGGAGGAGGCCTGCCCTGCTTAGCCCCGCCCCTGACTCCACCCACCATCGCAGCAGAAGCTCTGCGTGGCCAGGGCCAACCTGGCTCCTCCCTACATCTCATCTCTCCACCCTAACAGGTCATTTGGACTCCTCTCACTGCCTCCTTCCCCTTTCCCCAATACCACAGTCCTTGGAGTTGACTTACTCTCCTTTTGCTCAGCAAAGGCCCCTTCTTGCCGGGTGTCCATCGTTATGGCTCGAGGAAGATGTCAAGCAGATGTACTGTTGGTGACACTTCGGTGACTTCCGCCACTAGACCGGGAATCCAAAGGGTGGGCGTACATGGCACCGCGTTCGCTCTTTCCCATAGACGATCGTGTGGGCGAGTCGCTCCCTTGTCAGAGCCTCGCTATCCTTTGGATGGCAACGCCAGGCCTCAATCAACCCAGGACTTCTTAAGCTGCAATGCCACACGTCCGCGGCGGGCAGAATTGGATTCCTGGGCTGTGTGAAAGTGCAGCTTTCTGAATGCATCTTGACTTTGTCTAAAACCTCAATGAACCTTTGCCTTGCGTTCAAAGATTTCACAAAATATGGACTGGATCTGATGGCCATGGACTTTCCCCGACAGGCAAACGGGACCAGGACACAAAAATGGGAAAGGATGCTGGAGTCAACCCATTTCTCCAGTTGTGCCAGGTCGAGGGAATACGTTCCAAGTCAAGGACTCTCCCAGAGCAGGATGGAAGCATCTGAGCAAGACTTTCCTTGACGGAAGGGATGTGGGGGAGGACAAGCACGTCAGTCAGGATGTGTCCCTGTTCCTTGACTTCCAGAAGACCCTGCAGGGAAGGAGTCTGTGTGTGGCATCATTCCATTTGGGCGTCCCTTTGCATAGTGCGGAAAAAGGTCCACATCCGGAAAAGGCGTGCTGGATGCCAAGCCTATTTCTGACGTCCCGAGGAGGAAACCATTTCCAGATGGCAAGGCTGTCAGAAGCCTTCCATCTTCACAAGAGAAAGGGAGGTTTCCACTTCTGCTGACTCAATCTTGACACATGCCCAAGTGGCACTTGACCTTATCTCTCAGCTGCACTTCCCAATGCTGTTTGCCTGAGGTGAGGGTCTGGTTGCCCGAAATTCAGCCAGAACACAGTCCAATCGATCTTTGTGGTCAGGCAGGCCCTGAGGCACACTTCCATACTGGACGCTCTTGACATCTGCAGGCAGGATGAGGTGAGCATTGACTGATTCAGGATCAAGAGTTCTATCCCTGGCCAGTCCCCTGCGCTCTTCTTTCTGGCCTGTGATGGGGACGGGGGCCCAGGCAGGGGAAGCCAGCTCTGGGCTCTGGAAGCACTGAGTCCTCTCTCCTCTTCAAAGTAGGCGCCATGGCCTGGAGTGTTGGCAAGGGCACCTTGTCCAAATTCTCCTCGACTTCTCCTTGCTTTCCGTGTTCCAAGACGATTTCCCTCCAGTCACTGCATCCAATTCACGGGAATTCCTCAGTTGACGTCCACACGCGACTCCCTTGGCATTTCTGTCAAAGGATTCCCAGCTCTGCACGCGGGATCAAAGGAAGGCCACAGAAGGGAAATGGCAGGAGAATAGCAGCACGGATTCGTTTCACGAAACCACCTTCCTGAAAACGTCCGCATTCTCTTCCTGCGTCTGCAAGGTGTATTCAGTCAGTCCAGGCTTTGGCATTGTGGACTTCTCTAGCACTAGGGTCCTCCACAGAAGTGCCTCACTCAGCAGCATGAAGCAGGACTTCCCTTCAGCAAGAGGACAGAAATTGGGGAGGACCAAACTTGCCACTTGAAGCACATTAGCAGAATTTTTCTTTCGTTAATAGCTTCAAAAGGCTCCCTTTTCTCACCAGGATGGAAGATTAGGAATGCGCTGCATTTGCCATGGAAAGTCAATTCTTCACCTGGGAGGGGAAAATCGTTGACATTCCACTACGGGCTGAAGGAAAGTTTCGGGAAAGGAGAAGAGCTTCTGGCAGGGTCAGGGGAAAAGGGATTGTCTCCTGATCCCAGTCGGCGCCAGCGCCGTTAGAGGCAAAGGACCTCGGACTTCTTGGAGCTATTTCTTTCTTTACCCAGTTGTTTGTGTGTTTCTTTGTTTATTTGATCTTTGATTAAAATATTTTTTAAATATTTAATTTATTTTTATTTGAGATGATTTACCTTATTTTTATTTTTTTTTTTTTTGGTAATTTAGTCGATCAAAATGTATTTATGTCTTCCTTTCCCCTGTAGCCCCCAATTCTCCAGAGGCCAGAATTGCACCTGAGGGCCGAACATCCACACATGCTTTCTTCTTCTCCATTCCCCTCCCAAGGTAATTGATAAGACTCGATGTCAGGGGCAGCGGCAGCAGCCTAGAGGCTGAGGTGTATGGGCAGAGCCCCCAAAGCCTTCGTCCCAGGGAAGTGGCTTGAGTGATCCTCAGTGTGAATCGAAGTCCTGGGAGCCGTCCTACTCCAAGTCTTGGAGCGCATCCGAGGAATATCGGTTCCATTTCCTCGGTCTCATGCCACTTCTTTCCTCATCAGGAAAACTACCATATTCGCCATCACACCCCCTGCTGCTCTCTGTGTCCCTGCTTCCTTCTTCCTGCTCAGGGGAGTCGTCACGCCAGCGATTTTCACTGTTTTCATCTTCCTCATCATCCTGATCTTCTTCCATTTCCTGTGCTGGATCATCTGCTTCCGCCTCGCACTTCTCACTCTAGGGCTGTCCCGAGAGTTGGCCTTGAGTCGATCTGGGAACAGCCATGTCCAGGTCCTTCAGGGCATAAACATAGTCTTCTTCTTCATTGTCTAGGTGCTCTGCTACTTTTCCATCCTGGCAGATGGCCTGTGGCTCACGGCTCACCCTTAGTGATTTAGAGATGATCCCCTGTGGTTGAGAATCCTCGGGGCAGGGAGAAGGAATGGGCAGGGTGTGTTTCTGAGCAACCTGGTCCTGCCTGATATCACAGAGTTGGAATTGTTGCGCAGATGATGACGTGCCTCCTGTCTGTGACGTTCGTGTGGCAGCCTGAGAGTCTGGCTCGTCTGTATGAGGCCTGGCGGCAGCGGCCACAGCTGGCAGGGCTGCTTCTCTTTGCGCACAGGCGGCCCGGCGTTTGGAGAGCAGGCCACGGCGGTCCTCGTGCCGTGTCAGCAGCTTTGCCGTGAGGAGGTCGTCACGGATGCTGTGATGGCTTTCCAGAGAAGGAGTCAGGGCTCTGGTGGCCTTCTCTCTGCTCGTGCCTTTTCTGACATGCTTCCGAACAGGCTCATCCCGGGAGCGTCCCGTGGCTGCCAGCTTCAAGACGTTGTCCTGCAGGGAGCCCGTCGCCGCCCCCTGCGCCCCTCCTGGGACGCCCCGATTCCTGTACCTTTCCACGCCCGCATCAGCTCCTCGTCAGTATCCGCGCCACCATTCCATCTCAGCCAAGGCACCTTGGGCGCCACGCCCGCCTTCCTGCTCTTGGCACTCTTCTCTTCCACTTCCAAAGCCATTGGTGGCCCATCATGTGTCTCCTGGGGCAGCTTGGCCTTGCTCTCCTTCAGCCTGACTCGACTGGCTCTGGATTCCTCCTTCAGTCTTTGCCAAGAGAGCTGTTCTTCATCCTTTGGGATCTGGAGCATTTCCCCCCATTCAGAAAGAGTGGAGTGCATCCCGGTGTCCTCATCCTCCTGAAGGAGGCTCTCTCTTTCTCTCACTTGGCCCAAAGCCCTTTCCAACTCCTCTCCTTTGGTCGCTAAGGCAGTGCGAGCCTCCTGGAGCTTGGCCTTGCCCTTGCCAGGGGCTGTTTCCAAGGGAAGCACTTGGTGATCCTTGTGTTCTGGGCGTGATAAAGAGGAATCAGTGAGGACCCTCTGGTGTTCCTCACACAACTTCTCTTTCGCCCGTCTTCCCCACAGCTAGTGAGACTCACCATGCTGTGGCGCAAATGACGTCTGAGCACTGGACTGGTGAGGGCGAGATTTGGCAGGTTCCCGTTGGGCCCCAAATCGCAGACTTGGCGAAGCCCTCGGCAGTGCGGACAAGTCACGCTTTCATAGGCCCCCTCCCTGCCCTGGAGAAGACACACTGCCCAAAAGCTGTGGCCACATTGGACAGTCACTGGGTCAGGGCAGTAGCCCAGGCACATCGAGCAAGTGAGCTCTGCCTTCAGATTTTCAAGTAGGGCTCTTGAGTCCATCTTCCTAGGATTCGGATTCCTTCCTTCCCAGAGCTCCCACTCAGGACAGAACAGAGAAGGCTAGCCCTTCTGCCAGAGCTCTGCCACCAACTGATACTGCCCCAGAGCTGGGGAGTTCTTGGGAGGAGGCCTGCCCTGCTTAGCCCCGCCCCTGACTCCACCCACCATCGCAGCAGAAGCTCTGCGTGGCCAGGGCCAACCTGGCTCCTCCCTACATCTCATCTCTCCACCCTAACAGGTCATTTGGACTCCTCTCACTGCCTCCTTCCCCTTTCCCCAATACCACAGTCCTTGGAGTTGACTTACTCTCCTTTTGCTCAGCAAAGGCCCCTTCTTGCCGGGTGTCCATCGTTATGGCTCGAGGAAGATGTCAAGCAGATGTACTGTTGGTGACACTTCGGTGACTTCCGCCACTAGACCGGGAATCCAAAGGGTGGGCGTACATGGCACCGCGTTCGCTCTTTCCCATAGACGATCGTGTGGGCGAGTCGCTCCCTTGTCAGAGCCTCGCTATCCTTTGGATGGCAACGCCAGGCCTCAATCAACCCAGGACTTCTTAAGCTGCAATGCCACACGTCCGCGGCGGGCAGAATTGGATTCCTGGGCTGTGTGAAAGTGCAGCTTTCTGAATGCATCTTGACTTTGTCTAAAACCTCAATGAACCTTTGCCTTGCGTTCAAAGATTTCACAAAATATGGACTGGATCTGATGGCCATGGACTTTCCCCGACAGGCAAACGGGACCAGGACACAAAAATGGGAAAGGATGCTGGAGTCAACCCATTTCTCCAGTTGTGCCAGGTCGAGGGAATACGTTCCAAGTCAAGGACTCTCCCAGAGCAGGATGGAAGCATCTGAGCAAGACTTTCCTTGACGGAAGGGATGTGGGGGAGGACAAGCACGTCAGTCAGGATGTGTCCCTGTTCCTTGACTTCCAGAAGACCCTGCAGGGAAGGAGTCTGTGTGTGGCATCATTCCATTTGGGCGTCCCTTTGCATAGTGCGGAAAAAGGTCCACATCCGGAAAAGGCGTGCTGGATGCCAAGCCTATTTCTGACGTCCCGAGGAGGAAACCATTTCCAGATGGCAAGGCTGTCAGAAGCCTTCCATCTTCACAAGAGAAAGGGAGGTTTCCACTTCTGCTGACTCAATCTTGACACATGCCCAAGTGGCACTTGACCTTATCTCTCAGCTGCACTTCCCAATGCTGTTTGCCTGAGGTGAGGGTCTGGTTGCCCGAAATTCAGCCAGAACACAGTCCAATCGATCTTTGTGGTCAGGCAGGCCCTGAGGCACACTTCCATACTGGACGCTCTTGACATCTGCAGGCAGGATGAGGTGAGCATTGACTGATTCAGGATCAAGAGTTCTATCCCTGGCCAGTCCCCTGCGCTCTTCTTTCTGGCCTGTGATGGGGACGGGGGCCCAGGCAGGGGAAGCCAGCTCTGGGCTCTGGAAGCACTGAGTCCTCTCTCCTCTTCAAAGTAGGCGCCATGGCCTGGAGTGTTGGCAAGGGCACCTTGTCCAAATTCTCCTCGACTTCTCCTTGCTTTCCGTGTTCCAAGACGATTTCCCTCCAGTCACTGCATCCAATTCACGGGAATTCCTCAGTTGACGTCCACACGCGACTCCCTTGGCATTTCTGTCAAAGGATTCCCAGCTCTGCACGCGGGATCAAAGGAAGGCCACAGAAGGGAAATGGCAGGAGAATAGCAGCACGGATTCGTTTCACGAAACCACCTTCCTGAAAACGTCCGCATTCTCTTCCTGCGTCTGCAAGGTGTATTCAGTCAGTCCAGGCTTTGGCATTGTGGACTTCTCTAGCACTAGGGTCCTCCACAGAAGTGCCTCACTCAGCAGCATGAAGCAGGACTTCCCTTCAGCAAGAGGACAGAAATTGGGGAGGACCAAACTTGCCACTTGAAGCACATTAGCAGAATTTTTCTTTCGTTAATAGCTTCAAAAGGCTCCCTTTTCTCACCAGGATGGAAGATTAGGAATGCGCTGCATTTGCCATGGAAAGTCAATTCTTCACCTGGGAGGGGAAAATCGTTGACATTCCACTACGGGCTGAAGGAAAGTTTCGGGAAAGGAGAAGAGCTTCTGGCAGGGTCAGGGGAAAAGGGATTGTCTCCTGATCCCAGTCGGCGCCAGCGCCGTTAGAGGCAAAGGACCTCGGACTTCTTGGAGCTATTTCTTTCTTTACCCAGTTGTTTGTGTGTTTCTTTGTTTATTTGATCTTTGATTAAAATATTTTTTAAATATTTAATTTATTTTTATTTGAGATGATTTACCTTATTTTTATTTTTTTTTTTTTTGGTAATTTAGTCGATCAAAATGTATTTATGTCTTCCTTTCCCCTGTAGCCCCCAATTCTCCAGAGGCCAGAATTGCACCTGAGGGCCGAACATCCACACATGCTTTCTTCTTCTCCATTCCCCTCCCAAGGTAATTGATAAGACTCGATGTCAGGGGCAGCGGCAGCAGCCTAGAGGCTGAGGTGTATGGGCAGAGCCCCCAAAGCCTTCGTCCCAGGGAAGTGGCTTGAGTGATCCTCAGTGTGAATCGAAGTCCTGGGAGCCGTCCTACTCCAAGTCTTGGAGCGCATCCGAGGAATATCGGTTCCATTTCCTCGGTCTCATGCCACTTCTTTCCTCATCAGGAAAACTACCATATTCGCCATCACACCCCCTGCTGCTCTCTGTGTCCCTGCTTCCTTCTTCCTGCTCAGGGGAGTCGTCACGCCAGCGATTTTCACTGTTTTCATCTTCCTCATCATCCTGATCTTCTTCCATTTCCTGTGCTGGATCATCTGCTTCCGCCTCGCACTTCTCACTCTAGGGCTGTCCCGAGAGTTGGCCTTGAGTCGATCTGGGAACAGCCATGTCCAGGTCCTTCAGGGCCTAAACATAGTCTTCTTCTTCATTGTCTAGGTGCTCTGCTACTTTTCCATCCTGGCAGATGGCCTGTGGCTCACGGCTCACCCTTAGTGATTTAGAGATGATCCCCTGTGGTTGAGAATCCTCGGGGCAGGGAGAAGGAATGGGCAGGGTGTGTTTCTGAGCAACCTGGTCCTGCCTGATATCACAGAGTTGGAATTGTTGCGCAGATGATGACGTGCCTCCTGTCTGTGACGTTCGTGTGGCAGCCTGAGAGTCTGGCTCGTCTGTATGAGGCCTGGCGGCAGCGGCCACAGCTGGCAGGGCTGCTTCTCTTTGCGCACAGGCGGCCCGGCGTTTGGAGAGCAGGCCACGGCGGTCCTCGTGCCGTGTCAGCAGCTTTGCCGTGAGGAGGTCGTCACGGATGCTGTGATGGCTTTCCAGAGAAGGAGTCAGGGCTCTGGTGGCCTTCTCTCTGCTCGTGCCTTTTCTGACATGCTTCCGAACAGGCTCATCCCGGGAGCGTCCCGTGGCTGCCAGCTTCAAGACGTTGTCCTGCAGGGAGCCCGTCGCCGCCCCCTGCGCCCCTCCTGGGACGCCCCGATTCCTGTACCTTTCCACGCCCGCATCAGCTCCTCGTCAGTATCCGCGCCACCATTCCATCTCAGCCAAGGCACCTTGGGCGCCACGCCCGCCTTCCTGCTCTTGGCACTCTTCTCTTCCACTTCCAAAGCCATTGGTGGCCCATCATGTGTCTCCTGGGGCAGCTTGGCCTTGCTCTCCTTCAGCCTGACTCGACTGGCTCTGGATTCCTCCTTCAGTCTTTGCCAAGAGAGCTGTTCTTCATCCTTTGGGATCTGGAGCATTTCCCCCCATTCAGAAAGAGTGGAGTGCATCCCGGTGTCCTCATCCTCCTGAAGGAGGCTCTCTCTTTCTCTCACTTGGCCCAAAGCCCTTTCCAACTCCTCTCCTTTGGTCGCTAAGGCAGTGCGAGCCTCCTGGAGCTTGGCCTTGCCCTTGCCAGGGGCTGTTTCCAAGGGAAGCACTTGGTGATCCTTGTGTTCTGGGCGTGATAAAGAGGAATCAGTGAGGACCCTCTGGTGTTCCTCACACAACTTCTCTTTCGCCCGTCTTCCCCACAGCTAGTGAGACTCACCATGCTGTGGCGCAAATGACGTCTGAGCACTGGACTGGTGAGGGCGAGATTTGGCAGGTTCCCGTTGGGCCCCAAATCGCAGACTTGGCGAAGCCCTCGGCAGTGCGGACAAGTCACGCTTTCATAGGCCCCCTCCCTGCCCTGGAGAAGACACACTGCCCAAAAGCTGTGGCCACATTGGACAGTCACTGGGTCAGGGCAGTAGCCCAGGCACATCGAGCAAGTGAGCTCTGCCTTCAGATTTTCAAGTAGGGCTCTTGAGTCCATCTTCCTAGGATTCGGATTCCTTCCTTCCCAGAGCTCCCACTCAGGACAGAACAGAGAAGGCTAGCCCTTCTGCCAGAGCTCTGCCACCAACTGATACTGCCCCAGAGCTGGGGAGTTCTTGGGAGGAGGCCTGCCCTGCTTAGCCCCGCCCCTGACTCCACCCACCATCGCAGCAGAAGCTCTGCGTGGCCAGGGCCAACCTGGCTCCTCCCTACATCTCATCTCTCCACCCTAACAGGTCATTTGGACTCCTCTCACTGCCTCCTTCCCCTTTCCCCAATACCACAGTCCTTGGAGTTGACTTACTCTCCTTTTGCTCAGCAAAGGCCCCTTCTTGCCGGGTGTCCATCGTTATTGCTCGAGGAAGATGTCAAGCAGATGTACTGTTGGTGACACTTCGGTGACTTCCGCCACTGGACCGGGAATCCAAAGGGTGGGCGTACATGGCACCGCGTTCGCTCTTTCCCATAGACGATCGTGTGGGCGAGTCGCTCCCTTGTCAGAGCCTCGCTATCCTTTGGATGGCAACGCCAGGCCTCAATCAACCCAGGACTTCTTAAGCTGCAATGCCACACGTCCGCGGCCGGCAGAATTGGATTCCTGGGCTGTGTGAAAGTGCAGCTTTCTGAATGCATCTTGACTTTGTCTAAAACCTCAATGAACCTTTGCCTTGCCTTCAAAGATTTCACAAAATATGGACTGGATGTGATGGCCATGGACTTTCCCCGACAGGCAAACGGGACCAGGACACAAAAATGGGAAAGGATGCTGGAGTCAACCCATTTCTCCAGTTGTGCCAGGTCGAGGGAATACGTTCCAAGTCAAGGACTCTCCCAGAGCAGGATGGAAGCATCTGAGCAAGACTTTCCTTGACGGAAGGGATGTGGGGGAGGACAAGCACGTCAGTCAGGATGTGTCCCTGTTCCTTGACTTCCAGAAGACCCTGCAGGGAAGGAGTCTGTGTGTGGCATCATTCCATTTGGGCGTCCCTTTGCATAGTGCGGAAAAAGGTCCACATCGGGAAAAGGCGTGCTGGATGCCAAGCCTATTTCTGACGTCCCGAGGAGGAAACCATTTCCAGATGGCAAGGCTGTCAGAAGCCTTCCATCTTCACAAGAGAAAGGGAGGTTCCCACTTCTGCTGACTCAATCTTGACACATGCCCAAGTGGCACTTGACCTTATCTCTCAGCTGCACTTCCCAATGCTGTTTGCCTGAGGTGAGGGTCTGGTTGCCCGAAATTCAGCCAGAACACAGTCCAATCGATCTTTGTGGTCAGGCAGGCCCTGAGGGACACTTCCATACTGGACGCTCTTGACATCTGCAGGCAGGATGAGGTGAGCATTGACTGATTCAGGATCAAGAGTTCTATCCCTGGCCAGTCCCCTGCGCTCTTCTTTCTGGCCTGTGATGGGGACGGGGGCCCAGGCAGGGCAAGCCAGCTCTGCTTCTGGAAGCACTGAGTCCTCTCTCCTCTTCAAAGTAGGCGCCATGGCCTGGAGTGTTGGCAAGGGCACCTTGTCCAAATTCTCCTCGACTTCTCCTTGCTTTCCGTGTTCCAAGACGATTTCCCTCCAGTCACTGCATCCAATTCACGGGAATTCCTCAGTTGACGTCCACACGCGACTCCCTTGGCATTTCTGTCAAAGGATTCCCAGCTCTGCACGCGGGATCAAAGGAAGGCCACAGAAGGGAAATGGCAGGAGAATAGCAGCACGGATTCGTTTCACGAAACCACCTTCCTGAAAACGTCCGCATTCTCTTCCTGCGTCTGCAAGGTGTATTCAGTCAGTCCAGGCTTTGGCATTGTGGACTTCTCTAGCACTAGGGTCCTCCACAGAAGTGCCTCACTCAGCAGCATGAAGCAGGACTTCCCTTCAGCAAGAGGACAGAAATTGGGGAGGACCAAACTTGCCACCTGAAGCACGTTAGCAGAATTTTTCTTTCGTTAATAGCTTCAAAAGGCTCCCTTTTCTCACCAGGATGGAAGATTAGGAATGCGCTGCATTTGCCATGGAAAGTCAATTCTTCACCTGGGAGGGGAAAATCGTTGACATTCCACTACGGGCTGAGGGAAAGTTTCGGGAAAGGAGAAGAGCTTCTGGCAGGGTCAGGGGAAAAGGGATTGTCTCCTGATCCCAGTGGGCGCCAGCGCCGTTAGAGGCAAAGGACCTCGGACTTCTTGGAGCTATTTCTTTCTTTACCCAGTTGTTTGTGTGTTTCTTTGTTTATTTGATCTTTGATTAAAATATTTTTTAAATATTTAATTTATTTTTATTTGAGATGATTTACCTTATTTTTATTTATTTTTTTTTTTGGTAATTTAGTCGATCAAAATGTATTTATGTCTTCCTTTCCCCTGTAGCCCCCAATTCTCCAGAGGCCAGAATTGCACCTGAGGGCCGAACATCCACACATGCTTTCTTCTTCTCCATTCCCCTCCCAAGGTAATTGATAAGACTCGATGTCAGGGGCAGCGGCAGCAGCCTAGAGGCTGAGGTGTATGGGCAGAGCCCCCAAAGCCTTCGTCCCAGGGAAGTGGCTTGAGTGATCCTCAGTGTGAATCGAAGTCCTGGGAGCCGTCCTACTCCAAGTCTTGGAGCGCATCCGAGGAATATCGGTTCCATTTCCTCGGTCTCATGCCACTTCTTTCCTCATCAGGAAAACTACCATATTCGCCATCACACCCCCTGCTGCTCTCTGTGTCCCTGCTTCCTTCTTCCTGCTCAGGGGAGTCGTCACGCCAGCGATTTTCACTCTTTTCATCTTCCTCATCATCCTGATCTTCTTCCATTTCCTGTGCTGGATCATCTGCTTCCGCCTCGCACTTCTCACTCTAGGGCTGTCCCGAGAGTTGGCCTTGAGTCGATCTGGGAACAGCCATGTCCAGGTCCTTCAGGGCCTAAACATAGTCTTCTTCTTCATTGTCTAGGTGCTCTGCTACTTTTCCATCCTGGCCGATGGCCTGTGGCTCACGGCTCACCCTTAGTGATTTAGAGATGATCCCCTGTGGTTGAGAATCCTCGGGGCAGGGAGAAGGAATGGGCAGGGTGTGTTTCTGAGCAACCTGGTCCTGCCTGATATCACAGAGTTGGAATTGTTGCGCAGATGATGACGTGCCTCCTGTCTGTGACGTTCGTGTGGCAGCCTGAGAGTCTGGCTCGTCTGTATGAGGCCTGGCGGCAGCGGCCACAGCTGGCAGGGCTGCTTCTCCTTGCGCACAGGCGGCCCGGCGTTTGGAGAGCAGGCCACGGCGGTCCTCGTGCCGTGTCAGCAGCTTTGCCGTGAGGAGGTCGTCACGGATGCTGTGATGGCTTTCCAGAGAAGGAGTCAGGGCTCTGGTGGCCTTCTCTCTGCTCGTGCCTTTTCTGACATGCTTCCGAACAGGCTCATCCCGGGAGCGTCCCGTGGCTGCCAGCTTCAAGACGTTGTCCTGCAGGGAGCCCGTCGCCGCCCCCTGCGCCCCTCCTGGGACGCCCCGATTCCTGTACCTTTCCACGCCCGCATCAGCTCCTCGTCAGTATCCGCGCCACCATTCCATCTCAGCCAAGGCACCTTGGGCGCCACGCCCGCCTTCCTGCTCTTGGCACTCTTCTCTTCCACTTCCAAAGCCATTGGTGGCCCATCATGTGTCTCCTGGGGCAGCTTGGCCTTGCTCTCCTTCAGCCTGACTCGACTGGCTCTGGATTCCTCCTTCAGTCTTTGCCAAGAGAGCTGTTCTTCATCCTTTGGGATCTGGAGCATTTCCCCCCATTCAGAAAGAGTGGAGTGCATCCCGGTGTCCTCATCCTCCTGAAGGAGGCTCTCTCTTTCTCTCACTTGGCCCAAAGCCCTTTCCAACTCCTCTCCTTTGGTCGCTAAGGCAGTGCGAGCCTCCTGGAGCTTGGCCTTGCCCTTGCCAGGGGCTGTTTCCAAGGGAAGCACTTGGTGATCCTTGTGTTCTGGGCGTGATAAAGAGGAATCAGTGAGGACCCTCTGGTGTTCCTCACACAACTTCTCTTTCGCCCGTCTTCCCCACAGCTAGTGAGACTCACCATGCTGTGGCGCAAATGACGTCTGAGCACTGGACTGGTGAGGGCGAGATTTGGCAGGTTCCCGTTGGGCCCCAAATCGCAGACTTGGCGAAGCCCTCGGCAGTGCGGACAAGTCACGCTTTCATAGGCCCCCTCCCTGCCCTGGAGAAGACACACTGCCCAAAAGCTGTGGCCACATTGGACAGTCACTGGGTCAGGGCAGTAGCCCAGGCACATCGAGCAAGTGAGCTCTGCCTTCAGATTTTCAAGTAGGGCTCTTGAGTCCATCTTCCTAGGATTCGGATTCCTTCCTTCCCAGAGCTCCCACTCAGGACAGAACAGAGAAGGCTAGCCCTTCTGCCAGAGCTCTGCCACCAACTGATACTGCCCCAGAGCTGGGGAGTTCTTGGGAGGAGGCCTGCCCTGCTTAGCCCCGCCCCTGACTCCACCCACCATCGCAGCAGAAGCTCTGCGTGGCCAGGGCCAACCTGGCTCCTCCCTACATCTCATCTCTCCACCCTAACAGGTCATTTGGACTCCTCTCACTGCCTCCTTCCCCTTTCCCCAATACCACAGTCCTTGGAGTTGACTTACTCTCCTTTTGCTCAGCAAAGGCCCCTTCTTGCCGGGTGTCCATCGTTATTGCTCGAGGAAGATGTCAAGCAGATGTACTGTTGGTGACACTTCGGTGACTTCCGCCACTGGACCGGGAATCCAAAGGGTGGGCGTACATGGCACCGCGTTCGCTCTTTCCCATAGACGATCGTGTGGGCGAGTCGCTCCCTTGTCAGAGCCTCGCTATCCTTTGGATGGCAACGCCAGGCCTCAATCAACCCAGGACTTCTTAAGCTGCAATGCCACACGTCCGCGGCGGGCAGAATTGGATTCCTGGGCTGTGTGAAAGTGCAGCTTTCTGAATGCATCTTGACTTTGTCTAAAACCTCAATGAACCTTTGCCTTGCCTTCAAAGATTTCACAAAATATGGACTGGATGTGATGGCCATGGACTTTCCCCGACAGGCAAACGGGACCAGGACACAAAAATGGGAAAGGATGCTGGAGTCAACCCATTTCTCCAGTTGTGCCAGGTCGAGGGAATACGTTCCAAGTCAAGGACTCTCCCAGAGCAGGATGGAAGCATCTGAGCAAGACTTTCCTTGACGGAAGGGATGTGGGGGAGGACAAGCACGTCAGTCAGGATGTGTCCCTGTTCCTTGACTTCCAGAAGACCCTGCAGGGAAGGAGTCTGTGTGTGGCATCATTCCATTTGGGCGTCCCTTTGCATAGTGCGGAAAAAGGTCCACATCCGGAAAAGGCGTGCTGGATGCCAAGCCTATTTCTGACGTCCCGAGGAGGAAACCATTTCCAGATGGCAAGGCTGTCAGAAGCCTTCCATCTTCACAAGAGAAAGGGAGGTTCCCACTTCTGCTGACTCAATCTTGACACATGCCCAAGTGGCACTTGACCTTATCTCTCAGCTGCACTTCCCAATGCTGTTTGCCTGAGGTGAGGGTCTGGTTGCCCGAAATTCAGCCAGAACACAGTCCAATCGATCTTTGTGGTCAGGCAGGCCCTGAGGCACACTTCCATACTGGACGCTCTTGACATCTGCAGGCAGGATGAGGTGAGCATTGACTGATTCAGGATCAAGAGTTCTATCCCTGGCCAGTCCCCTGCGCTCTTCTTTCTGGCCTGTGATGGGGACGGGGGCCCAGGCAGGGGAAGCCAGCTCTGGGCTCTGGAAGCACTGAGTCCTCTCTCCTCTTCAAAGTAGGCGCCATGGCCTGGAGTGTTGGCAAGGGCACCTTGTCCAAATTCTCCTCGACTTCTCCTTGCTTTCCGTGTTCCAAGACGATTTCCCTCCAGTCACTGCATCCAATTCACGGGAATTCCTCAGTTGACGTCCACACGCGACTCCCTTGGCATTTCTGTCAAAGGATTCCCAGCTCTGCACGCGGGATCAAAGGAAGGCCACAGAAGGGAAATGGCAGGAGAATAGCAGCACGGATTCGTTTCACGAAACCACCTTCCTGAAAACGTCCGCATTCTCTTCCTGCGTCTGCAAGGTGTATTCAGTCAGTCCAGGCTTTGGCATTGTGGACTTCTCTAGCACTAGGGTCCTCCACAGAAGTGCCTCACTCAGCAGCATGAAGCAGGACTTCCCTTCAGCAAGAGGACAGAAATTGGGGAGGACCAAACGTGCCACCTGAAGCACGTTAGCAGAATTTTTCTTTCGTTAATAGCTTCAAAAGGCTCCCTTTTCTCACCAGGATGGAAGATTAGGAATGCGCTGCATTTGCCATGGAAAGTCAATTCTTCACCTGGGAGGGGAAAATCGTTGACATTCCACTACGGGCTGAAGGAAAGTTTCGGGAAAGGAGAAGAGCTTCTGGCAGGGTCAGGGGAAAAGGGATTGTCTCCTGATCCCAGTGGGCGCCAGCGCCGTTAGAGGCAAAGGACCTCGGACTTCTTGGAGCTATTTCTTTCTTTACCCAGTTGTTTGTGTGTTTCTTTGTTTATTTGATCTTTGATTAAAATATTTTTTAAATATTTAATTTATTTTTATCTGAGATGATTTACCTTATTTTTATTTTTTTTTTTTGGTAATTTAGTCGATCAAAATGTATTTATGTCTTCCTTTCCCCTGTAGCCCCCAATTCTCCAGAGGCCAGAATTGCACCTGAGGGCCGAACATCCACACATGCTTTCTTCTTCTCCATTCCCCTCCCAAGGTAATTGATAAGACTCGATGTCAGGGGCAGCGGCAGCAGCCTAGAGGCTGAGGTGTATGGGCAGAGCCCCCAAAGCCTTCGTCCCAGGGAAGTGGCTTGAGTGATCCTCAGTGTGAATCGAAGTCCTGGGAGCCGTCCTACTCCAAGTCTTGGAGCGCATCCGAGGAATATCGGTTCCATTTCCTCGGTCTCATGCCACTTCTTTCCTCATCAGGAAAACTACCATATTCGCCATCACACCCCCTGCTGCTCTCTGTGTCCCTGCTTCCTTCTTCCTGCTCAGGGGAGTCGTCACGCCAGCGATTTTCACTCTTTTCATCTTCCTCATCATCCTGATCTTCTTCCATTTCCTGTGCTGGATCATCTGCTTCCGCCTCGCACTTCTCACTCTAGGGCTGTCCCGAGAGTTGGCCTTGAGTCGATCTGGGAACAGCCATGTCCAGGTCCTTCAGGGCCTAAACATAGTCTTCTTCTTCATTGTCTAGGTGCTCTGCTACTTTTCCATCCTGGCAGATGGCCTGTGGCTCACGGCTCACCCTTAGTGATTTAGAGATGATCCCCTGTGGTTGAGAATCCTCGGGGCAGGGAGAAGGAATGGGCAGGGTGTGTTTCTGAGCAACCTGGTCCTGCCTGATATCACAGAGTTGGAATTGTTGCGCAGATGATGACGTGCCTCCTGTCTGTGACGTTCGTGTGGCAGCCTGAGAGTCTGGCTCGTCTGTATGAGGCCTGGCGGCAGCGGCCACAACTGGCAGGGCTGCTTCTCCTTGCGCACAGGCGGCCCGGCGTTTGGAGAGCAGGCCACGGCGGTCCTCGTGCCGTGTCAGCAGCTTTGCCGTGAGGAGGTCGTCACGGATGCTGTGATGGCTTTCCAGAGAAGGAGTCAGGGCTCTGGTGGCCTTCTCTCTGCTCGTGCCTTTTCTGACATGCTTCCGAACAGGCTCATCCCGGGAGCGTCCCGTGGCTGCCAGCTTCAAGACGTTGTCCTGCAGGGAGCCCGTCGCCACCCCCTGCGCCCCTCCTGGGACGCCCCGATTCCTGTACCTTTCCACGCCCGCATCAGCTCCTCGTCAGTATCCGCGCCACCATTCCATCTCAGCCAAGGCACCTTGGGCGCCACGCCCGCCTTCCTGCTCTTGGCACTCTTCTCTTCCACTTCCAAAGCCATTGGTGGCCCATCATGTGTCTCCTGGGGCAGCTTGGCCTTGCTCTCCTTCAGCCTGACTCGACTGGCTCTGGATTCCTCCTTCAGTCTTTGCCAAGAGAGCTGTTCTTCATCCTTTGGGATCTGGAGCATTTCCCCCCATTCAGAAAGAGTGGAGTGCATCCCGGTGTCCTCATCCTCCTGAAGGAGGCTCTCTCTTTCTCTCACTTGGCCCAAAGCCCTTTCCAACTCCTCTCCTTTGGTCGCTAAGGCAGTGCGAGCCTCCTGGAGCTTGGCCTTGCCCTTGCCAGGGGCTGTTTCCAAGGGAAGCACTTGGTGATCCTTGTGTTCTGGGCGTGATAAAGAGGAATCAGTGAGGACCCTCTGGTGTTCCTCACACAACTTCTCTTTCGCCCGTCTTCCCCACAGCTAGTGAGACTCACCATGCTGTGGCGCAAATGACGTCTGACCACTGGACTGGTGAGGGCGAGATTTGGCAGGTTCCCGTTGGGCTCCAAATCGCAGACTTGGCGAAGCCCTCGGCAGTGCGGACAAGTCACGCTTTCATAGGCCCCCTCCCTGCCCTGGAGAAGACACACTGCCCAAAAGCTGTGGCCACATTGGACAGTCACTGGGTCAGGGCAGTAGCCCAGGCACATCGAGCAAGTGAGCTCTGCCTTCAGATTTTCAAGTAGGGCTCTTGAGTCCATCTTCCTAGGATTCGGATTCCTTCCTTCCCAGAGCTCCCACTCAGGACAGAACAGAGAAGGCTAGCCCTTCTGCCAGAGCTCTGCCACCAACTGATACTGCCCCAGAGCTGGGGAGTTCTTGGGAGGAGGCCTGCCCTGCTTAGCCCCGCCCCTGACTCCACCCACCATCGCAGCAGAAGCTCTGCGTGGCCAGGGCCAACCTGGCTCCTCCCTACATCTCATCTCTCCACCCTAACAGGTCATTTGGACTCCTCTCACTGCCTCCTTCCCCTTTCCCCAATACCACAGTCCTTGGAGTTGACTTACTCTCCTTTTGCTCAGCAAAGGCCCCTTCTTGCCGGGTGTCCATCGTTATTGCTCGAGGAAGATGTCAAGCAGATGTACTGTTGGTGACACTTCGGTGACTTCCGCCACTGGACCGGGAATCCAAAGGGTGGGCGTACATGGCACCGCGTTGGCTCTTTCCCATAGACGATCGTGTGGGCGAGTCGCTCCCTTGTCAGAGCCTCGCTATCCTTTGGATGGCAACGCCAGGCCTCAATCAACCCAGGACTTCTTAAGCTGCAATGCCACACGTCCGCGGCCGGCAGAATTGGATTCCTGGGCTGTGTGAAAGTGCAGCTTTCTGAATGCATCTTGACTTTGTCTAAAACCTCAATGAACCTTTGCCTTGCCTTCAAAGATTTCACAAAATATGGACTGGATGTGATGGCCATGGACTTTCCCCGACAGGCAAACGGGACCAGGACACAAAAATGGGAAAGGATGCTGGAGTCAACCCATTTCTCCAGTTGTGCCAGGTCGAGGGAATACGTTCCAAGTCAAGGACTCTCCCAGAGCAGCATGGAAGCATCTGAGCAAGACTTTCCTTGACGGAAGGGATGTGGGGGAGGACAAGCACGTCAGTCAGGATGTGTCCCTGTTCCTTGACTTCCAGAAGACCCTGCAGGGAAGGAGTCTGTGTGTGGCATCATTCCATTTGGGCGTCCCTTTGCATAGTGCGGAAAAAGGTCCACATCCGGAAAAGGCGTGCTGGATGCCAAGCCTATTTCTGACGTCCCGAGGAGGAAACCATTTCCAGATGGCAAGGCTGTCAGAAGCCTTCCATCTTCACAAGAGAAAGGGAGGTTCCCACTTCTGCTGACTCAATCTTGACACATGCCCAAGTGGCACTTGACCTTATCTCTCAGCTGCACTTCCCAATGCTGTTTGCCTGAGGTGAGGGTCTGGTTGCCCGAAATTCAGCCAGAACACAGTCCAATCGATCTTTGTGGTCAGGCAGGCCCTGAGGCACACTTCCATACTGGACGCTCTTGACATCTGCAGGCAGGATGAGGTGAGCATTGACTGATTCAGGATCAAGAGTTCTATCCCTGGCCAGTCCCCTGCGCTCTTCTTTCTGGCCTGTGATGGGGACGGGGGCCCAGGCAGGGGAAGCCAGCTCTGGGCTCTGGAAGCACTGAGTCCTCTCTCCTCTTCAAAGTAGGCGCCATGGCCTGGAGTGTTGGCAAGGGCACCTTGTCCAAATTCTCCTCGACTTCTCCTTGCTTTCCGTGTTCCAAGACGATTTCCCTCCAGTCACTGCATCCAATTCACGGGAATTCCTCAGTTGACGTCCACACGCGACTCCCTTGGCATTTCTGTCAAAGGATTCCCAGCTCTGCACGCGGGATCAAAGGAAGGCCACAGAAGGGAAATGGCAGGAGAATAGCAGCACGGATTCGTTTCACGAAACCACCTTCCTGAAAACGTCCGCATTCTCTTCCTGCGTCTGCAAGGTGTATTCAGTCAGTCCAGGCTTTGGCATTGTGGACTTCTCTAGCACTAGGGTCCTCCACAGAAGTGCCTCACTCAGCAGCATGAAGCAGGACTTCCCTTCAGCAAGAGGACAGAAATTGGGGAGGACCAAACGTGCCACCTGAAGCACGTTAGCAGAATTTTTCTTTCGTTAATAGCTTCAAAAGGCTCCCTTTTCTCACCAGGATGGAAGATTAGGAATGCGCTGCATTTGCCATGGAAAGTCAATTCTTCACCTGGGAGGGGAAAATCGTTGACATTCCACTACGGGCTGAAGGAAAGTTTCGGGAAAGGAGAAGAGCTTCTGGCAGGGTCAGGGGAAAAGGGATTGTCTCCTGATCCCAGTGGGCGCCAGCGCCGTTAGAGGCAAAGGACCTCGGACTTCTTGGAGCTATTTCTTTCTTTACCCAGTTGTTTGTGTGTTTCTTTGTTTATTTGATCTTTGATTAAAATATTTTTTAAATATTTAATTTATTTTTATCTGAGATGATTTACCTTATTTTTATTTTTTTTTTTTTGGTAATTTAGTCGATCAAAATGTATTTATGTCTTCCTTTCCCCTGTAGCCCCCAATTCTCCAGAGGCCAGAATTGCACCTGAGGGCCGAACATCCACACATGCTTTCTTCTTCTCCATTCCCCTCCCAAGGTAATTGATAAGACTCGATGTCAGGGGCAGCGGCAGCAGCCTAGAGGCTGAGGTGTATGGGCAGAGCCCCCAAAGCCTTCGTCCCAGGGAAGTGGCTTGAGTGATCCTCAGTGTGAATCGAAGTCCTGGGAGCCGTCCTACTCCAAGTCTTGGAGCGCATCCGAGGAATATCGGTTCCATTTCCTCGGTCTCATGCCACTTCTTTCCTCATCAGGAAAACTACCATATTCGCCATCACACCCCCTGCTGCTCTCTGTGTCCCTGCTTCCTTCTTCCTGCTCAGGGGAGTCGTCACGCCAGCGATTTTCACTGTTTTCATCTTCCTCATCATCCTGATCTTCTTCCATTTCCTGTGCTGGATCATCTGCTTCCGCCTCGCACTTCTCACTCTAGGGCTGTCCCGAGAGTTGGCCTTGAGTCGATCTGGGAACAGCCATGTCCAGGTCCTTCAGGGCCTAAACATAGTCTTCTTCTTCATTGTCTAGGTGCTCTGCTACTTTTCCATCCTGGCAGATGGCCTGTGGCTCACGGCTCACCCTTAGTGATTTAGAGATGATCCCCTGTGGTTGAGAATCCTCGGGGCAGGGAGAAGGAATGGGCAGGGTGTGTTTCTGAGCAACCTGGTCCTGCCTGATATCACAGAGTTGGAATTGTTGCGCAGATGATGACGTGCCTCCTGTCTGTGACGTTCGTGTGGCAGCCTGAGAGTCTGGCTCGTCTGTATGAGGCCTGGCGGCAGCGGCCACAACTGGCAGGGCTGCTTCTCCTTGCGCACAGGCGGCCCGGCGTTTGGAGAGCAGGCCACGGCGGTCCTCGTGCCGTGTCAGCAGCTTTGCCGTGAGGAGGTCGTCACGGATGCTGTGATGGCTTTCCAGAGAAGGAGTCAGGGCTCTGGTGGCCTTCTCTCTGCTCGTGCCTTTTCTGACATGCTTCCGAACAGGCTCATCCCGGGAGCGTCCCGTGGCTGCCAGCTTCAAGACGTTGTCCTGCAGGGAGCCCGTCGCCACCCCCTGCGCCCCTCCTGGGACGCCCCGATTCCTGTACCTTTCCACGCCCGCATCAGCTCCTCGTCAGTATCCGCGCCACCATTCCATCTCAGCCAAGGCACCTTGGGCGCCACGCCCGCCTTCCTGCTCTTGGCACTCTTCTCTTCCACTTCCAAAGCCATTGGTGGCCCATGATGAGTGTCCTGGGGCAGCTTGGCCTTGCTCTCCTTCAGCCTGACACGATTGGCTCTGGATTCCTCCTTCAGTCTTTGCCAAGAGAGCTGTTCTTCATCCTTTGGGATCTGGAGCATTTCCCCCCATTCAGAAAGAGTGGAGTGCATCCCGGTGTCCTCATCCTCCTGAAGGAGGCTCTCTCTTTCTCTCACTTGGCCCAAAGCCCTTTCCAACTCCTCTCCTTTGGTCGCTAAGGCAGTGCGAGCCTCCTGGAGCTTGGCCTTGCCCTTGCCAGGGGCTGTTTCCAAGGGAAGCACTTGGTGATCCTTGTGTTCTGGGCGTGATAAAGAGGAATCAGTGAGGACCCTCTGGTGTTCCTCACACAACTTCTCTTTCGCCCGTCTTCCCCACAGCTAGTGAGACTCACCATGCTGTGGCGCAAATGACGTCTGAGCACTGGACTGGTGAGGGCGAGATTTGGCAGGTTCCCGTTGGGCCCCAAATCGCAGACTTGGCGAAGCCCTCGGCAGTGCGGACAAGTCACGCTTTCATAGGCCCCCTCCCTGCCCTGGAGAAGACACACTGCCCAAAAGCTGTGGCCACATTGGACAGTCACTGGGTCAGGGCAGTAGCCCAGGCACATCGAGCAAGTGAGCTCTGCCTTCAGATTTTCAAGTAGGGCTCTTGAGTCCATCTTCCTAGGATTCGGATTCCTTCCTTCCCAGAGCTCCCACTCAGGACAGAACAGAGAAGGCTAGCCCTTCTGCCAGAGCTCTGCCACCAACTGATACTGCCCCAGAGCTGGGGAGTTCTTGGGAGGAGGCCTGCCCTGCTTAGCCCCGCCCCTGACTCCACCCACCATCGCAGCAGAAGCTCTGCGTGGCCAGGGCCAACCTGGCTCCTCCCTACATCTCATCTCTCCACCCTAACAGGTCATTTGGACTCCTCTCACTGCCTCCTTCCCCTTTCCCCAATACCACAGTCCTTGGAGTTGACTTACTCTCCTTTTGCTCAGCAAAGGCCCCTTCTTGCCGGGTGTCCATCGTTATTGCTCGAGGAAGATGTCAAGCAGATGTACTGTTGGTCACACTTCGGTGACTTCCGCCACTGGACCGGGAATCCAAAGGGTGGGCGTACATGGCACCGCGTTCGCTCTTTCCCATAGACGATCGTGTGGGCGAGTCGCTCCCTTGTCAGAGCCTCGCTATCCTTTGGATGGCAACGCCAGGCCTCAATCAACCCAGGACTTCTTAAGCTGCAATGCCACACGTCCGCGGCCGGCAGAATTGGATTCCTGGGCTGTGTGAAAGTGCAGCTTTCTGAATGCATCTTGACTTTGTCTAAAACCTCAATGAACCTTTGCCTTGCCTTCAAAGATTTCACAAAATATGGACTGGATGTGATGGCCATGGACTTTCCCCGACAGGCAAACGGGACCAGGACACAAAAATGGGAAAGGATGCTGGAGTCAACCCATTTCTCCAGTTGTGCCAGGTCGAGGGAATACGTTCCAAGTCAAGGACTCTCCCAGAGCAGCATGGAAGCATCTGAGCAAGACTTTCCTTGACGGAAGGGATGTGGGGGAGGACAAGCACGTCAGTCAGGATGTGTCCCTGTTCCTTGACTTCCAGAAGACCCTGCAGGGAAGGAGTCTGTGTGTGGCATCATTCCATTTGGGCGTCCCTTTGCATAGTGCGGAAAAAGGTCCACATCCGGAAAAGGCGTGCTGGATGCCAAGCCTATTTCTGACGTCCCGAGGAGGAAACCATTTCCAGATGGCAAGGCTGTCAGAAGCCTTCCATCTTCACAAGAGAAAGGGAGGTTCCCACTTCTGCTGACTCAATCTTGACACATGCCCAAGTGGCACTTGACCTTATCTCTCAGCTGCACTTCCCAATGCTGTTTGCCTGAGGTGAGGGTCTGGTTGCCCGAAATTCAGCCAGAACACAGTCCAATCGATCTTTGTGGTCAGGCAGGCCCTGAGGCACACTTCCATACTGGACGCTCTTGACATCTGCAGGCAGGATGAGGTGAGCATTGACTGATTCAGGATCAAGAGTTCTATCCCTGGCCAGTCCCCTGCGCTCTTCTTTCTGGCCTGTGATGGGGACGGGGGCCCAGGCAGGGGAAGCCAGCTCTGGGCTCTGGAAGCACTGAGTCCTCTCTCCTCTTCAAAGTAGGCGCCATGGCCTGGAGTGTTGGCAAGGGCACCTTGTCCAAATTCTCCTCGACTTCTCCTTGCTTTCCGTGTTCCAAGACGATTTCCCTCCAGTCACTGCATCCAATTCACGGGAATTCCTCAGTTGACGTCCACACGCGACCTCCTTGGCATTTCTGTCAAAGGATTCCCAGCTCTGCACGCGGGATCAAAGGAAGGCCACAGAAGGGAAATGGCAGGAGAATAGCAGCACGGATTCGTTTCACGAAACCACCTTCCTGAAAACGTCCGCATTCTCTTCCTGCGTCTGCAAGGTGTATTCAGTCAGTCCAGGCTTTGGCATTGTGGACTTCTCTAGCACTAGGGTCCTCCACAGAAGTGCCTCACTCAGCAGCATGAAGCAGGACTTCCCTTCAGCAAGAGGACAGAAATTGGGGAGGACCAAACGTGCCACCTGAAGCACGTTAGCAGAATTTTTCTTTCGTTAATAGCTTCAAAAGGCTCCCTTTTCTCACCAGGATGGAAGATTAGGAATGCGCTGCATTTGCCATGGAAAGTCAATTCTTCACCTGGGAGGGGAAAATCGTTGACATTCCACTACGGGCTGAAGGAAAGTTTCGGGAAAGGAGAAGAGCTTCTGGCAGGGTCAGGGGAAAAGGGATTGTCTCCTGATCCCAGTGGGCGCCAGCGCCGTTAGAGGCAAAGGACCTCGGACTTCTTGGAGCTATTTCTTTCTTTACCCAGTTGTTTGTGTGTTTCTTTGTTTATTTGATCTTTGATTAAAATATTTTTTAAATATTTAATTTATTTTTATCTGAGATGATTTACCTTATTTTTATTTTTTTTTTTTGGTAATTTAGTCGATCAAAATGTATTTATGTCTTCCTTTCCCCTGTAGCCCCCAATTCTCCAGAGGCCAGAATTGCACCTGAGGGCCGAACATCCACACATGCTTTCTTCTTCTCCATTCCCCTCCCAAGGTAATTGATAAGACTCGATGTCAGGGGCAGCGGCAGCAGCCTAGAGGCTGAGGTGTATGGGCAGAGCCCCCAAAGCCTTCGTCCCAGGGAAGTGGCTTGAGTGATCCTCAGTGTGAATCGAAGTCCTGGGAGCCGTCCTACTCCAAGTCTTGGAGCGCATCCGAGGAATATCGGTTCCATTTCCTCGGTCTCATGCCACTTCTTTCCTCATCAGGAAAACTACCATATTCGCCATCACACCCCCTGCTGCTCTCTGTGTCCCTGCTTCCTTCTTCCTGCTCAGGGGAGTCGTCACGCCAGCGATTTTCACTGTTTTCATCTTCCTCATCATCCTGATCTTCTTCCATTTCCTGTGCTGGATCATCTGCTTCCGCCTCGCACTTCTCACTCTAGGGCTGTCCCGAGAGTTGGCCTTGAGTCGATCTGGGAACAGCCATGTCCAGGTCCTTCAGGGCCTAAACATAGTCTTCTTCTTCATTGTCTAGGTGCTCTGCTACTTTTCCATCCTGGCAGATGGCCTGTGGCTCACGGCTCACCCTTAGTGATTTAGAGATGATCCCCTGTGGTTGAGAATCCTCGGGGCAGGGAGAAGGAATGGGCAGGGTGTGTTTCTGAGCAACCTGGTCCTGCCTGATATCACAGAGTTGGAATTGTTGCGCAGATGATGACGTGCCTCCTGTCTGTGACGTTCGTGTGGCAGCCTGAGAGTCTGGCTCGTCTGTATGAGGCCTGGCGGCAGCGGCCACAACTGGCAGGGCTGCTTCTCCTTGCGCACAGGCGGCCCGGCGTTTGGAGAGCAGGCCACGGCGGTCCTCGTGCCGTGTCAGCAGCTTTGCCGTGAGGAGGTCGTCACGGATGCTGTGATGGCTTTCCAGAGAAGGAGTCAGGGCTCTGGTGGCCTTCTCTCTGCTCGTGCCTTTTCTGACATGCTTCCGAACAGGCTCATCCCGGGAGCGTCCCGTGGCTGCCAGCTTCAAGACGTTGTCCTGCAGGGAGCCCGTCGCCACCCCCTGCGCCCCTCCTGGGACGCCCCGATTCCTGTACCTTTCCACGCCCGCATCAGCTCCTCCTCAGTATCCGCGCCACCATTCCATCTCAGCCAAGGCACCTTGGGCGCCACGCCCGCCTTCCTGCTCTTGGCACTCTTCTCTTCCACTTCCAAAGCCATTGGTGGCCCATGATGAGTGTCCTGGGGCAGCTTGGCCTTGCTCTCCTTCAGCCTGACACGATTGGCTCTGGATTCCTCCTTCAGTCTTTGCCAAGAGAGCTGTTCTTCATCCTTTGGGATCTGGAGCATTTCCCCCCATTCAGAAAGAGTGGAGTGCATCCCGGTGTCCTCATCCTCCTGAAGGAGGCTCTCTCTTTCTCTCACTTGGCCCAAAGCCCTTTCCAACTCCTCTCCTTTGGTCGCTAAGGCAGTGCGAGCCTCCTGGAGCTTGGCCTTGCCCTTGCCAGGGGCTGTTTCCAAGGGAAGCACTTGGTGATCCTTGTGTTCTGGGCGTGATAAAGAGGAATCAGTGAGGACCCTCTGGTGTTCCTCACACAACTTCTCTTTCGCCCGTCTTCCCCACAGCTAGTGAGACTCACCATGCTGTGGCGCAAATGACGTCTGAGCACTGGACTGGTGAGGGCGAGATTTGGCAGGTTCCCGTTGGGCCCCAAATCGCAGACTTGGCGAAGCCCTCGGCAGTGCGGACAAGTCACGCTTTCATAGGCCCCCTCCCTGCCCTGGAGAAGACACACTGCCCAAAAGCTGTGGCCACATTGGACAGTCACTGGGTCAGGGCAGTAGCCCAGGCACATCGAGCAAGTGAGCTCTGCCTTCAGATTTTCAAGTAGGGCTCTTGAGTCCATCTTCCTAGGATTCGGATTCCTTCCTTCCCAGAGCTCCCACTCAGGACAGAACAGAGAAGGCTAGCCCTTCTGCCAGAGCTCTGCCACCAACTGATACTGCCCCAGAGCTGGGGAGTTCTTGGGAGGAGGCCTGCCCTGCTTAGCCCCGCCCCTGACTCCACCCACCATCGCAGCAGAAGCTCTGCGTGGGCAGGGCCAACCTGGCTCCTCCCTACATCTCATCTCTCCACCCTAACAGGTCATTTGGACTCCTCTCACTGCCTCCTTCCCCTTTCCCCAATACCACAGTCCTTGGAGTTGACTTACTCTCCTTTTGCTCAGCAAAGGCCCCTTCTTGCCGGGTGTCCATCGTTATTGCTCGAGGAAGATGTCAAGCAGATGTACTGTTGGTCACACTTCGGTGACTTCCGCCACTGGACCGGGAATCCAAAGGGTGGGCGTACATGGCACCGCGTTCGCTCTTTCCCATAGACGATCGTGTGGGCGAGTCGCTCCCTTGTCAGAGCCTCGCTATCCTTTGGATGGCAACGCCAGGCCTCAATCAACCCAGGACTTCTTAAGCTGCAATGCCACACGTCCGCGGCCGGCAGAATTGGATTCCTGGGCTGTGTGAAAGTGCAGCTTTCTGAATGCATCTTGACTTTGTCTAAAACCTCAATGAACCTTTGCCTTGCCTTCAAAGATTTCACAAAATATGGACTGGATGTGATGGCCATGGACTTTCCCCGACAGGCAAACGGGACCAGGACACAAAAATGGGAAAGGATGCTGGAGTCAACCCATTTCTCCAGTTGTGCCAGGTCGAGGGAATACGTTCCAAGTCAAGGACTCTCCCAGAGCAGCATGGAAGCATCTGAGCAAGACTTTCCTTGACGGAAGGGATGTGGGGGAGGACAAGCACGTCAGTCAGGATGTGTCCCTGTTCCTTGACTTCCAGAAGACCCTGCAGGGAAGGAGTCTGTGTGTGGCATCATTCCATTTGGGCGTCCCTTTGCATAGTGCGGAAAAAGGTCCACATCCGGAAAAGGCGTGCTGGATGCCAAGCCTATTTCTGACGTCCCGAGGAGGAAACCATTTCCAGATGGCAAGGCTGTCAGAAGCCTTCCATCTTCACAAGAGAAAGGGAGGTTCCCACTTCTGCTGACTGAATCTTGACACATGCCCAAGTGGCACTTGACCTTATCTCTCAGCTGCACTTCCCAATGCTGTTTGCCTGAGGTGAGGGTCTGGTTGCCCGAAATTCAGCCAGAACACAGTCCAATCGATCTTTGTGGTCAGGCAGGCCCTGAGGCACACTTCCATACTGGACGCTCTTGACATCTGCAGGCAGGATGAGGTGAGCATTGACTGATTCAGGATCAAGAGTTCTATCCCTGGCCAGTCCCCTGCGCTCTTCTTTCTGGCCTGTGATGGGGACGGGGGCCCAGGCAGGGGAAGCCAGCTCTGGGCTCTGGAAGCACTGAGTCCTCTCTCCTCTTCAAAGTAGGCGCCATGGCCTGGAGTGTTGGCAAGGGCACCTTGTCCAAATTCTCCTCGACTTCTCCTTGCTTTCCGTGTTCCAAGACGATTTCCCTCCAGTCACTGCATCCAATTCACGGGAATTCCTCAGTTGACGTCCACACGCGACTCCCTTGGCATTTCTGTCAAAGGATTCCCAGCTCTGCACGCGGGATCAAAGGAAGGCCACAGAAGGGAAATGGCAGGAGAATAGCAGCACGGATTCGTTTCACGAAACCACCTTCCTGAAAACGTCCGCATTCTCTTCCTGCGTCTGCAAGGTGTATTCAGTCAGTCCAGGCTTTGGCATTGTGGACTTCTCTAGCACTAGGGTCCTCCACAGAAGTGCCTCACTCAGCAGCATGAAGCAGGACTTCCCTTCAGCAAGAGGACAGAAATTGGGGAGGACCAAACTTGCCACCTGAAGCACGTTAGCAGAATTTTTCTTTCGTTAATAGCTTCAAAAGGCTCCCTTTTCTCACCAGGATGGAAGATTAGGAATGCGCTGCATTTGCCATGGAAAGTCAATTCTTCACCTGGGAGGGGAAAATCGTTGACATTCCACTACGGGCTGAAGGAAAGTTTCGGGAAAGGAGAAGAGCTTCTGGCAGGGTCAGGGGAAAAGGGATTGTCTCCTGATCCCAGTCGGCGCCAGCGCCGTTAGAGGCAAAGGACCTCGGACTTCTTGGAGCTATTTCTTTCTTTACCCAGTTGTTTGTGTGTTTCTTTGTTTATTTGATCTTTGATTAAAATATTTTTTAAATATTTAATTTATTTTATTTGAGATGATTTACCTTATTTTTATTTTTTTTTTTTTGGTAATTTAGTCGATCAAAATGTATTTATGTCTTCCTTTCCCCTGTAGCCCCCAATTCTCCAGAGGCCAGAATTGCACCTGAGGGCCGAACATCCACACATGCTTTCTTCTTCTCCATTCCCCTCCCAAGGTAATTGATAAGACTCGATGTCAGGGGCAGCGGCAGCAGCCTAGAGGCTGAGGTGTATGGGCAGAGCCCCCAAAGCCTTCGTCCCAGGGAAGTGGCTTGAGTGATCCTCAGTGTGAATCGAAGTCCTGGGAGCCGTCCTACTCCAAGTCTTGGAGCGCATCCGAGGAATATCGGTTCCATTTCCTCGGTCTCATGCCACTTCTTTCCTCATCAGGAAAACTACCATATTCGCCATCACACCCCCTGCTGCTCTCTGTGTCCCTGCTTCCTTCTTCCTGCTCAGGGGAGTCGTCACGCCAGCGATTTTCACTCTTTTCATCTTCCTCATCATCCTGATCTTCTTCCATTTCCTGTGCTGGATCATCTGCTTCCGCCTCGCACTTCTCACTCTAGGGCTGTCCCGAGAGTTGGCCTTGAGTCGATCTGGGAACAGCCATGTCCAGGTCCTTCAGGGCCTAAACATAGTCTTCTTCTTCATTGTCTAGGTGCTCTGCTACTTTTCCATCCTGGCAGATGGCCTGTGGCTCACGGCTCACCCTTAGTGATTTAGAGATGATCCCCTGTGGTTGAGAATCCTCGGGGCAGGGAGAAGGAATGGGCAGGGTGTGTTTCTGAGCAACCTGGTCCTGCCTGATATCACAGAGTTGGAATTGTTGCGCAGATGATGACGTGCCTCCTGTCTGTGACGTTCGTGTGGCAGCCTGAGAGTCTGGCTCGTCTGTATGAGGCCTGGCGGCAGCGGCCACAGCTGGCAGGGCTGCTTCTCTTTGCGCACAGGCGGCCCGGCGTTTGGAGAGCAGGCCACGGCGGTCCTCGTGCCGTGTCAGCAGCTTTGCCGTGAGGAGGTCGTCACGGATGCTGTGATGGCTTTCCAGAGAAGGAGTCAGGGCTCTGGTGGCCTTCTCTCTGCTCGTGCCTTTTCTGACATGCTTCCGAACAGGCTCATCCCGGGAGCGTCCCGTGGCTGCCAGCTTCAAGACGTTGTCCTGCAGGGAGCCCGTCGCCGCCCCCTGCGCCCCTCCTGGGACGCCCCGATTCCTGTACCTTTCCACGCCCGCATCAGCTCCTCGTCAGTATCCGCGCCACCATTCCATCTCAGCCAAGGCACCTTGGGCGCCACGCCCGCCTTCCTGCTCTTGGCACTCTTCTCTTCCACTTCCAAAGCCATTGGTGGCCCATCATGTGTCTCCTGGGGCAGCTTGGCCTTGCTCTCCTTCAGCCTGACTCGACTGGCTCTGGATTCCTCCTTCAGTCTTTGCCAAGAGAGCTGTTCTTCATCCTTTGGGATCTGGAGCATTTCCCCCCATTCAGAAAGAGTGGAGTGCATCCCGGTGTCCTCATCCTCCTGAAGGAGGCTCTCTCTTTCTCTCACTTGGCCCAAAGCCCTTTCCAACTCCTCTCCTTTGGTCGCTAAGGCAGTGCGAGCCTCCTGGAGCTTGGCCTTGCCCTTGCCAGGGGCTGTTTCCAAGGGAAGCACTTGGTGATCCTTGTGTTCTGGGCGTGATAAAGAGGAATCAGTGAGGACCCTCTGGTGTTCCTCACACAACTTCTCTTTCGCCCGTCTTCCCCACAGCTAGTGAGACTCACCATGCTGTGGCGCAAATGACGTCTGAGCACTGGACTGGTGAGGGCGAGATTTGGCAGGTTCCCGTTGGGCCCCAAATCGCAGACTTGGCGAAGCCCTCGGCAGTGCGGACAAGTCACGCTTTCATAGGCCCCCTCCCTGCCCTGGAGAAGACACACTGCCCAAAAGCTGTGGCCACATTGGACAGTCACTGGGTCAGGGCAGTAGCCCAGGCACATCGAGCAAGTGAGCTCTGCCTTCAGATTTTCAAGTAGGGCTCTTGAGTCCATCTTCCTAGGATTCGGATTCCTTCCTTCCCAGAGCTCCCACTCAGGACAGAACAGAGAAGGCTAGCCCTTCTGCCAGAGCTCTGCCACCAACTGATACTGCCCCAGAGCTGGGGAGTTCTTGGGAGGAGGCCTGCCCTGCTTAGCCCCGCCCCTGACTCCACCCACCATCGCAGCAGAAGCTCTGCGTGGCCAGGGCCAACCTGGCTCCTCCCTACATCTCATCTCTCCACCCTAACAGGTCATTTGGACTCCTCTCACTGCCTCCTTCCCCTTTCCCCAATACCACAGTCCTTGGAGTTGACTTACTCTCCTTTTGCTCAGCAAAGGCCCCTTCTTGCCGGGTGTCCATCGTTATGGCTCGAGGAAGATGTCAAGCAGATGTACTGTTGGTCACACTTCGGTGACTTCCGCCACTAGACCGGGAATCCAAAGGGTGGGCGTACATGGCACCGCGTTGGCTCTTTCCCATAGACGATCGTGTGGGCGAGTCGCTCCCTTGTCAGAGCCTCGCTATCCTTTGGATGGCAACGCCAGGCCTCAATCAACCCAGGACTTCTTAAGCTGCAATGCCACACGTCCGCGGCGGGCAGAATTGGATTCCTGGGCTGTGTGAAAGTGCAGCTTTCTGAATGCATCTTGACTTTGTCTAAAACCTCAATGAACCTTTGCCTTGCGTTCAAAGATTTCACAAAATATGGACTGGATCTGATGGCCATGGACTTTCCCCGACAGGCAAACGGGACCAGGACACAAAAATGGGAAAGGATGCTGGAGTCAACCCATTTCTCCAGTTGTGCCAGGTCGAGGGAATACGTTCCAAGTCAAGGACTCTCCCAGAGCAGGATGGAAGCATCTGAGCAAGACTTTCCTTGACGGAAGGGATGTGGGGGAGGACAAGCACGTCAGTCAGGATGTGTCCCTGTTCCTTGACTTCCAGAAGACCCTGCAGGGAAGGAGTCTGTGTGTGGCATCATTCCATTTGGGCGTCCCTTTGCATAGTGCGGAAAAAGGTCCACATCCGGAAAAGGCGTGCTGGATGCCAAGCCTATTTCTGACGTCCCGAGGAGGAAACCATTTCCAGATGGCAAGGCTGTCAGAAGCCTTCCATCTTCACAAGAGAAAGGGAGGTTTCCACTTCTGCTGACTCAATCTTGACACATGCCCAAGTGGCACTTGACCTTATCTCTCAGCTGCACTTCCCAATGCTGTTTGCCTGAGGTGAGGGTCTGGTTGCCCGAAATTCAGCCAGAACACAGTCCAATCGATCTTTGTGGTCAGGCAGGCCCTGAGGGACACTTCCATACTGGACGCTCTTGACATCTGCAGGCAGGATGAGGTGAGCATTGACTGATTCAGGATCAAGAGTTCTATCCCTGGCCAGTCCCCTGCGCTCTTCTTTCTGGCCTGTGATGGGGACGGGGGCCCAGGCAGGGGAAGCCAGCTCTGGGCTCTGGAAGCACTGAGTCCTCTCTCCTCTTCAAAGTAGGCGCCATGGCCTGGAGTGTTGGCAAGGGCACCTTGTCCAAATTCTCCTCGACTTCTCCTTGCTTTCCGTGTTCCAAGACGATTTCCCTCCAGTCACTGCATCCAATTCACGGGAATTCCTCAGTTGACGTCCACACGCGACTCCCTTGGCATTTCTGTCAAAGGATTCCCAGCTCTGCACGCGGGATCAAAGGAAGGCCACAGAAGGGAAATGGCAGGAGAATAGCAGCACGGATTCGTTTCACGAAACCACCTTCCTGAAAACGTCCGCATTCTCTTCCTGCGTCTGCAAGGTGTATTCAGTCAGTCCAGGCTTTGGCATTGTGGACTTCTCTAGCACTAGGGTCCTCCACAGAAGTGCCTCACTCAGCAGCATGAAGCAGGACTTCCCTTCAGCAAGAGGACAGAAATTGGGGAGGACCAAACTTGCCACTTGAAGCACATTAGCAGAATTTTTCTTTCGTTAATAGCTTCAAAAGGCTCCCTTTTCTCACCAGGATGGAAGATTAGGAATGCGCTGCATTTGCCATGGAAAGTCAATTCTTCACCTGGGAGGGGAAAATCGTTGACATTCCACTACGGGCTGAAGGAAAGTTTCGGGAAAGGAGAAGAGCTTCTGGCAGGGTCAGGGGAAAAGGGATTGTCTCCTGATCCCAGTCGGCGCCAGCGCCGTTAGAGGCAAAGGACCTCGGACTTCTTGGAGCTATTTCTTTCTTTACCCAGTTGTTTGTGTGTTTCTTTGTTTATTTGATCTTTGATTAAAATATTTTTTAAATATTTAATTTATTTTTATTTGAGATGATTTACCTTATTTTTATTTTTTTTTTTTTTGGTAATTTAGTCGATCAAAATGTATTTATGTCTTCCTTTCCCCTGTAGCCCCCAATTCTCCAGAGGCCAGAATTGCACCTGAGGGCCGAACATCCACACATGCTTTCTTCTTCTCCATTCCCCTCCCAAGGTAATTGATAAGACTCGATGTCAGGGGCAGCGGCAGCAGCCTAGAGGCTGAGGTGTATGGGCAGAGCCCCCAAAGCCTTCGTCCCAGGGAAGTGGCTTGAGTGATCCTCAGTGTGAATCGAAGTCCTGGGAGCCGTCCTACTCCAAGTCTTGGAGCGCATCCGAGGAATATCGGTTCCATTTCCTCGGTCTCATGCCACTTCTTTCCTCATCAGGAAAACTACCATATTCGCCATCACACCCCCTGCTGCTCTCTGTGTCCCTGCTTCCTTCTTCCTGCTCAGGGGAGTCGTCACGCCAGCGATTTTCACTCTTTTCATCTTCCTCATCATCCTGATCTTCTTCCATTTCCTGTGCTGGATCATCTGCTTCCGCCTCGCACTTCTCACTCTAGGGCTGTCCCGAGAGTTGGCCTTGAGTCGATCTGGGAACAGCCATGTCCAGGTCCTTCAGGGCCTAAACATAGTCTTCTTCTTCATTGTCTAGGTGCTCTGCTACTTTTCCATCCTGGCCGATGGCCTGTGGCTCACGGCTCACCCTTAGTGATTTAGAGATGATCCCCTGTGGTTGAGAATCCTCGGGGCAGGGAGAAGGAATGGGCAGGGTGTGTTTCTGAGCAACCTGGTCCTGCCTGATATCACAGAGTTGGAATTGTTGCGCAGATGATGACGTGCCTCCTGTCTGTGACGTTCGTGTGGCAGCCTGAGAGTCTGGCTCGTCTGTATGAGGCCTGGCGGCAGCGGCCACAGCTGGCAGGGCTGCTTCTCCTTGCGCACAGGCGGCCCGGCGTTTGGAGAGCAGGCCACGGCGGTCCTCGTGCCGTGTCAGCAGCTTTGCCGTGAGGAGGTCGTCACGGATGCTGTGATGGCTTTCCAGAGAAGGAGTCAGGGCTCTGGTGGCCTTCTCTCTGCTCGTGCCTTTTCTGACATGCTTCCGAACAGGCTCATCCCGGGAGCGTCCCGTGGCTGCCAGCTTCAAGACGTTGTCCTGCAGGGAGCCCGTCGCCGCCCCCTGCGCCCCTCCTGGGACGCCCCGATTCCTGTACCTTTCCACGCCCGCATCAGCTCCTCGTCAGTATCCGCGCCACCATTCCATCTCAGCCAAGGCACCTTGGGCGCCACGCCCGCCTTCCTGCTCTTGGCACTCTTCTCTTCCACTTCCAAAGCCATTGGTGGCCCATCATGTGTCTCCTGGGGCAGCTTGGCCTTGCTCTCCTTCAGCCTGACTCGACTGGCTCTGGATTCCTCCTTCAGTCTTTGCCAAGAGAGCTGTTCTTCATCCTTTGGGATCTGGAGCATTTCCCCCCATTCAGAAAGAGTGGAGTGCATCCCGGTGTCCTCATCCTCCTGAAGGAGGCTCTCTCTTTCTCTCACTTGGCCCAAAGCCCTTTCCAACTCCTCTCCTTTGGTCGCTAAGGCAGTGCGAGCCTCCTGGAGCTTGGCCTTGCCCTTGCCAGGGGCTGTTTCCAAGGGAAGCACTTGGTGATCCTTGTGTTCTGGGCGTGATAAAGAGGAATCAGTGAGGACCCTCTGGTGTTCCTCACACAACTTCTCTTTCGCCCGTCTTCCCCACAGCTAGTGAGACTCACCATGCTGTGGCGCAAATGACGTCTGAGCACTGGACTGGTGAGGGCGAGATTTGGCAGGTTCCCGTTGGGCCCCAAATCGCAGACTTGGCGAAGCCCTCGGCAGTGCGGACAAGTCACGCTTTCATAGGCCCCCTCCCTGCCCTGGAGAAGACACACTGCCCAAAAGCTGTGGCCACATTGGACAGTCACTGGGTCAGGGCAGTAGCCCAGGCACATCGAGCAAGTGAGCTCTGCCTTCAGATTTTCAAGTAGGGCTCTTGAGTCCATCTTCCTAGGATTCGGATTCCTTCCTTCCCAGAGCTCCCACTCAGGACAGAACAGAGAAGGCTAGCCCTTCTGCCAGAGCTCTGCCACCAACTGATACTGCCCCAGAGCTGGGGAGTTCTTGGGAGGAGGCCTGCCCTGCTTAGCCCCGCCCCTGACTCCACCCACCATCGCAGCAGAAGCTCTGCGTGGCCAGGGCCAACCTGGCTCCTCCCTACATCTCATCTCTCCACCCTAACAGGTCATTTGGACTCCTCTCACTGCCTCCTTCCCCTTTCCCCAATACCACAGTCCTTGGAGTTGACTTACTCTCCTTTTGCTCAGCAAAGGCCCCTTCTTGCCGGGTGTCCATCGTTATTGCTCGAGGAAGATGTCAAGCAGATGTACTGTTGGTCACACTTCGGTGACTTCCGCCACTGGACCGGGAATCCAAAGGGTGGGCGTACATGGCACCGCGTTCGCTCTTTCCCATAGACGATCGTGTGGGCGAGTCGCTCCCTTGTCAGAGCCTCGCTATCCTTTGGATGGCAACGCCAGGCCTCAATCAACCCAGGACTTCTTAAGCTGCAATGCCACACGTCCGCGGCGGGCAGAATTGGATTCCTGGGCTGTGTGAAAGTGCAGCTTTCTGAATGCATCTTGACTTTGTCTAAAACCTCAATGAACCTTTGCCTTGCGTTCAAAGATTTCACAAAATATGGACTGGATGTGATGGCCATGGACTTTCCCCGACAGGCAAACGGGACCAGGACACAAAAATGGGAAAGGATGCTGGAGTCAACCCATTTCTCCAGTTGTGCCAGGTCGAGGGAATACGTTCCAAGTCAAGGACTCTCCCAGAGCAGGATGGAAGCATCTGAGCAAGACTTTCCTTGACGGAAGGGATGTGGGGGAGGACTAGCACGTCAGTCAGGATGTGTCCCTGTTCCTTGACTTCCAGAAGACCCTGCAGGGAAGGAGTCTGTGTGTGGCATCATTCCATTTGGGCGTCCCTTTCCATAGTGCGGAAAAAGGTCCACATCCGGAAAAGGCGTGCTGGATGCCAAGCCTATTTCTGACGTCCCGAGGAGGAAACCATTTCCAGATGGCAAGGCTGTCAGAAGCCTTCCATCTTCACAAGAGAAAGGGAGGTTCCCACTTCTGCTGACTCAATCTTGACACATGCCCAAGTGGCACTTGACCTTATCTCTCAGCTGCACTTCCCAATGCTGTTTGCCTGAGGTGAGGGTCTGGTTGCCCGAAATTCAGCCAGAACACAGTCCAATCGATCTTTGTGGTCAGGCAGGCCTTGAGGCACACTTCCATACTGGACGCTCTTGACATCTGCAGGCAGGATGAGGTGAGCATTGACTGATTCAGGATCAAGAGTTCTATCCCTGGCCAGTCCCCTGCGCTCTTCTTTCTGGCCTGTGATGGGGACGGGGGCCCAGGCAGGGGAAGCCAGCTCTGGGCTCTGGAAGCACTGAGTCCTCTCTCCTCTTCAAAGTAGGCGCCATGGCCTGGAGTGTTGGCAAGGGCACCTTGTCCAAATTCTCCTCGACTTCTCCTTGCTTTCCGTGTTCCAAGACGATTTCCCTCCAGTCACTGCATCCAATTCACGGGAATTCCTCAGTTGACGTCCACACGCGACTCCCTTGGCATTTCTGTCAAAGGATTCCCAGCTCTGCACGCGGGATCAAAGGAAGGCCACAGAAGGGAAATGGCAGGAGAATAGCAGCACGGATTCGTTTCACGAAACCACCTTCCTGAAAACGTCCGCATTCTCTTCCTGCGTCTGCAAGGTGTATTCAGTCAGTCCAGGCTTTGGCATTGTGGACTTCTCTAGCACTAGGGTCCTCCACAGAAGTGCCTCACTCAGCAGCATGAAGCAGGACTTCCCTTCAGCAAGAGGACAGAAATTGGGGAGGACCAAACTTGCCACCTGAAGCACGTTAGCAGAATTTTTCTTTCGTTAATAGCTTCAAAAGGCTCCCTTTTCTCACCAGGATGGAAGATTAGGAATGCGCTGCATTTGCCATGGAAAGTCAATTCTTCACCTGGGAGGGGAAAATCGTTGACATTCCACTACGGGCTGAAGGAAAGTTTCGGGAAAGGAGAAGAGCTTCTGGCAGGGTCAGGGGAAAAGGGATTGTCTCCTGATCCCAGTCGGCGCCAGCGCCGTTAGAGGCAAAGGACCTCGGACTTCTTGGAGCTATTTCTTTCTTTACCCAGTTGTTTGTGTGTTTCTTTGTTTATTTGATCTTTGATTAAAATATTTTTTAAATATTTAATTTATTTTATTTGAGATGATTTACCTTATTTTTATTTTTTTATTTTTGGTAATTTAGTCGATCAAAATGTATTTATGTCTTCCTTTCCCCTGTAGCCCCCAATTCTCCAGAGGCCAGAATTGCACCTGAGGGCCGAACATCCACACATGCTTTCTTCTTCTCCATTCCCCTCCCAAGGTAATTGATAAGACTCGATGTCAGGGGCAGCGGCAGCAGCCTAGAGGCTGAGGTGTATGGGCAGAGCCCCCAAAGCCTTCGTCCCAGGGAAGTGGCTTGAGTGATCCTCAGTGTGAATCGAAGTCCTGGGAGCCGTCCTACTCCAAGTCTTGGAGCGCATCCGAGGAATATCGGTTCCATTTCCTCGGTCTCATGCCACTTCTTTCCTCATCAGGAAAACTACCATATTCGCCATCACACCCCCTGCTGCTCTCTGTGTCCCTGCTTCCTTCTTCCTGCTCAGGGGAGTCGTCACGCCAGCGATTTTCACTGTTTTCATCTTCCTCATCATCCTGATCTTCTTCCATTTCCTGTGCTGGATCATCTGCTTCCGCCTCGCACTTCTCACTCTAGGGCTGTCCCGAGAGTTGGCCTTGAGTCGATCTGGGAACAGCCATGTCCAGGTCCTTCAGGGCCTAAACATAGTCTTCTTCTTCATTGTCTAGGTGCTCTGCTACTTTTCCATCCTGGCAGATGGCCTGTGGCTCACGGCTCACCCTTAGTGATTTAGAGATGATCCCCTGTGGTTGAGAATCCTCGGGGCAGGGAGAAGGAATGGGCAGGGTGTGTTTCTGAGCAACCTGGTCCTGCCTGATATCACAGAGTTGGAATTGTTGCGCAGATGATGACGTGCCTCCTGTCTGTGACGTTCGTGTGGCAGCCTGAGAGTCTGGCTCGTCTGTATGAGGCCTGGCGGCAGCGGCCACAACTGGCAGGGCTGCTTCTCCTTGCGCACAGGCGGCCCGGCGTTTGGAGAGCAGGCCACGGCGGTCCTCGTGCCGTGTCAGCAGCTTTGCCGTGAGGAGGTCGTCACGGATGCTGTGATGGCTTTCCAGAGAAGGAGTCAGGGCTCTGGTGGCCTTCTCTCTGCTCGTGCCTTTTCTGACATGCTTCCGAACAGGCTCATCCCGGGAGCGTCCCGTGGCTGCCAGCTTCAAGACGTTGTCCTGCAGGGAGCCCGTCGCCGCCCCCTGCGCCCCTCCTGGGACGCCCCGATTCCTGTACCTTTCCACGCCCGCATCAGCTCCTCGTCAGTATCCGCGCCACCATTCCATCTCAGCCAAGGCACCTTGGGCGCCACGCCCGCCTTCCTGCTCTTGGCACTCTTCTCTTCCACTTCCAAAGCCATTGGTGGCCCATCATGTGTCTCCTGGGGCAGCTTGGCCTTGCTCTCCTTCAGCCTGACACGATTGGCTCTGGATTCCTCCTTCAGTCTTTGCCAAGAGAGCTGTTCTTCATCCTTTGGGATCTGGAGCATTTCCCCCCATTCAGAAAGAGTGGAGTGCATCCCGGTGTCCTCATCCTCCTGAAGGAGGCTCTCTCTTTCTCTCACTTGGCCCAAAGCCCTTTCCAACTCCTCTCCTTTGGTCGCTAAGGCAGTGCGAGCCTCCTGGAGCTTGGCCTTGCCCTTGCCAGGGGCTGTTTCCAAGGGAAGCACTTGGTGATCCTTGTGTTCTGGGCGTGATAAAGAGGAATCAGTGAGGACCCTCTGGTGTTCCTCACACAACTTCTCTTTCGCCCGTCTTCCCCACAGCTAGTGAGACTCACCATGCTGTGGCGCAAATGACGTCTGAGCACTGGACTGGTGAGGGCGAGATTTGGCAGGTTCCCGTTGGGCCCCAAATCGCAGACTTGGTGAAGGCCTCGGCAGTGCGGACAAGTCACGCTTTCATAGGCCCCCTCCCTGCCCTGGAGAAGACACACTGCCCAAAAGCTGTGGCCACATTGGACAGTCACTGGGTCAGGGCAGTAGCCCAGGCACATCGAGCAAGTGAGCTCTGCCTTCAGATTTTCAAGTAGGGCTCTTGAGTCCATCTTCCTAGGATTCGGATTCCTTCCTTCCCAGAGCTCCCACTCAGGACAGAACAGAGAAGGCTAGCCCTTCTGCCAGAGCTCTGCCACCAACTGATACTGCCCCAGAGCTGGGGAGTTCTTGGGAGGAGGCCTGCCCTGCTTAGCCCCGCCCCTGACTCCACCCACCATCGCAGCAGAAGCTCTGCGTGGCCAGGGCCAACCTGGCTCCTCCCTACATCTCATCTCTCCACCCTAACAGGTCATTTGGACTCCTCTCACTGCCTCCTTCCCCTTTCCCCAATACCACAGTCCTTGGAGTTGACTTACTCTCCTTTTGCTCAGCAAAGGCCCCTTCTTGCCGGGTGTCCATCGTTATTTCTCGAGGAAGATGTCAAGCAGATGTACTGTTGGTCACACTTCGGTGACTTCCGCCACTGGACCGGGAATCCAAAGGGTGGGCGTACATGGCACCGCGTTCGCTCTTTCCCATAGACGATCGTGTGGGCGAGTCGCTCCCTTGTCAGAGCCTCGCTATCCTTTGGATGGCAACGCCAGGCCTCAATCAACCCAGGACTTCTTAAGCTGCAATGCCACACGTCCGCGGCCGGCAGAATTGGATTCCTGGGCTGTGTGAAAGTGCAGCTTTCTGAATGCATCTTGACTTTGTCTAAAACCTCAATGAACCTTTGCCTTGCCTTCAAAGATTTCACAAAATATGGACTGGATGTGATGGCCATGGACTTTCCCCGACAGGCAAACGGGACCAGGACACAAAAATGGGAAAGGATGCTGGAGTCAACCCATTTCTCCAGTTGTGCCAGGTCGAGGGAATACGTTCCAAGTCAAGGACTCTCCCAGAGCAGGATGGAAGCATCTGAGCAAGACTTTCCTTGACGGAAGGGATGTGGGGGAGGACAAGCACGTCAGTCAGGATGTGTCCCTGTTCCTTGACTTCCAGAAGACCCTGCAGGGAAGGAGTCTGTGTGTGGCATCATTCCATTTGGGCGTCCCTTTGCATAGTGCGGAAAAAGGTCCACATCCGGAAAAGGCGTGCTGGATGCCAAGCCTATTTCTGACGTCCCGAGGAGGAAACCATTTCCAGATGGCAAGGCTGTCAGAAGCCTTCCATCTTCACAAGAGAAAGGGAGGTTCCCACTTCTGCTGACTCAATCTAGACACATGACCAAGTGGCACTTGACCTTATCTCTCAGCTGCACTTCCCAATGCTGTTTGCCTGAGGTGAGGGTCTGGTTGCCCGAAATTCAGCCAGAACACACTCCAATCGATCGTTGTGGTCAGGCAGGCCCTGAGGCACACTTCCATACTGGACGCTCTTGACATCTGCAGGCAGGATGAGGTGAGCATTGACTGATTCAGGATCAAGAGTTCTATCCCTGGCCAGTCCCCTGCGCTCTTCTTTCTGGCCTGTGATGGGGACGGGGGCCCAAGCAGGGGAAGCCAGCTCTGGGCTCTGGAAGCACTGAGTCCTCTCTCCTCTTCAAAGTAGGCGCCATGGCCTGGAGTGTTGGCAAGGGCACCTTGTCCAAATTCTCCTCGACTTCTCCTTGCTTTCCGTGTTCCAAGACGATTTCCCTCCAGTCACTGCATCCAATTCACGGGAATTCCTCAGTTGACGTCCACACGCGACTCCCTTGGCATTTCTGTCAAAGGATTCCCAGCTCTGCACGCGGGATCAAAGGAAGGCCACAGAAGGGAAATGGCAGGAGAATAGCAGCACGGATTCGTTTCACGAAACCACCTTCCTGAAAACGTCCGCATTCTCTTCCTGCGTCTGCAAGGTGTATTCAGTCAGTCCAGGCTTTGGCATTGTGGACTTCTCTAGCACTAGGGTCCTCCACAGAAGTGCCTCACTCAGCAGCATGAAGCAGGACTTCCCTTCAGCAAGAGGACAGAAATTGGGGAGGACCAAACTTGCCACCTGAAGCACGTTAGCAGAATTTTTCTTTCGTTAATAGCTTCAAAAGGCTCCCTTTTCTCACCAGGATGGAAGATTAGGAATGCGCTGCATTTGCCATGGAAAGTCAATTCTTCACCTGGGAGGGGAAAATCGTTGACATTCCACTACGGGCTGAGGGAAAGTTTCGGGAAAGGAGAAGAGCTTCTGGCAGGGTCAGGGGAAAAGGGATTGTCTCCTGATCCCAGTCGGCGCCAGCGCCGTTAGAGGCAAAGGACCTCGGACTTCTTGGAGCTATTTCTTTCTTTACCCAGTTGTTTGTGTGTTTCTTTGTTTATTTGATCTTTGATTAAAATATTTTTTAAATATTTAATTTATTTTTATTTGAGATGATTTACCTTATTTTTATTTTTTTTTTTTTTGGTAATTTAGTCGATCAAAATGTATTTATGTCTTCCTTTCCCCTGTAGCCCCCAATTCTCCAGAGGCCAGAATTGCACCTGAGGGCCGAACATCCACACATGCTTTCTTCTTCTCCATTCCCCTCCCAAGGTAATTGATAAGACTCGATGTCAGGGGCAGCGGCAGCAGCCTAGAGGCTGAGGTGTATGGGCAGAGCCCCCAAAGCCTTGGTCCCAGGGAAGTGGCTTGAGTGATCCTCAGTGTGAATCGAAGTCCTGGGAGCCGTCCTACTCCAAGTCTTGGAGCGCATCCGAGGAATATCGGTTCCATTTCCTCGGTCTCATGCCACTTCTTTCCTCATCAGGAAAACTACCATATTCGCCATCACACCCCCTGCTGCTCTCTGTGTCCCTGCTTCCTTCTTCCTGCTCAGGGGAGTCGTCACGCCAGCGATTTTCACTCTTTTCATCTTCCTCATCATCCTGATCTTCTTCCATTTCGTGTGCTGGATCATCTGCTTCCGCCTCGCACTTCTCACTCTAGGGCTGTCCCGAGAGTTGGCCTTGAGTCGATCTGGGAACAGCCATGTCCAGGTCCTTCAGGGCCTAAACATAGTCTTCTTCTTCATTGTCTAGGTGCTCTGCTACTTTTCCATCCTGGCAGATGGCCTGTGGCTCACGGCTCACCCTTAGTGATTTAGAGATGATCCCCTGTGGTTGAGAATCCTCGGGGCAGGGAGAAGGAATGGGCAGGGTGTGTTTCTGAGCAACCTGGTCCTGCCTGATATCACAGAGTTGGAATTGTTGCGCAGATGATGTCGTGCCTCCTCTCTGTGACGTTCGTGTGGCAGCCTGAGAGTCTGGCTCGTCTGTATGAGGCCTGGCGGCAGCGGCCACAGCTGGCAGGGCTGCTTCTCCTTGCGCACAGGCGGCCCGGCGTTTGGAGAGCAGGCCACGGCGGTCCTCGTGCCGTGTCAGCAGCTTTGCCGTGAGGAGGTCGTCACGGATGCTGTGATGGCTTTCCAGAGAAGGAGTCAGGGCTCTGGTGGCCTTCTCTCTGCTCGTGCCTTTTCTGACATGCTTCCGAACAGGCTCATCCCGGGAGCGTCCCGTGGCTGCCAGCTTCAAGACGTTGTCCTGCAGGGAGCCCGTCGCCGCCCCCTGCGCCCCTCCTGGGACGCCCCGATTCCTGTACCTTTCCACGCCCGCATCAGCTCCTCGTCAGTATCCGCGCCACCATTCCATCTCAGCCAAGGCACCTTGGGCGCCACGCCCGCCTTCCTGCTCTTGGCACTCTTCTCTTCCACTTCCAAAGCCATTGGTGGCCCATCATGTGTCTCCTGGGGCAGCTTGGCCTTGCTCTCCTTCAGCCTGACACGATTGGCTCTGGATTCCTCCTTCAGTCTTTGCCAAGAGAGCTGTTCTTCATCCTTTGGGATCTGGAGCATTTCCCCCCATTCAGAAAGAGTGGAGTGCATCCCGGTGTCCTCATCCTCCTGAAGGAGGCTCTCTCTTTCTCTCACTTGGCCCAAAGCCCTTTCCAACTCCTCTCCTTTGGTCGCTAAGGCAGTGCGAGCTTCCTGGAGCTTGGCCTTGCCCTTGCCAGGGGCTGTTTCCAAGGGAAGCACTTGGTGATCCTTGTGTTCTGGGCGTGATAAAGAGGAATCAGTGAGGACCCTCTGGTGTTCCTCACACAACTTCTCTTTCGCCCGTCTTCCCCACAGCTAGTGAGACTCACCATGCTGTGGCGCAAATGACGTCTGAGCACTGGACTGGTGAGGGCGAGATTTGGCAGGTTCCCGTTGGGCCCCAAATTGCAGACTTGGCGAAGCCCTCGGCAGTGCGGACAAGTCACGCTTTCATAGGCCCCCTCCCTGCCCTGGAGAAGACACACTGCCCAAAAGCTGTGGCCACATTGGACAGTCACTGGGTCAGGGCAGTAGCCCAGGCACATCGAGCAAGTGAGCTCTGCCTTCAGATTTTCAAGTAGGGCTCTTGAGTCCATCTTCCTAGGATTCGGATTCCTTCCTTCCCAGAGCTCCCACTCAGGACAGAACAGAGAAGGCTAGCCCTTCTGCCAGAGCTCTGCCACCAACTGATACTGCCCCAGAGCTGGGGAGTTCTTGGGAGGAGGCCTGCCCTGCTTAGCCCCGCCCCTGACTCCACCCACCATCGCAGCAGAAGCTCTGCGTGGCCAGGGCCAACCTGGCTCCTCCCTACATCTCATCTCTCCACCCTAACAGGTCATTTGGACTCCTCTCACTGCCTCCTTCCCCTTTCCCCAATACCACAGTCCTTGGAGTTGACTTACTCTCCTTTTGCTCAGCAAAGGCCCTTCTTGCCGGGTGTCCATCGTTATTGCTCGAGGAAGATGTCAAGCAGATGTACTGTTGGTGACACTTCGGTGACTTCCGCCACTGGACCGGGAATCCAAAGGGTGGGCGTACATGGCACCGCGTTCGCTCTTTCCCATAGACGATCGTGTGGGCGAGTCGCTCCCTTGTCAGAGCCTCGCTATCCTTTGGATGGCAACGCCAGGCCTCAATCAACCCAGGACTTCTTAAGCTGCAATGCCACACGTCCGCGGCGGGCAGAATTGGATTCCTGGGCTGTGTGAAAGTGCAGCTTTCTGAATGCATCTTGACTTTGTCTAAAACCTCAATGAACCTTTGCCTTGCCTTCAAAGATTTCACAAAATATGGACTGGATCTGATGGCCATGGACTTTCCCCGACAGGCAAACGGGACCAGGACACAAAAATGGGAAAGGATGCTGGAGTCAACCCATTTCTCCAGTTGTGCCAGGTCGAGGGAATACGTTCCAAGTCAAGGACTCTCCCAGAGCAGGATGGAAGCATCTGAGCAAGACTTTCCTTGACGGAAGGGATGTGGGGGAGGACAAGCACGTCAGTCAGGATGTGTCCCTGTTCCTTGACTTCCAGAAGACCCTGCAGGGAAGGAGTCTGTGTGTGGCATCATTCCATTTGGGCGTCCCTTTGCATAGTGCGGAAAAAGGTCCACATCCGGAAAAGGCGTGCTGGATGCCAAGCCTATTTCTGACGTCCCGAGGAGGAAACCATTTCCAGATGGCAAGGCTGTCAGAAGCCTTCCATCTTCACAAGAGAAAGGGAGGTTCCCACTTCTGCTGACTCAATCTTGACACATGCCCAAGTGGCACTTGACCTTATCTCTCAGCTGCACTTCCCAATGCTGTTTGCCTGAGGTGAGGGTCTGGTTGCCCGAAATTCAGCCAGAACACAGTCCAATCGATCTTTGTGGTCAGGCAGGCCCTGAGGGACACTTCCATACTGGACGCTCTTGACATCTGCAGGCAGGATGAGGTGAGCATTGACTGATTCAGGATCAAGAGTTCTATCCCTGGCCAGTCCCCTGCGCTCTTCTTTCTGGCCTGTGATGGGGACGGGGGCCCAGGCAGGGGAAGCCAGCTCTGCTTCTGGAAGCACTGAGTCCTCTCTCCTCTTCAAAGTAGGCGCCATGGCCTGGAGTGTTGGCAAGGGCACCTTGTCCAAATTCTCCTCGACTTCTCCTTGCTTTCCGTGTTCCAAGACGATTTCCCTCCAGTCACTGCATCCAATTCACGGGAATTCCTCAGTTGACGTCCACACGCGACTCCCTTGGCATTTCTGTCAAAGGATTCCCAGCTCTGCACGCGGGATCAAAGGAAGGCCACAGAAGGGAAATGGCAGGAGAATAGCAGCACGGATTCGTTTCACGAAACCACCTTCCTGAAAACGTCCGCATTCTCTTCCTGCGTCTGCAAGGTGTATTCAGTCAGTCCAGGCTTTGGCATTGTGGACTTCTCTAGCACTAGGGTCCTCCACAGAAGTGCCTCACTCAGCAGCATGAAGCAGGACTTCCCTTCAGCAAGAGGACAGAAATTGGGGAGGACCAAACTTGCCACCTGAAGCACGTTAGCAGAATTTTTCTTTCGTTAATAGCTTCAAAAGGCTCCCTTTTCTCACCAGGATGGAAGATTAGGAATGCGCTGCATTTGCCATGGAAAGTCAATTCTTCACCTGGGAGGGGAAAATCGTTGACATTCCACTACGGGCTGAGGGAAAGTTTCGGGAAAGGAGAAGAGCTTCTGGCAGGGTCAGGGGAAAAGGGATTGTCTCCTGATCCCAGTAGGCGCCAGCGCCGTTAGAGGCAAAGGACCTCGGACTTCTTGGAGCTATTTCTTTCTTTACCCAGTTGTTTGTGTGTTTCTTTGTTTATTTGATCTTTGATTAAAATATTTTTTAAATATTTAATTTATTTTTATTTGAGATGATTTACCTTATTTTTATTTTTTTTTTTTTTTGGTAATTTAGTCGATCAAAATGTATTTATGTCTTCCTTTCCCCTGTAGCCCCCAATTCTCCAGAGGCCAGAATTGCACCTGAGGGCCGAACATCCACACATGCTTTCTTCTTCTCCATTCCCCTCCCAAGGTAATTGATAAGACTCGATGTCAGGGGCAGCGGCAGCAGCCTAGAGGCTGAGGTGTATGGGCAGAGCCCCCAAAGCCTTCGTCCCAGGGAAGTGGCTTGAGTGATCCTCAGTGTGAATCGAAGTCCTGGGAGCCGTCCTACTCCAAGTCTTGGAGCGCATCCGAGGAATATCGGTTCCATTTCCTCGGTCTCATGCCACTTCTTTCCTCATCAGGAAAACTACCATATTCGCCATCACACCCCCTGCTGCTCTCTGTGTCCCTGCTTCCTTCTTCCTGCTCAGGGGAGTCGTCACGCCAGCGATTTTCACTCTTTTCATCTTCCTCATCATCCTGATCTTCTTCCATTTCGTGTGCTGGATCATCTGCTTCCGCCTCGCACTTCTCACTCTAGGGCTGTCCCGAGAGTTGGCCTTGAGTCGATCTGGGAACAGCCATGTCCAGGTCCTTCAGGGCCTAAACATAGTCTTCTTCTTCATTGTCTAGGTGCTCTGCTACTTTTCCATCCTGGCAGATGGCCTGTGGCTCACGGCTCACCCTTAGTGATTTAGAGATGATCCCCTGTGGTTGAGAATCCTCGGGGCAGGGAGAAGGAATGGGCAGGGTGTGTTTCTGAGCAACCTGGTCCTGCCTGATATCACAGAGTTGGAATTGTTGCGCAGATGATGTCGTGCCTCCTCTCTGTGACGTTCGTGTGGCAGCCTGAGAGTCTGGCTCGTCTGTATGAGGCCTGGCGGCAGCGGCCACAGCTGGCAGGGCTGCTTCTCCTTGCGCACAGGCGGCCCGGCGTTTGGAGAGCAGGCCACGGCGGTCCTCGTGCCGTGTCAGCAGCTTTGCCGTGAGGAGGTCGTCACGGATGCTGTGATGGCTTTCCAGAGAAGGAGTCAGGGCTCTGGTGGCCTTCTCTCTGCTCGTGCCTTTTCTGACATGCTTCCGAACAGGCTCATCCCGGGAGCGTCCCGTGGCTGCCAGCTTCAAGACGTTGTCCTGCAGGGAGCCCGTCGCCGCCCCCTGCGCCCCTCCTGGGACGCCCCGATTCCTGTACCTTTCCACGCCCGCATCAGCTCCTCGTCAGTATCCGCGCCACCATTCCATCTCAGCCAAGGCACCTTGGGCGCCACGCCCGCCTTCCTGCTCTTGGCACTCTTCTCTTCCACTTCCAAAGCCATTGGTGGCCCATCATGTGTCTCCTGGGGCAGCTTGGCCTTGCTCTCCTTCAGCCTGACTCGACTGGCTCTGGATTCCTCCTTCAGTCTTTGCCAAGAGAGCTGTTCTTCATCCTTTGGGATCTGGAGCATTTCCCCCCATTCAGAAAGAGTGGAGTGCATCCCGGTGTCCTCATCCTCCTGAAGGAGGCTCTCTCTTTCTCTCACTTGGCCCAAAGCCCTTTCCAACTCCTCTCCTTTGGTCGCTAAGGCAGTGCGAGCCTCCTGGAGCTTGGCCTTGCCCTTGCCAGGGGCTGTTTCCAAGGGAAGCACTTGGTGATCCTTGTGTTCTGGGCGTGATAAAGAGGAATCAGTGAGGACCCTCTGGTGTTCCTCACACAACTTCTCTTTCGCCCGTCTTCCCCACAGCTAGTGAGACTCACCATGCTGTGGCGCAAATGACGTCTGAGCACTGGACTGGTGAGGGCGAGATTTGGCAGGTTCCCGTTGGGCCCCAAATCGCAGACTTGGCGAAGCCCTCGGCAGTGCGGACAAGTCACGCTTTCATAGGCCCCCTCCCTGCCCTGGAGAAGACACACTGCCCAAAAGCTGTGGCCACATTGGACAGTCACTGGGTCAGGGCAGTAGCCCAGGCACATCGAGCAAGTGAGCTCTGCCTTCAGATTTTCAAGTAGGGCTCTTGAGTCCATCTTCCTAGGATTCGGATTCCTTCCTTCCCAGAGCTCCCACTCAGGACAGAACAGAGAAGGCTAGCCCTTCTGCCAGAGCTCTGCCACCAACTGATACTGCCCCAGAGCTGGGGAGTTCTTGGGAGGAGGCCTGCCCTGCTTAGCCCCGCCCCTGACTCCACCCACCATCGCAGCAGAAGCTCTGCGTGGCCAGGGCCAACCTGGCTCCTCCCTACATCTCATCTCTCCACCCTAACAGGTCATTTGGACTCCTCTCACTGCCTCCTTCCCCTTTCCCCAATACCACAGTCCTTGGAGTTGACTTACTCTCCTTTTGCTCAGCAAAGGCCCCTTCTTGCCGGGTGTCCATCGTTATTTCTCGAGGAAGATGTCAAGCAGATGTACTGTTGGTGACACTTCGGTGACTTCCGCCACTGGACCGGGAATCCAAAGGGTGGGCGTACATGGCACCGCATTCGCTCTTTCCCATAGACGATCGTGTGGGCGAGTCGCTCCCTTGTCAGAGCCTCGCTATCCTTTGGATGGCAACGCCAGGCCTCAATCAACCCAGGACTTCTTAAGCTGCAATGCCACACGTCCGCGGCGGGCAGAATTGGATTCCTGGGCTGTGTGAAAGTGCAGCTTTCTGAATGCATCTTGACTTTGTCTAAAACCTCAATGAACCTTTGCCTTGCCTTCAAAGATTTCACAAAATATGGACTGGATGTGATGGCCATGGACTTTCCCCGACAGGCAAACGGGACCAGGACACAAAAATGGGAAAGGATGCTGGAGTCAACCCATTTCTCCAGTTGTGCCAGGTCGAGGGAATACGTTCCAAGTCAAGGACTCTCCCAGAGCAGCATGGAAGCATCTGAGCAAGACTTTCCTTGACGGAAGGGATGTGGGGGAGGACAAGCACGTCAGTCAGGATGTGTCCCTGTTCCTTGACTTCCAGAAGACCCTGCAGGGAAGGAGTCTGTGTGTGGCATCATTCCATTTGGGCGTCCCTTTGCATAGTGCGGAAAAAGGTCCACATCCGGAAAAGGCGTGCTGGATGCCAAGCCTATTTCTGACGTCCCGAGGAGGAAACCATTTCCAGATGGCAAGGCTGTCAGAAGCCTTCCATCTTCACAAGAGAAAGGGAGGTTCCCACTTCTGCTGACTCAATCTTGACACATGCCCAAGTGGCACTTGACCTTATCTCTCAGCTGCACTTCCCAATGCTGTTTGCCTGAGGTGAGGGTCTGGTTGCCCGAAATTCAGCCAGAACACAGTCCAATCGATCTTTGTGGTCAGGCAGGCCCTGAGGCACACTTCCATACTGGACGCTCTTGACATCTGCAGGCAGGATGAGGTGAGCATTGACTGATTCAGGATCAAGAGTTCTATCCCTGGCCAGTCCCCTGCGCTCTTCTTTCTGGCCTGTGATGGGGACGGGGGCCCAGGCAGGGGAAGCCAGCTCTGGGCTCTGGAAGCACTGAGTCCTCTCTCCTCTTCAAAGTAGGCGCCATGGCCTGGAGTGTTGGCAAGGGCACCTTGTCCAAATTCTCCTCGACTTCTCCTTGCTTTCCGTGTTCCAAGACGATTTCCCTCCAGTCACTGCATCCAATTCACGGGAATTCCTCAGTTGACGTCCACACGCGACTCCCTTGGCATTTCTGTCAAAGGATTCCCAGCTCTGCACGCGGGATCAAAGGAAGGCCACAGAAGGGAAATGGCAGGAGAATAGCAGCACGGATTCGTTTCACGAAACCACCTTCCTGAAAACGTCCGCATTCTCTTCCTGCGTCTGCAAGGTGTATTCAGTCAGTCCAGGCTTTGGCATTGTGGACTTCTCTAGCACTAGGGTCCTCCACAGAAGTGCCTCACTCAGCAGCATGAAGCAGGACTTCCCTTCAGCAAGAGGACAGAAATTGGGGAGGACCAAACTTGCCACCTGAAGCAAGTTAGCAGAATTTTTCTTTCGTTAATAGCTTCAAAAGGCTCCCTTTTCTCACCAGGATGGAAGATGAGGAATGCGCTGCATTTGCCATGGAAAGTCAATTCTTCACCTGGGAGGGGAAAATCGTTGACATTCCACTACGGGCTGAAGGAAAGTTTCGGGAAAGGAGAAGAGCTTCTGGCAGGGTCAGGGGAAAAGGGATTGTCTCCTGATCCCAGTCGGCGCCAGCGCCGTTAGAGGCAAAGGACCTCGGACTTCTTGGAGCTATTTCTTTCTTTACCCAGTTGTTTGTGTGTTTCTTTGTTTATTTGATCTTTGATTAAAATATTTTTTAAATATTTAATTTATTTTTATTTGAGATGATTTACCTTATTTTTATTTTTTTTTTTTTGGTAATTTAGTCGATCAAAATGTATTTATGTCTTCCTTTCCCCTGTAGCCCCCAATTCTCCAGAGGCCAGAATTGCACCTGAGGGCCGAACATCCACACATGCTTTCTTCTTCTCCATTCCCCTCCCAAGGTAATTGATAAGACTCGATGTCAGGGGCAGCGGCAGCAGCCTAGAGGCTGAGGTGTATGGGCAGAGCCCCCAAAGCCTTCGTCCCAGGGAAGTGGCTTGAGTGATCCTCAGTGTGAATCGAAGTCCTGGGAGCCGTCCTACTCCAAGTCTTGGAGCGCATCCGAGGAATATCGGTTCCATTTCCTCGGTCTCATGCCACTTCTTTCCTCATCAGGAAAACTACCATATTCGCCATCACACCCCCTGCTGCTCTCTGTGTCCCTGCTTCCTTCTTCCTGCTCAGGGGAGTCGTCACGCCAGCGATTTTCACTCTTTTCATCTTCCTCATCATCCTGATCTTCTTCCATTTCCTGTGCTGGATCATCTGCTTCCGCCTCGCACTTCTCACTCTAGGGCTGTCCCGAGAGTTGGCCTTGAGTCGATCTGGGAACAGCCATGTCCAGGTCCTTCAGGGCCTAAACATAGTCTTCTTCTTCATTGTCTAGGTGCTCTGCTACTTTTCCATCCTGGCAGATGGCCTGTGGCTCACGGCTCACCCTTAGTGATTTAGAGATGATCCCCTGTGGTTGAGAATCCTCGGGGCAGGGAGAAGGAATGGGCAGGGTGTGTTTCTGAGCAACCTGGCCCTGCCTGATATCACAGAGTTGGAATTGTTGCGCAGATGATGACGTGCCTCCTGTCTGTGACGTTCGTGTGGCAGCCTGAGAGTCTGGCTCGTCTGTATGAGGCCTGGCGGCAGCGGCCACAGCTGGCAGGGCTGCTTCTCCTTGCGCACAGGCGGCCCGGCGTTTGGAGAGCAGGCCACGGCGGTCCTCGTGCCGTGTCAGCAGCTTTGCCGTGAGGAGGTCGTCACGGATGCTGTGATGGCTTTCCAGAGAAGGAGTCAGGGCTCTGGTGGCCTTCTCTCTGCTCGTGCCTTTTCTGACATGCTTCCGAACAGGCTCATCCCGGGAGCGTCCCGTGGCTGCCAGCTTCAAGACGTTGTCCTGCAGGGAGCCCGTCGCCGCCCCCTGCGCCCCTCCTGGGACGCCCCGATTCCTGTACCTTTCCACGCCCGCATCAGCTCCTCGTCAGTATCCGCGCCACCATTCCATCTCAGCCAAGGCACCTTGGGCGCCACGCCCGCCTTCCTGCTCTTGGCACTCTTCTCTTCCACTTCCAAAGCCATTGGTGGCCCATCATGTGTCTCCTGGGGCAGCTTGGCCTTGCTCTCCTTCAGCCTGACTCGACTGGCTCTGGATTCCTCCTTCAGTCTTTGCCAAGAGAGCTGTTCTTCATCCTTTGGGATCTGGAGCATTTCCCCCCATTCAGAAAGAGTGGAGTGCATCCCGGTGTCCTCATCCTCCTGAAGGAGGCTCTCTCTTTCTCTCACTTGGCCCAAAGCCCTTTCCAACTCCTCTCCTTTGGTCGCTAAGGCAGTGCGAGCCTCCTGGAGCTTGGCCTTGCCCTTGCCAGGGGCTGTTTCCAAGGGAAGCACTTGGTGATCCTTGTGTTCTGGGCGTGATAAAGAGGAATCAGTGAGGACCCTCTGGTGTTCCTCACACAACTTCTCTTTCGCCCGTCTTCCCCACAGCTAGTGAGACTCACCATGCTGTGGCGCAAATGACGTCTGACCACTGGACTGGTGAGGGCGAGATTTGGCAGGTTCCCGTTGGGCCCCAAATCGCAGACTTGGCGAAGCCCTCGGCAGTGCGGACAAGTCACGCTTTCATAGGCCCCCTCCCTGCCCTGGAGAAGACACACTGCCCAAAAGCTGTGGCCACATTGGACAGTCACTGGGTCAGGGCAGTAGCCCAGGCACATCGAGCAAGTGAGCTCTGCCTTCAGATTTTCAAGTAGGGCTCTTGAGTCCATCTTCCTAGGATTCGGATTCCTTCCTTCCCAGAGCTCCCACTCAGGACAGAACAGAGAAGGCTAGCCCTTCTGCCAGAGCTCTGCCACCAACTGATACTGCCCCAGAGCTGGGGAGTTCTTGGGAGGAGGCCTGCCCTGCTTAGCCCCGCCCCTGACTCCACCCACCATCGCAGCAGAAGCTCTGCGTGGCCAGGGCCAACCTGGCTCCTCCCTACATCTCATCTCTCCACCCTAACAGGTCATTTGGACTCCTCTCACTGCCTCCTTCCCCTTTCCCCAATACCACAGTCCTTGGAGTTGACTTACTCTCCTTTTGCTCAGCAAAGGCCCCTTCTTGCCGGGTGTCCATCGTTATGGCTCGAGGAAGATGTCAAGCAGATGTACTGTTGGTGACACTTCGGTGACTTCCGCCACTGGACCGGGAATCCAAAGGGTGGGCGTACATGGCACCGCGTTGGCTCTTTCCCATAGACGATCGTGTGGGCGAGTCGCTCCCTTGTCAGAGCCTCGCTATCCTTTGGATGGCAACGCCAGGCCTCAATCAACCCAGGACTTCTTAAGCTGCAATGCCACACGTCCGCGGCGGGCAGAATTGGATTCCTGGGCTGTGTGAAAGTGCAGCTTTCTGAATGCATCTTGACTTTGTCTAAAACCTCAATGAACCTTTGCCTTGCCTTCAAAGATTTCACAAAATATGGACTGGATGTGATGGCCATGGACTTTCCCCGACAGGCAAACGGGACCAGGACACAAAAATGGGAAAGGATGCTGGAGTCAACCCATTTCTCCAGTTGTGCCAGGTCGAGGGAATACGTTCCAAGTCAAGGACTCTCCCAGAGCAGGATGGAAGCATCTGAGCAAGACTTTCCTTGACGGAAGGGATGTGGGGGAGGACAAGCACGTCAGTCAGGATGTGTCCCTGTTCCTTGACTTCCAGAAGACCCTGCAGGGAAGGAGTCTGTGTGTGGCATCATTCCATTTGGGCGTCCCTTTGCATAGTGCGGAAAAAGGTCCACATCCGGAAAAGGCGTGCTGGATGCCAAGCCTATTTCTGACGTCCCGAGGAGGAAACCATTTCCAGATGGCAAGGCTGTCAGAAGCCTTCCATCTTCACAAGAGAAAGGGAGGTTCCCACTTCTGCTGACTCAATCTTGACACATGCCCAAGTGGCACTTGACCTTATCTCTCAGCTGCACTTCCCAATGCTGTTTGCCTGAGGTGAGGGTCTGGTTGCCCGAAATTCAGCCAGAACACAGTCCAATCGATCTTTGTGGTCAGGCAGGCCCTGAGGCACACTTCCATACTGGACGCTCTTGACATCTGCAGGCAGGATGAGGTGAGCATTGACTGATTCAGGATCAAGAGTTCTATCCCTGGCCAGTCCCCTGCGCTCTTCTTTCTGGCCTGTGATGGGGACGGGGGCCCAGGCAGGGGAAGCCAGCTCTGGGCTCTGGAAGCACTGAGTCCTCTCTCCTCTTCAAAGTAGGCGCCATGGCCTGGAGTGTTGGCAAGGGCACCTTGTCCAAATTCTCCTCGACTTCTCCTTGCTTTCCGTGTTCCAAGACGATTTCCCTCCAGTCACTGCATCCAATTCACGGGAATTCCTCAGTTGACGTCCACACGCGACTCCCTTGGCATTTCTGTCAAAGGATTCCCAGCTCTGCACGCGGGATCAAAGGAAGGCCACAGAAGGGAAATGGCAGGAGAATAGCAGCACGGATTCGTTTCACGAAACCACCTTCCTGAAAACGTCCGCATTCTCTTCCTGCGTCTGCAAGGTGTATTCAGTCAGTCCAGGCTTTGGCATTGTGGACTTCTCTAGCACTAGGGTCCTCCACAGAAGTGCCTCACTCAGCAGCATGAAGCAGGACTTCCCTTCAGCAAGAGGACAGAAATTGGGGAGGACCAAACTTGCCACCTGAAGCACGTTAGCAGAATTTTTCTTTCGTTAATAGCTTCAAAAGGCTCCCTTTTCTCACCAGGATGGAAGATTAGGAATGCGCTGCATTTGCCATGGAAAGTCAATTCTTCACCTGGGAGGGGAAAATCGTTGACATTCCACTACGGGCTGAAGGAAAGTTTCGGGAAAGGAGAAGAGCTTCTGGCAGGGTCAGGGGAAAAGGGATTGTCTCCTGATCCCAGTGGGCACCAGCGCCGTTAGAGGCAAAGGACCTCGGACTTCTTGGAGCTATTTCTTTCTTTACCCAGTTGTTTGTGTGTTTCTTTGTTTATTTGATCTTTGATTAAAATATTTTTTAAATATTTAATTTATTTTTATTTGAGATGATTTACCTTATTATTTTTTTTTTTTTTTTTGGTAATTTAGTCGATCAAAATGTATTTATGTCTTCCTTTCCCCTGTAGCCCCCAATTCTCCAGAGGCCAGAATTGCACCTGAGGGCCGAACATCCACACATGCTTTCTTCTTCTCCATTCCCCTCCCAAGGTAATTGATAAGACTCGATGTCAGGGGCAGCGGCAGCAGCCTAGAGGCTGAGGTGTATGGGCAGAGCCCCCAAAGCCTTGGTCCCAGGGAAGTGGCTTGAGTGATCCTCAGTGTGAATCGAAGTCCTGGGAGCCGTCCTACTCCAAGTCTTGGAGCGCATCCGAGGAATATCGGTTCCATTTCCTCGGTCTCATGCCACTTCTTTCCTCATCAGGAAAACTACCATATTCGCCATCACACCCCCTGCTGCTCTCTGTGTCCCTGCTTCCTTCTTCCTGCTCAGGGGAGTCGTCACGCCAGCGATTTTCACTCTTTTCATCTTCCTCATCATCCTGATCTTCTTCCATTTCCTGTGCTGGATCATCTGCTTCCGCCTCGCACTTCTCACTCTAGGGCTGTCCCGAGAGTTGGCCTTGAGTCGATCTGGGAACAGCCATGTCCAGGTCCTTCAGGGCCTAAACATAGTCTTCTTCTTCATTGTCTAGGTGCTCTGCTACTTTTCCATCCTGGCAGATGGCCTGTGGCTCACGGCTCACCCTTAGTGATTTAGAGATGATCCCCTGTGGTTGAGAATCCTCGGGGCAGGGAGAAGGAATGGGCAGGGTGTGTTTCTGAGCAACCTGGTCCTGCCTGATATCACAGAGTTGGAATTGTTGCGCAGATGATGACGTGCCTCCTGTCTGTGACGTTCGTGTGGCAGCCTGAGAGTCTGGCTCGTCTGTATGAGGCCTGGCGGCAGCGGCCACAGCTGGCAGGGCTGCTTCTCCTTGCGCACAGGCGGCCCGGCGTTTGGAGAGCAGGCCACGGCGGTCCTCGTGCCGTGTCAGCAGCTTTGCCGTGAGGAGGTCGTCACGGATGCTGTGATGGCTTTCCAGAGAAGGAGTCAGGGCTCTGGTGGCCTTCTCTCTGCTCGTGCCTTTTCTGACATGCTTCCGAACAGGCTCATCCCGGGAGCGTCCCGTGGCTGCCAGCTTCAAGACGTTGTCCTGCAGGGAGCCCGTCGCCGCCCCCTGCGCCCCTCCTGGGACGCCCCGATTCCTGTACCTTTCCACGCCCGCATCAGCTCCTCGTCAGTATCCGCGCCACCATTCCATCTCAGCCAAGGCACCTTGGGCGCCACGCCCGCCTTCCTGCTCTTGGCACTCTTCTCTTCCACTTCCAAAGCCATTGGTGGCCCATCATGTGTCTCCTGGGGCAGCTTGGCCTTGCTCTCCTTCAGCCTGACACGATTGGCTCTGGATTCCTCCTTCAGTCTTTGCCAAGAGAGCTGTTCTTCATCCTTTGGGATCTGGAGCATTTCCCCCCATTCAGAAAGAGTGGAGTGCATCCCGGTGTCCTCATCCTCCTGAAGGAGGCTCTCTCTTTCTCTCACTTGGCCCAAAGCCCTTTCCAACTCCTCTCCTTTGGTCGCTAAGGCAGTGCGAGCCTCCTGGAGCTTGGCCTTGCCCTTGCCAGGGGCTGTTTCCAAGGGAAGCACTTGGTGATCCTTGTGTTCTGGGCGTGATAAAGAGGAATCAGTGAGGACCCTCTGGTGTTCCTCACACAACTTCTCTTTCGCCCGTCTTCCCCACAGCTAGTGAGACTCACCATGCTGTGGCGCAAATGACGTCTGAGCACTGGACTGGTGAGGGCGAGATTTGGCAGGTTCCCGTTGGGCCCCAAATCGCAGACTTGGCGAAGCCCTCGGCAGTGCGGACAAGTCACGCTTTCATAGGCCCCCTCCCTGCCCTGGAGAAGACACACTGCCCAAAAGCTGTGGCCACATTGGACAGTCACTGGGTCAGGGCAGTAGCCCAGGCACATCGAGCAAGTGAGCTCTGCCTTCAGATTTTCAAGTAGGGCTCTTGAGTCCATCTTCCTAGGATTCGGATTCCTTCCTTCCCAGAGCTCCCACTCAGGACAGAACAGAGAAGGCTAGCCCTTCTGCCAGAGCTCTGCCACCAACTGATACTGCCCCAGAGCTGGGGAGTTCTTGGGAGGAGGCCTGCCCTGCTTAGCCCCGCCCCTGACTCCACCCACCATCGCAGCAGAAGCTCTGCGTGGCCAGGGCCAACCTGGCTCCTCCCTACATCTCATCTCTCCACCCTAACAGGTCATTTGGACTCCTCTCACTGCCTCCTTCCCCTTTCCCCAATACCACAGTCCTTGGAGTTGACTTACTCTCCTTTTGCTCAGCAAAGGCCCCTTCTTGCCGGGTGTCCATCGTTATGGCTCGAGGAAGATGTCAAGCAGATGTACTGTTGGTGACACTTCGGTGACTTCCGCCACTGGACCGGGAATCCAAAGGGTGGGCGTACATGGCACCGCGTTCGCTCTTTCCCATAGACGATCGTGTGGGCGAGTCGCTCCCTTGTCAGAGCCTCGCTATCCTTTGGATGGCAACGCCAGGCCTCAATCAACCCAGGACTTCTTAAGCTGCAATGCCACACGTCCGCGGCGGGCAGAATTGGATTCCTGGGCTGTGTGAAAGTGCAGCTTTCTGAATGCATCTTGACTTTGTCTAAAACCTCAATGAACCTTTGCCTTGCCTTCAAAGATTTCACAAAATATGGACTGGATGTGATGGCCATGGACTTTCCCCGACAGGCAAACGGGACCAGGACACAAAAATGGGAAAGGATGCTGGAGTCAACCCATTTCTCCAGTTGTGCCAGGTCGAGGGAATACGTTCCAAGTCAAGGACTCTCCCAGAGCAGGATGGAAGCATCTGAGCAAGACTTTCCTTGACGGAAGGGATGTGGGGGAGGACAAGCACGTCAGTCAGGATGTGTCCCTGTTCCTTGACTTCCAGAAGACCCTGCAGGGAAGGAGTCTGTGTGTGGCATCATTCCATTTGGGCGTCCCTTTGCATAGTGCGGAAAAAGGTCCACATCCGGAAAAGGCGTGCTGGATGCCAAGCCTATTTCTGACGTCCCGAGGAGGAAACCATTTCCAGATGGCAAGGCTGTCAGAAGCCTTCCATCTTCACAAGAGAAAGGGAGGTTCCCACTTCTGCTGACTCAATCTAGACACATGACCAAGTGGCACTTGACCTTATCTCTCAGCTGCACTTCCCAATGCTGTTTGCCTGAGGTGAGGGTCTGGTTGCCCGAAATTCAGCCAGAACACACTCCAATCGATCGTTGTGGTCAGGCAGGCCCTGAGGCACACTTCCATACTGGACGCTCTTGACATCTGCAGGCAGGATGAGGTGAGCATTGACTGATTCAGGATCAAGAGTTCTATCCCTGGCCAGTCCCCTGCGCTCTTCTTTCTGGCCTGTGATGGGGACGGGGGCCCAAGCAGGGGAAGCCAGCTCTGGGCTCTGGAAGCACTGAGTCCTCTCTCCTCTTCCAAGTAGGCGCCATGGCCTGGAGTGTTGGCAAGGGCACCTTGTCCAAATTCTCCTCGACTTCTCCTTGCTTTCCGTGTTCCAAGACGATTTCCCTCCAGTCACTGCATCCAATTCACGGGAATTCCTCAGTTGACGTCCACACGCGACTCCCTTGGCATTTCTGTCAAAGGATTCCCAGCTCTGCACGCGGGATCAAAGGAAGGCCACAGAAGGGAAATGGCAGGAGAATAGCAGCACGGATTCGTTTCACGAAACCACCTTCCTGAAAACGTCCGCATTCTCTTCCTGCGTCTGCAAGGTGTATTCAGTCAGTCCAGGCTTTGGCATTGTGGACTTCTCTAGCACTAGGGTCCTCCACAGAAGTGCCTCACTCAGCAGCATGAAGCAGGACTTCCCTTCAGCAAGAGGACAGAAATTGGGGAGGACCAAACGTGCCACCTGAAGCACGTTAGCAGAATTTTTCTTTCGTTAATAGCTTCAAAAGGCTCCCTTTTCTCACCAGGATGGAAGATTAGGAATGCGCTGCATTTGCCATGGAAAGTCAATTCTTCACCTGGGAGGGGAAAATCGTTGACATTCCACTACGGGCTGAAGGAAAGTTTCGGGAAAGGAGAAGAGCTTCTGGCAGGGTCAGGGGAAAAGGGATTGTCTCCTGATCCCAGTCGGCGCCAGCGCCGTTAGAGGCAAAGGACCTCGGACTTCTTGGAGATATTTCTTTCTTTACCCAGTTGTTTGTGTGTTTCTTTGTTTATTTGATCTTTGATTAAAATATTTTTTAAATATTTAATTTATTTTTATTTGAGATGATTTACCTTATTTTTATTTTTTTTTTTTTGGTAATTTAGTCGATCAAAATGTATTTATGTCTTCCTTTCCCCTGTAGCCCCCAATTCTCCAGAGGCCAGAATTGCACCTGAGGGGCCCGAACATCCACACATGCTTTCTTCTTCTCCATTCCCCTCCCAAGGTAATTGATAAGACTCGATGTCAGGGACAGCGGCAGCAGCCTAGAGGCTGAGGTGTATGGGCAGAGCCCCCAAAGCCTTGGTCCCAGGGAAGTGGCTTGAGTGATCCTCAGTGTGAATCGAAGTCCTGGGAGCCGTCCTACTCCAAGTCTTGGAGCGCATCCGAGGAATATCGGTTCCATTTCCTCGGTCTCATGCCACTTCTTTCCTCATCAGGAAAACTACCATATTCGCCATCACACCCCCTGCTGCTCTCTGTGTCCCTGCTTCCTTCTTCCTGCTCAGGGGAGTCGTCACGCCAGCGATTTTCACTCTTTTCATCTTCCTCATCATCCTGATCTTCTTCCATTTCCTGTGCTGGATCATCTGCTTCCGCCTCGCACTTCTCACTCTAGGGCTGTCCCGAGAGTTGGCCTTGAGTCGATCTGGGAACAGCCATGTCCAGGTCCTTCAGGGCCTAAACATAGTCTTCTTCTTCATTGTCTAGGTGCTCTGCTACTTTTCCATCCTGGCAGATGGCCTGTGGCTCACGGCTCACCCTTAGTGATTTAGAGATGATCCCCTGTGGTTGAGAATCCTCGGGGCAGGGAGAAGGAATGGGCAGGGTGTGTTTCTGAGCAACCTGGTCCTGCCTGATATCACAGAGTTGGAATTGTTGCGCAGATGATGTCGTGCCTCCTCTCTGTGACGTTCGTGTGGCAGCCTGAGAGTCTGGCTCGTCTGTATGAGGCCTGGCGGCAGCGGCCACAGCTGGCAGGGCTGCTTCTCCTTGCGCACAGGCGGCCCGGCGTTTGGAGAGCAGGCCACGGCGGTCCTCGTGCCGTGTCAGCAGCTTTTGCCGTGAGGAGGTCGTCACGGATGCTGTGATGGCTTTCCAGAGAAGGAGTCAGGGCTCTGGTGGCCTTCTCTCTTGCTCGTGCCTTTTCTGACATGCTTCCGAACAGGCTCATCCCGGGAGCGTCCCGTGGCTGCCAGCTTCAAGACGTTGTCCTGCAGGGAGCCCGTCGCCGCCCCCTGCGCCCCTCCTGGGACGCCCCGATTCCTGTACCTTTCCACCGGCCCGCATCAGCTCCTCGTCAGTATCCGCGCCACCATTCCATCTCAGCCAAGGCACCTTGGCGCGCACGCCCGCCTTCCTGCTCTTGGCACTCTTCTCTTCCACTTCCAAGCCATTGGTGGCCCATCATGTGTCTCCTGGGGCAGCTTGGCCTTGCTCTCCTTCAGCCTGACACGATTGGCTCTGGGATTCCTCCTTCAGTCTTTGCCAAGAGAGCTGTTCTTCATCCTTTGGGGATCTGGAGCATTTCCCCCCATTCAGAAAGAGTGGAGTGCATCCCGGTGTCCTCATCCTCCTGAAGGAGGCTCTCTCTTTCTCTCACTTGGCCCAAAGCCCTTTCCAACTCCTCTCCTTTGGTCGCTAAGGCAGTGCGAGCTTCCTGGAGCTTGGCCTTGCCCTTGCCAGGGGCTGTTTCCAAGGGAAGCACTTGGTGATCCTTGTGTTCTGGGCGTGATAAAGAGGAATCAGTGAGGACCCTCTGGTGTTCCTCACACAACTTCTCTTCGCCCGTCTTCCCCACAGCTAGTGAGACTCACCATGCTGTGGCGCAAATGACGTCTGAGCACTGGACTGGTGGAGGGCGAGATTTGGCAGGTTCCCGTTGGGCCCCAAATTGCAGACTTGGCGAAGCCCTCGGCAGTGCGGACAAGTCACGCTTTCATAGGCCCCCTCCCTGCCCTGGAGAAGACACACTGCCCAAAAGCTGTGGCCACATTGGACAGTCACTGGGTCAGGGCAGTAGCCCAGGCACATCGAGCAAGTGAGCTCTGCCTTCAGATTTTCAAGTAGGGCTCTTGAGTCCATCTTCCTAGGATTCGGATTCCTTCCTTCCCAGAGCTCCCACTCAGGACAGAACAGAGAAGGCTAGCCCTTCTGCCAGAGCTCTGCCACCAACTGATACTGCCCCAGAGCTGGGGAGTTCTTGGGAGGAGGCCTGCCCTGCTTAGCCCCGCCCCTGACTCCACCCACCATCGCAGCAGAAGCTCTGCTAGTGGCCAGGGCCAACCTGGCTCCTCCCTACATCTCATCTCTCCACCCTAACAGGTCATTTGGACTCCTCTCACTGCCTCCTTCCCCTTTCCCCAATACCACAGTCCTTGGAGTTGACTTACTCTCCTTTTGCTCAGCAAAGGCCCTTCTTGCCGGTGTGTCCATCGTTATTGCTCGAGGAAGATGTCAAGCAGATGTACTGTTGGTCACACTTCGGTGACTTCCGCCACTGGACCGGGAATCCAAAGGGTGGGCGTACATGGCACCGCGTTCGCTCTTTCCCATAGACGATCGTGTGGGCGAGTCGCTCCCTTGTCAGAGCCTCGCTATCCTTTGGATGGCAACGCCAGGCCTCAATCAACCCAGGACTTCTTAAGCTGAAATGCCAACACGTCCGCGGCGGGCAGAATTGGATTCTGGGCTGTGTGAAGTGCAGCTTTCTGAATGCATCTTGACTTTGTCTAAAACCTCAATGAACCTTTGCCTTGCCTTCAAAGATTTCAACTGGATCTGATGGCCATGGACTTTCCCCGACAGGCAAACGGGACCAGGACACAAAAATGGGAAAGGATGCTGGAGTCAACCCATTTCTCCAGTTGTGCCAGGTCGAGGGAATACGTTCCAAGTCAAGGACTCTCCCAGAGCAGGATGGAAGCATCTGAGCAAGACTTTCCTTGACGGAAGGGATGTGGGGGAGGACAAGCACGTCAGTCAGGATGTGTCCCTGTTCCTTGACTTCCAGAAGACCCTGCAGGGAAGGAGTCTGTGTGTGGCATCATTCCATTTGGGCGTCCCTTTGCATAGTGCGGAAAAAGGTCCACATCCGGAAAAGGCGTGCTGGATGCCAAGCCTATTTCTGACGTCCCGAGGAGGAAACCATTTCCAGATGGCAAGGCTGTCAGAAGCCTTCCATCTTCACAAGAGAAAGGGAGGTTCCCACTTCTGCTGACTCAATCTTGACACATGCCCAAGTGGCACTTGACCTTATCTCTCAGCTGCACTTCCCAATGCTGTTTGCCTGAGGTGAGGGTCTGGTTGCCCGAAATTCAGCCAGAACACAGTCCAATCGATCTTTGTGGTCAGGCAGGCCCTGAGGGACACTTCCATACTGGACGCTCTTGACATCTGCAGGCAGGATGAGGTGAGCATTGACTGATTCAGGATCAAGAGTTCTATCCCTGGCCAGTCCCCTGCGCTCTTCTTTCTGGCCTGTGATGGGGACGGGGGCCCAGGCAGGGGAAGCCAGCTCTGGGCTCTGGAAGCACTGAGTCCTCTCTCCTCTTCAAAGTAGGCGCCATGGCCTGGAGTGTTGGCAAGGGCACCTTGTCCAAATTCTCCTCGACTTCTCCTTGCTTTCCGTGTTCCAAGACGATTTCCCTCCAGTCACTGCATCCAATTCACGGGAATTCCTCAGTTGACGTCCACACGCGACTCCCTTGGCATTTCTGTCAAAGGATTCCCAGCTCTGCACGCGGGATCAAAGGAAGGCCACAGAAGGGAAATGGCAGGAGAATAGCAGCACGGATTCGTTTCACGAAACCACCTTCCTGAAAACGTCCGCATTCTCTTCCTGCGTCTGCAAGGTGTATTCAGTCAGTCCAGGCTTTGGCATTGTGGACTTCTCTAGCACTAGGGTCCTCCACAGAAGTGCCTCACTCAGCAGCATGAAGCAGGACTTCCCTTCAGCAAGAGGACAGAAATTGGGGAGGACCAAACTTGCCACCTGAAGCACGTTAGCAGAATTTTTCTTTCGTTAATAGCTTCAAAAGGCTCCCTTTTCTCACCAGGATGGAAGATTAGGAATGCGCTGCATTTGCCATGGAAAGTCAATTCTTCACCTGGGAGGGGAAAATCGTTGACATTCCACTACGGGCTGAGGGAAAGTTTCGGGAAAGGAGAAGAGCTTCTGGCAGGGTCAGGGGAAAACGGGATTGTCTCCTGATCCCAGTAGGCGCCAGCGCCGTTAGAGGCAAAGGACCTCGGACTTCTTGGAGCTATTTCTTTCTTTACCCAGTTGTTTCTGTGTTTCTTTGTTTATTTGATCTTTGATTAAAATATTTTTTAAATATTTAATTTATTTTTATTTGAGATGATTTACCTTATTTTTATTTTTTTTTTTTTTGGTAATTTAGTCGATCAAAATGTATTTATGTCTTCCTTTCCCCTGTAGCCCCCAATTCTCCAGAGGCCAGAATTGCACCTGAGGGCCGAACATCCACACATGCTTTCTTCTTCTCCATTCCCCTCCCAAGGTAATTGATAAGACTCGATGTCAGGGGCAGCGGCAGCAGCCTAGAGGCTGAGGTGTATGGGCAGAGCCCCCAAAGCCTTGGTCCCAGGGAAGTGGCTTGAGTGATCCTCAGTGTGAATCGAAGTCCTGGGAGCCGTCCTACTCCAAGTCTTGGAGCGCATCCGAGGAATATCGGTTCCATTTCCTCGGTCTCATGCCACTTCTTTCCTCATCAGGAAAACTACCATATTCGCCATCACACCCCCTGCTGCTCTCTGTGTCCCTGCTTCCTTCTTCCTGCTCAGGGGAGTCGTCACGCCAGCGATTTTCACTCTTTTCATCTTCCTCATCATCCTGATCTTCTTCCATTTCGTGTGCTGGATCATCTGCTTCCGCCTCGCACTTCTCACTCTAGGGCTGTCCCGAGAGTTGGCCTTGAGTCGATCTGGGAACAGCCATGTCCAGGTCCTTCAGGGCCTAAACATAGTCTTCTTCTTCATTGTCTAGGTGCTCTGCTACTTTTCCATCCTGGCAGATGGCCTGTGGCTCACGGCTCACCCTTAGTGATTTAGAGATGATCCCCTGTGGTTGAGAATCCTCGGGGCAGGGAGAAGGAATGGGCAGGGTGTGTTTCTGAGCAACCTGGTCCTGCCTGATATCACAGAGTTGGAATTGTTGCGCAGATGATGTCGTGCCTCCTCTCTGTGACGTTCGTGTGGCAGCCTGAGAGTCTGGCTCGTCTGTATGAGGCCTGGCGGCAGCGGCCACAGCTGGCAGGGCTGCTTCTCCTTGCGCACAGGCGGCCCGGCGTTTGGAGAGCAGGCCACGGCGGTCCTCGTGCCGTGTCAGCAGCTTTGCCGTGAGGAGGTCGTCACGGATGCTGTGATGGCTTTCCAGAGAAGGAGTCAGGGCTCTGGTGGCCTTCTCTCTGCTCGTGCCTTTTCTGACATGCTTCCGAACAGGCTCATCCCGGGAGCGTCCCGTGGCTGCCAGCTTCAAGACGTTGTCCTGCAGGGAGCCCGTCGCCGCCCCCTGCGCCCCTCCTGGGACGCCCCGATTCCTGTACCTTTCCACGCCCGCATCAGCTCCTCGTCAGTATCCGCGCCACCATTCCATCTCAGCCAAGGCACCTTGGGCGCCACGCCCGCCTTCCTGCTCTTGGCACTCTTCTCTTCCACTTCCAAAGCCATTGGTGGCCCATCATGTGTCTCCTGGGGCAGCTTGGCCTTGCTCTCCTTCAGCCTGACTCGACTGGCTCTGGATTCCTCCTTCAGTCTTTGCCAAGAGAGCTGTTCTTCATCCTTTGGGATCTGGAGCATTTCCCCCCATTCAGAAAGAGTGGAGTGCATCCCGGTGTCCTCATCCTCCTGAAGGAGGCTCTCTCTTTCTCTCACTTGGCCCAAAGCCCTTTCCAACTCCTCTCCTTTGGTCGCTAAGGCAGTGCGAGCCTCCTGGAGCTTGGCCTTGCCCTTGCCAGGGGCTGTTTCCAAGGGAAGCACTTGGTGATCCTTGTGTTCTGGGCGTGATAAAGAGGAATCAGTGAGGACCCTCTGGTGTTCCTCACACAACTTCTCTTTCGCCCGTCTTCCCCACAGCTAGTGAGACTCACCATGCTGTGGCGCAAATGACGTCTGAGCACTGGACTGGTGAGGGCGAGATTTGGCAGGTTCCCGTTGGGCCCCAAATCGCAGACTTGGCGAAGCCCTCGGCAGTGCGGACAAGTCACGCTTTCATAGGCCCCCTCCCTGCCCTGGAGAAGACACACTGCCCAAAAGCTGTGGCCACATTGGACAGTCACTGGGTCAGGGCAGTAGCCCAGGCACATCGAGCAAGTGAGCTCTGCCTTCAGATTTTCAAGTAGGGCTCTTGAGTCCATCTTCCTAGGATTCGGATTCCTTCCTTCCCAGAGCTCCCACTCAGGACAGAACAGAGAAGGCTAGCCCTTCTGCCAGAGCTCTGCCACCAACTGATACTGCCCCAGAGCTGGGGAGTTCTTGGGAGGAGGCCTGCCCTGCTTAGCCCCGCCCCTGACTCCACCCACCATCGCAGCAGAAGCTCTGCGTGGCCAGGGCCAACCTGGCTCCTCCCTACATCTCATCTCTCCACCCTAACAGGTCATTTGGACTCCTCTCACTGCCTCCTTCCCCTTTCCCCAATACCACAGTCCTTGGAGTTGACTTACTCTCCTTTTGCTCAGCAAAGGCCCCTTCTTGCCGGGTGTCCATCGTTATTTCTCGAGGAAGATGTCAAGCAGATGTACTGTTGGTGACACTTCGGTGACTTCCGCCACTGGACCGGGAATCCAAAGGGTGGGCGTACATGGCACCGCATTCGCTCTTTCCCATAGACGATCGTGTGGGCGAGTCGCTCCCTTGTCAGAGCCTCGCTATCCTTTGGATGGCAACGCCAGGCCTCAATCAACCCAGGACTTCTTAAGCTGCAATGCCACACGTCCGCGGCGGGCAGAATTGGATTCCTGGGCTGTGTGAAAGTGCAGCTTTCTGAATGCATCTTGACTTTGTCTAAAACCTCAATGAACCTTTGCCTTGCCTTCAAAGATTTCACAAAATATGGACTGGATGTGATGGCCATGGACTTTCCCCGACAGGCAAACGGGACCAGGACACAAAAATGGGAAAGGATGCTGGAGTCAACCCATTTCTCCAGTTGTGCCAGGTCGAGGGAATACGTTCCAAGTCAAGGACTCTCCCAGAGCAGGATGGAAGCATCTGAGCAAGACTTTCCTTGACGGAAGGGATGTGGGGGAGGACAAGCACGTCAGTCAGGATGTGTCCCTGTTCCTTGACTTCCAGAAGACCCTGCAGGGAAGGAGTCTGTGTGTGGCATCATTCCATTTGGGCGTCCCTTTGCATAGTGCGGAAAAAGGTCCACATCCGGAAAAGGCGTGCTGGATGCCAAGCCTATTTCTGACGTCCCGAGGAGGAAACCATTTCCAGATGGCAAGGCTGTCAGAAGCCTTCCATCTTCACAAGAGAAAGGGAGGTTCCCACTTCTGCTGACTCAATCTTGACACATGCCCAAGTGGCACTTGACCTTATCTCTCAGCTGCACTTCCCAATGCTGTTTGCCTGAGGTGAGGGTCTGGTTGCCCGAAATTCAGCCAGAACACAGTCCAATCGATCTTTGTGGTCAGGCAGGCCCTGAGGCACACTTCCATACTGGACGCTCTTGACATCTGCAGGCAGGATGAGGTGAGCATTGACTGATTCAGGATCAAGAGTTCTATCCCTGGCCAGTCCCCTGCGCTCTTCTTTCTGGCCTGTGATGGGGACGGGGGCCCAGGCAGGGGAAGCCAGCTCTGGGCTCTGGAAGCACTGAGTCCTCTCTCCTCTTCAAAGTAGGCGCCATGGCCTGGAGTGTTGGCAAGGGCACCTTGTCCAAATTCTCCTCGACTTCTCCTTGCTTTCCGTGTTCCAAGACGATTTCCCTCCAGTCACTGCATCCAATTCACGGGAATTCCTCAGTTGACGTCCACACGCGACTCCCTTGGCATTTCTGTCAAAGGATTCCCAGCTCTGCACGCGGGATCAAAGGAAGGCCACAGAAGGGAAATGGCAGGAGAATAGCAGCACGGATTCGTTTCACGAAACCACCTTCCTGAAAACGTCCGCATTCTCTTCCTGCGTCTGCAAGGTGTATTCAGTCAGTCCAGGCTTTGGCATTGTGGACTTCTCTAGCACTAGGGTCCTCCACAGAAGTGCCTCACTCAGCAGCATGAAGCAGGACTTCCCTTCAGCAAGAGGACAGAAATTGGGGAGGACCAAACTTGCCACCTGAAGCACGTTAGCAGAATTTTTCTTTCGTTAATAGCTTCAAAAGGCTCCCTTTTCTCACCAGGATGGAAGATGAGGAATGCGCTGCATTTGCCATGGAAAGTCAATTCTTCACCTGGGAGGGGAAAATCGTTGACATTCCACTACGGGCTGAGGGAAAGTTTCGGGAAAGGAGAAGAGCTTCTGGCAGGGTCAGGGGAAAAGGGATTGTCTCCTGATCCCAGTCGGCGCCAGCGCCGTTAGAGGCAAAGGACCTCGGACTTCTTGGAGCTATTTCTTTCTTTACCCAGTTGTTTGTGTGTTTCTTTGTTTATTTGATCTTTGATTAAAATATTTTTTAAATATTTAATTTATTTTTATTTGAGATGATTTACCTTATTTTTATTTTTTTTTTTTTGGTAATTTAGTCGATCAAAATGTATTTATGTCTTCCTTTCCCCTGTAGCCCCCAATTCTCCAGAGGCCAGAATTGCACCTGAGGGCCGAACATCCACACATGCTTTCTTCTTCTCCATTCCCCTCCCAAGGTAATTGATAAGACTCGATGTCAGGGGCAGCGGCAGCAGCCTAGAGGCTGAGGTGTATGGGCAGAGCCCCCAAAGCCTTCGTCCCAGGGAAGTGGCTTGAGTGATCCTCAGTGTGAATCGAAGTCCTGGGAGCCGTCCTACTCCAAGTCTTGGAGCGCATCCGAGGAATATCGGTTCCATTTCCTCGGTCTCATGCCACTTCTTTCCTCATCAGGAAAACTACCATATTCGCCATCACACCCCCTGCTGCTCTCTGTGTCCCTGCTTCCTTCTTCCTGCTCAGGGGAGTCGTCACGCCAGCGATTTTCACTCTTTTCATCTTCCTCATCATCCTGATCTTCTTCCATTTCCTGTGCTGGATCATCTGCTTCCGCCTCGCACTTCTCACTCTAGGGCTGTCCCGAGAGTTGGCCTTGAGTCGATCTGGGAACAGCCATGTCCAGGTCCTTCAGGGCCTAAACATAGTCTTCTTCTTCATTGTCTAGGTGCTCTGCTACTTTTCCATCCTGGCAGATGGCCTGTGGCTCACGGCTCACCCTTAGTGATTTAGAGATGATCCCCTGTGGTTGAGAATCCTCGGGGCAGGGAGAAGGAATGGGCAGGGTGTGTTTCTGAGCAACCTGGCCCTGCCTGATATCACAGAGTTGGAATTGTTGCGCAGATGATGACGTGCCTCCTGTCTGTGACGTTCGTGTGGCAGCCTGAGAGTCTGGCTCGTCTGTATGAGGCCTGGCGGCAGCGGCCACAGCTGGCAGGGCTGCTTCTCCTTGCGCACAGGCGGCCCGGCGTTTGGAGAGCAGGCCACGGCGGTCCTCGTGCCGTGTCAGCAGCTTTGCCGTGAGGAGGTCGTCACGGATGCTGTGATGGCTTTCCAGAGAAGGAGTCAGGGCTCTGGTGGCCTTCTCTCTGCTCGTGCCTTTTCTGACATGCTTCCGAACAGGCTCATCCCGGGAGCGTCCCGTGGCTGCCAGCTTCAAGACGTTGTCCTGCAGGGAGCCCGTCGCCGCCCCCTGCGCCCCTCCTGGGACGCCCCGATTCCTGTACCTTTCCACGCCCGCATCAGCTCCTCGTCAGTATCCGCGCCACCATTCCATCTCAGCCAAGGCACCTTGGGCGCCACGCCCGCCTTCCTGCTCTTGGCACTCTTCTCTTCCACTTCCAAAGCCATTGGTGGCCCATCATGTGTCTCCTGGGGCAGCTTGGCCTTGCTCTCCTTCAGCCTGACTCGACTGGCTCTGGATTCCTCCTTCAGTCTTTGCCAAGAGAGCTGTTCTTCATCCTTTGGGATCTGGAGCATTTCCCCCCATTCAGAAAGAGTGGAGTGCATCCCGGTGTCCTCATCCTCCTGAAGGAGGCTCTCTCTTTCTCTCACTTGGCCCAAAGCCCTTTCCAACTCCTCTCCTTTGGTCGCTAAGGCAGTGCGAGCCTCCTGGAGCTTGGCCTTGCCCTTGCCAGGGGCTGTTTCCAAGGGAAGCACTTGGTGATCCTTGTGTTCTGGGCGTGATAAAGAGGAATCAGTGAGGACCCTCTGGTGTTCCTCACACAACTTCTCTTTCGCCCGTCTTCCCCACAGCTAGTGAGACTCACCATGCTGTGGCGCAAATGACGTCTGAGCACTGGACTGGTGAGGGCGAGATTTGGCAGGTTCCCGTTGGGCCCCAAATCGCAGACTTGGCGAAGCCCTCGGCAGTGCGGACAAGTCACGCTTTCATAGGCCCCCTCCCTGCCCTGGAGAAGACACACTGCCCAAAAGCTGTGGCCACATTGGACAGTCACTGGGTCAGGGCAGTAGCCCAGGCACATCGAGCAAGTGAGCTCTGCCTTCAGATTTTCAAGTAGGGCTCTTGAGTCCATCTTCCTAGGATTCGGATTCCTTCCTTCCCAGAGCTCCCACTCAGGACAGAACAGAGAAGGCTAGCCCTTCTGCCAGAGCTCTGCCACCAACTGATACTGCCCCAGAGCTGGGGAGTTCTTGGGAGGAGGCCTGCCCTGCTTAGCCCCGCCCCTGACTCCACCCACCATCGCAGCAGAAGCTCTGCGTGGCCAGGGCCAACCTGGCTCCTCCCTACATCTCATCTCTCCACCCTAACAGGTCATTTGGACTCCTCTCACTGCCTCCTTCCCCTTTCCCCAATACCACAGTCCTTGGAGTTGACTTACTCTCCTTTTGCTCAGCAAAGGCCCCTTCTTGCCGGGTGTCCATCGTTATTTCTCGAGGAAGATGTCAAGCAGATGTACTGTTGGTCACACTTCGGTGACTTCCGCCACTGGACCGGGAATCCAAAGGGTGGGCGTACATGGCACCGCGTTGGCTCTTTCCCATAGACGATCGTGTGGGCGAGTCGCTCCCTTGTCAGAGCCTCGCTATCCTTTGGATGGCAACGCCAGGCCTCAATCAACCCAGGACTTCTTAAGCTGCAATGCCACACGTCCGCGGCGGGCAGAATTGGATTCCTGGGCTGTGTGAAAGTGCAGCTTTCTGAATGCATCTTGACTTTGTCTAAAACCTCAATGAACCTTTGCCTTGCCTTCAAAGATTTCACAAAATATGGACTGGATGTGATGGCCATGGACTTTCCCCGACAGGCAAACGGGACCAGGACACAAAAATGGGAAAGGATGCTGGAGTCAACCCATTTCTCCAGTTGTGCCAGGTCGAGGGAATACGTTCCAAGTCAAGGACTCTCCCAGAGCAGGATGGAAGCATCTGAGCAAGACTTTCCTTGACGGAAGGGATGTGGGGGAGGACAAGCACGTCAGTCAGGATGTGTCCCTGTTCCTTGACTTCCAGAAGACCCTGCAGGGAAGGAGTCTGTGTGTGGCATCATTCCATTTGGGCGTCCCTTTGCATAGTGCGGAAAAAGGTCCACATCCGGAAAAGGCGTGCTGGATGCCAAGCCTATTTCTGACGTCCCGAGGAGGAAACCATTTCCAGATGGCAAGGCTGTCAGAAGCCTTCCATCTTCACAAGAGAAAGGGAGGTTCCCACTTCTGCTGACTCAATCTTGACACATGCCCAAGTGGCACTTGACCTTATCTCTCAGCTGCACTTCCCAATGCTGTTTGCCTGAGGTGAGGGTCTGGTTGCCCGAAATTCAGCCAGAACACAGTCCAATCGATCTTTGTGGTCAGGCAGGCCCTGAGGCACACTTCCATACTGGACGCTCTTGACATCTGCAGGCAGGATGAGGTGAGCATTGACTGATTCAGGATCAAGAGTTCTATCCCTGGCCAGTCCCCTGCGCTCTTCTTTCTGGCCTGTGATGGGGACGGGGGCCCAGGCAGGGGAAGCCAGCTCTGGGCTCTGGAAGCACTGAGTCCTCTCTCCTCTTCAAAGTAGGCGCCATGGCCTGGAGTGTTGGCAAGGGCACCTTGTCCAAATTCTCCTCGACTTCTCCTTGCTTTCCGTGTTCCAAGACGATTTCCCTCCAGTCACTGCATCCAATTCACGGGAATTCCTCAGTTGACGTCCACACGCGACTCCCTTGGCATTTCTGTCAAAGGATTCCCAGCTCTGCACGCGGGATCAAAGGAAGGCCACAGAAGGGAAATGGCAGGAGAATAGCAGCACGGATTCGTTTCACGAAACCACCTTCCTGAAAACGTCCGCATTCTCTTCCTGCGTCTGCAAGGTGTATTCAGTCAGTCCAGGCTTTGGCATTGTGGACTTCTCTAGCACTAGGGTCCTCCACAGAAGTGCCTCACTCAGCAGCATGAAGCAGGACTTCCCTTCAGCAAGAGGACAGAAATTGGGGAGGACCAAACTTGCCACCTGAAGCACGTTAGCAGAATTTTTCTTTCGTTAATAGCTTCAAAAGGCTCCCTTTTCTCACCAGGATGGAAGATTAGGAATGCGCTGCATTTGCCATGGAAACTCAATTCTTCACCTGGGAGGGGAAAATCGTTGACATTCCACTACGGGCTGAAGGAAAGTTTCGGGAAAGGAGAAGAGCTTCTGGCAGGGTCAGGGGAAAAGGGATTGTCTCCTGATCCCAGTGGGCACCAGCGCCGTTAGAGGCAAAGGACCTCGGACTTCTTGGAGCTATTTCTTTCTTTACCCAGTTGTTTGTGTGTTTCTTTGTTTATTTGATCTTTGATTAAAATATTTTTTAAATATTTAATTTATTTTTATTTGAGATGATTTACCTTATTATTTTTTTTTTTTTTTTTGGTAATTTAGTCGATCAAAATGTATTTATGTCTTCCTTTCCCCTGTAGCCCCCAATTCTCCAGAGGCCAGAATTGCACCTGAGGGCCGAACATCCACACATGCTTTCTTCTTCTCCATTCCCCTCCCAAGGTAATTGATAAGACTCGATGTCAGGGGCAGCGGCAGCAGCCTAGAGGCTGAGGTGTATGGGCAGAGCCCCCAAAGCCTTGGTCCCAGGGAAGTGGCTTGAGTGATCCTCAGTGTGAATCGAAGTCCTGGGAGCCGTCCTACTCCAAGTCTTGGAGCGCATCCGAGGAATATCGGTTCCATTTCCTCGGTCTCATGCCACTTCTTTCCTCATCAGGAAAACTACCATATTCGCCATCACACCCCCTGCTGCTCTCTGTGTCCCTGCTTCCTTCTTCCTGCTCAGGGGAGTCGTCACGCCAGCGATTTTCACTCTTTTCATCTTCCTCATCATCCTGATCTTCTTCCATTTCCTGTGCTGGATCATCTGCTTCCGCCTCGCACTTCTCACTCTAGGGCTGTCCCGAGAGTTGGCCTTGAGTCGATCTGGGAACAGCCATGTCCAGGTCCTTCAGGGCCTAAACATAGTCTTCTTCTTCATTGTCTAGGTGCTCTGCTACTTTTCCATCCTGGCAGATGGCCTGTGGCTCACGGCTCACCCTTAGTGATTTAGAGATGATCCCCTGTGGTTGAGAATCCTCGGGGCAGGGAGAAGGAATGGGCAGGGTGTGTTTCTGAGCAACCTGGCCCTGCCTGATATCACAGAGTTGGAATTGTTGCGCAGATGATGACGTGCCTCCTGTCTGTGACGTTCGTGTGGCAGCCTGAGAGTCTGGCTCGTCTGTATGAGGCCTGGCGGCAGCGGCCACAGCTGGCAGGGCTGCTTCTCCTTGCGCACAGGCGGCCCGGCGTTTGGAGAGCAGGCCACGGCGGTCCTCGTGCCGTGTCAGCAGCTTTGCCGTGAGGAGGTCGTCACGGATGCTGTGATGGCTTTCCAGAGAAGGAGTCAGGGCTCTGGTGGCCTTCTCTCTGCTCGTGCCTTTTCTGACATGCTTCCGAACAGGCTCATCCCGGGAGCGTCCCGTGGCTGCCAGCTTCAAGACGTTGTCCTGCAGGGAGCCCGTCGCCGCCCCCTGCGCCCCTCCTGGGACGCCCCGATTCCTGTACCTTTCCACGCCCGCATCAGCTCCTCGTCAGTATCCGCGCCACCATTCCATCTCAGCCAAGGCACCTTGGGCGCCACGCCCGCCTTCCTGCTCTTGGCACTCTTCTCTTCCACTTCCAAAGCCATTGGTGGCCCATCATGTGTCTCCTGGGGCAGCTTGGCCTTGCTCTCCTTCAGCCTGACTCGACTGGCTCTGGATTCCTCCTTCAGTCTTTGCCAAGAGAGCTGTTCTTCATCCTTTGGGATCTGGAGCATTTCCCCCCATTCAGAAAGAGTGGAGTGCATCCCGGTGTCCTCATCCTCCTGAAGGAGGCTCTCTCTTTCTCTCACTTGGCCCAAAGCCCTTTCCAACTCCTCTCCTTTGGTCGCTAAGGCAGTGCGAGCCTCCTGGAGCTTGGCCTTGCCCTTGCCAGGGGCTGTTTCCAAGGGAAGCACTTGGTGATCCTTGTGTTCTGGGCGTGATAAAGAGGAATCAGTGAGGACCCTCTGGTGTTCCTCACACAACTTCTCTTTCGCCCGTCTTCCCCACAGCTAGTGAGACTCACCATGCTGTGGCGCAAATGACGTCTGAGCACTGGACTGGTGAGGGCGAGATTTGGCAGGTTCCCGTTGGGCCCCAAATCGCAGACTTGGCGAAGCCCTCGGCAGTGCGGACAAGTCACGCTTTCATAGGCCCCCTCCCTGCCCTGGAGAAGACACACTGCCCAAAAGCTGTGGCCACATTGGACAGTCACTGGGTCAGGGCAGTAGCCCAGGCACATCGAGCAAGTGAGCTCTGCCTTCAGATTTTCAAGTAGGGCTCTTGAGTCCATCTTCCTAGGATTCGGATTCCTTCCTTCCCAGAGCTCCCACTCAGGACAGAACAGAGAAGGCTAGCCCTTCTGCCAGAGCTCTGCCACCAACTGATACTGCCCCAGAGCTGGGGAGTTCTTGGGAGGAGGCCTGCCCTGCTTAGCCCCGCCCCTGACTCCACCCACCATCGCAGCAGAAGCTCTGCGTGGCCAGGGCCAACCTGGCTCCTCCCTACATCTCATCTCTCCACCCTAACAGGTCATTTGGACTCCTCTCACTGCCTCCTTCCCCTTTCCCCAATACCACAGTCCTTGGAGTTGACTTACTCTCCTTTTGCTCAGCAAAGGCCCCTTCTTGCCGGGTGTCCATCGTTATTTCTCGAGGAAGATGTCAAGCAGATGTACTGTTGGTCACACTTCGGTGACTTCCGCCACTGGACCGGGAATCCAAAGGGTGGGCGTACATGGCACCGCGTTCGCTCTTTCCCATAGACGATCGTGTGGGCGAGTCGCTCCCTTGTCAGAGCCTCGCTATCCTTTGGATGGCAACGCCAGGCCTCAATCAACCCAGGACTTCTTAAGCTGCAATGCCACACGTCCGCGGCGGGCAGAATTGGATTCCTGGGCTGTGTGAAAGTGCAGCTTTCTGAATGCATCTTGACTTTGTCTAAAACCTCAATGAACCTTTGCCTTGCCTTCAAAGATTTCACAAAATATGGACTGGATGTGATGGCCATGGACTTTCCCCGACAGGCAAACGGGACCAGGACACAAAAATGGGAAAGGATGCTGGAGTCAACCCATTTCTCCAGTTGTGCCAGGTCGAGGGAATACGTTCCAAGTCAAGGACTCTCCCAGAGCAGGATGGAAGCATCTGAGCAAGACTTTCCTTGACGGAAGGGATGTGGGGGAGGACAAGCACGTCAGTCAGGATGTGTCCCTGTTCCTTGACTTCCAGAAGACCCTGCAGGGAAGGAGTCTGTGTGTGGCATCATTCCATTTGGGCGTCCCTTTGCATAGTGCGGAAAAAGGTCCACATCCGGAAAAGGCGTGCTGGATGCCAAGCCTATTTCTGACGTCCCGAGGAGGAAACCATTTCCAGATGGCAAGGCTGTCAGAAGCCTTCCATCTTCACAAGAGAAAGGGAGGTTCCCACTTCTGCTGACTCAATCTAGACACATGCCCAAGTGGCACTTGACCTTATCTCTCAGCTGCACTTCCCAATGCTGTTTGCCTGAGGTGAGGGTCTGGTTGCCCGAAATTCAGCCAGAACACAGTCCAATCGATCTTTGTGGTCAGGCAGGCCCTGAGGCACACTTCCATACTGGACGCTCTTGACATCTGCAGGCAGGATGAGGTGAGCATTGACTGATTCAGGATCAAGAGTTCTATCCCTGGCCAGTCCCCTGCGCTCTTCTTTCTGGCCTGTGATGGGGACGGGGGCCCAAGCAGGGGAAGCCAGCTCTGGGCTCTGGAAGCACTGAGTCCTCTCTCCTCTTCCAAGTAGGCGCCATGGCCTGGAGTGTTGGCAAGGGCACCTTGTCCAAATTCTCCTCGACTTCTCCTTGCTTTCCGTGTTCCAAGACGATTTCCCTCCAGTCACTGCATCCAATTCACGGGAATTCCTCAGTTGACGTCCACACGCGACTCCCTTGGCATTTCTGTCAAAGGATTCCCAGCTCTGCACGCGGGATCAAAGGAAGGCCACAGAAGGGAAATGGCAGGAGAATAGCAGCACGGATTCGTTTCACGAAACCACCTTCCTGAAAACGTCCGCATTCTCTTCCTGCGTCTGCAAGGTGTATTCAGTCAGTCCAGGCTTTGGCATTGTGGACTTCTCTAGCACTAGGGTCCTCCACAGAAGTGCCTCACTCAGCAGCATGAAGCAGGACTTCCCTTCAGCAAGAGGACAGAAATTGGGGAGGACCAAACGTGCCACCTGAAGCACGTTAGCAGAATTTTTCTTTCGTTAATAGCTTCAAAAGGCTCCCTTTTCTCACCAGGATGGAAGATTAGGAATGCGCTGCATTTGCCATGGAAAGTCAATTCTTCACCTGGGAGGGGAAAATCGTTGACATTCCACTACGGGCTGAAGGAAAGTTTCGGGAAAGGAGAAGAGCTTCTGGCAGGGTCAGGGGAAAAGGGATTGTCTCCTGATCCCAGTCGGCGCCAGCGCCGTTAGAGGCAAAGGACCTCGGACTTCTTGGAGCTATTTCTTTCTTTACCCAGTTGTTTGTGTGTTTCTTTGTTTATTTGATCTTTGATTAAAATATTTTTTAAATATTTAATTTATTTTTATTTGAGATGATTTACCTTATTTTTATTTTTTTTTTTTGGTAATTTAGTCGATCAAAATGTATTTATGTCTTCCTTTCCCCTGTAGCCCCCAATTCTCCAGAGGCCAGAATTGCACCTGAGGGCCGAACATCCACACATGCTTTCTTCTTCTCCATTCCCCTCCCAAGGTAATTGATAAGACTCGATGTCAGGGACAGCGGCAGCAGCCTAGAGGCTGAGGTGTATGGGCAGAGCCCCCAAAGCCTTGGTCCCAGGGAAGTGGCTTGAGTGATCCTCAGTGTGAATCGAAGTCCTGGGAGCCGTCCTACTCCAAGTCTTGGAGCGCATCCGAGGAATATCGGTTCCATTTCCTCGGTCTCATGCCACTTCTTTCCTCATCAGGAAAACTACCATATTCGCCATCACACCCCCTGCTGCTCTCTGTGTCCCTGCTTCCTTCTTCCTGCTCAGGGGAGTCGTCACGCCAGCGATTTTCACTCTTTTCATCTTCCTCATCATCCTGATCTTCTTCCATTTCGTGTGCTGGATCATCTGCTTCCGCCTCGCACTTCTGACTCTAGGGCTGTCCCGAGAGTTGGCCTTGAGTCGATCTGGGAACAGCCATGTCCAGGTCCTTCAGGGCCTAAACATAGTCTTCTTCTTCATTGTCTAGGTGCTCTGCTACTTTTCCATCCTGGCAGATGGCCTGTGGCTCACGGCTCACCCTTAGTGATTTAGAGATGATCCCCTGTGGTTGAGAATCCTCGGGGCAGGGAGAAGGAATGGGCAGGGTGTGTTTCTGAGCAACCTGGTCCTGCCTGATATCACAGAGTTGGAATTGTTGCGCAGATGATGACGTGCCTCCTGTCTGTGACGTTCGTGTGGCAGCCTGAGAGTCTGGCTCGTCTGTATGAGGCCTGGCGGCAGCGGCCACAGCTGGCAGGGCTGCTTCTCCTTGCGCACAGGCGGCCCGGCGTTTGGAGAGCAGGCCACGGCGGTCCTCGTGCCGTGTCAGCAGCTTTGCCGTGAGGAGGTCGTCACGGATGCTGTGATGGCTTTCCAGAGAAGGAGTCAGGGCTCTGGTGGCCTTCTCTCTGCTCGTGCCTTTTCTGACATGCTTCCGAACAGGCTCATCCCGGGAGCGTCCCGTGGCTGCCAGCTTCAAGACGTTGTCCTGCAGGGAGCCCGTCGCCGCCCCCTGCGCCCCTCCTGGGACGCCCCGATTCCTGTACCTTTCCACGCCCGCATCAGCTCCTCGTCAGTATCCGCGCCACCATTCCATCTCAGCCAAGGCACCTTGGGCGCCACGCCCGCCTTCCTGCTCTTGGCACTCTTCTCTTCCACTTCCAAAGCCATTGGTGGCCCATCATGTGTCTCCTGGGGCAGCTTGGCCTTGCTCTCCTTCAGCCTGACTCGACTGGCTCTGGATTCCTCCTTCAGTCTTTGCCAAGAGAGCTGTTCTTCATCCTTTGGGATCTGGAGCATTTCCCCCCATTCAGAAAGAGTGGAGTGCATCCCGGTGTCCTCATCCTCCTGAAGGAGGCTCTCTCTTTCTCTCACTTGGCCCAAAGCCCTTTCCAACTCCTCTCCTTTGGTCGCTAAGGCAGTGCGAGCCTCCTGGAGCTTGGCCTTGCCCTTGCCAGGGGCTGTTTCCAAGGGAAGCACTTGGTGATCCTTGTGTTCTGGGCGTGATAAAGAGGAATCAGTGAGGACCCTCTGGTGTTCCTCACACAACTTCTCTTTCGCCCGTCTTCCCCACAGCTAGTGAGACTCACCATGCTGTGGCGCAAATGACGTCTGAGCACTGGACTGGTGAGGGCGAGATTTGGCAGGTTCCCGTTGGGCCCCAAATCGCAGACTTGGCGAAGCCCTCGGCAGTGCGGACAAGTCACGCTTTCATAGGCCCCCTCCCTGCCCTGGAGAAGACACACTGCCCAAAAGCTGTGGCCACATTGGACAGTCACTGGGTCAGGGCAGTAGCCCAGGCACATCGAGCAAGTGAGCTCTGCCTTCAGATTTTCAAGTAGGGCTCTTGAGTCCATCTTCCTAGGATTCGGATTCCTTCCTTCCCAGAGCTCCCACTCAGGACAGAACAGAGAAGGCTAGCCCTTCTGCTAGAGCTCTGCCACCAACTGATACTGCCCCAGAGCTGGGGAGTTCTTGGGAGGAGGCCTGCCCTGCTTAGCCCCGCCCCTGACTCCACCCACCATCGCAGCAGAAGCTCTGCGTGGCCAGGGCCAACCTGGCTCCTCCCTACATCTCATCTCTCCACCCTAACAGGTCATTTGGACTCCTCTCACTGCCTCCTTCCCCTTTCCCCAATACCACAGTCCTTGGAGTTGACTTACTCTCCTTTTGCTCAGCAAAGGCCCCTTCTTGCCGGGTGTCCATCATTATTGCTCGAGGAAGATGTCAAGCAGATGTACTGTTGGTCACACTTCGGTGACTTCCGCCACTGGACCGGGAATCCAAAGGGTGGGCGTACATGGCACCGCGTTCGCTCTTTCCCATAGACGATCGTGTGGGCGAGTCGCTCCCTTGTCAGAGCCTCGCTATCCTTTGGATGGCAACGCCAGGCCTCAATCAACCCAGGACTTCTTAAGCTGCAATGCCACACGTCCGCGGCGGGCAGAATTGGATTCCTGGGCTGTGTGAAAGTGCAGCTTTCTGAATGCATCTTGACTTTGTCTAAAACCTCAATGAACCTTTGCCTTGCCTTCAAAGATTTCACAAAATATGGACTGGATGTGATGGCCATGGACTTTCCCCGACAGGCAAACGGGACCAGGACACAAAAATGGGAAAGGATGCTGGAGTCAACCCATTTCTCCAGTTGTGCCAGGTCGAGGGAATACGTTCCAAGTCAAGGACTCTCCCAGAGCAGGATGGAAGCATCTGAGCAAGACTTTCCTTGACGGAAGGGATGTGGGGGAGGACAAGCACGTCAGTCAGGATGTGTCCCTGTTCCTTGACTTCCAGAAGACCCTGCAGGGAAGGAGTCTGTGTGTGGCATCATTCCATTTGGGCGTCCCTTTGCATAGTGCGGAAAAAGGTCCACATCCGGAAAAGGCGTGCTGGATGCCAAGCCTATTTCTGACGTCCCGAGGAGGAAACCATTTCCAGATGGCAAGGCTGTCAGAAGCCTTCCATCTTCACAAGAGAAAGGGAGGTTCCCACTTCTGCTGACTCAATCTTGACACATGCCCAAGTGGCACTTGACCTTATCTCTCAGCTGCACTTCCCAATGCTGTTTGCCTGAGGTGAGGGTCTGGTTGCCCGAAATTCAGCCAGAACACAGTCCAATCGATCTTTGTGGTCAGGCAGGCCCTGAGGGACACTTCCATACTGGACGCTCTTGACATCTGCAGGCAGGATGAGGTGAGCATTGACTGATTCAGGATCAAGAGTTCTATCCCTGGCCAGTCCCCTGCGCTCTTCTTTCTGGCCTGTGATGGGGACGGGGGCCCAGGCAGGGGAAGCCAGCTCTGCTTCTGGAAGCACTGAGTCCTCTCTCCTCTTCAAAGTAGGCGCCATGGCCTGGAGTGTTGGCAAGGGCACCTTGTCCAAATTCTCCTCGACTTCTCCTTGCTTTCCGTGTTCCAAGACGATTTCCCTCCAGTCACTGCATCCAATTCACGGGAATTCCTCAGTTGACGTCCACACGCGACTCCCTTGGCATTTCTGTCAAAGGATTCCCAGCTCTGCACGCGGGATCAAAGGAAGGCCACAGAAGGGAAATGGCAGGAGAATAGCAGCACGGATTCGTTTCACGAAACCACCTTCCTGAAAACGTCCGCATTCTCTTCCTGCGTCTGCAAGGTGTATTCAGTCAGTCCAGGCTTTGGCATTGTGGACTTCTCTAGCACTAGGGTCCTCCACAGAAGTGCCTCACTCAGCAGCATGAAGCAGGACTTCCCTTCAGCAAGAGGACAGAAATTGGGGAGGACCAAACTTGCCACCTGAAGCACGTTAGCAGAATTTTTCTTTCGTTAATAGCTTCAAAAGGCTCCCTTTTCTCACCAGGATGGAAGATTAGGAATGCGCTGCATTTGCCATGGAAAGTCAATTCTTCACCTGGGAGGGGAAAATCGTTGACATTCCACTACGGGCTGAGGGAAAGTTTCGGGAAAGGAGAAGAGCTTCTGGCAGGGTCAGGGGAAAAGGGATTGTCTCCTGATCCCAGTGGGCGCCAGCGCCGTTAGAGGCAAAGGACCTCGGACTTCTTGGAGCTATTTCTTTCTTTACCCAGTTGTTTGTGTGTTTCTTTGTTTATTTGATCTTTGATTAAAATATTTTTTAAATATTTAATTTATTTTTATTTGAGATGATTTACCTTATTTTTATTTTTTTTTTTTTTTTGGTAATTTAGTCGATCAAAATGTATTTATGTCTTCCTTTCCCCTGTAGCCCCCAATTCTCCAGAGGCCAGAATTGCACCTGAGGGCCGAACATCCACACATGCTTTCTTCTTCTCCATTCCCCTCCCAAGGTAATTGATAAGACTCGATGTCAGGGGCAGCGGCAGCAGCCTAGAGGCTGAGGTGTATGGGCAGAGCCCCCAAAGCCTTCGTCCCAGGGAAGTGGCTTGAGTGATCCTCAGTGTGAATCGAAGTCCTGGGAGCCGTCCTACTCCAAGTCTTGGAGCGCATCCGAGGAATATCGGTTCCATTTCCTCGGTCTCATGCCACTTCTTTCCTCATCAGGAAAACTACCATATTCGCCATCACACCCCCTGCTGCTCTCTGTGTCCCTGCTTCCTTCTTCCTGCTCAGGGGAGTCGTCACGCCAGCGATTTTCACTCTTTTCATCTTCCTCATCATCCTGATCTTCTTCCATTTCCTGTGCTGGATCATCTGCTTCCGCCTCGCACTTCTGACTCTAGGGCTGTCCCGAGAGTTGGCCTTGAGTCGATCTGGGAACAGCCATGTCCAGGTCCTTCAGGGCCTAAACATAGTCTTCTTCTTCATTGTCTAGGTGCTCTGCTACTTTTCCATCCTGGCAGATGGCCTGTGGCTCACGGCTCACCCTTAGTGATTTAGAGATGATCCCCTGTGGTTGAGAATCCTCGGGGCAGGGAGAAGGAATGGGCAGGGTGTGTTTCTGAGCAACCTGGTCCTGCCTGATATCACAGAGTTGGAATTGTTGCGCAGATGATGTCGTGCCTCCTCTCTGTGACGTTCGTGTGGCAGCCTGAGAGTCTGGCTCGTCTGTATGAGGCCTGGCGGCAGCGGCCACAGCTGGCAGGGCTGCTTCTCCTTGCGCACAGGCGGCCCGGCGTTTGGAGAGCAGGCCACGGCGGTCCTCGTGCCGTGTCAGCAGCTTTGCCGTGAGGAGGTCGTCACGGATGCTGTGATGGCTTTCCAGAGAAGGAGTCAGGGCTCTGGTGGCCTTCTCTCTGCTCGTGCCTTTTCTGACATGCTTCCGAACAGGCTCATCCCGGGAGCGTCCCGTGGCTGCCAGCTTCAAGACGTTGTCCTGCAGGGAGCCCGTCGCCGCCCCCTGCGCCCCTCCTGGGACGCCCCGATTCCTGTACCTTTCCACGCCCGCATCAGCTCCTCGTCAGTATCCGCGCCACCATTCCATCTCAGCCAAGGCACCTTGGGCGCCACGCCCGCCTTCCTGCTCTTGGCACTCTTCTCTTCCACTTCCAAAGCCATTGGTGGCCCATCATGTGTCTCCTGGGGCAGCTTGGCCTTGCTCTCCTTCAGCCTGACACGATTGGCTCTGGATTCCTCCTTCAGTCTTTGCCAAGAGAGCTGTTCTTCATCCTTTGGGATCTGGAGCATTTCCCCCCATTCAGAAAGAGTGGAGTGCATCCCGGTGTCCTCATCCTCCTGAAGGAGGCTCTCTCTTTCTCTCACTTGGCCCAAAGCCCTTTCCAACTCCTCTCCTTTGGTCGCTAAGGCAGTGCGAGCTTCCTGGAGCTTGGCCTTGCCCTTGCCAGGGGCTGTTTCCAAGGGAAGCACTTGGTGATCCTTGTGTTCTGGGCGTGATAAAGAGGAATCAGTGAGGACCCTCTGGTGTTCCTCACACAACTTCTCTTTCGCCCGTCTTCCCCACAGCTAGTGAGACTCACCATGCTGTGGCGCAAATGACGTCTGAGCACTGGACTGGTGAGGGCGAGATTTGGCAGGTTCCCGTTGGGCCCCAAATCGCAGACTTGGCGAAGCCCTCGGCAGTGCGGACAAGTCACGCTTTCATAGGCCCCCTCCCTGCCCTGGAGAAGACACACTGCCCAAAAGCTGTGGCCACATTGGACAGTCACTGGGTCAGGGCAGTAGCCCAGGCACATCGAGCAAGTGAGCTCTGCCTTCAGATTTTCAAGTAGGGCTCTTGAGTCCATCTTCCTAGGATTCGGATTCCTTCCTTCCCAGAGCTCCCACTCAGGACAGAACAGAGAAGGCTAGCCCTTCTGCCAGAGCTCTGCCACCAACTGATACTGCCCCAGAGCTGGGGAGTTCTTGGGAGGAGGCCTGCCCTGCTTAGCCCCGCCCCTGACTCCACCCACCATCGCAGCAGAAGCTCTGCGTGGCCAGGGCCAACCTGGCTCCTCCCTACATCTCATCTCTCCACCCTAACAGGTCATTTGGACTCCTCTCACTGCCTCCTTCCCCTTTCCCCAATACCACAGTCCTTGGAGTTGACTTACTCTCCTTTTGCTCAGCAAAGGCCCCTTCTTGCCGGGTGTCCATCGTTATTTCTCGAGGAAGATGTCAAGCAGATGTACTGTTGGTCACACTTCGGTGACTTCCGCCACTGGACCGGGAATCCAAAGGGTGGGCGTACATGGCACCGCGTTCGCTCTTTCCCATAGACGATCGTGTGGGCGAGTCGCTCCCTTGTCAGAGCCTCGCTATCCTTTGGATGGCAACGCCAGGCCTCAATCAACCCAGGACTTCTTAAGCTGCAATGCCACACGTCCGCGGCGGGCAGAATTGGATTCCTGGGCTGTGTGAAAGTGCAGCTTTCTGAATGCATCTTGACTTTGTCTAAAACCTCAATGAACCTTTGCCTTGCCTTCAAAGATTTCACAAAATATGGACTGGATGTGATGGCCATGGACTTTCCCCGACAGGCAAACGGGACCAGGACACAAAAATGGGAAAGGATGCTGGAGTCAACCCATTTCTCCAGTTGTGCCAGGTCGAGGGAATACGTTCCAAGTCAAGGACTCTCCCAGAGCAGGATGGAAGCATCTGAGCAAGACTTTCCTTGACGGAAGGGATGTGGGGGAGGACAAGCACGTCAGTCAGGATGTGTCCCTGTTCCTTGACTTCCAGAAGACCCTGCAGGGAAGGAGTCTGTGTGTGGCATCATTCCATTTGGGCGTCCCTTTGCATAGTGCGGAAAAAGGTCCACATCCGGAAAAGGCGTGCTGGATGCCAAGCCTATTTCTGACGTCCCGAGGAGGAAACCATTTCCAGATGGCAAGGCTGTCAGAAGCCTTCCATCTTCACAAGAGAAAGGGAGGTTCCCACTTCTGCTGACTCAATCTAGACACATGACCAAGTGGCACTTGACCTTATCTCTCAGCTGCACTTCCCAATGCTGTTTGCCTGAGGTGAGGGTCTGGTTGCCCGAAATTCAGCCAGAACACACTCCAATCGATCGTTGTGGTCAGGCAGGCCCTGAGGCACACTTCCATACTGGACGCTCTTGACATCTGCAGGCAGGATGAGGTGAGCATTGACTGATTCAGGATCAAGAGTTCTATCCCTGGCCAGTCCCCTGCGCTCTTCTTTCTGGCCTGTGATGGGGACGGGGGCCCAAGCAGGGGAAGCCAGCTCTGGGCTCTGGAAGCACTGAGTCCTCTCTCCTCTTCCAAGTAGGCGCCATGGCCTGGAGTGTTGGCAAGGGCACCTTGTCCAAATTCTCCTCGACTTCTCCTTGCTTTCCGTGTTCCAAGACGATTTCCCTCCAGTCACTGCATCCAATTCACGGGAATTCCTCAGTTGACGTCCACACGCGACTCCCTTGGCATTTCTGTCAAAGGATTCCCAGCTCTGCACGCGGGATCAAAGGAAGGCCACAGAAGGGAAATGGCAGGAGAATAGCAGCACGGATTCGTTTCACGAAACCACCTTCCTGAAAACGTCCGCATTCTCTTCCTGCGTCTGCAAGGTGTATTCAGTCAGTCCAGGCTTTGGCATTGTGGACTTCTCTAGCACTAGGGTCCTCCACAGAAGTGCCTCACTCAGCAGCATGAAGCAGGACTTCCCTTCAGCAAGAGGACAGAAATTGGGGAGGACCAAACGTGCCACCTGAAGCACGTTAGCAGAATTTTTCTTTCGTTAATAGCTTCAAAAGGCTCCCTTTTCTCACCAGGATGGAAGATTAGGAATGCGCTGCATTTGCCATGGAAAGTCAATTCTTCACCTGGGAGGGGAAAATCGTTGACATTCCACTACGGGCTGAAGGAAAGTTTCGGGAAAGGAGAAGAGCTTCTGGCAGGGTCAGGGGAAAAGGGATTGTCTCCTGATCCCAGTCGGCGCCAGCGCCGTTAGAGGCAAAGGACCTCGGACTTCTTGGAGCTATTTCTTTCTTTACCCAGTTGTTTGTGTGTTTCTTTGTTTATTTGATCTTTGATTAAAATATTTTTTAAATATTTAATTTATTTTTATTTGAGATGATTTACCTTATTTTTATTTTTTTTTTTTTGGTAATTTAGTCGATCAAAATGTATTTATGTCTTCCTTTCCCCTGTAGCCCCCAATTCTCCAGAGGCCAGAATTGCACCTGAGGGCCGAACATCCACACATGCTTTCTTCTTCTCCATTCCCCTCCCAAGGTAATTGATAAGACTCGATGTCAGGGACAGCGGCAGCAGCCTAGAGGCTGAGGTGTATGGGCAGAGCCCCCAAAGCCTTGGTCCCAGGGAAGTGGCTTGAGTGATCCTCAGTGTGAATCGAAGTCCTGGGAGCCGTCCTACTCCAAGTCTTGGAGCGCATCCGAGGAATATCGGTTCCATTTCCTCGGTCTCATGCCACTTCTTTCCTCATCAGGAAAACTACCATATTCGCCATCACACCCCCTGCTGCTCTCTGTGTCCCTGCTTCCTTCTTCCTGCTCAGGGGAGTCGTCACGCCAGCGATTTTCACTCTTTTCATCTTCCTCATCATCCTGATCTTCTTCCATTTCCTGTGCTGGATCATCTGCTTCCGCCTCGCACTTCTCACTCTAGGGCTGTCCCGAGAGTTGGCCTTGAGTCGATCTGGGAACAGCCATGTCCAGGTCCTTCAGGGCCTAAACATAGTCTTCTTCTTCATTGTCTAGGTGCTCTGCTACTTTTCCATCCTGGCAGATGGCCTGTGGCTCACGGCTCACCCTTAGTGATTTAGAGATGATCCCCTGTGGTTGAGAATCCTCGGGGCAGGGAGAAGGAATGGGCAGGGTGTGTTTCTGAGCAACCTGGTCCTGCCTGATATCACAGAGTTGGAATTGTTGCGCAGATGATGACGTGCCTCCTGTCTGTGACGTTCGTGTGGCAGCCTGAGAGTCTGGCTCGTCTGTATGAGGCCTGGCGGCAGCGGCCACAGCTGGCAGGGCTGCTTCTCCTTGCGCACAGGCGGCCCGGCGTTTGGAGAGCAGGCCACGGCGGTCCTCGTGCCGTGTCAGCAGCTTTGCCGTGAGGAGGTCGTCACGGATGCTGTGATGGCTTTCCAGAGAAGGAGTCAGGGCTCTGGTGGCCTTCTCTCTGCTCGTGCCTTTTCTGACATGCTTCCGAACAGGCTCATCCCGGGAGCGTCCCGTGGCTGCCAGCTTCAAGACGTTGTCCTGCAGGGAGCCCGTCGCCGCCCCCTGCGCCCCTCCTGGGACGCCCCGATTCCTGTACCTTTCCACGCCCGCATCAGCTCCTCGTCAGTATCCGCGCCACCATTCCATCTCAGCCAAGGCACCTTGGGCGCCACGCCCGCCTTCCTGCTCTTGGCACTCTTCTCTTCCACTTCCAAAGCCATTGGTGGCCCATCATGTGTCTCCTGGGGCAGCTTGGCCTTGCTCTCCTTCAGCCTGACTCGACTGGCTCTGGATTCCTCCTTCAGTCTTTGCCAAGAGAGCTGTTCTTCATCCTTTGGGATCTGGAGCATTTCCCCCCATTCAGAAAGAGTGGAGTGCATCCCGGTGGCCTCATCCTCCTGAAGGAGGCTCTCTCTTTCTCTCACTTGGCCCAAAGCCCTTTCCAACTCCTCTCCTTTGGTCGCTAAGGCAGTGCGAGCCTCCTGGAGCTTGGCCTTGCCCTTGCCAGGGGCTGTTTCCAAGGGAAGCACTTGGTGATCCTTGTGTTCTGGGCGTGATAAAGAGGAATCAGTGAGGACCCTCTGGTGTTCCTCACACAACTTCTCTTTCGCCCGTCTTCCCCACAGCTAGTGAGACTCACCATGCTGTGGCGCAAATGACGTCTGAGCACTGGACTGGTGAGGGCGAGATTTGGCAGGTTCCCGTTGGGCCCCAAATCGCAGACTTGGCGAAGCCCTCGGCAGTGCGGACAAGTCACGCTTTCATAGGCCCCCTCCCTGCCCTGGAGAAGACACACTGCCCAAAAGCTGTGGCCACATTGGACAGTCACTGGGTCAGGGCAGTAGCCCAGGCACATCGAGCAAGTGAGCTCTGCCTTCAGATTTTCAAGTAGGGCTCTTGAGTCCATCTTCCTAGGATTCGGATTCCTTCCTTCCCAGAGCTCCCACTCAGGACAGAACAGAGAAGGCTAGCCCTTCTGCTAGAGCTCTGCCACCAACTGATACTGCCCCAGAGCTGGGGAGTTCTTGGGAGGAGGCCTGCCCTGCTTAGCCCCGCCCCTGACTCCACCCACCATCGCAGCAGAAGCTCTGCGTGGCCAGGGCCAACCTGGCTCCTCCCTACATCTCATCTCTCCACCCTAACAGGTCATTTGGACTCCTCTCACTGCCTCCTTCCCCTTTCCCCAATACCACAGTCCTTGGAGTTGACTTACTCTCCTTTTGCTCAGCAAAGGCCCCTTCTTGCCGGGTGTCCATCATTATTGCTCGAGGAAGATGTCAAGCAGATGTACTGTTGGTCACACTTCGGTGACTTCCGCCACTGGACCGGGAATCCAAAGGGTGGGCGTACATGGCACCGCGTTCGCTCTTTCCCATAGACGATCGTGTGGGCGAGTCGCTCCCTTGTCAGAGCCTCGCTATCCTTTGGATGGCAACGCCAGGCCTCAATCAACCCAGGACTTCTTAAGCTGCAATGCCACACGTCCGCGGCGGGCAGAATTGGATTCCTGGGCTGTGTGAAAGTGCAGCTTTCTGAATGCATCTTGACTTTGTCTAAAACCTCAATGAACCTTTGCCTTGCCTTCAAAGATTTCACAAAATATGGACTGGATGTGATGGCCATGGACTTTCCCCGACAGGCAAACGGGACCAGGACACAAAAATGGGAAAGGATGCTGGAGTCAACCCATTTCTCCAGTTGTGCCAGGTCGAGGGAATACGTTCCAAGTCAAGGACTCTCCCAGAGCAGGATGGAAGCATCTGAGCAAGACTTTCCTTGACGGAAGGGATGTGGGGGAGGACAAGCACGTCAGTCAGGATGTGTCCCTGTTCCTTGACTTCCAGAAGACCCTGCAGGGAAGGAGTCTGTGTGTGGCATCATTCCATTTGGGCGTCCCTTTGCATAGTGCGGAAAAAGGTCCACATCCGGAAAAGGCGTGCTGGATGCCAAGCCTATTTCTGACGTCCCGAGGAGGAAACCATTTCCAGATGGCAAGGCTGTCAGAAGCCTTCCATCTTCACAAGAGAAAGGGAGGTTCCCACTTCTGCTGACTCAATCTTGACACATGCCCAAGTGGCACTTGACCTTATCTCTCAGCTGCACTTCCCAATGCTGTTTGCCTGAGGTGAGGGTCTGGTTGCCCGAAATTCAGCCAGAACACAGTCCAATCGATCTTTGTGGTCAGGCAGGCCCTGAGGGACACTTCCATACTGGACGCTCTTGACATCTGCAGGCAGGATGAGGTGAGCATTGACTGATTCAGGATCAAGAGTTCTATCCCTGGCCAGTCCCCTGCGCTCTTCTTTCTGGCCTGTGATGGGGACGGGGGCCCAGGCAGGGGAAGCCAGCTCTGGGCTCTGGAAGCACTGAGTCCTCTCTCCTCTTCAAAGTAGGCGCCATGGCCTGGAGTGTTGGCAAGGGCACCTTGTCCAAATTCTCCTCGACTTCTCCTTGCTTTCCGTGTTCCAAGACGATTTCCCTCCAGTCACTGCATCCAATTCACGGGAATTCCTCAGTTGACGTCCACACGCGACTCCCTTGGCATTTCTGTCAAAGGATTCCCAGCTCTGCACGCGGGATCAAAGGAAGGCCACAGAAGGGAAATGGCAGGAGAATAGCAGCACGGATTCGTTTCACGAAACCACCTTCCTGAAAACGTCCGCATTCTCTTCCTGCGTCTGCAAGGTGTATTCAGTCAGTCCAGGCTTTGGCATTGTGGACTTCTCTAGCACTAGGGTCCTCCACAGAAGTGCCTCACTCAGCAGCATGAAGCAGGACTTCCCTTCAGCAAGAGGACAGAAATTGGGGAGGACCAAACTTGCCACCTGAAGTACGTTAGCAGAATTTTTCTTTCGTTAATAGCTTCAAAAGGCTCCCTTTTCTCACCAGGATGGAAGATTAGGAATGCGCTGCATTTGCCATGGAAAGTCAATTCTTCACCTGGGAGGGGAAAATCGTTGACATTCCACTACGGGCTGAGGGAAAGTTTCGGGAAAGGAGAAGAGCTTCTGGCAGGGTCAGGGGAAAAGGGATTGTCTCCTGATCCCAGTCGGCGCCAGCGCCGTTAGAGGCAAAGGACCTCGGACTTCTTGGAGCTATTTCTTTCTTTACCCAGTTGTTTGTGTGTTTCTTTGTTTATTTGATCTTTGATTAAAATATTTTTTAAATATTTAATTTATTTTTATTTGAGATGATTTACCTTATTTTTATTTATTTTTTTTTTTTGGTAATTTAGTCGATCAAAATGTATTTATGTCTTCCTTTCCCCTGTAGCCCCCAATTCTCCAGAGGCCAGAATTGCACCTGAGGGCCGAACATCCACACATGCTTTCTTCTTCTCCATTCCCCTCCCAAGGTAATTGATAAGACTCGATGTCAGGGGCAGCGGCAGCAGCCTAGAGGCTGAGGTGTATGGGCAGAGCCCCCAAAGCCTTGGTCCCAGGGAAGTGGCTTGAGTGATCCTCAGTGTGAATCGAAGTCCTGGGAGCCGTCCTACTCCAAGTCTTGGAGCGCATCCGAGGAATATCGGTTCCATTTCCTCGGTCTCATGCCACTTCTTTCCTCATCAGGAAAACTACCATATTCGCCATCACACCCCCTGCTGCTCTCTGTGTCCCTGCTTCCTTCTTCCTGCTCAGGGGAGTCGTCACGCCAGCGATTTTCACTCTTTTCATCTTCCTCATCATCCTGATCTTCTTCCATTTCCTGTGCTGGATCATCTGCTTCCGCCTCGCACTTCTGACTCTAGGGCTGTCCCGAGAGTTGGCCTTGAGTCGATCTGGGAACAGCCATGTCCAGGTCCTTCAGGGCCTAAACATAGTCTTCTTCTTCATTGTCTAGGTGCTCTGCTACTTTTCCATCCTGGCAGATGGCCTGTGGCTCACGGCTCACCCTTAGTGATTTAGAGATGATCCCCTGTGGTTGAGAATCCTCGGGGCAGGGAGAAGGAATGGGCAGGGTGTGTTTCTGAGCAACCTGGTCCTGCCTGATATCACAGAGTTGGAATTGTTGCGCAGATGATGTCGTGCCTCCTCTCTGTGACGTTCGTGTGGCAGCCTGAGAGTCTGGCTCGTCTGTATGAGGCCTGGCGGCAGCGGCCACAGCTGGCAGGGCTGCTTCTCCTTGCGCACAGGCGGCCCGGCGTTTGGAGAGCAGGCCACGGCGGTCCTCGTGCCGTGTCAGCAGCTTTGCCGTGAGGAGGTCGTCACGGATGCTGTGATGGCTTTCCAGAGAAGGAGTCAGGGCTCTGGTGGCCTTCTCTCTGCTCGTGCCTTTTCTGACATGCTTCCGAACAGGCTCATCCCGGGAGCGTCCCGTGGCTGCCAGCTTCAAGACGTTGTCCTGCAGGGAGCCCGTCGCCGCCCCCTGCGCCCCTCCTGGGACGCCCCGATTCCTGTACCTTTCCACGCCCGCATCAGCTCCTCGTCAGTATCCGCGCCACCATTCCATCTCAGCCAAGGCACCTTGGGCGCCACGCCCGCCTTCCTGCTCTTGGCACTCTTCTCTTCCACTTCCAAAGCCATTGGTGGCCCATCATGTGTCTCCTGGGGCAGCTTGGCCTTGCTCTCCTTCAGCCTGACACGATTGGCTCTGGATTCCTCCTTCAGTCTTTGCCAAGAGAGCTGTTCTTCATCCTTTGGGATCTGGAGCATTTCCCCCCATTCAGAAAGAGTGGAGTGCATCCCGGTGTCCTCATCCTCCTGAAGGAGGCTCTCTCTTTCTCTCACTTGGCCCAAAGCCCTTTCCAACTCCTCTCCTTTGGTCGCTAAGGCAGTGCGAGCTTCCTGGAGCTTGGCCTTGCCCTTGCCAGGGGCTGTTTCCAAGGGAAGCACTTGGTGATCCTTGTGTTCTGGGCGTGATAAAGAGGAATCAGTGAGGACCCTCTGGTGTTCCTCACACAACTTCTCTTTCGCCCGTCTTCCCCACAGCTAGTGAGACTCACCATGCTGTGGCGCAAATGACGTCTGAGCACTGGACTGGTGAGGGCGAGATTTGGCAGGTTCCCGTTGGGCCCCAAATCGCAGACTTGGCGAAGCCCTCGGCAGTGCGGACAAGTCACGCTTTCATAGGCCCCCTCCCTGCCCTGGAGAAGACACACTGCCCAAAAGCTGTGGCCACATTGGACAGTCACTGGGTCAGGGCAGTAGCCCAGGCACATCGAGCAAGTGAGCTCTGCCTTCAGATTTTCAAGTAGGGCTCTTGAGTCCATCTTCCTAGGATTCGGATTCCTTCCTTCCCAGAGCTCCCACTCAGGACAGAACAGAGAAGGCTAGCCCTTCTGCCAGAGCTCTGCCACCAACTGATACTGCCCCAGAGCTGGGGAGTTCTTGGGAGGAGGCCTGCCCTGCTTAGCCCCGCCCCTGACTCCACCCACCATCGCAGCAGAAGCTCTGCGTGGCCAGGGCCAACCTGGCTCCTCCCTACATCTCATCTCTCCACCCTAACAGGTCATTTGGACTCCTCTCACTGCCTCCTTCCCCTTTCCCCAATACCACAGTCCTTGGAGTTGACTTACTCTCCTTTTGCTCAGCAAAGGCCCCTTCTTGCCGGGTGTCCATCGTTATGGCTCGAGGAAGATGTCAAGCAGATGTACTGTTGGTCACACTTCGGTGACTTCCGCCACTGGACCGGGAATCCAAAGGGTGGGCGTACATGGCACCGCGTTCGCTCTTTCCCATAGACGATCGTGTGGGCGAGTCGCTCCCTTGTCAGAGCCTCGCTATCCTTTGGATGGCAACGCCAGGCCTCAATCAACCCAGGACTTCTTAAGCTGCAATGCCACACGTCCGCGGCGGGCAGAATTGGATTCCTGGGCTGTGTGAAAGTGCAGCTTTCTGAATGCATCTTGACTTTGTCTAAAACCTCAATGAACCTTTGCCTTGCCTTCAAAGATTTCACAAAATATGGACTGGATGTGATGGCCATGGACTTTCCCCGACAGGCAAACGGGACCAGGACACAAAAATGGGAAAGGATGCTGGAGTCAACCCATTTCTCCAGTTGTGCCAGGTCGAGGGAATACGTTCCAAGTCAAGGACTCTCCCAGAGCAGGATGGAAGCATCTGAGCAAGACTTTCCTTGACGGAAGGGATGTGGGGGAGGACAAGCACGTCAGTCAGGATGTGTCCCTGTTCCTTGACTTCCAGAAGACCCTGCAGGGAAGGAGTCTGTGTGTGGCATCATTCCATTTGGGCGTCCCTTTGCATAGTGCGGAAAAAGGTCCACATCCGGAAAAGGCGTGCTGGATGCCAAGCCTATTTCTGACGTCCCGAGGAGGAAACCATTTCCAGATGGCAAGGCTGTCAGAAGCCTTCCATCTTCACAAGAGAAAGGGAGGTTCCCACTTCTGCTGACTCAATCTTGACACATGCCCAAGTGGCACTTGACCTTATCTCTCAGCTGCACTTCCCAATGCTGTTTGCCTGAGGTGAGGGTCTGGTTGCCCGAAATTCAGCCAGAACACAGTCCAATCGATCTTTGTGGTCAGGCAGGCCCTGAGGCACACTTCCATACTGGACGCTCTTGACATCTGCAGGCAGGATGAGGTGAGCATTGACTGATTCAGGATCAAGAGTTCTATCCCTGGCCAGTCCCCTGCGCTCTTCTTTCTGGCCTGTGATGGGGACGGGGGCCCAGGCAGGGGAAGCCAGCTCTGGGCTCTGGAAGCACTGAGTCCTCTCTCCTCTTCAAAGTAGGCGCCATGGCCTGGAGTGTTGGCAAGGGCACCTTGTCCAAATTCTCCTCGACTTCTCCTTGCTTTCCGTGTTCCAAGACGATTTCCCTCCAGTCACTGCATCCAATTCACGGGAATTCCTCAGTTGACGTCCACACGCGACTCCCTTGGCATTTCTGTCAAAGGATTCCCAGCTCTGCACGCGGGATCAAAGGAAGGCCACAGAAGGGAAATGGCAGGAGAATAGCAGCACGGATTCGTTTCACGAAACCACCTTCCTGAAAACGTCCGCATTCTCTTCCTGCGTCTGCAAGGTGTATTCAGTCAGTCCAGGCTTTGGCATTGTGGACTTCTCTAGCACTAGGGTCCTCCACAGAAGTGCCTCACTCAGCAGCATGAAGCAGGACTTCCCTTCAGCAAGAGGACAGAAATTGGGGAGGACCAAACTTGCCACCTGAAGCACGTTAGCAGAATTTTTCTTTCGTTAATAGCTTCAAAAGGCTCCCTTTTCTCACCAGGATGGAAGATTAGGAATGCGCTGCATTTGCCATGGAAAGTCAATTCTTCACCTGGGAGGGGAAAATCGTTGACATTCCACTACGGGCTGAAGGAAAGTTTCGGGAAAGGAGAAGAGCTTCTGGCAGGGTCAGGGGAAAAGGGATTGTCTCCTGATCCCAGTGGGCGCCAGCGCCGTTAGAGGCAAAGGACCTCGGACTTCTTGGAGCTATTTCTTTCTTTACCCAGTTGTTTGTGTGTTTCTTTGTTTATTTGATCTTTGATTAAAATATTTTTTAAATATTTAATTTATTTTTATTTGAGATGATTTACCTTATTATTTTTTTTTTTTTTTTGGTAATTTAGTCGATCAAAATGTATTTATGTCTTCCTTTCCCCTGTAGCCCCCAATTCTCCAGAGGCCAGAATTGCACCTGAGGGCCGAACATCCACACATGCTTTCTTCTTCTCCATTCCCCTCCCAAGGTAATTGATAAGACTCGATGTCAGGGGCAGCGGCAGCAGCCTAGAGGCTGAGGTGTATGGGCAGAGCCCCCAAAGCCTTCGTCCCAGGGAAGTGGCTTGAGTGATCCTCAGTGTGAATCGAAGTCCTGGGAGCCGTCCTACTCCAAGTCTTGGAGCGCATCCGAGGAATATCGGTTCCATTTCCTCGGTCTCATGCCACTTCTTTCCTCATCAGGAAAACTACCATATTCGCCATCACACCCCCTGCTGCTCTCTGTGTCCCTGCTTCCTTCTTCCTGCTCAGGGGAGTCGTCACGCCAGCGATTTTCACTCTTTTCATCTTCCTCATCATCCTGATCTTCTTCCATTTCGTGTGCTGGATCATCTGCTTCCGCCTCGCACTTCTCACTCTAGGGCTGTCCCGAGAGTTGGCCTTGAGTCGATCTGGGAACAGCCATGTCCAGGTCCTTCAGGGCCTAAACATAGTCTTCTTCTTCATTGTCTAGGTGCTCTGCTACTTTTCCATCCTGGCCGATGGCCTGTGGCTCACGGCTCACCCTTAGTGATTTAGAGATGATCCCCTGTGGTTGAGAATCCTCGGGGCAGGGAGAAGGAATGGGCAGGGTGTGTTTCTGAGCAACCTGGTCCTGCCTGATATCACAGAGTTGGAATTGTTGCGCAGATGATGACGTGCCTCCTCTCTGTGACGTTCGTGTGGCAGCCTGAGAGTCTGGCTCGTCTGTATGAGGCCTGGCGGCAGCGGCCACAGCTGGCAGGGCTGCTTCTCCTTGCGCACAGGCGGCCCGGCGTTTGGAGAGCAGGCCACGGCGGTCCTCGTGCCGTGTCAGCAGCTTTGCCGTGAGGAGGTCGTCACGGATGCTGTGATGGCTTTCCAGAGAAGGAGTCAGGGCTCTGGTGGCCTTCTCTCTGCTCGTGCCTTTTCTGACATGCTTCCGAACAGGCTCATCCCGGGAGCGTCCCGTGGCTGCCAGCTTCAAGACGTTGTCCTGCAGGGAGCCCGTCGCCGCCCCCTGCGCCCCTCCTGGGACGCCCCGATTCCTGTACCTTTCCACGCCCGCATCAGCTCCTCGTCAGTATCCGCGCCACCATTCCATCTCAGCCAAGGCACCTTGGGCGCCACGCCCGCCTTCCTGCTCTTGGCACTCTTCTCTTCCACTTCCAAAGCCATTGGTGGCCCATCATGTGTCTCCTGGGGCAGCTTGGCCTTGCTCTCCTTCAGCCTGACTCGACTGGCTCTGGATTCCTCCTTCAGTCTTTGCCAAGAGAGCTGTTCTTCATCCTTTGGGATCTGGAGCATTTCCCCCCATTCAGAAAGAGTGGAGTGCATCCCGGTGGCCTCATCCTCCTGAAGGAGGCTCTCTCTTTCTCTCACTTGGCCCAAAGCCCTTTCCAACTCCTCTCCTTTGGTCGCTAAGGCAGTGCGAGCCTCCTGGAGCTTGGCCTTGCCCTTGCCAGGGGCTGTTTCCAAGGGAAGCACTTGGTGATCCTTGTGTTCTGGGCGTGATAAAGAGGAATCAGTGAGGACCCTCTGGTGTTCCTCACACAACTTCTCTTTCGCCCGTCTTCCCCACAGCTAGTGAGACTCACCATGCTGTGGCGCAAATGACGTCTGAGCACTGGACTGGTGAGGGCGAGATTTGGCAGGTTCCCGTTGGGCCCCAAATCGCAGACTTGGCGAAGCCCTCGGCAGTGCGGACAAGTCACGCTTTCATAGGCCCCCTCCCTGCCCTGGAGAAGACACACTGCCCAAAAGCTGTGGCCACATTGGACAGTCACTGGGTCAGGGCAGTAGCCCAGGCACATCGAGCAAGTGAGCTCTGCCTTCAGATTTTCAAGTAGGGCTCTTGAGTCCATCTTCCTAGGATTCGGATTCCTTCCTTCCCAGAGCTCCCACTCAGGACAGAACAGAGAAGGCTAGCCCTTCTGCCAGAGCTCTGCCACCAACTGATACTGCCCCAGAGCTGGGGAGTTCTTGGGAGGAGGCCTGCCCTGCTTAGCCCCGCCCCTGACTCCACCCACCATCGCAGCAGAAGCTCTGCGTGGCCAGGGCCAACCTGGCTCCTCCCTACATCTCATCTCTCCACCCTAACAGGTCATTTGGACTCCTCTCACTGCCTCCTTCCCCTTTCCCCAATACCACAGTCCTTGGAGTTGACTTACTCTCCTTTTGCTCAGCAAAGGCCCCTTCTTGCCGGGTGTCCATCGTTATTGCTCGAGGAAGATGTCAAGCAGATGTACTGTTGGTCACACTTCGGTGACTTCCGCCACTGGACCGGGAATCCAAAGGGTGGGCGTACATGGCACCGCGTTGGCTCTTTCCCATAGACGATCGTGTGGGCGAGTCGCTCCCTTGTCAGAGCCTCGCTATCCTTTGGATGGCAACGCCAGGCCTCAATCAACCCAGGACTTCTTAAGCTGCAATGCCACACGTCCGCGGCGGGCAGAATTGGATTCCTGGGCTGTGTGAAAGTGCAGCTTTCTGAATGCATCTTGACTTTGTCTAAAACCTCAATGAACCTTTGCCTTGCCTTCAAAGATTTCACAAAATATGGACTGGATGTGATGGCCATGGACTTTCCCCGACAGGCAAACGGGACCAGGACACAAAAATGGGAAAGGATGCTGGAGTCAACCCATTTCTCCAGTTGTGCCAGGTCGAGGGAATACGTTCCAAGTCAAGGACTCTCCCAGAGCAGGATGGAAGCATCTGAGCAAGACTTTCCTTGACGGAAGGGATGTGGGGGAGGACAAGCACGTCAGTCAGGATGTGTCCCTGTTCCTTGACTTCCAGAAGACCCTGCAGGGAAGGAGTCTGTGTGTGGCATCATTCCATTTGGGCGTCCCTTTGCATAGTGCGGAAAAAGGTCCACATCCGGAAAAGGCGTGCTGGATGCCAAGCCTATTTCTGACGTCCCGAGGAGGAAACCATTTCCAGATGGCAAGGCTGTCAGAAGCCTTCCATCTTCACAAGAGAAAGGGAGGTTCCCACTTCTGCTGACTCAATCTTGACACATGCCCAAGTGGCACTTGACCTTATCTCTCAGCTGCACTTCCCAATGCTGTTTGCCTGAGGTGAGGGTCTGGTTGCCCGAAATTCAGCCAGAACACAGTCCAATCGATCTTTGTGGTCAGGCAGGCCCTGAGGCACACTTCCATACTGGACGCTCTTGACATCTGCAGGCAGGATGAGGTGAGCATTGACTGATTCAGGATCAAGAGTTCTATCCCTGGCCAGTCCCCTGCGCTCTTCTTTCTGGCCTGTGATGGGGACGGGGGCCCAGGCAGGGGAAGCCAGCTCTGGGCTCTGGAAGCACTGAGTCCTCTCTCCTCTTCAAAGTAGGCGCCATGGCCTGGAGTGTTGGCAAGGGCACCTTGTCCAAATTCTCCTCGACTTCTCCTTGCTTTCCGTGTTCCAAGACGATTTCCCTCCAGTCACTGCATCCAATTCACGGGAATTCCTCAGTTGACGTCCACACGCGACTCCCTTGGCATTTCTGTCAAAGGATTCCCAGCTCTGCACGCGGGATCAAAGGAAGGCCACAGAAGGGAAATGGCAGGAGAATAGCAGCACGGATTCGTTTCACGAAACCACCTTCCTGAAAACGTCCGCATTCTCTTCCTGCGTCTGCAAGGTGTATTCAGTCAGTCCAGGCTTTGGCATTGTGGACTTCTCTAGCACTAGGGTCCTCCACAGAAGTGCCTCACTCAGCAGCATGAAGCAGGACTTCCCTTCAGCAAGAGGACAGAAATTGGGGAGGACCAAACTTGCCACCTGAAGCACGTTAGCAGAATTTTTCTTTCGTTAATAGCTTCAAAAGGCTCCCTTTTCTCACCAGGATGGAAGATTAGGAATGCGCTGCATTTGCCATGGAAAGTCAATTCTTCACCTGGGAGGGGAAAATCGTTGACATTCCACTACGGGCTGAAGGAAAGTTTCGGGAAAGGAGAAGAGCTTCTGGCAGGGTCAGGGGAAAAGGGATTGTCTCCTGATCCCAGTCGGCGCCAGCGCCGTTAGAGGCAAAGGACCTCGGACTTCTTGGAGCTATTTCTTTCTTTACCCAGTTGTTTGTGTGTTTCTTTGTTTATTTGATCTTTGATTAAAATATTTTTTAAATATTTAATTTATTTTTATTTGAGATGATTTACCTTATTTTTATTTATTTTTTTTTTTTTGGTAATTTAGTCGATCAAAATGTATTTATGTCTTCCTTTCCCCTGTAGCCCCCAATTCTCCAGAGGCCAGAATTGCACCTGAGGGCCGAACATCCACACATGCTTTCTTCTTCTCCATTCCCCTCCCAAGGTAATTGATAAGACTCGATGTCAGGGGCAGCGGCAGCAGCCTAGAGGCTGAGGTGTATGGGCAGAGCCCCCAAAGCCTTGGTCCCAGGGAAGTGGCTTGAGTGATCCTCAGTGTGAATCGAAGTCCTGGGAGCCGTCCTACTCCAAGTCTTGGAGCGCATCCGAGGAATATCGGTTCCATTTCCTCGGTCTCATGCCACTTCTTTCCTCATCAGGAAAACTACCATATTCGCCATCACACCCCCTGCTGCTCTCTGTGTCCCTGCTTCCTTCTTCCTGCTCAGGGGAGTCGTCACGCCAGCGATTTTCACTCTTTTCATCTTCCTCATCATCCTGATCTTCTTCCATTTCGTGTGCTGGATCATCTGCTTCCGCCTCGCACTTCTCACTCTAGGGCTGTCCCGAGAGTTGGCCTTGAGTCGATCTGGGAACAGCCATGTCCAGGTCCTTCAGGGCCTAAACATAGTCTTCTTCTTCATTGTCTAGGTGCTCTGCTACTTTTCCATCCTGGCAGATGGCCTGTGGCTCACGGCTCACCCTTAGTGATTTAGAGATGATCCCCTGTGGTTGAGAATCCTCGGGGCAGGGAGAAGGAATGGGCAGGGTGTGTTTCTGAGCAACCTGGTCCTGCCTGATATCACAGAGTTGGAATTGTTGCGCAGATGATGTCGTGCCTCCTCTCTGTGACGTTCGTGTGGCAGCCTGAGAGTCTGGCTCGTCTGTATGAGGCCTGGCGGCAGCGGCCACAGCTGGCAGGGCTGCTTCTCCTTGCGCACAGGCGGCCCGGCGTTTGGAGAGCAGGTCACGGCGGTCCTCGTGCCGTGTCAGCAGCTTTGCCGTGAGGAGGTCGTCACGGATGCTGTGATGGCTTTCCAGAGAAGGAGTCAGGGCTCTGGTGGCCTTCTCTCTGCTCGTGCCTTTTCTGACATGCTTCCGAACAGGCTCATCCCGGGAGCGTCCCGTGGCTGCCAGCTTCAAGACGTTGTCCTGCAGGGAGCCCGTCGCCGCCCCCTGCGCCCCTCCTGGGACGCCCCGATTCCTGTACCTTTCCACGCCCGCATCAGCTCCTCGTCAGTATCCGCGCCACCATTCCATCTCAGCCAAGGCACCTTGGGCGCCACGCCCGCCTTCCTGCTCTTGGCACTCTTCTCTTCCACTTCCAAAGCCATTGGTGGCCCATCATGTGTCTCCTGGGGCAGCTTGGCCTTGCTCTCCTTCAGCCTGACACGATTGGCTCTGGATTCCTCCTTCAGTCTTTGCCAAGAGAGCTGTTCTTCATCCTTTGGGATCTGGAGCATTTCCCCCCATTCAGAAAGAGTGGAGTGCATCCCGGTGTCCTCATCCTCCTGAAGGAGGCTCTCTCTTTCTCTCACTTGGCCCAAAGCCCTTTCCAACTCCTCTCCTTTGGTCGCTAAGGCAGTGCGAGCTTCCTGGAGCTTGGCCTTGCCCTTGCCAGGGGCTGTTTCCAAGGGAAGCACTTGGTGATCCTTGTGTTCTGGGCGTGATAAAGAGGAATCAGTGAGGACCCTCTGGTGTTCCTCACACAACTTCTCTTTCGCCCGTCTTCCCCACAGCTAGTGAGACTCACCATGCTGTGGCGCAAATGACGTCTGAGCACTGGACTGGTGAGGGCGAGATTTGGCAGGTTCCCGTTGGGCCCCAAATCGCAGACTTGGCGAAGCCCTCGGCAGTGCGGACAAGTCACGCTTTCATAGGCCCCCTCCCTGCCCTGGAGAAGACACACTGCCCAAAAGCTGTGGCCACATTGGACAGTCACTGGGTCAGGGCAGTAGCCCAGGCACATCGAGCAAGTGAGCTCTGCCTTCAGATTTTCAAGTAGGGCTCTTGAGTCCATCTTCCTAGGATTCGGATTCCTTCCTTCCCAGAGCTCCCACTCAGGACAGAACAGAGAAGGCTAGCCCTTCTGCCAGAGCTCTGCCACCAACTGATACTGCCCCAGAGCTGGGGAGTTCTTGGGAGGAGGCCTGCCCTGCTTAGCCCCGCCCCTGACTCCACCCACCATCGCAGCAGAAGCTCTGCGTGGCCAGGGCCAACCTGGCTCCTCCCTACATCTCATCTCTCCACCCTAACAGGTCATTTGGACTCCTCTCACTGCCTCCTTCCCCTTTCCCCAATACCACAGTCCTTGGAGTTGACTTACTCTCCTTTTGCTCAGCAAAGGCCCCTTCTTGCCGGGTGTCCATCGTTATTGCTCGAGGAAGATGTCAAGCAGATGTACTGTTGGTCACACTTCGGTGACTTCCGCCACTGGACCGGGAATCCAAAGGGTGGGCGTACATGGCACCGCGTTCGCTCTTTCCCATAGACGATCGTGTGGGCGAGTCGCTCCCTTGTCAGAGCCTCGCTATCCTTTGGATGGCAACGCCAGGCCTCAATCAACCCAGGACTTCTTAAGCTGCAATGCCACACGTCCGCGGCGGGCAGAATTGGATTCCTGGGCTGTGTGAAAGTGCAGCTTTCTGAATGCATCTTGACTTTGTCTAAAACCTCAATGAACCTTTGCCTTGCCTTCAAAGATTTCACAAAATATGGACTGGATGTGATGGCCATGGACTTTCCCCGACAGGCAAACGGGACCAGGACACAAAAATGGGAAAGGATGCTGGAGTCAACCCATTTCTCCAGTTGTGCCAGGTCGAGGGAATACGTTCCAAGTCAAGGACTCTCCCAGAGCAGGATGGAAGCATCTGAGCAAGACTTTCCTTGACGGAAGGGATGTGGGGGAGGACAAGCACGTCAGTCAGGATGTGTCCCTGTTCCTTGACTTCCAGAAGACCCTGCAGGGAAGGAGTCTGTGTGTGGCATCATTCCATTTGGGCGTCCCTTTGCATAGTGCGGAAAAAGGTCCACATCCGGAAAAGGCGTGCTGGATGCCAAGCCTATTTCTGACGTCCCGAGGAGGAAACCATTTCCAGATGGCAAGGCTGTCAGAAGCCTTCCATCTTCACAAGAGAAAGGGAGGTTCCCACTTCTGCTGACTCAATCTTGACACATGCCCAAGTGGCACTTGACCTTATCTCTCAGCTGCACTTCCCAATGCTGTTTGCCTGAGGTGAGGGTCTGGTTGCCCGAAATTCAGCCAGAACACAGTCCAATCGATCTTTGTGGTCAGGCAGGCCCTGAGGCACACTTCCATACTGGACGCTCTTGACATCTGCAGGCAGGATGAGGTGAGCATTGACTGATTCAGGATCAAGAGTTCTATCCCTGGCCAGTCCCCTGCGCTCTTCTTTCTGGCCTGTGATGGGGACGGGGGCCCAGGCAGGGGAAGCCAGCTCTGGGCTCTGGAAGCACTGAGTCCTCTCTCCTCTTCAAAGTAGGCGCCATGGCCTGGAGTGTTGGCAAGGGCACCTTGTCCAAATTCTCCTCGACTTCTCCTTGCTTTCCGTGTTCCAAGACGATTTCCCTCCAGTCACTGCATCCAATTCACGGGAATTCCTCAGTTGACGTCCACACGCGACTCCCTTGGCATTTCTGTCAAAGGATTCCCAGCTCTGCACGCGGGATCAAAGGAAGGCCACAGAAGGGAAATGGCAGGAGAATAGCAGCACGGATTCGTTTCACGAAACCACCTTCCTGAAAACGTCCGCATTCTCTTCCTGCGTCTGCAAGGTGTATTCAGTCAGTCCAGGCTTTGGCATTGTGGACTTCTCTAGCACTAGGGTCCTCCACAGAAGTGCCTCACTCAGCAGCATGAAGCAGGACTTCCCTTCAGCAAGAGGACAGAAATTGGGGAGGACCAAACTTGCCACCTGAAGCACGTTAGCAGAATTTTTCTTTCGTTAATAGCTTCAAAAGGCTCCCTTTTCTCACCAGGATGGAAGATTAGGAATGCGCTGCATTTGCCATGGAAAGTCAATTCTTCACCTGGGAGGGGAAAATCGTTGACATTCCACTACGGGCTGAAGGAAAGTTTCGGGAAAGGAGAAGAGCTTCTGGCAGGGTCAGGGGAAAAGGGATTGTCTCCTGATCCCAGTGGGCGCCAGCGCCGTTAGAGGCAAAGGACCTCGGACTTCTTGGAGCTATTTCTTTCTTTACCCAGTTGTTTGTGTGTTTCTTTGTTTATTTGATCTTTGATTAAAATATTTTTTAAATATTTAATTTATTTTTATTTGAGATGATTTACCTTATTATTTTTTTTTTTTTTTGGTAATTTAGTCGATCAAAATGTATTTATGTCTTCCTTTCCCCTGTAGCCCCCAATTCTCCAGAGGCCAGAATTGCACCTGAGGGCCGAACATCCACACATGCTTTCTTCTTCTCCATTCCCCTCCCAAGGTAATTGATAAGACTCGATGTCAGGGGCAGCGGCAGCAGCCTAGAGGCTGAGGTGTATGGGCAGAGCCCCCAAAGCCTTCGTCCCAGGGAAGTGGCTTGAGTGATCCTCAGTGTGAATCGAAGTCCTGGGAGCCGTCCTACTCCAAGTCTTGGAGCGCATCCGAGGAATATCGGTTCCATTTCCTCGGTCTCATGCCACTTCTTTCCTCATCAGGAAAACTACCATATTCGCCATCACACCCCCTGCTGCTCTCTGTGTCCCTGCTTCCTTCTTCCTGCTCAGGGGAGTCGTCACGCCAGCGATTTTCACTCTTTTCATCTTCCTCATCATCCTGATCTTCTTCCATTTCGTGTGCTGGATCATCTGCTTCCGCCTCGCACTTCTGACTCTAGGGCTGTCCCGAGAGTTGGCCTTGAGTCGATCTGGGAACAGCCATGTCCAGGTCCTTCAGGGCCTAAACATAGTCTTCTTCTTCATTGTCTAGGTGCTCTGCTACTTTTCCATCCTGGCAGATGGCCTGTGGCTCACGGCTCACCCTTAGTGATTTAGAGATGATCCCCTGTGGTTGAGAATCCTCGGGGCAGGGAGAAGGAATGGGCAGGGTGTGTTTCTGAGCAACCTGGTCCTGCCTGATATCACAGAGTTGGAATTGTTGCGCAGATGATGACGTGCCTCCTGTCTGTGACGTTCGTGTGGCAGCCTGAGAGTCTGGCTCGTCTGTATGAGGCCTGGCGGCAGCGGCCACAGCTGGCAGGGCTGCTTCTCCTTGCGCACAGGCGGCCCGGCGTTTGGAGAGCAGGCCACGGCGGTCCTCGTGCCGTGTCAGCAGCTTTGCCGTGAGGAGGTCGTCACGGATGCTGTGATGGCTTTCCAGAGAAGGAGTCAGGGCTCTGGTGGCCTTCTCTCTGCTCGTGCCTTTTCTGACATGCTTCCGAACAGGCTCATCCCGGGAGCGTCCCGTGGCTGCCAGCTTCAAGACGTTGTCCTGCAGGGAGCCCGTCGCCGCCCCCTGCGCCCCTCCTGGGACGCCCCGATTCCTGTACCTTTCCACGCCCGCATCAGCTCCTCGTCAGTATCCGCGCCACCATTCCATCTCAGCCAAGGCACCTTGGGCGCCACGCCCGCCTTCCTGCTCTTGGCACTCTTCTCTTCCACTTCCAAAGCCATTGGTGGCCCATCATGTGTCTCCTGGGGCAGCTTGGCCTTGCTCTCCTTCAGCCTGACTCGACTGGCTCTGGATTCCTCCTTCAGTCTTTGCCAAGAGAGCTGTTCTTCATCCTTTGGGATCTGGAGCATTTCCCCCCATTCAGAAAGAGTGGAGTGCATCCCGGTGGCCTCATCCTCCTGAAGGAGGCTCTCTCTTTCTCTCACTTGGCCCAAAGCCCTTTCCAACTCCTCTCCTTTGGTCGCTAAGGCAGTGCGAGCCTCCTGGAGCTTGGCCTTGCCCTTGCCAGGGGCTGTTTCCAAGGGAAGCACTTGGTGATCCTTGTGTTCTGGGCGTGATAAAGAGGAATCAGTGAGGACCCTCTGGTGTTCCTCACACAACTTCTCTTTCGCCCGTCTTCCCCACAGCTAGTGAGACTCACCATGCTGTGGCGCAAATGACGTCTGAGCACTGGACTGGTGAGGGCGAGATTTGGCAGGTTCCCGTTGGGCCCCAAATCGCAGACTTGGCGAAGCCCTCGGCAGTGCGGACAAGTCACGCTTTCATAGGCCCCCTCCCTGCCCTGGAGAAGACACACTGCCCAAAAGCTGTGGCCACATTGGACAGTCACTGGGTCAGGGCAGTAGCCCAGGCACATCGAGCAAGTGAGCTCTGCCTTCAGATTTTCAAGTAGGGCTCTTGAGTCCATCTTCCTAGGATTCGGATTCCTTCCTTCCCAGAGCTCCCACTCAGGACAGAACAGAGAAGGCTAGCCCTTCTGCCAGAGCTCTGCCACCAACTGATACTGCCCCAGAGCTGGGGAGTTCTTGGGAGGAGGCCTGCCCTGCTTAGCCCCGCCCCTGACTCCACCCACCATCGCAGCAGAAGCTCTGCGTGGCCAGGGCCAACCTGGCTCCTCCCTACATCTCATCTCTCCACCCTAACAGGTCATTTGGACTCCTCTCACTGCCTCCTTCCCCTTTCCCCAATACCACAGTCCTTGGAGTTGACTTACTCTCCTTTTGCTCAGCAAAGGCCCCTTCTTGCCGGGTGTCCATCGTTATTGCTCGAGGAAGATGTCAAGCAGATGTACTGTTGGTCACACTTCGGTGACTTCCGCCACTGGACCGGGAATCCAAAGGGTGGGCGTACATGGCACCGCGTTGGCTCTTTCCCATAGACGATCGTGTGGGCGAGTCGCTCCCTTGTCAGAGCCTCGCTATCCTTTGGATGGCAACGCCAGGCCTCAATCAACCCAGGACTTCTTAAGCTGCAATGCCACACGTCCGCGGCGGGCAGAATTGGATTCCTGGGCTGTGTGAAAGTGCAGCTTTCTGAATGCATCTTGACTTTGTCTAAAACCTCAATGAACCTTTGCCTTGCCTTCAAAGATTTCACAAAATATGGACTGGATGTGATGGCCATGGACTTTCCCCGACAGGCAAACGGGACCAGGACACAAAAATGGGAAAGGATGCTGGAGTCAACCCATTTCTCCAGTTGTGCCAGGTCGAGGGAATACGTTCCAAGTCAAGGACTCTCCCAGAGCAGGATGGAAGCATCTGAGCAAGACTTTCCTTGACGGAAGGGATGTGGGGGAGGACAAGCACGTCAGTCAGGATGTGTCCCTGTTCCTTGACTTCCAGAAGACCCTGCAGGGAAGGAGTCTGTGTGTGGCATCATTCCATTTGGGCGTCCCTTTGCATAGTGCGGAAAAAGGTCCACATCCGGAAAAGGCGTGCTGGATGCCAAGCCTATTTCTGACGTCCCGAGGAGGAAACCATTTCCAGATGGCAAGGCTGTCAGAAGCCTTCCATCTTCACAAGAGAAAGGGAGGTTCCCACTTCTGCTGACTCAATCTTGACACATGCCCAAGTGGCACTTGACCTTATCTCTCAGCTGCACTTCCCAATGCTGTTTGCCTGAGGTGAGGGTCTGGTTGCCCGAAATTCAGCCAGAACACAGTCCAATCGATCTTTGTGGTCAGGCAGGCCCTGAGGCACACTTCCATACTGGACGCTCTTGACATCTGCAGGCAGGATGAGGTGAGCATTGACTGATTCAGGATCAAGAGTTCTATCCCTGGCCAGTCCCCTGCGCTCTTCTTTCTGGCCTGTGATGGGGACGGGGGCCCAGGCAGGGGAAGCCAGCTCTGGGCTCTGGAAGCACTGAGTCCTCTCTCCTCTTCAAAGTAGGCGCCATGGCCTGGAGTGTTGGCAAGGGCACCTTGTCCAAATTCTCCTCGACTTCTCCTTGCTTTCCGTGTTCCAAGACGATTTCCCTCCAGTCACTGCATCCAATTCACGGGAATTCCTCAGTTGACGTCCACACGCGACTCCCTTGGCATTTCTGTCAAAGGATTCCCAGCTCTGCACGCGGGATCAAAGGAAGGCCACAGAAGGGAAATGGCAGGAGAATAGCAGCACGGATTCGTTTCACGAAACCACCTTCCTGAAAACGTCCGCATTCTCTTCCTGCGTCTGCAAGGTGTATTCAGTCAGTCCAGGCTTTGGCATTGTGGACTTCTCTAGCACTAGGGTCCTCCACAGAAGTGCCTCACTCAGCAGCATGAAGCAGGACTTCCCTTCAGCAAGAGGACAGAAATTGGGGAGGACCAAACTTGCCACCTGAAGCACGTTAGCAGAATTTTTCTTTCGTTAATAGCTTCAAAAGGCTCCCTTTTCTCACCAGGATGGAAGATTAGGAATGCGCTGCATTTGCCATGGAAAGTCAATTCTTCACCTGGGAGGGGAAAATCGTTGACATTCCACTACGGGCTGAAGGAAAGTTTCGGGAAAGGAGAAGAGCTTCTGGCAGGGTCAGGGGAAAAGGGATTGTCTCCTGATCCCAGTCGGCGCCAGCGCCGTTAGAGGCAAAGGACCTCGGACTTCTTGGAGCTATTTCTTTCTTTACCCAGTTGTTTGTGTGTTTCTTTGTTTATTTGATCTTTGATTAAAATATTTTTTAAATATTTAATTTATTTTTATTTGAGATGATTTACCTTATTATTTTTTTTTTTTTTTTGGTAATTTAGTCGATCAAAATGTATTTATGTCTTCCTTTCCCCTGTAGCCCCCAATTCTCCAGAGGCCAGAATTGCACCTGAGGGCCGAACATCCACACATGCTTTCTTCTTCTCCATTCCCCTCCCAAGGTAATTGATAAGACTCGATGTCAGGGGCAGCGGCAGCAGCCTAGAGGCTGAGGTGTATGGGCAGAGCCCCCAAAGCCTTGGTCCCAGGGAAGTGGCTTGAGTGATCCTCAGTGTGAATCGAAGTCCTGGGAGCCGTCCTACTCCAAGTCTTGGAGCGCATCCGAGGAATATCGGTTCCATTTCCTCGGTCTCATGCCACTTCTTTCCTCATCAGGAAAACTACCATATTCGCCATCACACCCCCTGCTGCTCTCTGTGTCCCTGCTTCCTTCTTCCTGCTCAGGGGAGTCGTCACGCCAGCGATTTTCACTCTTTTCATCTTCCTCATCATCCTGATCTTCTTCCATTTCGTGTGCTGGATCATCTGCTTCCGCCTCGCACTTCTCACTCTAGGGCTGTCCCGAGAGTTGGCCTTGAGTCGATCTGGGAACAGCCATGTCCAGGTCCTTCAGGGCCTAAACATAGTCTTCTTCTTCATTGTCTAGGTGCTCTGCTACTTTTCCATCCTGGCAGATGGCCTGTGGCTCACGGCTCACCCTTAGTGATTTAGAGATGATCCCCTGTGGTTGAGAATCCTCGGGGCAGGGAGAAGGAATGGGCAGGGTGTGTTTCTGAGCAACCTGGTCCTGCCTGATATCACAGAGTTGGAATTGTTGCGCAGATGATGACGTGCCTCCTCTCTGTGACGTTCGTGTGGCAGCCTGAGAGTCTGGCTCGTCTGTATGAGGCCTGGCGGCAGCGGCCACAGCTGGCAGGGCTGCTTCTCCTTGCGCACAGGCGGCCCGGCGTTTGGAGAGCAGGCCACGGCGGTCCTCGTGCCGTGTCAGCAGCTTTGCCGTGAGGAGGTCGTCACGGATGCTGTGATGGCTTTCCAGAGAAGGAGTCAGGGCTCTGGTGGCCTTCTCTCTGCTCGTGCCTTTTCTGACATGCTTCCGAACAGGCTCATCCCGGGAGCGTCCCGTGGCTGCCAGCTTCAAGACGTTGTCCTGCAGGGAGCCCGTCGCCGCCCCCTGCGCCCCTCCTGGGACGCCCCGATTCCTGTACCTTTCCACGCCCGCATCAGCTCCTCGTCAGTATCCGCGCCACCATTCCATCTCAGCCAAGGCACCTTGGGCGCCACGCCCGCCTTCCTGCTCTTGGCACTCTTCTCTTCCACTTCCAAAGCCATTGGTGGCCCATCATGTGTCTCCTGGGGCAGCTTGGCCTTGCTCTCCTTCAGCCTGACTCGACTGGCTCTGGATTCCTCCTTCAGTCTTTGCCAAGAGAGCTGTTCTTCATCCTTTGGGATCTGGAGCATTTCCCCCCATTCAGAAAGAGTGGAGTGCATCCCGGTGGCCTCATCCTCCTGAAGGAGGCTCTCTCTTTCTCTCACTTGGCCCAAAGCCCTTTCCAACTCCTCTCCTTTGGTCGCTAAGGCAGTGCGAGCCTCCTGGAGCTTGGCCTTGCCCTTGCCAGGGGCTGTTTCCAAGGGAAGCACTTGGTGATCCTTGTGTTCTGGGCGTGATAAAGAGGAATCAGTGAGGACCCTCTGGTGTTCCTCACACAACTTCTCTTTCGCCCGTCTTCCCCACAGCTAGTGAGACTCACCATGCTGTGGCGCAAATGACGTCTGAGCACTGGACTGGTGAGGGCGAGATTTGGCAGGTTCCCGTTGGGCCCCAAATCGCAGACTTGGCGAAGCCCTCGGCAGTGCGGACAAGTCACGCTTTCATAGGCCCCCTCCCTGCCCTGGAGAAGACACACTGCCCAAAAGCTGTGGCCACATTGGACAGTCACTGGGTCAGGGCAGTAGCCCAGGCACATCGAGCAAGTGAGCTCTGCCTTCAGATTTTCAAGTAGGGCTCTTGAGTCCATCTTCCTAGGATTCGGATTCCTTCCTTCCCAGAGCTCCCACTCAGGACAGAACAGAGAAGGCTAGCCCTTCTGCCAGAGCTCTGCCACCAACTGATACTGCCCCAGAGCTGGGGAGTTCTTGGGAGGAGGCCTGCCCTGCTTAGCCCCGCCCCTGACTCCACCCACCATCGCAGCAGAAGCTCTGCGTGGCCAGGGCCAACCTGGCTCCTCCCTACATCTCATCTCTCCACCCTAACAGGTCATTTGGACTCCTCTCACTGCCTCCTTCCCCTTTCCCCAATACCACAGTCCTTGGAGTTGACTTACTCTCCTTTTGCTCAGCAAAGGCCCCTTCTTGCCGGGTGTCCATCGTTATTTCTCGAGGAAGATGTCAAGCAGATGTACTGTTGGTCACACTTCGGTGACTTCCGCCACTGGACCGGGAATCCAAAGGGTGGGCGTACATGGCACCGCGTTGGCTCTTTCCCATAGACGATCGTGTGGGCGAGTCGCTCCCTTGTCAGAGCCTCGCTATCCTTTGGATGGCAACGCCAGGCCTCAATCAACCCAGGACTTCTTAAGCTGCAATGCCACACGTCCGCGGCGGGCAGAATTGGATTCCTGGGCTGTGTGAAAGTGCAGCTTTCTGAATGCATCTTGACTTTGTCTAAAACCTCAATGAACCTTTGCCTTGCCTTCAAAGATTTCACAAAATATGGACTGGATGTGATGGCCATGGACTTTCCCCGACAGGCAAACGGGACCAGGACACAAAAATGGGAAAGGATGCTGGAGTCAACCCATTTCTCCAGTTGTGCCAGGTCGAGGGAATACGTTCCAAGTCAAGGACTCTCCCAGAGCAGGATGGAAGCATCTGAGCAAGACTTTCCTTGACGGAAGGGATGTGGGGGAGGACAAGCACGTCAGTCAGGATGTGTCCCTGTTCCTTGACTTCCAGAAGACCCTGCAGGGAAGGAGTCTGTGTGTGGCATCATTCCATTTGGGCGTCCCTTTGCATAGTGCGGAAAAAGGTCCACATCCGGAAAAGGCGTGCTGGATGCCAAGCCTATTTCTGACGTCCCGAGGAGGAAACCATTTCCAGATGGCAAGGCTGTCAGAAGCCTTCCATCTTCACAAGAGAAAGGGAGGTTCCCACTTCTGCTGACTCAATCTTGACACATGCCCAAGTGGCACTTGACCTTATCTCTCAGCTGCACTTCCCAATGCTGTTTGCCTGAGGTGAGGGTCTGGTTGCCCGAAATTCAGCCAGAACACAGTCCAATCGATCTTTGTGGTCAGGCAGGCCCTGAGGGACACTTCCATACTGGACGCTCTTGACATCTGCAGGCAGGATGAGGTGAGCATTGACTGATTCAGGATCAAGAGTTCTATCCCTGGCCAGTCCCCTGCGCTCTTCTTTCTGGCCTGTGATGGGGACGGGGGCCCAGGCAGGGGAAGCCAGCTCTGCTTCTGGAAGCACTGAGTCCTCTCTCCTCTTCAAAGTAGGCGCCATGGCCTGGAGTGTTGGCAAGGGCACCTTGTCCAAATTCTCCTCGACTTCTCCTTGCTTTCCGTGTTCCAAGACGATTTCCCTCCAGTCACTGCATCCAATTCACGGGAATTCCTCAGTTGACGTCCACACGCGACTCCCTTGGCATTTCTGTCAAAGGATTCCCAGCTCTGCACGCGGGATCAAAGGAAGGCCACAGAAGGGAAATGGCAGGAGAATAGCAGCACGGATTCGTTTCACGAAACCACCTTCCTGAAAACGTCCGCATTCTCTTCCTGCGTCTGCAAGGTGTATTCAGTCAGTCCAGGCTTTGGCATTGTGGACTTCTCTAGCACTAGGGTCCTCCACAGAAGTGCCTCACTCAGCAGCATGAAGCAGGACTTCCCTTCAGCAAGAGGACAGAAATTGGGGAGGACCAAACTTGCCACCTGAAGCACATTAGCAGAATTTTTCTTTCGTTAATAGCTTCAAAAGGCTCCCTTTTCTCACCAGGATGGAAGATTAGGAATGCGCTGCATTTGCCATGGAAAGTCAATTCTTCACCTGGGAGGGGAAAATCGTTGACATTCCACTACGGGCTGAAGGAAAGTTTCGGGAAAGGAGAAGAGCTTCTGGCAGGGTCAGGGGAAAAGGGATTGTCTCCTGATCCCAGTCGGCGCCAGCGCCGTTAGAGGCAAAGGACCTCGGACTTCTTGGAGCTATTTCTTTCTTTACCCAGTTGTTTGTGTGTTTCTTTGTTTATTTGATCTTTGATTAAAATATTTTTTAAATATTTAATTTATTTTTATTTGAGATGATTTACCTTATTTTTATTTTTTATTTTTTTTTGGTAATTTAGTCGATCAAAATGTATTTATGTCTTCCTTTCCCCTGTAGCCCCCAATTCTCCAGAGGCCAGAATTGCACCTGAGGGCCGAACATCCACACATGCTTTCTTCTTCTCCATTCCCCTCCCAAGGTAATTGATAAGACTCGATGTCAGGGGCAGCGGCAGCAGCCTAGAGGCTGAGGTGTATGGGCAGAGCCCCCAAAGCCTTGGTCCCAGGGAAGTGGCTTGAGTGATCCTCAGTGTGAATCGAAGTCCTGGGAGCCGTCCTACTCCAAGTCTTGGAGCGCATCCGAGGAATATCGGTTCCATTTCCTCGGTCTCATGCCACTTCTTTCCTCATCAGGAAAACTACCATATTCGCCATCACACCCCCTGCTGCTCTCTGTGTCCCTGCTTCCTTCTTCCTGCTCAGGGGAGTCTTCACGCCAGCGATTTTCACTGTTTTCATCTTCCTCATCATCCTGATCTTCTTCCATTTCCTGTGCTGGATCATCTGCTTCCGCCTCGCACTTCTCACTCTAGGGCTGTCCCGAGAGTTGGCCTTGAGTCGATCTGGGAACAGCCATGTCCAGGTCCTTCAGGGCCTAAACATAGTCTTCTTCTTCATTGTCTAGGTGCTCTGCTACTTTTCCATCCTGGCAGATGGCCTGTGGCTCACGGCTCACCCTTAGTGATTTAGAGATGATCCCCTGTGGTTGAGAATCCTCGGGGCAGGGAGAAGGAATGGGCAGGGTGTGTTTCTGAGCAACCTGGTCCTGCCTGATATCACAGAGTTGGAATTGTTGCGCAGATGATGACGTGCCTCCTGTCTGTGACGTTCGTGTGGCAGCCTGAGAGTCTGGCTCGTCTGTATGAGGCCTGGCGGCAGCGGCCACAGCTGGCAGGGCTGCTTCTCCTTGCGCACAGGCGGCCCGGCGTTTGGAGAGCAGGTCACGGCGGTCCTCGTGCCGTGTCAGCAGCTTTGCCGTGAGGAGGTCGTCACGGATGCTGTGATGGCTTTCCAGAGAAGGAGTCAGGGCTCTGGTGGCCTTCTCTCTGCTCGTGCCTTTTCTGACATGCTTCCGAACAGGCTCATCCCGGGAGCGTCCCGTGGCTGCCAGCTTCAAGACGTTGTCCTGCAGGGAGCCCGTCGCCGCCCCCTGCGCCCCTCCTGGGACGCCCCGATTCCTGTACCTTTCCACGCCCGCATCAGCTCCTCGTCAGTATCCGCGCCACCATTCCATCTCAGCCAAGGCACCTTGGGCGCCACGCCCGCCTTCCTGCTCTTGGCACTCTTCTCTTCCACTTCCAAAGCCATTGGTGGCCCATCATGTGTCTCCTGGGGCAGCTTGGCCTTGCTCTCCTTCAGCCTGACTCGACTGGCTCTGGATTCCTCCTTCAGTCTTTGCCAAGAGAGCTGTTCTTCATCCTTTGGGATCTGGAGCATTTCCCCCCATTCAGAAAGAGTGGAGTGCATCCTGGTGTCCTCATCCTCCTGAAGGAGGCTCTCTCTTTCTCTCACTTGGCCCAAAGCCCTTTCCAACTCCTCTCCTTTGGTCGCTAAGGCAGTGCGAGCCTCCTGGAGCTTGGCCTTGCCCTTGCCAGGGGCTGTTTCCAAGGGAAGCACTTGGTGATCCTTGTGTTCTGGGCGTGATAAAGAGGAATCAGTGAGGACCCTCTGGTGTTCCTCACACAACTTCTCTTTCGCCCGTCTTCCCCACAGCTAGTGAGACTCACCATGCTGTGGCGCAAATGACGTCTGAGCACTGGACTGGTGAGGGCGAGATTTGGCAGGTTCCCGTTGGGATCCAAATCGCAGACTTGGCGAAGCCCTCGGCAGTGCGGACAAGTCATGCTTTCATAGGCCCCCTCCCTGCCCTGGAGAAGACACACTGCCCAAAAGCTGTGGCCACATTGGACAGTCACTGGGTCAGGGCAGTAGCCCAGGCACATCGAGCAAGTGAGCTCTGCCTTCAGATTTTCAAGTAGGGCTCTTGAGTCCATCTTCCTAGGATTCGGATTCCTTCCTTCCCAGAGCTCCCACTCAGGACAGAACAGAGAAGGCTAGCCCTTCTGCCAGAGCTCTGCCACCAACTGATACTGCCCCAGAGCTGGGGAGTTCTTGGGAGGAGGCCTGCCCTGCTTAGCCCCGCCCCTGACTCCACCCACCATCGCAGCAGAAGCTCTGCGTGGCCAGGGCCAACCTGGCTCCTCCCTACATCTCATCTCTCCACCCTAACAGGTCATTTGGACTCCTCTCACTGCCTCCTTCCCCTTTCCCCAATACCACAGTCCTTGGAGTTGACTTACTCTCCTTTTGCTCAGCAAAGGCCCCTTCTTGCCGGGTGTCCATCATTATTGCTCGAGGAAGATGTCAAGCAGATGTACTGTTGGTCACACTTCGGTGACTTCCGCCACTGGACCGGGAATCCAAAGGGTGGGCGTACATGGCACCGCGTTCGCTCTTTCCCATAGACGATCGTGTGGGCGAGTCGCTCCCTTGTCAGAGCCTCGCTATCCTTTGGATGGCAACGCCAGGCCTCAATCAACCCAGGACTTCTTAAGCTGCAATGCCACACGTCCGCGGCGGGCAGAATTGGATTCCTGGGCTGTGTGAAAGTGCAGCTTTCTGAATGCATCTTGACTTTGTCTAAAACCTCAATGAACCTTTGCCTTGCCTTCAAAGATTTCACAAAATATGGACTGGATGTGATGGCCATGGACTTTCCCCGACAGGCAAACGGGACCAGGACACAAAAATGGGAAAGGATGCTGGAGTCAACCCATTTCTCCAGTTGTGCCAGGTCGAGGGAATACGTTCCAAGTCAAGGACTCTCCCAGAGCAGGATGGAAGCATCTGAGCAAGACTTTCCTTGACGGAAGGGATGTGGGGGAGGACAAGCACGTCAGTCAGGATGTGTCCCTGTTCCTTGACTTCCAGAAGACCCTGCAGGGAAGGAGTCTGTGTGTGGCATCATTCCATTTGGGCGTCCCTTTGCATAGTGCGGAAAAAGGTCCACATCCGGAAAAGGCGTGCTGGATGCCAAGCCTATTTCTGACGTCCCGAGGAGGAAACCATTTCCAGATGGCAAGGCTGTCAGAAGCCTTCCATCTTCACAAGAGAAAGGGAGGTTCCCACTTCTGCTGACTCAATCTTGACACATGCCCAAGTGGCACTTGACCTTATCTCTCAGCTGCACTTCCCAATGCTGTTTGCCTGAGGTGAGGGTCTGGTTGCCCGAAATTCAGCCAGAACACAGTCCAATCGATCTTTGTGGTCAGGCAGGCCCTGAGGGACACTTCCATACTGGACGCTCTTGACATCTGCAGGCAGGATGAGGTGAGCATTGACTGATTCAGGATCAAGAGTTCTATCCCTGGCCAGTCCCCTGCGCTCTTCTTTCTGGCCTGTGATGGGGACGGGGGCCCAGGCAGGGGAAGCCAGCTCTGGGCTCTGGAAGCACTGAGTCCTCTCTCCTCTTCAAAGTAGGCGCCATGGCCTGGAGTGTTGGCAAGGGCACCTTGTCCAAATTCTCCTCGACTTCTCCTTGCTTTCCGTGTTCCAAGACGATTTCCCTCCAGTCACTGCATCCAATTCACGGGAATTCCTCAGTTGACGTCCACACGCGACTCCCTTGGCATTTCTGTCAAAGGATTCCCAGCTCTGCACGCGGGATCAAAGGAAGGCCACAGAAGGGAAATGGCAGGAGAATAGCAGCACGGATTCGTTTCACGAAACCACCTTCCTGAAAACGTCCGCATTCTCTTCCTGCGTCTGCAAGGTGTATTCAGTCAGTCCAGGCTTTGGCATTGTGGACTTCTCTAGCACTAGGGTCCTCCACAGAAGTGCCTCACTCAGCAGCATGAAGCAGGACTTCCCTTCAGCAAGAGGACAGAAATTGGGGAGGACCAAACTTGCCACCTGAAGCACGTTAGCAGAATTTTTCTTTCGTTAATAGCTTCAAAAGGCTCCCTTTTCTCACCAGGATGGAAGATTAGGAATGCGCTGCATTTGCCATGGAAAGTCAATTCTTCACCTGGGAGGGGAAAATCGTTGACATTCCACTACGGGCTGAAGGAAAGTTTCGGGAAAGGAGAAGAGCTTCTGGCAGGGTCAGGGGAAAAGGGATTGTCTCCTGATCCCAGTCTGCGCCAGCGCCGTTAGAGGCAAAGGACCTCGGACTTCTTGGAGCTATTTCTTTCTTTACCCAGTTGTTTGTGTGTTTCTTTGTTTATTTGATCTTTGATTAAAATATTTTTTAAATATTTAATTTATTTTTATTTGAGATGATTTACCTTATTTTTATTTTTTTATTTTTTGGTAATTTAGTCGATCAAAATGTATTTATGTCTTCCTTTCCCCTGTAGCCCCCAATTCTCCAGAGGCCAGAATTGCACCTGAGGGCCGAACATCCACACATGCTTTCTTCTTCTCCATTCCCCTCCCAAGGTAATTGATAAGACTCGATGTCAGGGGCAGCGGCAGCAGCCTAGAGGCTGAGGTGTATGGGCAGAGCCCCCAAAGCCTTGGTCCCAGGGAAGTGGCTTGAGTGATCCTCAGTGTGAATCGAAGTCCTGGGAGCCGTCCTACTCCAAGTCTTGGAGCGCATCCGAGGAATATCGGTTCCATTTCCTCGGTCTCATGCCACTTCTTTCCTCATCAGGAAAACTACCATATTCGCCATCACACCCCCTGCTGCTCTCTGTGTCCCTGCTTCCTTCTTCCTGCTCAGGGGAGTCTTCACGCCAGCGATTTTCACTGTTTTCATCTTCCTCATCATCCTGATCTTCTTCCATTTCCTGTGCTGGATCATCTGCTTCCGCCTCGCACTTCTCACTCTAGGGCTGTCCCGAGAGTTGGCCTTGAGTCGATCTGGGAACAGCCATGTCCAGGTCCTTCAGGGCCTAAACATAGTCTTCTTCTTCATTGTCTAGGTGCTCTGCTACTTTTCCATCCTGGCAGATGGCCTGTGGCTCACGGCTCACCCTTAGTGATTTAGAGATGATCCCCTGTGGTTGAGAATCCTCGGGGCAGGGAGAAGGAATGGGCAGGGTGTGTTTCTGAGCAACCTGGTCCTGCCTGATATCACAGAGTTGGAATTGTTGCGCAGATGATGACGTGCCTCCTGTCTGTGACGTTCGTGTGGCAGCCTGAGAGTCTGGCTCGTCTGTATGAGGCCTGGCGGCAGCGGCCACAGCTGGCAGGGCTGCTTCTCCTTGCGCACAGGCGGCCCGGCGTTTGGAGAGCAGGTCACGGCGGTCCTCGTGCCGTGTCAGCAGCTTTGCCGTGAGGAGGTCGTCACGGATGCTGTGATGGCTTTCCAGAGAAGGAGTCAGGGCTCTGGTGGCCTTCTCTCTGCTCGTGCCTTTTCTGACATGCTTCCGAACAGGCTCATCCCGGGAGCGTCCCGTGGCTGCCAGCTTCAAGACGTTGTCCTGCAGGGAGCCCGTCGCCGCCCCCTGCGCCCCTCCTGGGACGCCCCGATTCCTGTACCTTTCCACGCCCGCATCAGCTCCTCGTCAGTATCCGCGCCACCATTCCATCTCAGCCAAGGCACCTTGGGCGCCACGCCCGCCTTCCTGCTCTTGGCACTCTTCTCTTCCACTTCCAAAGCCATTGGTGGCCCATCATGTGTCTCCTGGGGCAGCTTGGCCTTGCTCTCCTTCAGCCTGACTCGACTGGCTCTGGATTCCTCCTTCAGTCTTTGCCAAGAGAGCTGTTCTTCATCCTTTGGGATCTGGAGCATTTCCCCCCATTCAGAAAGAGTAGAGTGCATCCTGGTGTCCTCATCCTCCTGAAGGAGGCTCTCTCTTTCTCTCACTTGGCCCAAAGCCCTTTCCAACTCCTCTCCTTTGGTCGCTAAGGCAGTGCGAGCCTCCTGGAGCTTGGCCTTGCCCTTGCCAGGGGCTGTTTCCAAGGGAAGCACTTGGTGATCCTTGTGTTCTGGGCGTGATAAAGAGGAATCAGTGAGGACCCTCTGGTGTTCCTCACACAACTTCTCTTTCGCCCGTCTTCCCCACAGCTAGTGAGACTCACCATGCTGTGGCGCAAATGACGTCTGAGCACTGGACTGGTGAGGGCGAGATTTGGCAGGTTCCCGTTGGGATCCAAATCGCAGACTTGGCGAAGCCCTCGGCAGTGCGGACAAGTCATGCTTTCATAGGCCCCCTCCCTGCCCTGGAGAAGACACACTGCCCAAAAGCTGTGGCCACATTGGACAGTCACTGGGTCAGGGCAGTAGCCCAGGCACATCGAGCAAGTGAGCTCTGCCTTCAGATTTTCAAGTAGGGCTCTTGAGTCCATCTTCCTAGGATTCGGATTCCTTCCTTCCCAGAGCTCCCACTCAGGACAGAACAGAGAAGGCTAGCCCTTCTGCCAGAGCTCTGCCACCAACTGATACTGCCCCAGAGCTGGGGAGTTCTTGGGAGGAGGCCTGCCCTGCTTAGCCCCGCCCCTGACTCCACCCACCATCGCAGCAGAAGCTCTGCGTGGCCAGGGCCAACCTGGCTCCTCCCTACATCTCATCTCTCCACCCTAACAGGTCATTTGGACTCCTCTCACTGCCTCCTTCCCCTTTCCCCAATACCACAGTCCTTGGAGTTGACTTACTCTCCTTTTGCTCAGCAAAGGCCCCTTCTTGCCGGGTGTCCATCATTATTGCTCGAGGAAGATGTCAAGCAGATGTACTGTTGGTCACACTTCGGTGACTTCCGCCACTGGACCGGGAATCCAAAGGGTGGGCGTACATGGCACCGCGTTCGCTCTTTCCCATAGACGATCGTGTGGGCGAGTCGCTCCCTTGTCAGAGCCTCGCTATCCTTTGGATGGCAACGCCAGGCCTCAATCAACCCAGGACTTCTTAAGCTGCAATGCCACACGTCCGCGGCGGGCAGAATTGGATTCCTGGGCTGTGTGAAAGTGCAGCTTTCTGAATGCATCTTGACTTTGTCTAAAACCTCAATGAACCTTTGCCTTGCCTTCAAAGATTTCACAAAATATGGACTGGATGTGATGGCCATGGACTTTCCCCGACAGGCAAACGGGACCAGGACACAAAAATGGGAAAGGATGCTGGAGTCAACCCATTTCTCCAGTTGTGCCAGGTCGAGGGAATACGTTCCAAGTCAAGGACTCTCCCAGAGCAGGATGGAAGCATCTGAGCAAGACTTTCCTTGACGGAAGGGATGTGGGGGAGGACAAGCACGTCAGTCAGGATGTGTCCCTGTTCCTTGACTTCCAGAAGACCCTGCAGGGAAGGAGTCTGTGTGTGGCATCATTCCATTTGGGCGTCCCTTTGCATAGTGCGGAAAAAGGTCCACATCCGGAAAAGGCGTGCTGGATGCCAAGCCTATTTCTGACGTCCCGAGGAGGAAACCATTTCCAGATGGCAAGGCTGTCAGAAGCCTTCCATCTTCACAAGAGAAAGGGAGGTTCCCACTTCTGCTGACTCAATCTTGACACATGCCCAAGTGGCACTTGACCTTATCTCTCAGCTGCACTTCCCAATGCTGTTTGCCTGAGGTGAGGGTCTGGTTGCCCGAAATTCAGCCAGAACACAGTCCAATCGATCTTTGTGGTCAGGCAGGCCCTGAGGGACACTTCCATACTGGACGCTCTTGACATCTGCAGGCAGGATGAGGTGAGCATTGACTGATTCAGGATCAAGAGTTCTATCCCTGGCCAGTCCCCTGCGCTCTTCTTTCTGGCCTGTGATGGGGACGGGGGCCCAGGCAGGGGAAGCCAGCACTACTTCTGGAAGCACTGAGTCCTCTCTCCTCTTCAAAGTAGGCGCCATGGCCTGGAGTGTTGGCAAGGGCACCTTGTCCAAATTCTCCTCGACTTCTCCTTGCTTTCCGTGTTCCAAGACGATTTCCCTCCAGTCACTGCATCCAATTCACGGGAATTCCTCAGTTGACGTCCACACGCGACTCCCTTGGCATTTCTGTCAAAGGATTCCCAGCTCTGCACGCGGGATCAAAGGAAGGCCACAGAAGGGAAATGGCAGGAGAATAGCAGCACGGATTCGTTTCACGAAACCACCTTCCTGAAAACGTCCGCATTCTCTTCCTGCGTCTGCAAGGTGTATTCAGTCAGTCCAGGCTTTGGCATTGTGGACTTCTCTAGCACTAGGGTCCTCCACAGAAGTGCCTCACTCAGCAGCATGAAGCAGGACTTCCCTTCAGCAAGAGGACAGAAATTGAGGAGGACCAAACTTGCCACCTGAAGCACGTTAGCAGAATTTTTCTTTCGTTAATAGCTTCAAAAGGCTCCCTTTTCTCACCAGGATGGAAGATTAGGAATGCGCTGCATTTGCCATGGAAAGTCAATTCTTCACCTGGGAGGGGAAAATCGTTGACATTCCACTACGGGCTGAAGGAAAGTTTCGGGAAAGGAGAAGAGCTTCTGGCAGGGTCAGGGGAAAAGGGATTGTCTCCTGATCCCAGTGGGCGCCAGCGCCGTTAGAGGCAAAGGACCTCGGACTTCTTGGAGCTATTTCTTTCTTTACCCAGTTGTTTGTGTGTTTCTTTGTTTATTTGATCTTTGATTAAAATATTTTTTAAATATTTAATTTATTTTTATTTGAGATGATTTACCTTATTTTTATTTATTTTTTTTTTTTGGTAATTTAGTCGATCAAAATGTATTTATGTCTTCCTTTCCCCTGTAGCCCCCAATTCTCCAGAGGCCAGAATTGCACCTGAGGGCCGAACATCCACACATGCTTTCTTCTTCTCCATTCCCCTCCCAAGGTAATTGATAAGACTCGATGTCAGGGGCAGCGGCAGCAGCCTAGAGGCTGAGGTGTATGGGCAGAGCCCCCAAAGCCTTGGTCCCAGGGAAGTGGCTTGAGTGATCCTCAGTGTGAATCGAAGTCCTGGGAGCCGTCCTACTCCAAGTCTTGGAGCGCATCCGAGGAATATCGGTTCCATTTCCTCGGTCTCATGCCACTTCTTTCCTCATCAGGAAAACTACCATATTCGCCATCACACCCCCTGCTGCTCTCTGTGTCCCTGCTTCCTTCTTCCTGCTCAGGGGAGTCTTCACGCCAGCGATTTTCACTGTTTTCATCTTCCTCATCATCCTGATCTTCTTCCATTTCCTGTGCTGGATCATCTGCTTCCGCCTCGCACTTCTGACTCTAGGGCTGTCCCGAGAGTTGGCCTTGAGTCGATCTGGGAACAGCCATGTCCAGGTCCTTCAGGGCCTAAACATAGTCTTCTTCTTCATTGTCTAGGTGCTCTGCTACTTTTCCATCCTGGCAGATGGCCTGTGGCTCACGGCTCACCCTTAGTGATTTAGAGATGATCCCCTGTGGTTGAGAATCCTCGGGGCAGGGAGAAGGAATGGGCAGGGTGTGTTTCTGAGCAACCTGGTCCTGCCTGATATCACAGAGTTGGAATTGTTGCGCAGATGATGACGTGCCTCCTGTCTGTGACGTTCGTGTGGCAGCCTGAGAGTCTGGCTCGTCTGTATGAGGCCTGGCGGCAGCGGCCACAGCTGGCAGGGCTGCTTCTCCTTGCGCACAGGCGGCCCGGCGTTTGGAGAGCAGGTCACGGCGGTCCTCGTGCCGTGTCAGCAGCTTTGCCGTGAGGAGGTCGTCACGGATGCTGTGATGGCTTTCCAGAGAAGGAGTCAGGGCTCTGGTGGCCTTCTCTCTGCTCGTGCCTTTTCTGACATGCTTCCGAACAGGCTCATCCCGGGAGCGTCCCGTGGCTGCCAGCTTCAAGACGTTGTCCTGCAGGGAGCCCGTCGCCGCCCCCTGCGCCCCTCCTGGGATGCCCCGATTCCTGTACCTTTCCACGCCCGCACCAGCTCCTCGTCAGTATCCGCGCCACCATTCCATCTCAGCCAAGGCACCTTGGGCGCCACACCCGCCTTCCTGCTCTTGGCACTCTTCTCTTCCACTTCCAAAGCCATTGGTGGCCCATGATGAGTGTCCTGGGGCAGCTTGGCCTTGCTCTCCTTCAGCCTGACACGATTGGCTCTGGATTCCTCCTTCAGTCTTTGCCAAGAGAGCTGTTCTTCATCCTTTGGGATCTGGAGCATTTCCCCCCATTCAGAAAGAGTGGAGTGCATCCCGGTGTCCTCATCCTCCTGAAGGAGGCTCTCTCTTTCTCTCACTTGGCCCAAAGCCCTTTCCAACTCCTCTCCTTTGGTCGCTAAGGCAGTGCGAGCCTCCTGGAGCTTGGCCTTGCCCTTGCCAGGGGCTGTTTCCAAGGGAAGCACTTGGTGATCCTTGTGTTCTGGGTGTGATAAAGAGGAATCAGTGAGGACCCTCTGGTGTTCCTCACACAACTTCTCTTTCGCCCGTCTTCCCCACAGCTAGTGAGACTCACCATGCTGTGGAGCAAATGACGTCTGAGCACTGGACTGGTGAGGGCGAGATTTGGCAGGTTCCCGTTGGGCCCCAAATCGCAGACTTGGCGAAGCCCTCGGCAGTGCGGACAAGTCACGCTTTCATAGGCCCCCTCCCTGCCCTGGAGAAGACACACTGCCCAAAAGCTGTGGCCACATTGGACAGTCACTGGGTCAGGGCAGTAGCCCAGGCACATCGAGCAAGTGAGCTCTGCCTTCAGATTTTCAAGTAGGGCTCTTGAGTCCATCTTCCTAGGATTCGGATTCCTTCCTTCCCAGAGCTCCCACTCAGGACAGAACAGAGAAGGCTAGCCCTTCTGCCAGAGCTCTGCCACCAACTGATACTGCCCCAGAGCTGGGGAGTTCTTGGGAGGAGGCCTGCCCTGCTTAGCCCCGCCCCTGACTCCACCCACCATCGCAGCAGAAGCTCTGCGTGGCCAGGGCCAACCTGGCTCCTCCCTACATCTCATCTCTCCACCCTAACAGGTCATTTGGACTCCTCTCACTGCCTCCTTCCCCTTTCCCCAATACCACAGTCCTTGGAGTTGACTTACTCTCCTTTTGCTCAGCAAAGGCCCCTTCTTGCCGGGTGTCCATCATTATTGCTCGAGGAAGATGTCAAGCAGATGTACTGTTGGTCACACTTCGGTGACTTCCGCCACTGGACCGGGAATCCAAAGGGTGGGCGTACATGGCACCGCGTTGGCTCTTTCCCATAGACGATCGTGTGGGCGAGTCGCTCCCTTGTCAGAGCCTCGCTATCCTTTGGATGGCAACGCCAGGCCTCAATCAACCCAGGACTTCTTAAGCTGCAATGCCACACGTCCGCGGCGGGCAGAATTGGATTCCTGGGCTGTGTGAAAGTGCAGCTTTCTGAATGCATCTTGACTTTGTCTAAAACCTCAATGAACCTTTGCCTTGCCTTCAAAGATTTCACAAAATATGGACTGGATGTGATGGCCATGGACTTTCCCCGACAGGCAAACGGGACCAGGACACAAAAATGGGAAAGGATGCTGGAGTCAACCCATTTCTCCAGTTGTGCCAGGTCGAGGGAATACGTTCCAAGTCAAGGACTCTCCCAGAGCAGGATGGAAGCATCTGAGCAAGACTTTCCTTGACGGAAGGGATGTGGGGGAGGACAAGCACGTCAGTCAGGATGTGTCCCTGTTCCTTGACTTCCAGAAGACCCTGCAGGGAAGGAGTCTGTGTGTGGCATCATTCCATTTGGGCGTCCCTTTGCATAGTGCGGAAAAAGGTCCACATCCGGAAAAGGCGTGCTGGATGCCAAGCCTATTTCTGACGTCCCGAGGAGGAAACCATTTCCAGATGGCAAGGCTGTCAGAAGCCTTCCATCTTCACAAGAGAAAGGGAGGTTCCCACTTCTGCTGACTCAATCTTGACACATGCCCAAGTGACACTTGACCTTATCTCTCAGCTGCACTTCCCAATGCTGTTTGCCTGAGGTGAGGGTCTGGTTGCCCGAAATTCAGCCAGAACACAGTCCAATCGATCTTTGTGGTCAGGCAGGCCCTGAGGGACACTTCCATACTGGACGCTCTTGACATCTGCAGGCAGGATGAGGTGAGCATTGACTGATTCAGGATCAAGAGTTCTATCCCTGGCCAGTCCCCTGCGCTCTTCTTTCTGGCCTGTGATGGGGACGGGGGCCCAGGCAGGGGAAGCCAGCTCTGCTTCTGGAAGCACTGAGTCCTCTCTCCTCTTCAAAGTAGGCGCCATGGCCTGGAGTGTTGGCAAGGGCACCTTGTCCAAATTCTCCTCGACTTCTCCTTGCTTTCCGTGTTCCAAGACGATTTCCCTCCAGTCACTGCATCCAATTCACGGGAATTCCTCAGTTGACGTCCACACGCGACTCCCTTGGCATTTCTGTCAAAGGATTCCCAGCTCTGCACGCGGGATCAAAGGAAGGCCACAGAAGGGAAATGGCAGGAGAATAGCAGCACGGATTCGTTTCACGAAACCACCTTCCTGAAAACGTCCGCATTCTCTTCCTGCGTCTGCAAGGTGTATTCAGTCAGTCCAGGCTTTGGCATTGTGGACTTCTCTAGCACTAGGGTCCTCCACAGAAGTGCCTCACTCAGCAGCATGAAGCAGGACTTCCCTTCAGCAAGAGGACAGAAATTGGGGAGGACCAAACTTGCCACCTGAAGCACATTAGCAGAATTTTTCTTTCGTTAATAGCTTCAAAAGGCTCCCTTTTCTCACCAGGATGGAAGATTAGGAATGCGCTGCATTTGCCATGGAAAGTCAATTCTTCACCTGGGAGGGGAAAATCGTTGACATTCCACTACGGGCTGAAGGAAAGTTTCGGGAAAGGAGAAGAGCTTCTGGCAGGGTCAGGGGAAAAGGGATTGTCTCCTGATCCCAGTGGGCGCCAGCGCCGTTAGAGGCAAAGGACCTCGGACTTCTTGGAGCTATTTCTTTCTTTACCCAGTTGTTTGTGTGTTTCTTTGTTTATTTGATCTTTGATTAAAATATTTTTTAAATATTTAATTTATTTTTATTTGAGATGATTTACCTTATTTTTATTTATTTTTTTTTTTTTGGTAATTTAGTCGATCAAAATGTATTTATGTCTTCCTTTCCCCTGTAGCCCCCAATTCTCCAGAGGCCAGAATTGCACCTGAGGGCCGAACATCCACACATGCTTTCTTCTTCTCCATTCCCCTCCCAAGGTAATTGATAAGACTCGATGTCAGGGGCAGCGGCAGCAGCCTAGAGGCTGAGGTGTATGGGCAGAGCCCCCAAAGCCTTCGTCCCAGGGAAGTGGCTTGAGTGATCCTCAGTGTGAATCGAAGTCCTGGGAGCCGTCCTACTCCAAGTCTTGGAGCGCATCCGAGGAATATCGGTTCCATTTCCTCGGTCTCATGCCACTTCTTTCCTCATCAGGAAAACTACCATATTCGCCATCACACCCCCTGCTGCTCTCTGTGTCCCTGCTTCCTTCTTCCTGCTCAGGGGAGTCGTCACGCCAGCGATTTTCACTCTTTTCATCTTCCTCATCATCCTGATCTTCTTCCATTTCCTGTGCTGGATCATCTGCTTCCGCCTCGCACTTCTGACTCTAGGGCTGTCCCGAGAGTTGGCCTTGAGTCGATCTGGGAACAGCCATGTCCAGGTCCTTCAGGGCCTAAACATAGTCTTCTTCTTCATTGTCTAGGTGCTCTGCTACTTTTCCATCCTGGCAGATGGCCTGTGGCTCACGGCTCACCCTTAGTGATTTAGAGATGATCCCCTGTGGTTGAGAATCCTCGGGGCAGGGAGAAGGAATGGGCAGGGTGTGTTTCTGAGCAACCTGGTCCTGCCTGATATCACAGAGTTGGAATTGTTGCGCAGATGATGACGTGCCTCCTGTCTGTGACGTTCGTGTGGCAGCCTGAGAGTCTGGCTCGTCTGTATGAGGCCTGGCGGCAGCGGCCACAGCTGGCAGGGCTGCTTCTCCTTGCGCACAGGCGGCCCGGCGTTTGGAGAGCAGGCCACGGCGGTCCTCGTGCCGTGTCAGCAGCTTTGCCGTGAGGAGGTCGTCACGGATGCTGTGATGGCTTTCCAGAGAAGGAGTCAGGGCTCTGGTGGCCTTCTCTCTGCTCGTGCCTTTTCTGACATGCTTCCGAACAGGCTCATCCCGGGAGCGTCCCGTGGCTGCCAGCTTCAAGACGTTGTCCTGCAGGGAGCCCGTCGCCGCCCCCTGCGCCCCTCCTGGGATGCCCCGATTCCTGTACCTTTCCACGCCCGCACCAGCTCCTCGTCAGTATCCGCGCCACCATTCCATCTCAGCCAAGGCACCTTGGGCGCCACACCCGCCTTCCTGCTCTTGGCACTCTTCTCTTCCACTTCCAAAGCCATTGGTGGCCCATGATGAGTGTCCTGGGGCAGCTTGGCCTTGCTCTCCTTCAGCCTGACACGATTGGCTCTGGATTCCTCCTTCAGTCTTTGCCAAGAGAGCTGTTCTTCATCCTTTGGGATCTGGAGCATTTCCCCCCATTCAGAAAGAGTGGAGTGCATCCCGGTGTCCTCATCCTCCTGAAGGAGGCTCTCTCTTTCTCTCACTTGGCCCAAAGCCCTTTCCAACTCCTCTCCTTTGGTCGCTAAGGCAGTGCGAGCCTCCTGGAGCTTGGCCTTGCCCTTGCCAGGGGCTGTTTCCAAGGGAAGCACTTGGTGATCCTTGTGTTCTGGGTGTGATAAAGAGGAATCAGTGAGGACCCTCTGGTGTTCCTCACACAACTTCTCTTTCGCCCGTCTTCCCCACAGCTAGTGAGACTCACCACGCTGTGGAGCAATTGACGTCTGAGCACTGGACTGGTGAGGGCGAGATTTGGCAGGTTCCCGTTGGGCCCCAAATCGCAGACTTGGCGAAGCCCTCGGCAGTGCGGACAAGTCACGCTTTCATAGGCCCCCTCCCTGCCCTGGAGAAGACACACTGCCCAAAAGCTGTGGCCACATTGGACAGTCACTGGGTCAGGGCAGTAGCCCAGGCACATCGAGCAAGTGAGCTCTGCCTTCAGATTTTCAAGTAGGGCTCTTGAGTCCATCTTCCTAGGATTCGGATTCCTTCCTTCCCAGAGCTCCCACTCAGGACAGAACAGAGAAGGCTAGCCCTTCTGCTAGAGCTCTGCCACCAACTGATACTGCCCCAGAGCTGGGGAGTTCTTGGGAGGAGGCCTGCCCTGCTTAGCCCCGCCCCTGACTCCACCCACCATCGCAGCAGAAGCTCTGCGTGGCCAGGGCCAACCTGGCTCCTCCCTACATCTCATCTCTCCACCCTAACAGGTCATTTGGACTCCTCTCACTGCCTCCTTCCCCTTTCCCCAATACCACAGTCCTTGGAGTTGACTTACTCTCCTTTTGCTCAGCAAAGGCCCCTTCTTGCCGGGTGTCCATCGTTATTGCTCGAGGAAGATGTCAAGCAGATGTACTGTTGGTCACACTTCGGTGACTTCCGCCACTGGACCGGGAATCCAAAGGGTGGGCGTACATGGCACCGCGTTGGCTCTTTCCCATAGACGATCGTGTGGGCGAGTCGCTCCCTTGTCAGAGCCTCGCTATCCTTTGGATGGCAACGCCAGGCCTCAATCAACCCAGGACTTCTTAAGCTGCAATGCCACACGTCCGCGGCGGGCAGAATTGGATTCCTGGGCTGTGTGAAAGTGCAGCTTTCTGAATGCATCTTGACTTTGTCTAAAACCTCAATGAACCTTTGCCTTGCCTTCAAAGATTTCACAAAATATGGACTGGATCTGATGGCCATGGACTTTCCCCGACAGGCAAACGGGACCAGGACACAAAAATGGGAAAGGATGCTGGAGTCAACCCATTTCTCCAGTTGTGCCAGGTCGAGGGAATACGTTCCAAGTCAAGGACTCTCCCAGAGCAGGATGGAAGCATCTGAGCAAGACTTTCCTTGACGGAAGGGATGTGGGGGAGGACAAGCACGTCAGTCAGGATGTGTCCCTGTTCCTTGACTTCCAGAAGACCCTGCAGGGAAGGAGTCTGTGTGTGGCATCATTCCATTTGGGCGTCCCTTTGCATAGTGTGGAAAAAGGTCCACATCCGGAAAAGGCGTGCTGGATGCCAAGCCTATTTCTGACGTCCCGAGGAGGAAACCATTTCCAGATGGCAAGGCTGTCAGAAGCCTTCCATCTTCACAAGAGAAAGGGAGGTTCCCACTTCTGCTGACTCAATCTTGACACATGCCCAAGTGGCACTTGACCTTATCTCTCAGCTGCACTTCCCAATGCTGTTTGCCTGAGGTGAGGGTCTGGTTGCCCGAAATTCAGCCAGAACACAGTCCAATCGATCTTTGTGGTCAGGCAGGCCCTGAGGGACACTTCCATACTGGACGCTCTTGACATCTGCAGGCAGGATGAGGTGAGCATTGACTGATTCAGGATCAAGAGTTCTATCCCTGGCCAGTCCCCTGCGCTCTTCTTTCTGGCCTGTGATGGGGACGGGGGCCCAGGCAGGGGAAGCCAGCTCTGGGCTCTGGAAGCACTGAGTCCTCTCTCCTCTTCAAAGTAGGCGCCATGGCCTGGAGTGTTGGCAAGGGCACCTTGTCCAAATTCTCCTCGACTTCTCCTTGCTTTCCGTGTTCCAAGACGATTTCCCTCCAGTCACTGCATCCAATTCACGGGAATTCCTCAGTTGACGTCCACACGTGACTCCCTTGGCATTTCTGTCAAAGGATTCCCAGCTCTGCACGCGGGATCAAAGGAAGGCCACAGAAGGGAAATGGCAGGAGAATAGCAGCACGGATTCGTTTCACGAAACCACCTTCCTGAAAACGTCCGCATTCTCTTCCTGCGTCTGCAAGGTGTATTCAGTCAGTCCAGGCTTTGGCATTGTGGACTTCTCTAGCACTAGGGTCCTCCACAGAAGTGCCTCACTCAGCAGCATGAAGCAGGACTTCCCTTCAGCAAGAGGACAGAAATTGGGGAGGACCCAACTTGCCACCTGAAGCACATTAGCAGAATTTTTCTTTCGTTAATAGCTTCAAAAGGCTCCCTTTTCTCACCAGGATGGAAGATTAGGAATGCGCTGCATTTGCCATGGAAAGTCAATTCTTCACCTGGGAGGGGAAAATCGTTGACATTCCACTACGGGCTGAAGGAAAGTTTCGGGAAAGGAGAAGAGCTTCTGGCAGGGTCAGGGGAAAAGGGATTGTCTCCTGATCCCAGTGGGCGCCAGCGCCGTTAGAGGCAAAGGACCTCGGACTTCTTGGAGCTATTTCTTTCTTTACCCAGTTGTTTGTGTGTTTCTTTGTTTATTTGATCTTTGATTAAAATATTTTTTAAATATTTAATTTATTTTTATTTGAGATGATTTACCTTATTTTTATTTTTTTTTTTTTGGTAATTTAGTCGATCAAAATGTATTTATGTCTTCCTTTCCCCTGTAGCCCCCAATTCTCCAGAGGCCAGAATTGCACCTGAGGGCCGAACATCCACACATGCTTTCTTCTTCTCCATTCCCCTCCCAAGGTAATTGATAAGACTCGATGTCAGGGGCAGCGGCAGCAGCCTAGAGGCTGAGGTGTATGGGCAGAGCCCCCAAAGCCTTGGTCCCAGGGAAGTGGCTTGAGTGATCCTCAGTGTGAATCGAAGTCCTGGGAGCCGTCCTACTCCAAGTCTTGGAGCGCATCCGAGGAATATCGGTTCCATTTCCTCGGTCTCATGCCACTTCTTTCCTCATCAGGAAAACTACCATATTCGCCATCACACCCCCTGCTGCTCTCTGTGTCCCTGCTTCCTTCTTCCTGCTCAGGGGAGTCGTCACGCCAGCGATTTTCACTCTTTTCATCTTCCTCATCATCCTGATCTTCTTCCATTTCGTGTGCTGGATCATCTGCTTCCGCCTCGCACTTCTGACTCTAGGGCTGTCCCGAGAGTTGGCCTTGAGTCGATCTGGGAACAGCCATGTCCAGGTCCTTCAGGGCCTAAACATAGTCTTCTTCTTCATTGTCTAGGTGCTCTGCTACTTTTCCATCCTGGCAGATGGCCTGTGGCTCACGGCTCACCCTTAGTGATTTAGAGATGATCCCCTGTGGTTGAGAATCCTCGGGGCAGGGAGAAGGAATGGGCAGGGTGTGTTTCTGAGCAACCTGGTCCTGCCTGATATCACAGAGTTGGAATTGTTGCGCAGATGATGACGTGCCTCCTCTCTGTGACGTTCGTGTGGCAGCCTGAGAGTCTGGCTCGTCTGTATGAGGCCTGGCGGCAGCGGCCACAGCTGGCAGGGCTGCTTCTCCTTGCGCACAGGCGGCCCGGCGTTTGGAGAGCAGGCCACGGCGGTCCTCGTGCCGTGTCAGCAGCTTTGCCGTGAGGAGGTCGTCACGGATGCTGTGATGGCTTTCCAGAGAAGGAGTCAGGGCTCTGGTGGCCTTCTCTCTGCTCGTGCCTTTTCTGACATGCTTCCGAACAGGCTCATCCCGGGAGCGTCCCGTGGCTGCCAGCTTCAAGACGTTGTCCTGCAGGGAGCCCGTCGCCGCCCCCTGCGCCCCTCCTGGGATGCCCCGATTCCTGTACCTTTCCACGCCCGCACCAGCTCCTCGTCAGTATCCGCGCCACCATTCCATCTCAGCCAAGGCACCTTGGGCGCCACACCCGCCTTCCTGCTCTTGGCACTCTTCTCTTCCACTTCCAAAGCCATTGGTGGCCCATGATGAGTGTCCTGGGGCAGCTTGGCCTTGCTCTCCTTCAGCCTGACACGATTGGCTCTGGATTCCTCCTTCAGTCTTTGCCAAGAGAGCTGTTCTTCATCCTTTGGGATCTGGAGCATTTCCCCCCATTCAGAAAGAGTGGAGTGCATCCCGGTGTCCTCATCCTCCTGAAGGAGGCTCTCTCTTTCTCTCACTTGGCCCAAAGCCCTTTCCAACTCCTCTCCTTTGGTCGCTAAGGCAGTGCGAGCCTCCTGGAGCTTGGCCTTGCCCTTGCCAGGGGCTGTTTCCAAGGGAAGCACTTGGTGATCCTTGTGTTCTGGGTGTGATAAAGAGGAATCAGTGAGGACCCTCTGGTGTTCCTCACACAACTTCTCTTTCGCCCGTCTTCCCCACAGCTAGTGAGACTCACCACGCTGTGGAGCAATTGACGTCTGAGCACTGGACTGGTGAGGGCGAGATTTGGCAGGTTCCCGTTGGGCCCCAAATCGCAGACTTGGCGAAGCCCTCGGCAGTGCGGACAAGTCACGCTTTCATAGGCCCCCTCCCTGCCCTGGAGAAGACACACTGCCCAAAAGCTGTGGCCACATTGGACAGTCACTGGGTCAGGGCAGTAGCCCAGGCACATCGAGCAAGTGAGCTCTGCCTTCAGATTTTCAAGTAGGGCTCTTGAGTCCATCTTCCTAGGATTCGGATTCCTTCCTTCCCAGAGCTCCCACTCAGGACAGAACAGAGAAGGCTAGCCCTTCTGCTAGAGCTCTGCCACCAACTGATACTGCCCCAGAGCTGGGGAGTTCTTGGGAGGAGGCCTGCCCTGCTTAGCCCCGCCCCTGACTCCACCCACCATCGCAGCAGAAGCTCTGCGTGGCCAGGGCCAACCTGGCTCCTCCCTACATCTCATCTCTCCACCCTAACAGGTCATTTGGACTCCTCTCACTGCCTCCTTCCCCTTTCCCCAATACCACAGTCCTTGGAGTTGACTTACTCTCCTTTTGCTCAGCAAAGGCCCCTTCTTGCCGGGTGTCCATCGTTATTGCTCGAGGAAGATGTCAAGCAGATGTACTGTTGGTCACACTTCGGTGACTTCCGCCACTGGACCGGGAATCCAAAGGGTGGGCGTACATGGCACCGCGTTGGCTCTTTCCCATAGACGATCGTGTGGGCGAGTCGCTCCCTTGTCAGAGCCTCGCTATCCTTTGGATGGCAACGCCAGGCCTCAATCAACCCAGGACTTCTTAAGCTGCAATGCCACACGTCCGCGGCGGGCAGAATTGGATTCCTGGGCTGTGTGAAAGTGCAGCTTTCTGAATGCATCTTGACTTTGTCTAAAACCTCAATGAACCTTTGCCTTGCCTTCAAAGATTTCACAAAATATGGACTGGATCTGATGGCCATGGACTTTCCCCGACAGGCAAACGGGACCAGGACACAAAAATGGGAAAGGATGCTGGAGTCAACCCATTTCTCCAGTTGTGCCAGGTCGAGGGAATACGTTCCAAGTCAAGGACTCTCCCAGAGCAGGATGGAAGCATCTGAGCAAGACTTTCCTTGACGGAAGGGATGTGGGGGAGGACAAGCACGTCAGTCAGGATGTGTCCCTGTTCCTTGACTTCCAGAAGACCCTGCAGGGAAGGAGTCTGTGTGTGGCATCATTCCATTTGGGCGTCCCTTTGCATAGTGCGGAAAAAGGTCCACATCCGGAAAAGGCGTGCTGGATGCCAAGCCTATTTCTGACGTCCCGAGGAGGAAACCATTTCCAGATGGCAAGGCTGTCAGAAGCCTTCCATCTTCACAAGAGAAAGGGAGGTTCCCACTTCTGCTGACTCAATCTTGACACATGCCCAAGTGGCACTTGACCTTATCTCTCAGCTGCACTTCCCAATGCTGTTTGCCTGAGGTGAGGGTCTGGTTGCCCGAAATTCAGCCAGAACACAGTCCAATCGATCTTTGTGGTCAGGCAGGCCCTGAGGGACACTTCCATACTGGACGCTCTTGACATCTGCAGGCAGGATGAGGTGAGCATTGACTGATTCAGGATCAAGAGTTCTATCCCTGGCCAGTCCCCTGCGCTCTTCTTTCTGGCCTGTGATGGGGACGGGGGCCCAGGCAGGGGAAGCCAGCTCTGGGCTCTGGAAGCACTGAGTCCTCTCTCCTCTTCAAAGTAGGCGCCATGGCCTGGAGTGTTGGCAAGGGCACCTTGTCCAAATTCTCCTCGACTTCTCCTTGCTTTCCGTGTTCCAAGACGATTTCCCTCCAGTCACTGCATCCAATTCACGGGAATTCCTCAGTTGACGTCCACACGCGACTCCCTTGGCATTTCTGTCAAAGGATTCCCAGCTCTGCACGCGGGATCAAAGGAAGGCCACAGAAGGGAAATGGCAGGAGAATAGCAGCACGGATTCGTTTCACGAAACCACCTTCCTGAAAACGTCCGCATTCTCTTCCTGCGTCTGCAAGGTGTATTCAGTCAGTCCAGGCTTTGGCATTGTGGACTTCTCTAGCACTAGGGTCCTCCACAGAAGTGCCTCACTCAGCAGCATGAAGCAGGACTTCCCTTCAGCAAGAGGACAGAAATTGGGGAGGACCCAACTTGCCACCTGAAGCACATTAGCAGAATTTTTCTTTCGTTAATAGCTTCAAAAGGCTCCCTTTTCTCACCAGGATGGAAGATTAGGAATGCGCTGCATTTGCCATGGAAAGTCAATTCTTCACCTGGGAGGGGAAAATCGTTGACATTCCACTACGGGCTGAAGGAAAGTTTCGGGAAAGGAGAAGAGCTTCTGGCAGGGTCAGGGGAAAAGGGATTGTCTCCTGATCCCAGTCGGCGCCAGCGCCGTTAGAGGCAAAGGACCTCGGACTTCTTGGAGCTATTTCTTTCTTTACCCAGTTGTTTGTGTGTTTCTTTGTTTATTTGATCTTTGATTAAAATATTTTTTAAATATTTAATTTATTTTTATTTGAGATGATTTACCTTATTTTTATTTTTTTTTTTTTGGTAATTTAGTCGATCAAAATGTATTTATGTCTTCCTTTCCCCTGTAGCCCCCAATTCTCCAGAGGCCAGAATTGCACCTGAGGGCCGAACATCCACACATGCTTTCTTCTTCTCCATTCCCCTCCCAAGGTAATTGATAAGACTCGATGTCAGGGGCAGCGGCAGCAGCCTAGAGGCTGAGGTGTATGGGCAGAGCCCCCAAAGCCTTCGTCCCAGGGAAGTGGCTTGAGTGATCCTCAGTGTGAATCGAAGTCCTGGGAGCCGTCCTACTCCAAGTCTTGGAGCGCATCCGAGGAATATCGGTTCCATTTCCTCGGTCTCATGCCACTTCTTTCCTCATCAGGAAAACTACCATATTCGCCATCACACCCCCTGCTGCTCTCTGTGTCCCTGCTTCCTTCTTCCTGCTCAGGGGAGTCGTCACGCCAGCGATTTTCACTCTTTTCATCTTCCTCATCATCCTGATCTTCTTCCATTTCGTGTGCTGGATCATCTGCTTCCGCCTCGCACTTCTGACTCTAGGGCTGTCCCGAGAGTTGGCCTTGAGTCGATCTGGGAACAGCCATGTCCAGGTCCTTCAGGGCCTAAACATAGTCTTCTTCTTCATTGTCTAGGTGCTCTGCTACTTTTCCATCCTGGCAGATGGCCTGTGGCTCACGGCTCACCCTTAGTGATTTAGAGATGATCCCCTGTGGTTGAGAATCCTCGGGGCAGGGAGAAGGAATGGGCAGGGTGTGTTTCTGAGCAACCTGGTCCTGCCTGATATCACAGAGTTGGAATTGTTGCGCAGATGATGACGTGCCTCCTGTCTGTGACGTTCGTGTGGCAGCCTGAGAGTCTGGCTCGTCTGTATGAGGCCTGGCGGCAGCGGCCACAGCTGGCAGGGCTGCTTCTCCTTGCGCACAGGCGGCCCGGCGTTTGGAGAGCAGGCCACGGCGGTCCTCGTGCCGTGTCAGCAGCTTTGCCGTGAGGAGGTCGTCACGGATGCTGTGATGGCTTTCCAGAGAAGGAGTCAGGGCTCTGGTGGCCTTCTCTCTGCTCGTGCCTTTTCTGACATGCTTCCGAACAGGCTCATCCCGGGAGCGTCCCGTGGCTGCCAGCTTCAAGACGTTGTCCTGCAGGGAGCCCGTCGCCGCCCCCTGCGCCCCTCCTGGGATGCCCCGATTCCTGTACCTTTCCACGCCCGCACCAGCTCCTCGTCAGTATCCGCGCCACCATTCCATCTCAGCCAAGGCACCTTGGGCGCCACACCCGCCTTCCTGCTCTTGGCACTCTTCTCTTCCACTTCCAAAGCCATTGGTGGCCCATGATGAGTGTCCTGGGGCAGCTTGGCCTTGCTCTCCTTCAGCCTGACACGATTGGCTCTGGATTCCTCCTTCAGTCTTTGCCAAGAGAGCTGTTCTTCATCCTTTGGGATCTGGAGCATTTCCCCCCATTCAGAAAGAGTGGAGTGCATCCCGGTGTCCTCATCCTCCTGAAGGAGGCTCTCTCTTTCTCTCACTTGGCCCAAAGCCCTTTCCAACTCCTCTCCTTTGGTCGCTAAGGCAGTGCGAGCCTCCTGGAGCTTGGCCTTGCCCTTGCCAGGGGCTGTTTCCAAGGGAAGCACTTGGTGATCCTTGTGTTCTGGGTGTGATAAAGAGGAATCAGTGAGGACCCTCTGGTGTTCCTCACACAACTTCTCTTTCGCCCGTCTTCCCCACAGCTAGTGAGACTCACCACGCTGTGGAGCAATTGACGTCTGAGCACTGGACTGGTGAGGGCGAGATTTGGCAGGTTCCCGTTGGGCCCCAAATCGCAGACTTGGCGAAGCCCTCGGCAGTGCGGACAAGTCACGCTTTCATAGGCCCCCTCCCTGCCCTGGAGAAGACACACTGCCCAAAAGCTGTGGCCACATTGGACAGTCACTGGGTCAGGGCAGTAGCCCAGGCACATCGAGCAAGTGAGCTCTGCCTTCAGATTTTCAAGTAGGGCTCTTGAGTCCATCTTCCTAGGATTCGGATTCCTTCCTTCCCAGAGCTCCCACTCAGGACAGAACAGAGAAGGCTAGCCCTTCTGCTAGAGCTCTGCCACCAACTGATACTGCCCCAGAGCTGGGGAGTTCTTGGGAGGAGGCCTGCCCTGCTTAGCCCCGCCCCTGACTCCACCCACCATCGCAGCAGAAGCTCTGCGTGGCCAGGGCCAACCTGGCTCCTCCCTACATCTCATCTCTCCACCCTAACAGGTCATTTGGACTCCTCTCACTGCCTCCTTCCCCTTTCCCCAATACCACAGTCCTTGGAGTTGACTTACTCTCCTTTTGCTCAGCAAAGGCCCCTTCTTGCCGGGTGTCCATCGTTATTGCTCGAGGAAGATGTCAAGCAGATGTACTGTTGGTCACACTTCGGTGACTTCCGCCACTGGACCGGGAATCCAAAGGGTGGGCGTACATGGCACCGCGTTCGCTCTTTCCCATAGACGATCGTGTGGGCGAGTCGCTCCCTTGTCAGAGCCTCGCTATCCTTTGGATGGCAACGCCAGGCCTCAATCAACCCAGGACTTCTTAAGCTGCAATGCCACACGTCCGCGGCGGGCAGAATTGGATTCCTGGGCTGTGTGAAAGTGCAGCTTTCTGAATGCATCTTGACTTTGTCTAAAACCTCAATGAACCTTTGCCTTGCCTTCAAAGATTTCACAAAATATGGACTGGATGTGATGGCCATGGACTTTCCCCGACAGGCAAACGGGACCAGGACACAAAAATGGGAAAGGATGCTGGAGTCAACCCATTTCTCCAGTTGTGCCAGGTCGAGGGAATACGTTCCAAGTCAAGGACTCTCCCAGAGCAGGATGGAAGCATCTGAGCAAGACTTTCCTTGACGGAAGGGATGTGGGGGAGGACAAGCACGTCAGTCAGGATGTGTCCCTGTTCCTTGACTTCCAGAAGACCCTGCAGGGAAGGAGTCTGTGTGTGGCATCATTCCATTTGGGCGTCCCTTTGCATAGTGTGGAAAAAGGTCCACATCCGGAAAAGGCGTGCTGGATGCCAAGCCTATTTCTGACGTCCCGAGGAGGAAACCATTTCCAGATGGCAAGGCTGTCAGAAGCCTTCCATCTTCACAAGAGAAAGGGAGGTTCCCACTTCTGCTGACTCAATCTTGACACATGCCCAAGTGGCACTTGACCTTATCTCTCAGCTGCACTTCCCAATGCTGTTTGCCTGAGGTGAGGGTCTGGTTGCCCGAAATTCAGCCAGAACACAGTCCAATCGATCTTTGTGGTCAGGCAGGCCCTGAGGGACACTTCCATACTGGACGCTCTTGACATCTGCAGGCAGGATGAGGTGAGCATTGACTGATTCAGGATCAAGAGTTCTATCCCTGGCCAGTCCCCTGCGCTCTTCTTTCTGGCCTGTGATGGGGACGGGGGCCCAGGCAGGGGAAGCCAGCTCTGGGCTCTGGAAGCACTGAGTCCTCTCTCCTCTTCAAAGTAGGCGCCATGGCCTGGAGTGTTGGCAAGGGCACCTTGTCCAAATTCTCCTCGACTTCTCCTTGCTTTCCGTGTTCCAAGACGATTTCCCTCCAGTCACTGCATCCAATTCACGGGAATTCCTCAGTTGACGTCCACACGCGACTCCCTTGGCATTTCTGTCAAAGGATTCCCAGCTCTGCACGCGGGATCAAAGGAAGGCCACAGAAGGGAAATGGCAGGAGAATAGCAGCACGGATTCGTTTCACGAAACCACCTTCCTGAAAACGTCCGCATTCTCTTCCTGCGTCTGCAAGGTGTATTCAGTCAGTCCAGGCTTTGGCATTGTGGACTTCTCTAGCACTAGGGTCCTCCACAGAAGTGCCTCACTCAGCAGCATGAAGCAGGACTTCCCTTCAGCAAGAGGACAGAAATTGGGGAGGACCCAACTTGCCACCTGAAGCACATTAGCAGAATTTTTCTTTCGTTAATAGCTTCAAAAGGCTCCCTTTTCTCACCAGGATGGAAGATTAGGAATGCGCTGCATTTGCCATGGAAAGTCAATTCTTCACCTGGGAGGGGAAAATCGTTGACATTCCACTACGGGCTGAAGGAAAGTTTCGGGAAAGGAGAAGAGCTTCTGGCAGGGTCAGGGGAAAAGGGATTGTCTCCTGATCCCAGTCGGCGCCAGCGCCGTTAGAGGCAAAGGACCTCGGACTTCTTGGAGCTATTTCTTTCTTTACCCAGTTGTTTGTGTGTTTCTTTGTTTATTTGATCTTTGATTAAAATATTTTTTAAATATTTAATTTATTTTTATTTGAGATGATTTACCTTATTTTTATTTTTTTTTTTTTGGTAATTTAGTCGATCAAAATGTATTTATGTCTTCCTTTCCCCTGTAGCCCCCAATTCTCCAGAGGCCAGAATTGCACCTGAGGGCCGAACATCCACACATGCTTTCTTCTTCTCCATTCCCCTCCCAAGGTAATTGATAAGACTCGATGTCAGGGGCAGCGGCAGCAGCCTAGAGGCTGAGGTGTATGGGCAGAGCCCCCAAAGCCTTCGTCCCAGGGAAGTGGCTTGAGTGATCCTCAGTGTGAATCGAAGTCCTGGGAGCCGTCCTACTCCAAGTCTTGGAGCGCATCCGAGGAATATCGGTTCCATTTCCTCGGTCTCATGCCACTTCTTTCCTCATCAGGAAAACTACCATATTCGCCATCACACCCCCTGCTGCTCTCTGTGTCCCTGCTTCCTTCTTCCTGCTCAGGGGAGTCGTCACGCCAGCGATTTTCACTCTTTTCATCTTCCTCATCATCCTGATCTTCTTCCATTTCGTGTGCTGGATCATCTGCTTCCGCCTCGCACTTCTCACTCTAGGGCTGTCCCGAGAGTTGGCCTTGAGTCGATCTGGGAACAGCCATGTCCAGGTCCTTCAGGGCCTAAACATAGTCTTCTTCTTCATTGTCTAGGTGCTCTGCTACTTTTCCATCCTGGCAGATGGCCTGTGGCTCACGGCTCACCCTTAGTGATTTAGAGATGATCCCCTGTGGTTGAGAATCCTCGGGGCAGGGAGAAGGAATGGGCAGGGTGTGTTTCTGAGCAACCTGGTCCTGCCTGATATCACAGAGTTGGAATTGTTGCGCAGATGATGACGTGCCTCCTGTCTGTGACGTTCGTGTGGCAGCCTGAGAGTCTGGCTCGTCTGTATGAGGCCTGGCGGCAGCGGCCACAGCTGGCAGGGCTGCTTCTCCTTGCGCACAGGCGGCCCGGCGTTTGGAGAGCAGGCCACGGCGGTCCTCGTGCCGTGTCAGCAGCTTTGCCGTGAGGAGGTCGTCACGGATGCTGTGATGGCTTTCCAGAGAAGGAGTCAGGGCTCTGGTGGCCTTCTCTCTGCTCGTGCCTTTTCTGACATGCTTCCGAACAGGCTCATCCCGGGAGCGTCCCGTGGCTGCCAGCTTCAAGACGTTGTCCTGCAGGGAGCCCGTCGCCGCCCCCTGCGCCCCTCCTGGGACGCCCCGATTCCTGTACCTTTCCACGCCCGCATCAGCTCCTCGTCAGTATCCGCGCCACCATTCCATCTCAGCCAAGGCACCTTGGGCGCCACGCCCGCCTTCCTGCTCTTGGCACTCTTCTCTTCCACTTCCAAAGCCATTGGTGGCCCATGATGAGTGTCCTGGGGCAGCTTGGCCTTGCTCTCCTTCAGCCTGACACGATTGGCTCTGGATTCCTCCTTCAGTCTTTGCCAAGAGAGCTGTTCTTCATCCTTTGGGATCTGGAGCATTTCCCCCCATTCAGAAAGAGTGGAGTGCATCCCGGTGTCCTCATCCTCCTGAAGGAGGCTCTCTCTTTCTCTCACTTGGCCCAAAGCCCTTTCCAACTCCTCTCCTTTGGTCGCTAAGGCAGTGCGAGCCTCCTGGAGCTTGGCCTTGCCCTTGCCAGGGGCTGTTTCCAAGGGAAGCACTTGGTGATCCTTGTGTTCTGGGTGTGATAAAGAGGAATCAGTGAGGACCCTCTGGTGTTCCTCACACAACTTCTCTTTCGCCCGTCTTCCCCACAGCTAGTGAGACTCACCATGCTGTGGAGCAAATGACGTCTGAGCACTGGACTGGTGAGGGCGAGATTTGGCAGGTTCCCGTTGGGCCCCAAATCGCAGACTTGGCGAAGCCCTCGGCAGTGCGGACAAGTCACGCTTTCATAGGCCCCCTCCCTGCCCTGGAGAAGACACACTGCCCAAAAGCTGTGGCCACATTGGACAGTCACTGGGTCAGGGCAGTAGCCCAGGCACATCGAGCAAGTGAGCTCTGCCTTCAGATTTTCAAGTAGGGCTCTTGAGTCCATCTTCCTAGGATTCGGATTCCTTCCTTCCCAGAGCTCCCACTCAGGACAGAACAGAGAAGGCTAGCCCTTCTGCTAGAGCTCTGCCACCAACTGATACTGCCCCAGAGCTGGGGAGTTCTTGGGAGGAGGCCTGCCCTGCTTAGCCCCGCCCCTGACTCCACCCACCATCGCAGCAGAAGCTCTGCGTGGCCAGGGCCAACCTGGCTCCTCCCTACATCTCATCTCTCCACCCTAACAGGTCATTTGGACTCCTCTCACTGCCTCCTTCCCCTTTCCCCAATACCACAGTCCTTGGAGTTGACTTACTCTCCTTTTGCTCAGCAAAGGCCCCTTCTTGCCGGGTGTCCATCGTTATTGCTCGAGGAAGATGTCAAGCAGATGTACTGTTGGTCACACTTCGGTGACTTCCGCCACTGGACCGGGAATCCAAAGGGTGGGCGTACATGGCACCGCGTTCGCTCTTTCCCATAGACGATCGTGTGGGCGAGTCGCTCCCTTGTCAGAGCCTCGCTATCCTTTGGATGGCAACGCCAGGCCTCAATCAACCCAGGACTTCTTAAGCTGCAATGCCACACGTCCGCGGCGGGCAGAATTGGATTCCTGGGCTGTGTGAAAGTGCAGCTTTCTGAATGCATCTTGACTTTTTCTAAAACCTCAATGAACCTTTGCCTTGCCTTCAAAGATTTCACAAAATATGGACTGGATCTGATGGCCATGGACTTTCCCCGACAGGCAAACGGGACCAGGACACAAAAATGGGAAAGGATGCTGGAGTCAACCCATTTCTCCAGTTGTGCCAGGTCGAGGGAATACGTTCCAAGTCAAGGACTCTCCCAGAGCAGGATGGAAGCATCTGAGCAAGACTTTCCTTGACGGAAGGGATGTGGGGGAGGACAAGCACGTCAGTCAGGATGTGTCCCTGTTCCTTGACTTCCAGAAGACCCTGCAGGGAAGGAGTCTGTGTGTGGCATCATTCCATTTGGGCGTCCCTTTGCATAGTGCGGAAAAAGGTCCACATCCGGAAAAGGCGTGCTGGATGCCAAGCCTATTTCTGACGTCCCGAGGAGGAAACCATTTCCAGATGGCAAGGCTGTCAGAAGCCTTCCATCTTCACAAGAGAAAGGGAGGTTCCCACTTCTGCTGACTCAATCTTGACACATGCCCAAGTGGCACTTGACCTTATCTCTCAGCTGCACTTCCCAATGCTGTTTGCCTGAGGTGAGGGTCTGGTTGCCCGAAATTCAGCCAGAACACAGTCCAATCGATCTTTGTGGTCAGGCAGGCCCTGAGGGACACTTCCATACTGGACGCTCTTGACATCTGCAGGCAGGATGAGGTGAGCATTGACTGATTCAGGATCAAGAGTTCTATCCCTGGCCAGTCCCCTGCGCTCTTCTTTCTGGCCTGTGATGGGGACGGGGGCCCAGGCAGGGGAAGCCAGCTCTGCTTCTGGAAGCACTGAGTCCTCTCTCCTCTTCAAAGTAGGCGCCATGGCCTGGAGTGTTGGCAAGGGCACCTTGTCCAAATTCTCCTCGACTTCTCCTTGCTTTCCGTGTTCCAAGACGATTTCCCTCCAGTCACTGCATCCAATTCACGGGAATTCCTCAGTTGACGTCCACACGCGACTCCCTTGGCATTTCTGTCAAAGGATTCCCAGCTCTGCACGCGGGATCAAAGGAAGGCCACAGAAGGGAAATGGCAGGAGAATAGCAGCACGGATTCGTTTCACGAAACCACCTTCCTGAAAACGTCCGCATTCTCTTCCTGCGTCTGCAAGGTGTATTCAGTCAGTCCAGGCTTTGGCATTGTGGACTTCTCTAGCACTAGGGTCCTCCACAGAAGTGCCTCACTCAGCAGCATGAAGCAGGACTTCCCTTCAGCAAGAGGACAGAAATTGGGGAGGACCCAACTTGCCACCTGAAGCACATTAGCAGAATTTTTCTTTCGTTAATAGCTTCAAAAGGCTCCCTTTTCTCACCAGGATGGAAGATTAGGAATGCGCTGCATTTGCCATGGAAAGTCAATTCTTCACCTGGGAGGGGAAAATCGTTGACATTCCACTACGGGCTGAAGGAAAGTTTCGGGAAAGGAGAAGAGCTTCTGGCAGGGTCAGGGGAAAAGGGATTGTCTCCTGATCCCAGTCGGCGCCAGCGCCGTTAGAGGCAAAGGACCTCGGACTTCTTGGAGCTATTTCTTTCTTTACCCAGTTGTTTGTGTGTTTCTTTGTTTATTTGATCTTTGATTAAAATATTTTTTAAATATTTAATTTATTTTTATTTGAGATGATTTACCTTATTTTTATTTTTTTTTTTTTTGGTAATTTAGTCGATCAAAATGTATTTATGTCTTCCTTTCCCCTGTAGCCCCCAATTCTCCAGAGGCCAGAATTGCACCTGAGGGCCGAACATCCACACATGCTTTCTTCTTCTCCATTCCCCTCCCAAGGTAATTGATAAGACTCGATGTCAGGGGCAGCGGCAGCAGCCTAGAGGCTGAGGTGTATGGGCAGAGCCCCCAAAGCCTTCGTCCCAGGGAAGTGGCTTGAGTGATCCTCAGTGTGAATCGAAGTCCTGGGAGCCGTCCTACTCCAAGTCTTGGAGCGCATCCGAGGAATATCGGTTCCATTTCCTCGGTCTCATGCCACTTCTTTCCTCATCAGGAAAACTACCATATTCGCCATCACACCCCCTGCTGCTCTCTGTGTCCCTGCTTCCTTCTTCCTGCTCAGGGGAGTCGTCACGCCAGCGATTTTCACTCTTTTCATCTTCCTCATCATCCTGATCTTCTTCCATTTCGTGTGCTGGATCATCTGCTTCCGCCTCGCACTTCTCACTCTAGGGCTGTCCCGAGAGTTGGCCTTGAGTCGATCTGGGAACAGCCATGTCCAGGTCCTTCAGGGCCTAAACATAGTCTTCTTCTTCATTGTCTAGGTGCTCTGCTACTTTTCCATCCTGGCAGATGGCCTGTGGCTCACGGCTCACCCTTAGTGATTTAGAGATGATCCCCTGTGGTTGAGAATCCTCGGGGCAGGGAGAAGGAATGGGCAGGGTGTGTTTCTGAGCAACCTGGTCCTGCCTGATATCACAGAGTTGGAATTGTTGCGCAGATGATGACGTGCCTCCTGTCTGGGACGTTCGTGTGGCAGCCTGAGAGTCTGGCTCGTCTGTATGAGGCCTGGCGGCAGCGGCCACAGCTGGCAGGGCTGCTTCTCCTTGCGCACAGGCGGCCCGGCGTTTGGAGAGCAGGCCACGGCGGTCCTCGTGCCGTGTCAGCAGCTTTGCCGTGAGGAGGTCGTCACGGATGCTGTGATGGCTTTCCAGAGAAGGAGTCAGGGCTCTGGTGGCCTTCTCTCTGCTCGTGCCTTTTCTGACATGCTTCCGAACAGGCTCATCCCGGGAGCGTCCCGTGGCTGCCAGCTTCAAGACGTTGTCCTGCAGGGAGCCCGTCGCCGCCCCCTGCGCCCCTCCTGGGACGCCCCGATTCCTGTACCTTTCCACGCCCGCATCAGCTCCTCGTCAGTATCCGCGCCACCATTCCATCTCAGCCAAGGCACCTTGGGCGCCACACCCGCCTTCCTGCTCTTGGCACTCTTCTCTTCCACTTCCAAAGCCATTGGTGGCCCATGATGAGTGTCCTGGGGCAGCTTGGCCTTGCTCTCCTTCAGCCTGACACGATTGGCTCTGGATTCCTCCTTCAGTCTTTGCCAAGAGAGCTGTTCTTCATCCTTTGGGATCTGGAGCATTTCCCCCCATTCAGAAAGAGTGGAGTGCATCCCGGTGTCCTCATCCTCCTGAAGGAGGCTCTCTCTTTCTCTCACTTGGCCCAAAGCCCTTTCCAACTCCTCTCCTTTGGTCGCTAAGGCAGTGCGAGCCTCCTGGAGCTTGGCCTTGCCCTTGCCAGGGGCTGTTTCCAAGGGAAGCACTTGGTGATCCTTGTGTTCTGGGCGTGATAAAGAGGAATCAGTGAGGACCCTCTGGTGTTCCTCACACAACTTCTCTTTCGCCCGTCTTCCCCACAGCTAGTGAGACTCACCATGCTGTGGAGCAAATGACGTCTGAGCACTGGACTGGTGAGGGCGAGATTTGGCAGGTTCCCGTTGGGCCCCAAATCGCAGACTTGGCGAAGCCCTCGGCAGTGCGGACAAGTCACGCTTTCATAGGCCCCCTCCCTGCCCTGGAGAAGACACACTGCCCAAAAGCTGTGGCCACATTGGACAGTCACTGGGTCAGGGCAGTAGCCCAGGCACATCGAGCAAGTGAGCTCTGCCTTCAGATTTTCAAGTAGGGCTCTTGAGTCCATCTTCCTAGGATTCGGATTCCTTCCTTCCCAGAGCTCCCACTCAGGACAGAACAGAGAAGGCTAGCCCTTCTGCTAGAGCTCTGCCACCAACTGATACTGCCCCAGAGCTGGGGAGTTCTTGGGAGGAGGCCTGCCCTGCTTAGCCCCGCCCCTGACTCCACCCACCATCGCAGCAGAAGCTCTGCGTGGCCAGGGCCAACCTGGCTCCTCCCTACATCTCATCTCTCCACCCTAACAGGTCATTTGGACTCCTCTCACTGCCTCCTTCCCCTTTCCCCAATACCACAGTCCTTGGAGTTGACTTACTCTCCTTTTGCTCAGCAAAGGCCCCTTCTTGCCGGGTGTCCATCGTTATTGCTCGAGGAAGATGTCAAGCAGATGTACTGTTGGTCACACTTCGGTGACTTCCGCCACTGGACCGGGAATCCAAAGGGTGGGCGTACATGGCACCGCGTTCGCTCTTTCCCATAGACGATCGTGTGGGCGAGTCGCTCCCTTGTCAGAGCCTCGCTATCCTTTGGATGGCAACGCCAGGCCTCAATCAACCCAGGACTTCTTAAGCTGCAATGCCACACGTCCGCGGCGGGCAGAATTGGATTCCTGGGCTGTGTGAAAGTGCAGCTTTCTGAATGCATCTTGACTTTGTCTAAAACCTCAATGAACCTTTGCCTTGCCTTCAAAGATTTCACAAAATATGGACTGGATGTGATGGCCATGGACTTTCCCCGACAGGCAAACGGGACCAGGACACAAAAATGGGAAAGGATGCTGGAGTCAACCCATTTCTCCAGTTGTGCCAGGTCGAGGGAATACGTTCCAAGTCAAGGACTCTCCCAGAGCAGGATGGAAGCATCTGAGCAAGACTTTCCTTGACGGAAGGGATGTGGGGGAAGACAAGCACGTCAGTCAGGATGTGTCCCTGTTCCTTGACTTCCAGAAGACCCTGCAGGGAAGGAGTCTGTGTGTGGCATCATTCCATTTGGGCGTCCCTTTGCATAGTGCGGAAAAAGGTCCACATCCGGAAAAGGCGTGCTGGATGCCAAGCCTATTTCTGACGTCCCGAGGAGGAAACCATTTCCAGATGGCAAGGCTGTCAGAAGCCTTCCATCTTCACAAGAGAAAGGGAGGTTCCCACTTCTGCTGACTCAATCTTGACACATGCCCAAGTGGCACTTGACCTTATCTCTCAGCTGCACTTCCCAATGCTGTTTGCCTGAGGTGAGGGTCTGGTTGCCCGAAATTCAGCCAGAACACAGTCCAATCGATCTTTGTGGTCAGGCAGGCCCTGAGGGACACTTCCATACTGGACGCTCTTGACATCTGCAGGCAGGATGAGGTGAGCATTGACTGATTCAGGATCAAGAGTTCTATCCCTGGCCAGTCCCCTGCGCTCTTCTTTCTGGCCTGTGATGGGGACGGGGGCCCAGGCAGGGGAAGCCAGCTCTGGGCTCTGGAAGCACTGAGTCCTCTCTCCTCTTCAAAGTAGGCGCCATGGCCTGGAGTGTTGGCAAGGGCACCTTGTCCAAATTCTCCTCGACTTCTCCTTGCTTTCCGTGTTCCAAGACGATTTCCCTCCAGTCACTGCATCCAATTCACGGGAATTCCTCAGTTGACGTCCACACGCGACTCCCTTGGCATTTCTGTCAAAGGATTCCCAGCTCTGCACGCGGGATCAAAGGAAGGCCACAGAAGGGAAATGGCAGGAGAATAGCAGCACGGATTCGTTTCACGAAACCACCTTCCTGAAAACGTCCGCATTCTCTTCCTGCATCTGCAAGGTGTATTCAGTCAGTCCAGGCTTTGGCATTGTGGACTTCTCTAGCACTAGGGTCCTCCACAGAAGTGCCTCACTCAGCAGCATGAAGCAGGACTTCCCTTCAGCAAGAGGACAGAAATTGGGGAGGACCAAACTTGCCACCTGAAGCACATTAGCAGAATTTTTCTTTCGTTAATAGCTTCAAAAGGCTCCCTTTTCTCACCAGGATGGAAGATTAGGAATGCGCTGCATTTGCCATGGAAAGTCAATTCTTCACCTGGGAGGGGAAAATCGTTGACATTCCACTACGGGCTGAAGGAAAGTTTCGGGAAAGGAGAAGAGCTTCTGGCAGGGTCAGGGGAAAAGGGATTGTCTCCTGATCCCAGTCGGCGCCAGCGCCGTTAGAGGCAAAGGACCTCGGACTTCTTGGAGCTATTTCTTTCTTTACCCAGTTGTTTGTGTGTTTCTTTGTTTATTTGATCTTTGATTAAAATATTTTTTAAATATTTAATTTATTTTTATTTGAGATGATTTACCTTATTTTTATTTTTTATTTTTTTTTGGTAATTTAGTCGATCAAAATGTATTTATGTCTTCCTTTCCCCTGTAGCCCCCAATTCTCCAGAGGCCAGAATTGCACCTGAGGGCCGAACATCCACACATGCTTTCTTCTTCTCCATTCCCCTCCCAAGGTAATTGATAAGACTCGATGTCAGGGGCAGCGGCAGCAGCCTAGAGGCTGAGGTGTATGGGCAGAGCCCCCAAAGCCTTCGTCCCAGGGAAGTGGCTTGAGTGATCCTCAGTGTGAATCGAAGTCCTGGGAGCCGTCCTACTCCAAGTCTTGGAGCGCATCCGAGGAATATCGGTTCCATTTCCTCGGTCTCATGCCACTTCTTTCCTCATCAGGAAAACTACCATATTCGCCATCACACCCCCTGCTGCTCTCTGTGTCCCTGCTTCCTTCTTCCTGCTCAGGGGAGTCGTCACGCCAGCGATTTTCACTGTTTTCATCTTCCTCATCATCCTGATCTTCTTCCATTTCGTGTGCTGGATCATCTGCTTCCGCCTCGCACTTCTCACTCTAGGGCTGTCCCGAGAGTTGGCCTTGAGTCGATCTGGGAACAGCCATGTCCAGGTCCTTCAGGGCCTAAACATAGTCTTCTTCTTCATTGTCTAGGTGCTCTGCTACTTTTCCATCCTGGCAGATGGCCTGTGGCTCACGGCTCACCCTTAGTGATTTAGAGATGATCCCCTGTGGTTGAGAATCCTCGGGGCAGGGAGAAGGAATGGGCAGGGTGTGTTTCTGAGCAACCTGGTCCTGCCTGATATCACAGAGTTGGAATTGTTGCGCAGATGATGACGTGCCTCCTGTCTGGGACGTTCGTGTGGCAGCCTGAGAGTCTGGCTCGTCTGTATGAGGCCTGGCGGCAGCGGCCACAGCTGGCAGGGCTGCTTCTCCTTGCGCACAGGCGGCCCGGCGTTTGGAGAGCAGGCCACGGCGGTCCTCGTGCCGTGTCAGCAGCTTTGCCGTGAGGAGGTCGTCACGGATGCTGTGATGGCTTTCCAGAGAAGGAGTCAGGGCTCTGGTGGCCTTCTCTCTGCTCGTGCCTTTTCTGACATGCTTCCGAACAGGCTCATCCCGGGAGCGTCCCGTGGCTGCCAGCTTTAAGACGTTGTCCTGCAGGGAGCCCGTCGCCGCCCCCTGCGCCCCTCCTGGGACGCCCCGATTCCTGTACCTTTCCACGCCCGCATCAGCTCCTCGTCAGTATCCGCGCCACCATTCCATCTCAGCCAAGGCACCTTGGGCGCCACACCCGCCTTCCTGCTCTTGGCACTCTTCTCTTCCACTTCCAAAGCCATTGGTGGCCCATGATGTGTGTCCTGGGGCAGCTTGGCCTTGCTCTCCTTCAGCCTGACACGATTGGCTCTGGATTCCTCCTTCAGTCTTTGCCAAGAGAGCTGTTCTTCATCCTTTGGGATCTGGAGCATTTCCCCCCATTCAGAAAGAGTGGAGTGCATCCCGGTGTCCTCATCCTCCTGAAGGAGGCTCTCTCTTTCTCTCACTTGGCCCAAAGCCCTTTCCAACTCCTCTCCTTTGGTCGCTAAGGCAGTGCGAGCCTCCTGGAGCTTGGCCTTGCCCTTGCCAGGGGCTGTTTCCAAGGGAAGCACTTGGTGATCCTTGTGTTCTGGGTGTGATAAAGAGGAATCAGTGAGGACCCTCTGGTGTTCCTCACACAACTTCTCTTTCGCCCGTCTTCCCCACAGCTAGTGAGACTCACCATGCTGTGGAGCAAATGACGTCTGAGCACTGGACTGGTGAGGGCGAGATTTGGCAGGTTCCCGTTGGGCCCCAAATCGCAGACTTGGCGAAGCCCTCGGCAGTGCGGACAAGTCACGCTTTCATAGGCCCCCTCCCTGCCCTGGAGAAGACACACTGCCCAAAAGCTGTGGCCACATTGGACAGTCACTGGGTCAGGGCAGTAGCCCAGGCACATCGAGCAAGTGAGCTCTGCCTTCAGATTTTCAAGTAGGGCTCTTGAGTCCATCTTCCTAGGATTCGGATTCCTTCCTTCCCAGAGCTCCCACTCAGGACAGAACAGAGAAGGCTAGCCCTTCTGCTAGAGCTCTGCCACCAACTGATACTGCCCCAGAGCTGGGGAGTTCTTGGGAGGAGGCCTGCCCTGCTTAGCCCCGCCCCTGACTCCACCCACCATCGCAGCAGAAGCTCTGCGTGGCCAGGGCCAACCTGGCTCCTCCCTACATCTCATCTCTCCACCCTAACAGGTCATTTGGACTCCTCTCACTGCCTCCTTCCCCTTTCCCCAATACCACAGTCCTTGGAGTTGACTTACTCTCCTTTTGCTCAGCAAAGGCCCCTTCTTGCCGGGTGTCCATCGTTATTGCTCGAGGAAGATGTCAAGCAGATGTACTGTTGGTCACACTTCGGTGACTTCCGCCACTGGACCGGGAATCCAAAGGGTGGGCGTACATGGCACCGCGTTCGCTCTTTCCCATAGACGATCGTGTGGGCGAGTCGCTCCCTTGTCAGAGCCTCGCTATCCTTTGGATGGCAACGCCAGGCCTCAATCAACCCAGGACTTCTTAAGCTGCAATGCCACACGTCCGCGGCGGGCAGAATTGGATTCCTGGGCTGTGTGAAAGTGCAGCTTTCTGAATGCATCTTGACTTTGTCTAAAACCTCAATGAACCTTTGCCTTGCCTTCAAAGATTTCACAAAATATGGACTGGATGTGATGGCCATGGACTTTCCCCGACAGGCAAACGGGACCAGGACACAAAAATGGGAAAGGATGCTGGAGTGAACCCATTTCTCCAGTTGTGCCAGGTCGAGGGAATACGTTCCAAGTCAAGGACTCTCCCAGAGCAGGATGGAAGCATCTGAGCAAGACTTTCCTTGACGGAAGGGATGTGGGGGAAGACAAGCACGTCAGTCAGGATGTGTCCCTGTTCCTTGACTTCCAGAAGACCCTGCAGGGAAGGAGTCTGTGTGTGGCATCATTCCATTTGGGCGTCCCTTTGCATAGTGCGGAAAAAGGTCCACATCCGGAAAAGGCGTGCTGGATGCCAAGCCTATTTCTGACGTCCCGAGGAGGAAACCATTTCCAGATGGCAAGGCTGTCAGAAGCCTTCCATCTTCACAAGAGAAAGGGAGGTTCCCACTTCTGCTGACTCAATCTTGACACATGCCCAAGTGGCACTTGACCTTATCTCTCAGCTGCACTTCCCAATGCTGTTTGCCTGAGGTGAGGGTCTGGTTGCCCGAAATTCAGCCAGAACACAGTCCAATCGATCTTTGTGGTCAGGCAGGCCCTGAGGCACACTTCCATACTGGACGCTCTTGACATCTGCAGGCAGGATGAGGTGAGCATTGACTGATTCAGGATCAAGAGTTCTATCCCTGGCCAGTCCCCTGCGCTCTTCTTTCTGGCCTGTGATGGGGACGGGGGCCCAGGCAGGGGAAGCCAGCTCTGGGCTCTGGAAGCACTGAGTCCTCTCTCCTCTTCAAAGTAGGCGCCATGGCCTGGAGTGTTGGCAAGGGCACCTTGTCCAAATTCTCCTCGACTTCTCCTTGCTTTCCGTGTTCCAAGACGATTTCCCTCCAGTCACTGCATCCAATTCACGGGAATTCCTCAGTTGACGTCCACACGCGACTCCCTTGGCATTTCTGTCAAAGGATTCCCAGCTCTGCACGCGGGATCAAAGGAAGGCCACAGAATGGAAATGGCAGGAGAATAGCAGCACGGATTCGTTTCACGAAACCACCTTCCTGAAAACGTCCGCATTCTCTTCCTGCGTCTGCAAGGTGTATTCAGTCAGTCCAGGCTTTGGCATTGTGGACTTCTCTAGCACTAGGGTCCTCCACAGAAGTGCCTCACTCAGCAGCATGAAGCAGGACTTCCCTTCAGCAAGAGGACAGAAATTGGGGAGGACCCAACTTGCCACCTGAAGCACATTAGCAGAATTTTTCTTTCGTTAATAGCTTCAAAAGGCTCCCTTTTCTCACCAGGATGGAAGATTAGGAATGCGCTGCATTTGCCATGGAAAGTCAATTCTTCACCTGGGAGGGGAAAATCGTTGACATTTCACTACGGGCTGAAGGAAAGTTTCGGGAAAGGAGAAGAGCTTCTGGCAGGGTCAGGGGAAAAGGGATTGTCTCCTGATCCCAGTCGGCGCCAGCGCCGTTAGAGGCAAAGGACCTCGGACTTCTTGGAGCTATTTCTTTCTTTACCCAGTTGTTTGTGTGTTTCTTTGTTTATTTGATCTTTGATTAAAATATTTTTTAAATATTTAATTTATTTTTATTTGAGATGATTTACCTTATTTTTATTTTTTTTTTTTTTTGGTAATTTAGTCGATCAAAATGTATTTATGTCTTCCTTTCCCCTGTAGCCCCCAATTCTCCAGAGGCCAGAATTGCACCTGAGGGCCGAACATCCACACATGCTTTCTTCTTCTCCATTCCCCTCCCAAGGTAATTGATAAGACTCGATGTCAGGGGCAGCGGCAGCAGCCTAGAGGCTGAGGTGTATGGGCAGAGCCCCCAAAGCCTTGGTCCCAGGGAAGTGGCTTGAGTGATCCTCAGTGTGAATCGAAGTCCTGGGAGCCGTCCTACTCCAAGTCTTGGAGCGCATCCGAGGAATATCGGTTCCATTTCCTCGGTCTCATGCCACTTCTTTCCTCATCAGGAAAACTACCATATTCGCCATCACACCCCCTGCTGCTCTCTGTGTCCCTGCTTCCTTCTTCCTGCTCAGGGGAGTCGTCACGCCAGCGATTTTCACTGTTTTCATCTTCCTCATCATCCTGATCTTCTTCCATTTCGTGTGCTGGATCATCTGCTTCCGCCTCGCACTTCTCACTCTAGGGCTGTCCCGAGAGTTGGCCTTGAGTCGATCTGGGAACAGCCATGTCCAGGTCCTTCAGGGCCTAAACATAGTCTTCTTCTTCATTGTCTAGGTGCTCTGCTACTTTTCCATCCTGGCAGATGGCCTGTGGCTCACGGCTCACCCTTAGTGATTTAGAGATGATCCCCTGTGGTTGAGAATCCTCGGGGCAGGGAGAAGGAATGGGCAGGGTGTGTTTCTGAGCAACCTGGTCCTGCCTGATATCACAGAGTTGGAATTGTTGCGCAGATGATGACGTGCCTCCTGTCTGTGACGTTCGTGTGGCAGCCTGAGAGTCTGGCTCGTCTGTATGAGGCCTGGCGGCAGCGGCCACAGCTGGCAGGGCTGCTTCTCCTTGCGCACAGGCGGCCCGGCGTTTGGAGAGCAGGCCACGGCGGTCCTCGTGCCGTGTCAGCAGCTTTGCCGTGAGGAGGTCGTCACGGATGCTGTGATGGCTTTCCAGAGAAGGAGTCAGGGCTCTGGTGGCCTTCTCTCTGCTCGTGCCTTTTCTGACATGCTTCCGAACAGGCTCATCCCGGGAGCGTCCCGTGGCTGCCAGCTTTAAGACGTTGTCCTGCAGGGAGCCCGTCGCCGCCCCCTGCGCCCCTCCTGGGACGCCCCGATTCCTGTACCTTTCCACGCCCGCATCAGCTCCTCGTCAGTATCCGCGCCACCATTCCATCTCAGCCAAGGCACCTTGGGCGCCACACCCGCCTTCCTGCTCTTGGCACTCTTCTCTTCCACTTCCAAAGCCATTGGTGGCCCATGATGTGTGTCCTGGGGCAGCTTGGCCTTGCTCTCCTTCAGCCTGACACGATTGGCTCTGGATTCCTCCTTCAGTCTTTGCCAAGAGAGCTGTTCTTCATCCTTTGGGATCTGGAGCATTTCCCCCCATTCAGAAAGAGTGGAGTGCATCCCGGTGTCCTCATCCTCCTGAAGGAGGCTCTCTCTTTCTCTCACTTGGCCCAAAGCCCTTTCCAACTCCTCTCCTTTGGTCGCTAAGGCAGTGCGAGCCTCCTGGAGCTTGGCCTTGCCCTTGCCAGGGGCTGTTTCCAAGGGAAGCACTTGGTGATCCTTGTGTTCTGGGTGTGATAAAGAGGAATCAGTGAGGACCCTCTGGTGTTCCTCACACAACTTCTCTTTCGCCCGTCTTCCCCACAGCTAGTGAGACTCACCATGCTGTGGAGCAAATGACGTCTGAGCACTGGACTGGTGAGGGCGAGATTTGGCAGGTTCCCGTTGGGCCCCAAATCGCAGACTTGGCGAAGCCCTCGGCAGTGCGGACAAGTCACGCTTTCATAGGCCCCCTCCCTGCCCTGGAGAAGACACACTGCCCAAAAGCTGTGGCCACATTGGACAGTCACTGGGTCAGGGCAGTAGCCCAGGCACATCGAGCAAGTGAGCTCTGCCTTCAGATTTTCAAGTAGGGCTCTTGAGTCCATCTTCCTAGGATTCGGATTCCTTCCTTCCCAGAGCTCCCACTCAGGACAGAACAGAGAAGGCTAGCCCTTCTGCTAGAGCTCTGCCACCAACTGATACTGCCCCAGAGCTGGGGAGTTCTTGGGAGGAGGCCTGCCCTGCTTAGCCCCGCCCCTGACTCCACCCACCATCGCAGCAGAAGCTCTGCGTGGCCAGGGCCAACCTGGCTCCTCCCTACATCTCATCTCTCCACCCTAACAGGTCATTTGGACTCCTCTCACTGCCTCCTTCCCCTTTCCCCAATACCACAGTCCTTGGAGTTGACTTACTCTCCTTTTGCTCAGCAAAGGCCCCTTCTTGCCGGGTGTCCATCGTTATTGCTCGAGGAAGATGTCAAGCAGATGTACTGTTGGTCACACTTCGGTGACTTCCGCCACTGGACCGGGAATCCAAAGGGTGGGCGTACATGGCACCGCGTTCGCTCTTTCCCATAGACGATCGTGTGGGCGAGTCGCTCCCTTGTCAGAGCCTCGCTATCCTTTGGATGGCAACGCCAGGCCTCAATCAACCCAGGACTTCTTAAGCTGCAATGCCACACGTCCGCGGCGGGCAGAATTGGATTCCTGGGCTGTGTGAAAGTGCAGCTTTCTGAATGCATCTTGACTTTGTCTAAAACCTCAATGAACCTTTGCCTTGCCTTCAAAGATTTCACAAAATATGGACTGGATGTGATGGCCATGGACTTTCCCCGACAGGCAAACGGGACCAGGACACAAAAATGGGAAAGGATGCTGGAGTCAACCCATTTCTCCAGTTGTGCCAGGTCGAGGGAATACGTTCCAAGTCAAGGACTCTCCCAGAGCAGGATGGAAGCATCTGAGCAAGACTTTCCTTGACGGAAGGGATGTGGGGGAGGACAAGCACGTCAGTCAGGATGTGTCCCTGTTCCTTGACTTCCAGAAGACCCTGCAGGGAAGGAGTCTGTGTGTGGCATCATTCCATTTGGGCGTCCCTTTGCATAGTGCGGAAAAAGGTCCACATCCGGAAAAGGCGTGCTGGATGCCAAGCCTATTTCTGACGTCCCGAGGAGGAAACCATTTCCAGATGGCAAGGCTGTCAGAAGCCTTCCATCTTCACAAGAGAAAGGGAGGTTCCCACTTCTGCTGACTCAATCTTGACACATGCCCAAGTGGCACTTGACCTTATCTCTCAGCTGCACTTCCCAATGCTGTTTGCCTGAGGTGAGGGTCTGGTTGCCCGAAATTCAGCCAGAACACAGTCCAATCGATCTTTGTGGTCAGGCAGGCCCTGAGGGACACTTCCATACTGGACGCTCTTGACATCTGCAGGCAGGATGAGGTGAGCATTGACTGATTCAGGATCAAGAGTTCTATCCCTGGCCAGTCCCCTGCGCTCTTCTTTCTGGCCTGTGATGGGGACGGGGGCCCAGGCAGGGGAAGCCAGCTCTGCTTCTGGAAGCACTGAGTCCTCTCTCCTCTTCAAAGTAGGCGCCATGGCCTGGAGTGTTGGCAAGGGCACCTTGTCCAAATTCTCCTCGACTTCTCCTTGCTTTCCGTGTTCCAAGACGATTTCCCTCCAGTCACTGCATCCAATTCACGGGAATTCCTCAGTTGACGTCCACACGCGACTCCCTTGGCATTTCTGTCAAAGGATTCCCAGCTCTGCACGCGGGATCAAAGGAAGGCCACAGAAGGGAAATGGCAGGAGAATAGCAGCACGGATTCGTTTCACGAAACCACCTTCCTGAAAACGTCCGCATTCTCTTCCTGCGTCTGCAAGGTGTATTCAGTCAGTCCAGGCTTTGGCATTGTGGACTTCTCTAGCACTAGGGTCCTCCACAGAAGTGCCTCACTCAGCAGCATGAAGCAGGACTTCCCTTCAGCAAGAGGACAGAAATTGGGGAGGACCAAACTTGCCACCTGAAGCACGTTAGCAGAATTTTTCTTTCGTTAATAGCTTCAAAAGGCTCCCTTTTCTCACCAGGATGGAAGATTAGGAATGCGCTGCATTTGCCATGGAAAGTCAATTCTTCACCTGGGAGGGGAAAATCGTTGACATTCCACTACGGGCTGAGGGAAAGTTTCGGGAAAGGAGAAGAGCTTCTGGCAGGGTCAGGGGAAAAGGGATTGTCTCCTGATCCCAGTGGGCGCCAGCGCCGTTAGAGGCAAAGGACCTCGGACTTCTTGGAGCTATTTCTTTCTTTACCCAGTTGTTTGTGTGTTTCTTTGTTTATTTGATCTTTGATTAAAATATTTTTTAAATATTTAATTTATTTTTATTTGAGATGATTTACCTTATTATTTTTTTTTTTTTGGTAATTTAGTCGATCAAAATGTATTTATGTCTTCCTTTCCCCTGTAGCCCCCAATTCTCCAGAGGCCAGAATTGCACCTGAGGGCCGAACATCCACACATGCTTTCTTCTTCTCCATTCCCCTCCCAAGGTAATTGATAAGACTCGATGTCAGGGGCAGCGGCAGCAGCCTAGAGGCTGAGGTGTATGGGCAGAGCCCCCAAAGCCTTGGTCCCAGGGAAGTGGCTTGAGTGATCCTCAGTGTGAATCGAAGTCCTGGGAGCCGTCCTACTCCAAGTCTTGGAGCGCATCCGAGGAATATCGGTTCCATTTCCTCGGTCTCATGCCACTTCTTTCCTCATCAGGAAAACTACCATATTCGCCATCACACCCCCTGCTGCTCTCTGTGTCCCTGCTTCCTTCTTCCTGCTCAGGGGAGTCGTCACGCCAGCGATTTTCACTCTTTTCATCTTCCTCATCATCCTGATCTTCTTCCATTTCCTGTGCTGGATCATCTGCTTCCGCCTCGCACTTCTCACTCTAGGGCTGTCCCGAGAGTTGGCCTTGAGTCGATCTGGGAACAGCCATGTCCAGGTCCTTCAGGGCCTAAACATAGTCTTCTTCTTCATTGTCTAGGTGCTCTGCTACTTTTCCATCCTGGCAGATGGCCTGTGGCTCACGGCTCACCCTTAGTGATTTAGAGATGATCCCCTGTGGTTGAGAATCCTCGGGGCAGGGAGAAGGAATGGGCAGGGTGTGTTTCTGAGCAACCTGGTCCTGCCTGATATCACAGAGTTGGAATTGTTGCGCAGATGATGACGTGCCTCCTGTCTGTGACGTTCGTGTGGCAGCCTGAGAGTCTGGCTCGTCTGTATGAGGCCTGGCGGCAGCGGCCACAGCTGGCAGGGCTGCTTCTCCTTGCGCACAGGCGGCCCGGCGTTTGGAGAGCAGGCCACGGCGGTCCTCGTGCCGTGTCAGCAGCTTTGCCGTGAGGAGGTCGTCACGGATGCTGTGATGGCTTTCCAGAGAAGGAGTCAGGGCTCTGGTGGCCTTCTCTCTGCTCGTGCCTTTTCTGACATGCTTCCGAACAGGCTCATCCCGGGAGCGTCCCGTGGCTGCCAGCTTCAAGACGTTGTCCTGCAGGGAGCCCGTCGCCGCCCCCTGCGCCCCTCCTGGGACGCCCCGATTCCTGTACCTTTCCACGCCCGCATCAGCTCCTCGTCAGTATCCGCGCCACCATTCCATCTCAGCCAAGGCACCTTGGGCGCCACACCCGCCTTCCTGCTCTTGGCACTCTTCTCTTCCACTTCCAAAGCCATTGGTGGCCCATCATGTGTCTCCTGGGGCAGCTTGGCCTTGCTCTCCTTCAGCCTGACACGATTGGCTCTGGATTCCTCCTTCAGTCTTTGCCAAGAGAGCTGTTCTTCATCCTTTGGGATCTGGAGCATTTCCCCCCATTCAGAAAGAGTGGAGTGCATCCCGGTGTCCTCATCCTCCTGAAGGAGGCTCTCTCTTTCTCTCACTTGGCCCAAAGCCCTTTCCAACTCCTCTCCTTTGGTCGCTAAGGCAGTGCGAGCCTCCTGGAGCTTGGCCTTGCCCTTGCCAGGGGCTGTTTCCAAGGGAAGCACTTGGTGATCCTTGTGTTCTGGGTGTGATAAAGAGGAATCAGTGAGGACCCTCTGGTGTTCCTCACACAACTTCTCTTTCGCCCGTCTTCCCCACAGCTAGTGAGACTCACCATGCTGTGGAGCAAATGACGTCTGAGCACTGGACTGGTGAGGGCGAGATTTGGCAGGTTCCCGTTGGGCCCCAAATCGCAGACTTGGCGAAGCCCTCGGCAGTGCGGACAAGTCACGCTTTCATAGGCCCCCTCCCTGCCCTGGAGAAGACACACTGCCCAAAAGCTGTGGCCACATTGGACAGTCACTGGGTCAGGGCAGTAGCCCAGGCACATCGAGCAAGTGAGCTCTGCCTTCAGATTTTCAAGTAGGGCTCTTGAGTCCATCTTCCTAGGATTCGGATTCCTTCCTTCCCAGAGCTCCCACTCAGGACAGAACAGAGAAGGCTAGCCCTTCTGCTAGAGCTCTGCCACCAACTGATACTGCCCCAGAGCTGGGGAGTTCTTGGGAGGAGGCCTGCCCTGCTTAGCCCCGCCCCTGACTCCACCCACCATCGCAGCAGAAGCTCTGCGTGGCCAGGGCCAACCTGGCTCCTCCCTACATCTCATCTCTCCACCCTAACAGGTCATTTGGACTCCTCTCACTGCCTCCTTCCCCTTTCCCCAATACCACAGTCCTTGGAGTTGACTTACTCTCCTTTTGCTCAGCAAAGGCCCCTTCTTGCCGGGTGTCCATCGTTATTGCTCGAGGAAGATGTCAAGCAGATGTACTGTTGGTCACACTTCGGTGACTTCCGCCACTGGACCGGGAATCCAAAGGGTGGGCGTACATGGCACCGCGTTCGCTCTTTCCCATAGACGATCGTGTGGGCGAGTCGCTCCCTTGTCAGAGCCTCGCTATCCTTTGGATGGCAACGCCAGGCCTCAATCAACCCAGGACTTCTTAAGCTGCAATGCCACACGTCCGCGGCGGGCAGAATTGGATTCCTGGGCTGTGTGAAAGTGCAGCTTTCTGAATGCATCTTGACTTTGTCTAAAACCTCAATGAACCTTTGCCTTGCCTTCAAAGATTTCACAAAATATGGACTGGATGTGATGGCCATGGACTTTCCCCGACAGGCAAACGGGACCAGGACACAAAAATGGGAAAGGATGCTGGAGTCAACCCATTTCTCCAGTTGTGCCAGGTCGAGGGAATACGTTCCAAGTCAAGGACTCTCCCAGAGCAGGATGGAAGCATCTGAGCAAGACTTTCCTTGACGGAAGGGATGTGGGGGAGGACAAGCACGTCAGTCAGGATGTGTCCCTGTTCCTTGACTTCCAGAAGACCCTGCAGGGAAGGAGTCTGTGTGTGGCATCATTCCATTTGGGCGTCCCTTTGCATAGTGCGGAAAAAGGTCCACATCCGGAAAAGGCGTGCTGGATGCCAAGCCTATTTCTGACGTCCCGAGGAGGAAACCATTTCCAGATGGCAAGGCTGTCAGAAGCCTTCCATCTTCACAAGAGAAAGGGAGGTTCCCACTTCTGCTGACTCAATCTTGACACATGCCCAAGTGGCACTTGACCTTATCTCTCAGCTGCACTTCCCAATGCTGTTTGCCTGAGGTGAGGGTCTGGTTGCCCGAAATTCAGCCAGAACACAGTCCAATCGATCTTTGTGGTCAGGCAGGCCCTGAGGGACACTTCCATACTGGACGCTCTTGACATCTGCAGGCAGGATGAGGTGAGCATTGACTGATTCAGGATCAAGAGTTCTATCCCTGGCCAGTCCCCTGCGCTCTTCTTTCTGGCCTGTGATGGGGACGGGGGCCCAGGCAGGGGAAGCCAGCTCTGCTTCTGGAAGCACTGAGTCCTCTCTCCTCTTCAAAGTAGGCGCCATGGCCTGGAGTGTTGGCAAGGGCACCTTGTCCAAATTCTCCTCGACTTCTCCTTGCTTTCCGTGTTCCAAGACGATTTCCCTCCAGTCACTGCATCCAATTCACGGGAATTCCTCAGTTGACGTCCACACGCGACTCCCTTGGCATTTCTGTCAAAGGATTCCCAGCTCTGCACGCGGGATCAAAGGAAGGCCACAGAAGGGAAATGGCAGGAGAATAGCAGCACGGATTCGTTTCACGAAACCACCTTCCTGAAAACGTCCGCATTCTCTTCCTGCGTCTGCAAGGTGTATTCAGTCAGTCCAGGCTTTGGCATTGTGGACTTCTCTAGCACTAGGGTCCTCCACAGAAGTGCCTCACTCAGCAGCATGAAGCAGGACTTCCCTTCAGCAAGAGGACAGAAATTGGGGAGGACCAAACTTGCCACCTGAAGCACGTTAGCAGAATTTTTCTTTCGTTAATAGCTTCAAAAGGCTCCCTTTTCTCACCAGGATGGAAGATTAGGAATGCGCTGCATTTGCCATGGAAAGTCAATTCTTCACCTGGGAGGGGAAAATCGTTGACATTCCACTACGGGCTGAGGGAAAGTTTCGGGAAAGGAGAAGAGCTTCTGGCAGGGTCAGGGGAAAAGGGATTGTCTCCTGATCCCAGTGGGCGCCAGCGCCGTTAGAGGCAAAGGACCTCGGACTTCTTGGAGCTATTTCTTTCTTTACCCAGTTGTTTGTGTGTTTCTTTGTTTATTTGATCTTTGATTAAAATATTTTTTAAATATTTAATTTATTTTTATTTGAGATGATTTACCTTATTATTTTTTTTTTTTTGGTAATTTAGTCGATCAAAATGTATTTATGTCTTCCTTTCCCCTGTAGCCCCCAATTCTCCAGAGGCCAGAATTGCACCTGAGGGCCGAACATCCACACATGCTTTCTTCTTCTCCATTCCCCTCCCAAGGTAATTGATAAGACTCGATGTCAGGGGCAGCGGCAGCAGCCTAGAGGCTGAGGTGTATGGGCAGAGCCCCCAAAGCCTTCGTCCCAGGGAAGTGGCTTGAGTGATCCTCAGTGTGAATCGAAGTCCTGGGAGCCGTCCTACTCCAAGTCTTGGAGCGCATCCGAGGAATATCGGTTCCATTTCCTCGGTCTCATGCCACTTCTTTCCTCATCAGGAAAACTACCATATTCGCCATCACACCCCCTGCTGCTCTCTGTGTCCCTGCTTCCTTCTTCCTGCTCAGGGGAGTCGTCACGCCAGCGATTTTCACTCTTTTCATCTTCCTCATCATCCTGATCTTCTTCCATTTCCTGTGCTGGATCATCTGCTTCCGCCTCGCACTTCTCACTCTAGGGCTGTCCCGAGAGTTGGCCTTGAGTCGATCTGGGAACAGCCATGTCCAGGTCCTTCAGGGCCTAAACATAGTCTTCTTCTTCATTGTCTAGGTGCTCTGCTACTTTTCCATCCTGGCAGATGGCCTGTGGCTCACGGCTCACCCTTAGTGATTTAGAGATGATCCCCTGTGGTTGAGAATCCTCGGGGCAGGGAGAAGGAATGGGCAGGGTGTGTTTCTGAGCAACCTGGTCCTGCCTGATATCACAGAGTTGGAATTGTTGCGCAGATGATGACGTGCCTCCTGTCTGTGACGTTCGTGTGGCAGCCTGAGAGTCTGGCTCGTCTGTATGAGGCCTGGCGGCAGCGGCCACAGCTGGCAGGGCTGCTTCTCCTTGCGCACAGGCGGCCCGGCGTTTGGAGAGCAGGCCACGGCGGTCCTCGTGCCGTGTCAGCAGCTTTGCCGTGAGGAGGTCGTCACGGATGCTGTGATGGCTTTCCAGAGAAGGAGTCAGGGCTCTGGTGGCCTTCTCTCTGCTCGTGCCTTTTCTGACATGCTTCCGAACAGGCTCATCCCGGGAGCGTCCCGTGGCTGCCAGCTTCAAGACGTTGTCCTGCAGGGAGCCCGTCGCCGCCCCCTGCGCCCCTCCTGGGACGCCCCGATTCCTGTACCTTTCCACGCCCGCATCAGCTCCTCGTCAGTATCCGCGCCACCATTCCATCTCAGCCAAGGCACCTTGGGCGCCACACCCGCCTTCCTGCTCTTGGCACTCTTCTCTTCCACTTCCAAAGCCATTGGTGGCCCATGATGTGTGTCCTGGGGCAGCTTGGCCTTGCTCTCCTTCAGCCTGACACGATTGGCTCTGGATTCCTCCTTCAGTCTTTGCCAAGAGAGCTGTTCTTCATCCTTTGGGATCTGGAGCATTTCCCCCCATTCAGAAAGAGTGGAGTGCATCCCGGTGTCCTCATCCTCCTGAAGGAGGCTCTCTCTTTCTCTCACTTGGCCCAAAGCCCTTTCCAACTCCTCTCCTTTGGTCGCTAAGGCAGTGCGAGCCTCCTGGAGCTTGGCCTTGCCCTTGCCAGGGGCTGTTTCCAAGGGAAGCACTTGGTGATCCTTGTGTTCTGGGTGTGATAAAGAGGAATCAGTGAGGACCCTCTGGTGTTCCTCACACAACTTCTCTTTCGCCCGTCTTCCCCACAGCTAGTGAGACTCACCATGCTGTGGAGCAAATGACGTCTGAGCACTGGACTGGTGAGGGCGAGATTTGGCAGGTTCCCGTTGGGCCCCAAATCGCAGACTTGGCGAAGCCCTCGGCAGTGCGGACAAGTCACGCTTTCATAGGCCCCCTCCCTGCCCTGGAGAAGACACACTGCCCAAAAGCTGTGGCCACATTGGACAGTCACTGGGTCAGGGCAGTAGCCCAGGCACATCGAGCAAGTGAGCTCTGCCTTCAGATTTTCAAGTAGGGCTCTTGAGTCCATCTTCCTAGGATTCGGATTCCTTCCTTCCCAGAGCTCCCACTCAGGACAGAACAGAGAAGGCTAGCCCTTCTGCTAGAGCTCTGCCACCAACTGATACTGCCCCAGAGCTGGGGAGTTCTTGGGAGGAGGCCTGCCCTGCTTAGCCCCGCCCCTGACTCCACCCACCATCGCAGCAGAAGCTCTGCGTGGCCAGGGCCAACCTGGCTCCTCCCTACATCTCATCTCTCCACCCTAACAGGTCATTTGGACTCCTCTCACTGCCTCCTTCCCCTTTCCCCAATACCACAGTCCTTGGAGTTGACTTACTCTCCTTTTGCTCAGCAAAGGCCCCTTCTTGCCGGGTGTCCATCGTTATTGCTCGAGGAAGATGTCAAGCAGATGTACTGTTGGTCACACTTCGGTGACTTCCGCCACTGGACCGGGAATCCAAAGGGTGGGCGTACATGGCACCGCGTTCGCTCTTTCCCATAGACGATCGTGTGGGCGAGTCGCTCCCTTGTCAGAGCCTCGCTATCCTTTGGATGGCAACGCCAGGCCTCAATCAACCCAGGACTTCTTAAGCTGCAATGCCACACGTCCGCGGCGGGCAGAATTGGATTCCTGGGCTGTGTGAAAGTGCAGCTTTCTGAATGCATCTTGACTTTGTCTAAAACCTCAATGAACCTTTGCCTTGCCTTCAAAGATTTCACAAAATATGGACTGGATGTGATGGCCATGGACTTTCCCCGACAGGCAAACGGGACCAGGACACAAAAATGGGAAAGGATGCTGGAGTCAACCCATTTCTCCAGTTGTGCCAGGTCGAGGGAATACGTTCCAAGTCAAGGACTCTCCCAGAGCAGGATGGAAGCATCTGAGCAAGACTTTCCTTGACGGAAGGGATGTGGGGGAGGACAAGCACGTCAGTCAGGATGTGTCCCTGTTCCTTGACTTCCAGAAGACCCTGCAGGGAAGGAGTCTGTGTGTGGCATCATTCCATTTGGGCGTCCCTTTGCATAGTGCGGAAAAAGGTCCACATCCGGAAAAGGCGTGCTGGATGCCAAGCCTATTTCTGACGTCCCAAGGAGGAAACCATTTCCAGATGGCAAGGCTGTCAGAAGCCTTCCATCTTCACAAGAGAAAGGGAGGTTCCCACTTCTGCTGACTCAATCTTGACACATGCCCAAGTGGCACTTGACCTTATCTCTCAGCTGCACTTCCCAATGCTGTTTGCCTGAGGTGAGGGTCTGGTTGCCCGAAATTCAGCCAGAACACAGTCCAATCGATCTTTGTGGTCAGGCAGGCCCTGAGGGACACTTCCATACTGGACGCTCTTGACATCTGCAGGCAGGATGAGGTGAGCATTGACTGATTCAGGATCAAGAGTTCTATCCCTGGCCAGTCCCCTGCGCTCTTCTTTCTGGCCTGTGATGGGGACGGGGGCCCAGGCAGGGGAAGCCAGCTCTGGGCTCTGGAAGCACTGAGTCCTCTCTCCTCTTCAAAGTAGGCGCCATGGCCTGGAGTGTTGGCAAGGGCACCTTGTCCAAATTCTCCTCGACTTCTCCTTGCTTTCCGTGTTCCAAGACGATTTCCCTCCAGTCACTGCATCCAATTCACGGGAATTCCTCAGTTGACGTCCACACGCGACTCCCTTGGCATTTCTGTCAAAGGATTCCCAGCTCTGCACGCGGGATCAAAGGAAGGCCACAGAAGGGAAATGGCAGGAGAATAGCAGCACGGATTCGTTTCACGAAACCACCTTCCTGAAAACGTCCGCATTCTCTTCCTGCGTCTGCAAGGTGTATTCAGTCAGTCCAGGCTTTGGCATTGTGGACTTCTCTAGCACTAGGGTCCTCCACAGAAGTGCCTCACTCAGCAGCATGAAGCAGGACTTCCCTTCAGCAAGAGGACAGAAATTGGGGAGGACCAAACTTGCCACCTGAAGCACATTAGCAGAATTTTTCTTTCGTTAATAGCTTCAAAAGGCTCCCTTTTCTCACCAGGATGGAAGATTAGGAATGCGCTGCATTTGCCATGGAAAGTCAATTCTTCACCTGGGAGGGGAAAATCGTTGACATTCCACTACGGGCTGAAGGAAAGTTTCGGGAAAGGAGAAGAGCTTCTGGCAGGGTCAGGGGAAAAGGGATTGTCTCCTGATCCCAGTCGGCGCCAGCGCCGTTAGAGGCAAAGGACCTCGGACTTCTTGGAGCTATTTCTTTCTTTACCCAGTTGTTTGTGTGTTTCTTTGTTTATTTGATCTTTGATTAAAATATTTTTTAAATATTTAATTTATTTTTATTTGAGATGATTTACCTTATTTTTATTTTTTTTTTTTTTTGGTAATTTAGTCGATCAAAATGTATTTATGTCTTCCTTTCCCCTGTAGCCCCCAATTCTCCAGAGGCCAGAATTGCACCTGAGGGCCGAACATCCACACATGCTTTCTTCTTCTCCATTCCCCTCCCAAGGTAATTGATAAGACTCGATGTCAGGGGCAGCGGCAGCAGCCTAGAGGCTGAGGTGTATGGGCAGAGCCCCCAAAGCCTTCGTCCCAGGGAAGTGGCTTGAGTGATCCTCAGTGTGAATCGAAGTCCTGGGAGCCGTCCTACTCCAAGTCTTGGAGCGCATCCGAGGAATATCGGTTCCATTTCCTCGGTCTCATGCCACTTCTTTCCTCATCAGGAAAACTACCATATTCGCCATCACACCCCCTGCTGCTCTCTGTGTCCCTGCTTCCTTCTTCCTGCTCAGGGGAGTCGTCACGCCAGCGATTTTCACTCTTTTCATCTTCCTCATCATCCTGATCTTCTTCCATTTCCTGTGCTGGATCATCTGCTTCCGCCTCGCACTTCTGACTCTAGGGCTGTCCCGAGAGTTGGCCTTGAGTCGATCTGGGAACAGCCATGTCCAGGTCCTTCAGGGCCTAAACATAGTCTTCTTCTTCATTGTCTAGGTGCTCTGCTACTTTTCCATCCTGGCAGATGGCCTGTGGCTCACGGCTCACCCTTAGTGATTTAGAGATGATCCCCTGTGGTTGAGAATCCTCGGGGCAGGGAGAAGGAATGGGCAGGGTGTGTTTCTGAGCAACCTGGTCCTGCCTGATATCACAGAGTTGGAATTGTTGCGCAGATGATGACGTGCCTCCTGTCTGTGACGTTCGTGTGGCAGCCTGAGAGTCTGGCTCGTCTGTATGAGGCCTGGCGGCAGCGGCCACAGCTGGCAGGGCTGCTTCTCCTTGCGCACAGGCGGCCCGGCGTTTGGAGAGCAGGCCACGGCGGTCCTCGTGCCGTGTCAGCAGCTTTGCCGTGAGGAGGTCGTCACGGATGCTGTGATGGCTTTCCAGAGAAGGAGTCAGGGCTCTGGTGGCCTTCTCTCTGCTCGTGCCTTTTCTGACATGCTTCCGAACAGGCTCATCCCGGGAGCGTCCCGTGGCTGCCAGCTTCAAGACGTTGTCCTGCAGGGAGCCCGTCGCCGCCCCCTGCGCCCCTCCTGGGACGCCCCGATTCCTGTACCTTTCCACGCCCGCATCAGCTCCTCGTCAGTATCCGCGCCACCATTCCATCTCAGCCAAGGCACCTTGGGCGCCACACCCGCCTTCCTGCTCTTGGCACTCTTCTCTTCCACTTCCAAAGCCATTGGTGGCCCATGATGAGTGTCCTGGGGCAGCTTGGCCTTGCTCTCCTTCAGCCTGACACGATTGGCTCTGGATTCCTCCTTCAGTCTTTGCCAAGAGAGCTGTTCTTCATCCTTTGGGATCTGGAGCATTTCCCCCCATTCAGAAAGAGTGGAGTGCATCCCGGTGTCCTCATCCTCCTGAAGGAGGCTCTCTCTTTCTCTCACTTGGCCCAAAGCCCTTTCCAACTCCTCTCCTTTGGTCGCTAAGGCAGTGCGAGCCTCCTGGAGCTTGGCCTTGCCCTTGCCAGGGGCTGTTTCCAAGGGAAGCACTTGGTGATCCTTGTGTTCTGGGTGTGATAAAGAGGAATCAGTGAGGACCCTCTGGTGTTCCTCACACAACTTCTCTTTCGCCCGTCTTCCCCACAGCTAGTGAGACTCACCATGCTGTGGAGCAAATGACGTCTGAGCACTGGACTGGTGAGGGCGAGATTTGGCAGGTTCCCGTTGGGCCCCAAATCGCAGACTTGGCGAAGCCCTCGGCAGTGCGGACAAGTCACGCTTTCATAGGCCCCCTCCCTGCCCTGGAGAAGACACACTGCCCAAAAGCTGTGGCCACATTGGACAGTCACTGGGTCAGGGCAGTAGCCCAGGCACATCGAGCAAGTGAGCTCTGCCTTCAGATTTTCAAGTAGGGCTCTTGAGTCCATCTTCCTAGGATTCGGATTCCTTCCTTCCCAGAGCTCCCACTCAGGACAGAACAGAGAAGGCTAGCCCTTCTGCTAGAGCTCTGCCACCAACTGATACTGCCCCAGAGCTGGGGAGTTCTTGGGAGGAGGCCTGCCCTGCTTAGCCCCGCCCCTGACTCCACCCACCATCGCAGCAGAAGCTCTGCGTGGCCAGGGCCAACCTGGCTCCTCCCTACATCTCATCTCTCCACCCTAACAGGTCATTTGGACTCCTCTCACTGCCTCCTTCCCCTTTCCCCAATACCACAGTCCTTGGAGTTGACTTACTCTCCTTTTGCTCAGCAAAGGCCCCTTCTTGCCGGGTGTCCATCGTTATTGCTCGAGGAAGATGTCAAGCAGATGTACTGTTGGTCACACTTCGGTGACTTCCGCCACTGGACCGGGAATCCAAAGGGTGGGCGTACATGGCACCGCGTTCGCTCTTTCCCATAGACGATCGTGTGGGCGAGTCGCTCCCTTGTCAGAGCCTCGCTATCCTTTGGATGGCAACGCCAGGCCTCAATCAACCCAGGACTTCTTAAGCTGCAATGCCACACGTCCGCGGCGGGCAGAATTGGATTCCTGGGCTGTGTGAAAGTGCAGCTTTCTGAATGCATCTTGACTTTGTCTAAAACCTCAATGAACCTTTGCCTTGCCTTCAAAGATTTCACAAAATATGGACTGGATGTGATGGCCATGGACTTTCCCCGACAGGCAAACGGGACCAGGACACAAAAATGGGAAAGGATGCTGGAGTGAACCCATTTCTCCAGTTGTGCCAGGTCGAGGGAATACGTTCCAAGTCAAGGACTCTCCCAGAGCAGGATGGAAGCATCTGAGCAAGACTTTCCTTGACGGAAGGGATGTGGGGGAGGACAAGCACGTCAGTCAGGATGTGTCCCTGTTCCTTGACTTCCAGAAGACCCTGCAGGGAAGGAGTCTGTGTGTGGCATCATTCCATTTGGGCGTCCCTTTGCATAGTGCGGAAAAAGGTCCACATCCGGAAAAGGCGTGCTGGATGCCAAGCCTATTTCTGACGTCCCGAGGAGGAAACCATTTCCAGATGGCAAGGCTGTCAGAAGCCTTCCATCTTCACAAGAGAAAGGGAGGTTCCCACTTCTGCTGACTGAATCTTGACACATGCCCAAGTGGCACTTGACCTTATCTCTCAGCTGCACTTCCCAATGCTGTTTGCCTGAGGTGAGGGTCTGGTTGCCCGAAATTCAGCCAGAACACAGTCCAATCGATCTTTGTGGTCAGGCAGGCCCTGAGGGACACTTCCATACTGGACGCTCTTGACATCTGCAGGCAGGATGAGGTGAGCATTGACTGATTCAGGATCAAGAGTTCTATCCCTGGCCAGTCCCCTGCGCTCTTCTTTCTGGCCTGTGATGGGGACGGGGGCCCAGGCAGGGGAAGCCAGCTCTGGGCTCTGGAAGCACTGAGTCCTCTCTCCTCTTCAAAGTAGGCGCCATGGCCTGGAGTGTTGGCAAGGGCACCTTGTCCAAATTCTCCTCGACTTCTCCTTGCTTTCCGTGTTCCAAGACGATTTCCCTCCAGTCACTGCATCCAATTCACGGGAATTCCTCAGTTGACGTCCACACGCGACTCCCTTGGCATTTCTGTCAAAGGATTCCCAGCTCTGCACGCGGGATCAAAGGAAGGCCACAGAAGGGAAATGGCAGGAGAATAGCAGCACGGATTCGTTTCACGAAACCACCTTCCTGAAAACGTCCGCATTCTCTTCCTGCGTCTGCAAGGTGTATTCAGTCAGTCCAGGCTTTGGCATTGTGGACTTCTCTAGCACTAGGGTCCTCCACAGAAGTGCCTCACTCAGCAGCATGAAGCAGGACTTCCCTTCAGCAAGAGGACAGAAATTGGGGAGGACCAAACTTGCCACCTGAAGCACATTAGCAGAATTTTTCTTTCGTTAATAGCTTCAAAAGGCTCCCTTTTCTCACCAGGATGGAAGATTAGGAATGCGCTGCATTTGCCATGGAAAGTCAATTCTTCACCTGGGAGGGGAAAATCGTTGACATTCCACTACGGGCTGAAGGAAAGTTTCGGGAAAGGAGAAGAGCTTCTGGCAGGGTCAGGGGAAAAGGGATTGTCTCCTGATCCCAGTCGGCGCCAGCGCCGTTAGAGGCAAAGGACCTCGGACTTCTTGGAGCTATTTCTTTCTTTACCCAGTTGTTTGTGTGTTTCTTTGTTTATTTGATCTTTGATTAAAATATTTTTTAAATATTTAATTTATTTTTATTTGAGATGATTTACCTTATTTTTATTTTTTTTTTTTTTTGGTAATTTAGTCGATCAAAATGTATTTATGTCTTCCTTTCCCCTGTAGCCCCCAATTCTCCAGAGGCCAGAATTGCACCTGAGGGCCGAACATCCACACATGCTTTCTTCTTCTCCATTCCCCTCCCAAGGTAATTGATAAGACTCGATGTCAGGGGCAGCGGCAGCAGCCTAGAGGCTGAGGTGTATGGGCAGAGCCCCCAAAGCCTTCGTCCCAGGGAAGTGGCTTGAGTGATCCTCAGTGTGAATCGAAGTCCTGGGAGCCGTCCTACTCCAAGTCTTGGAGCGCATCCGAGGAATATCGGTTCCATTTCCTCGGTCTCATGCCACTTCTTTCCTCATCAGGAAAACTACCATATTCGCCATCACACCCCCTGCTGCTCTCTGTGTCCCTGCTTCCTTCTTCCTGCTCAGGGGAGTCGTCACGCCAGCGATTTTCACTCTTTTCATCTTCCTCATCATCCTGATCTTCTTCCATTTCCTGTGCTGGATCATCTGCTTCCGCCTCGCACTTCTCACTCTAGGGCTGTCCCGAGAGTTGGCCTTGAGTCGATCTGGGAACAGCCATGTCCAGGTCCTTCAGGGCCTAAACATAGTCTTCTTCTTCATTGTCTAGGTGCTCTGCTACTTTTCCATCCTGGCAGATGGCCTGTGGCTCACGGCTCACCCTTAGTGATTTAGAGATGATCCCCTGTGGTTGAGAATCCTCGGGGCAGGGAGAAGGAATGGGCAGGGTGTGTTTCTGAGCAACCTGGTCCTGCCTGATATCACAGAGTTGGAATTGTTGCGCAGATGATGACGTGCCTCCTCTCTGTGACGTTCGTGTGGCAGCCTGAGAGTCTGGCTCGTCTGTATGAGGCCTGGCGGCAGCGGCCACAGCTGGCAGGGCTGCTTCTCCTTGCGCACAGGCGGCCCGGCGTTTGGAGAGCAGGCCACGGCGGTCCTCGTGCCGTGTCAGCAGCTTTGCCGTGAGGAGGTCGTCACGGATGCTGTGATGGCTTTCCAGAGAAGGAGTCAGGGCTCTGGTGGCCTTCTCTCTGCTCGTGCCTTTTCTGACATGCTTCCGAACAGGCTCATCCCGGGAGCGTCCCGTGGCTGCCAGCTTCAAGACGTTGTCCTGCAGGGAGCCCGTCGCCGCCCCCTGCGCCCCTCCTGGGACGCCCCGATTCCTGTACCTTTCCACGCCCGCATCAGCTCCTCGTCAGTATCCGCGCCACCATTCCATCTCAGCCAAGGCACCTTGGGCGCCACACCCGCCTTCCTGCTCTTGGCACTCTTCTCTTCCACTTCCAAAGCCATTGGTGGCCCATGATGAGTGTCCTGGGGCAGCTTGGCCTTGCTCTCCTTTAGCCTGACACGATTGGCTCTGGATTCCTCCTTCAGTCTTTGCCAAGAGAGCTGTTCTTCATCCTTTGGGATCTGGAGCATTTCCCCCCATTCAGAAAGAGTGGAGTGCATCCCGGTGTCCTCATCCTCCTGAAGGAGGCTCTCTCTTTCTCTCACTTGGCCCAAAGCCCTTTCCAACTCCTCTCCTTTGGTCGCTAAGGCAGTGCGGGCCTCCTGGAGCTTGGCCTTGCCCTTGCCAGGGGCTGTTTCCAAGGGAAGCACTTGGTGATCCTTGTGTTCTGGGTGTGATAAAGAGGAATCAGTGAGGACCCTCTGGTGTTCCTCACACAACTTCTCTTTCGCCCGTCTTCCCCACAGCTAGTGAGACTCACCATGCTGTGGAGCAAATGACGTCTGAGCACTGGACTGGTGAGGGCGAGATTTGGCAGGTTCCCGTTGGGCCCCAAATCGCAGACTTGGCGAAGCCCTCGGCAGTGCGGACAAGTCACGCTTTCATAGGCCCCCTCCCTGCCCTGGAGAAGACACACTGCCCAAAAGCTGTGGCCACATTGGACAGTCACTGGGTCAGGGCAGTAGCCCAGGCACATCGAGCAAGTGAGCTCTGCCTTCAGATTTTCAAGTAGGGCTCTTGAGTCCATCTTCCTAGGATTCGGATTCCTTCCTTCCCAGAGCTCCCACTCAGGACAGAACAGAGAAGGCTAGCCCTTCTGCCAGAGCTCTGCCACCAACTGATACTGCCCCAGAGCTGGGGAGTTCTTGGGAGGAGGCCTGCCCTGCTTAGCCCCGCCCCTGACTCCACCCACCATCGCAGCAGAAGCTCTGCGTGGCCAGGGCCAACCTGGCTCCTCCCTACATCTCATCTCTCCACCCTAACAGGTCATTTGGACTCCTCTCACTGCCTCCTTCCCCTTTCCCCAATACCACAGTCCTTGGAGTTGACTTACTCTCCTTTTGCTCAGCAAAGGCCCCTTCTTGCCGGGTGTCCATCGTTATTGCTCGAGGAAGATGTCAAGCAGATGTACTGTTGGTCACACTTCGGTGACTTCCGCCACTGGACCGGGAATCCAAAGGGTGGGCGTACATGGCACCGCGTTCGCTCTTTCCCATAGACCATCGTGTGGGCGAGTCGCTCCCTTGTCAGAGCCTCGCTATCCTTTGGATGGCAACGCCAGGCCTCAATCAACCCAGGACTTCTTAAGCTGCAATGCCACACGTCCGCGGCGGGCAGAATTGGATTCCTGGGCTGTGTGAAAGTGCAGCTTTCTGAATGCATCTTGACTTTGTCTAAAACCTCAATGAACCTTTGCCTTGCCTTCAAAGATTTCACAAAATATGGACTGGATGTGATGGCCATGGACTTTCCCCGACAGGCAAACGGGACCAGGACACAAAAATGGGAAAGGATGCTGGAGTCAACCCATTTCTCCAGTTGTGCCAGGTCGAGGGAATACGTTCCAAGTCAAGGACTCTCCCAGAGCAGGATGGAAGCATCTGAGCAAGACTTTCCTTGACGGAAGGGATGTGGGGGAGGACAAGCACGTCAGTCAGGATGTGTCCCTGTTCCTTGACTTCCAGAAGACCCTGCAGGGAAGGAGTCTGTGTGTGGCATCATTCCATTTGGGCGTCCCTTTGCATAGTGCGGAAAAAGGTCCACATCCGGAAAAGGCGTGCTGGATGCCAAGCCTATTTCTGACGTCCCGAGGAGGAAACCATTTCCAGATGGCAAGGCTGTCAGAAGCCTTCCATCTTCACAAGAGAAAGGGAGGTTCCCACTTCTGCTGACTCAATCTTGACACATGCCCAAGTGGCACTTGACCTTATCTCTCAGCTGCACTTCCCAATGCTGTTTGCCTGAGGTGAGGGTCTGGTTGCCCGAAATTCAGCCAGAACACAGTCCAATCGATCTTTGTGGTCAGGCAGGCCCTGAGGCACACTTCCATACTGGACGCTCTTGACATCTGCAGGCAGGATGAGGTGAGCATTGACTGATTCAGGATCAAGAGTTCTATCCCTGGCCAGTCCCCTGCGCTCTTCTTTCTGGCCTGTGATGGGGACGGGGGCCCAGGCAGGGGAAGCCAGCTCTGGGCTCTGGAAGCACTGAGTCCTCTCTCCTCTTCAAAGTAGGCGCCATGGCCTGGAGTGTTGGCAAGGGCACCTTGTCCAAATTCTCCTCGACTTCTCCTTGCTTTCCGTGTTCCAAGACGATTTCCCTCCAGTCACTGCATCCAATTCACGGGAATTCCTCAGTTGACGTCCACACGCGACTCCCTTGGCATTTCTGTCAAAGGATTCCCAGCTCTGCACGCGGGATCAAAGGAAGGCCACAGAAGGGAAATGGCAGGAGAATAGCAGCACGGATTCGTTTCACGAAACCACCTTCCTGAAAACGTCCGCATTCTCTTCCTGCGTCTGCAAGGTGTATTCAGTCAGTCCAGGCTTTGGCATTGTGGACTTCTCTAGCACTAGGGTCCTCCACAGAAGTGCCTCACTCAGCAGCATGAAGCAGGACTTCCCTTCAGCAAGAGGACAGAAATTGGGGAGGACCCAACTTGCCACCTGAAGCACATTAGCAGAATTTTTCTTTCGTTAATAGCTTCAAAAGGCTCCCTTTTCTCACCAGGATGGAAGATTAGGAATGCGCTGCATTTGCCATGGAAAGTCAATTCTTCACCTGGGAGGGGAAAATCGTTGACATTCCACTACGGGCTGAAGGAAAGTTTCGGGAAAGGAGAAGAGCTTCTGGCAGGGTCAGGGGAAAAGGGATTGTCTCCTGATCCCAGTCGGCGCCAGCGCCGTTAGAGGCAAAGGACCTCGGACTTCTTGGAGCTATTTCTTTCTTTACCCAGTTGTTTGTGTGTTTCTTTGTTTATTTGATCTTTGATTAAAATATTTTTTAAATATTTAATTTATTTTTATTTGAGATGATTTACCTTATTTTTATTTTTTTTTTTTTTTGGTAATTTAGTCGATCAAAATGTATTTATGTCTTCCTTTCCCCTGTAGCCCCCAATTCTCCAGAGGCCAGAATTGCACCTGAGGGCCGAACATCCACACATGCTTTCTTCTTCTCCATTCCCCTCCCAAGGTAATTGATAAGACTCGATGTCAGGGGCAGCGGCAGCAGCCTAGAGGCTGAGGTGTATGGGCAGAGCCCCCAAAGCCTTCGTCCCAGGGAAGTGGCTTGAGTGATCCTCAGTGTGAATCGAAGTCCTGGGAGCCGTCCTACTCCAAGTCTTGGAGCGCATCCGAGGAATATCGGTTCCATTTCCTCGGTCTCATGCCACTTCTTTCCTCATCAGGAAAACTACCATATTCGCCATCACACCCCCTGCTGCTCTCTGTGTCCCTGCTTCCTTCTTCCTGCTCAGGGGAGTCGTCACGCCAGCGATTTTCACTCTTTTCATCTTCCTCATCATCCTGATCTTCTTCCATTTCCTGTGCTGGATCATCTGCTTCCGCCTCGCACTTCTCACTCTAGGGCTGTCCCGAGAGTTGGCCTTGAGTCGATCTGGGAACAGCCATGTCCAGGTCCTTCAGGGCCTAAACATAGTCTTCTTCTTCATTGTCTAGGTGCTCTGCTACTTTTCCATCCTGGCAGATGGCCTGTGGCTCACGGCTCACCCTTAGTGATTTAGAGATGATCCCCTGTGGTTGAGAATCCTCGGGGCAGGGAGAAGGAATGGGCAGGGTGTGTTTCTGAGCAACCTGGTCCTGCCTGATATCACAGAGTTGGAATTGTTGCGCAGATGATGACGTGCCTCCTCTCTGTGACGTTCGTGTGGCAGCCTGAGAGTCTGGCTCGTCTGTATGAGGCCTGGCGGCAGCGGCCACAGCTGGCAGGGCTGCTTCTCCTTGCGCACAGGCGGCCCGGCGTTTGGAGAGCAGGCCACGGCGGTCCTCGTGCCGTGTCAGCAGCTTTGCCGTGAGGAGGTCGTCACGGATGCTGTGATGGCTTTCCAGAGAAGGAGTCAGGGCTCTGGTGGCCTTCTCTCTGCTCGTGCCTTTTCTGACATGCTTCCGAACAGGCTCATCCCGGGAGCGTCCCGTGGCTGCCAGCTTCAAGACGTTGTCCTGCAGGGAGCCCGTCGCCGCCCCCTGCGCCCCTCCTGGGACGCCCCGATTCCTGTACCTTTCCACGCCCGCATCAGCTCCTCGTCAGTATCCGCGCCACCATTCCATCTCAGCCAAGGCACCTTGGGCGCCACACCCGCCTTCCTGCTCTTGGCACTCTTCTCTTCCACTTCCAAAGCCATTGGTGGCCCATGATGAGTGTCCTGGGGCAGCTTGGCCTTGCTCTCCTTTAGCCTGACACGATTGGCTCTGGATTCCTCCTTCAGTCTTTGCCAAGAGAGCTGTTCTTCATCCTTTGGGATCTGGAGCATTTCCCCCCATTCAGAAAGAGTGGAGTGCATCCCGGTGTCCTCATCCTCCTGAAGGAGGCTCTCTCTTTCTCTCACTTGGCCCAAAGCCCTTTCCAACTCCTCTCCTTTGGTCGCTAAGGCAGTGCGGGCCTCCTGGAGCTTGGCCTTGCCCTTGCCAGGGGCTGTTTCCAAGGGAAGCACTTGGTGATCCTTGTGTTCTGGGTGTGATAAAGAGGAATCAGTGAGGACCCTCTGGTGTTCCTCACACAACTTCTCTTTCGCCCGTCTTCCCCACAGCTAGTGAGACTCACCATGCTGTGGAGCAAATGACGTCTGAGCACTGGACTGGTGAGGGCGAGATTTGGCAGGTTCCCGTTGGGCCCCAAATCGCAGACTTGGCGAAGCCCTCGGCAGTGCGGACAAGTCACGCTTTCATAGGCCCCCTCCCTGCCCTGGAGAAGACACACTGCCCAAAAGCTGTGGCCACATTGGACAGTCACTGGGTCAGGGCAGTAGCCCAGGCACATCGAGCAAGTGAGCTCTGCCTTCAGATTTTCAAGTAGGGCTCTTGAGTCCATCTTCCTAGGATTCGGATTCCTTCCTTCCCAGAGCTCCCACTCAGGACAGAACAGAGAAGGCTAGCCCTTCTGCCAGAGCTCTGCCACCAACTGATACTGCCCCAGAGCTGGGGAGTTCTTGGGAGGAGGCCTGCCCTGCTTAGCCCCGCCCCTGACTCCACCCACCATCGCAGCAGAAGCTCTGCGTGGCCAGGGCCAACCTGGCTCCTCCCTACATCTCATCTCTCCACCCTAACAGGTCATTTGGACTCCTCTCACTGCCTCCTTCCCCTTTCCCCAATACCACAGTCCTTGGAGTTGACTTACTCTCCTTTTGCTCAGCAAAGGCCCCTTCTTGCCGGGTGTCCATCGTTATTGCTCGAGGAAGATGTCAAGCAGATGTACTGTTGGTCACACTTCGGTGACTTCCGCCACTGGACCGGGAATCCAAAGGGTGGGCGTACATGGCACCGCGTTCGCTCTTTCCCATAGACGATCGTGTGGGCGAGTCGCTCCCTTGTCAGAGCCTCGCTATCCTTTGGATGGCAACGCCAGGCCTCAATCAACCCAGGACTTCTTAAGCTGCAATGCCACACGTCCGCGGCGGGCAGAATTGGATTCCTGGGCTGTGTGAAAGTGCAGCTTTCTGAATGCATCTTGACTTTGTCTAAAACCTCAATGAACCTTTGCCTTGCCTTCAAAGATTTCACAAAATATGGACTGGATGTGATGGCCATGGACTTTCCCCGACAGGCAAACGGGACCAGGACACAAAAATGGGAAAGGATGCTGGAGTCAACCCATTTCTCCAGTTGTGCCAGGTCGAGGGAATACGTTCCAAGTCAAGGACTCTCCCAGAGCAGGATGGAAGCATCTGAGCAAGACTTTCCTTGACGGAAGGGATGTGGGGGAGGACAAGCACGTCAGTCAGGATGTGTCCCTGTTCCTTGACTTCCAGAAGACCCTGCAGGGAAGGAGTCTGTGTGTGGCATCATTCCATTTGGGCGTCCCTTTGCATAGTGCGGAAAAAGGTCCACATCCGGAAAAGGCGTGCTGGATGCCAAGCCTATTTCTGACGTCCCGAGGAGGAAACCATTTCCAGATGGCAAGGCTGTCAGAAGCCTTCCATCTTCACAAGAGAAAGGGAGGTTCCCACTTCTGCTGACTCAATCTTGACACATGCCCAAGTGGCACTTGACCTTATCTCTCAGCTGCACTTCCCAATGCTGTTTGCCTGAGGTGAGGGTCTGGTTGCCCGAAATTCAGCCAGAACACAGTCCAATCGATCTTTGTGGTCAGGCAGGCCCTGAGGCACACTTCCATACTGGACGCTCTTGACATCTGCAGGCAGGATGAGGTGAGCATTGACTGATTCAGGATCAAGAGTTCTATCCCTGGCCAGTCCCCTGCGCTCTTCTTTCTGGCCTGTGATGGGGACGGGGGCCCAGGCAGGGGAAGCCAGCTCTGCTTCTGGAAGCACTGAGTCCTCTCTCCTCTTCAAAGTAGGCGCCATGGCCTGGAGTGTTGGCAAGGGCACCTTGTCCAAATTCTCCTCGACTTCTCCTTGCTTTCCGTGTTCCAAGACGATTTCCCTCCAGTCACTGCATCCAATTCACGGGAATTCCTCAGTTGACGTCCACACGCGACTCCCTTGGCATTTCTGTCAAAGGATTCCCAGCTCTGCACGCGGGATCAAAGGAAGGCCACAGAAGGGAAATGGCAGGAGAATAGCAGCACGGATTCGTTTCACGAAACCACCTTCCTGAAAACGTCCGCATTCTCTTCCTGCGTCTGCAAGGTGTATTCAGTCAGTCCAGGCTTTGGCATTGTGGACTTCTCTAGCACTAGGGTCCTCCACAGAAGTGCCTCACTCAGCAGCATGAAGCAGGACTTCCCTTCAGCAAGAGGACAGAAATTGGGGAGGACCAAACTTGCCACCTGAAGCACATTAGCAGAATTTTTCTTTCGTTAATAGCTTCAAAAGGCTCCCTTTTCTCACCAGGATGGAAGATTAGGAATGCGCTGCATTTGCCATGGAAAGTCAATTCTTCACCTGGGAGGGGAAAATCGTTGACATTCCACTACGGGCTGAAGGAAAGTTTCGGGAAAGGAGAAGAGCTTCTGGCAGGGTCAGGGGAAAAGGGATTGTCTCCTGATCCCAGTCGGCGCCAGCGCCGTTAGAGGCAAAGGACCTCGGACTTCTTGGAGCTATTTCTTTCTTTACCCAGTTGTTTGTGTGTTTCTTTGTTTATTTGATCTTTGATTAAAATATTTTTTAAATATTTAATTTATTTTTATTTGAGATGATTTACCTTATTTTTATTTTTTTTTTTTTGGTAATTTAGTCGATCAAAATGTATTTATGTCTTCCTTTCCCCTGTAGCCCCCAATTCTCCAGAGGCCAGAATTGCACCTGAGGGCCGAACATCCACACATGCTTTCTTCTTCTCCATTCCCCTCCCAAGGTAATTGATAAGACTCGATGTCAGGGGCAGCGGCAGCAGCCTAGAGGCTGAGGTGTATGGGCAGAGCCCCCAAAGCCTTCGTCCCAGGGAAGTGGCTTGAGTGATCCTCAGTGTGAATCGAAGTCCTGGGAGCCGTCCTACTCCAAGTCTTGGAGCGCATCCGAGGAATATCGGTTCCATTTCCTCGGTCTCATGCCACTTCTTTCCTCATCAGGAAAACTACCATATTCGCCATCACACCCCCTGCTGCTCTCTGTGTCCCTGCTTCCTTCTTCCTGCTCAGGGGAGTCGTCACGCCAGCGATTTTCACTCTTTTCATCTTCCTCATCATCCTGATCTTCTTCCATTTCGTGTGCTGGATCATCTGCTTCCGCCTCGCACTTCTCACTCTAGGGCTGTCCCGAGAGTTGGCCTTGAGTCGATCTGGGAACAGCCATGTCCAGGTCCTTCAGGGCCTAAACATAGTCTTCTTCTTCATTGTCTAGGTGCTCTGCTACTTTTCCATCCTGGCAGATGGCCTGTGGCTCACGGCTCACCCTTAGTGATTTAGAGATGATCCCCTGTGGTTGAGAATCCTCGGGGCAGGGAGAAGGAATGGGCAGGGTGTGTTTCTGAGCAACCTGGTCCTGCCTGATATCACAGAGTTGGAATTGTTGCGCAGATGATGACGTGCCTCCTGTCTGTGACGTTCGTGTGGCAGCCTGAGAGTCTGGCTCGTCTGTATGAGGCCTGGCGGCAGCGGCCACAGCTGGCAGGGCTGCTTCTCCTTGCGCACAGGCGGCCCGGCGTTTGGAGAGCAGGCCACGGCGGTCCTCGTGCCGTGTCAGCAGCTTTGCCGTGAGGAGGTCGTCACGGATGCTGTGATGGCTTTCCAGAGAAGGAGTCAGGGCTCTGGTGGCCTTCTCTCTGCTCGTGCCTTTTCTGACATGCTTCCGAACAGGCTCATCCCGGGAGCGTCCCGTGGCTGCCAGCTTCAAGACGTTGTCCTGCAGGGAGCCCGTCGCCGCCCCCTGCGCCCCTCCTGGGACGCCCCGATTCCTGTACCTTTCCACGCCCGCATCAGCTCCTCGTCAGTATCCGCGCCACCATTCCATCTCAGCCAAGGCACCTTGGGCGCCACACCCGCCTTCCTGCTCTTGGCACTCTTCTCTTCCACTTCCAAAGCCATTGGTGGCCCATGATGAGTGTCCTGGGGCAGCTTGGCCTTGCTCTCCTTCAGCCTGACACGATTGGCTCTGGATTCCTCCTTCAGTCTTTGCCAAGAGAGCTGTTCTTCATCCTTTGGGATCTGGAGCATTTCCCCCCATTCAGAAAGAGTGGAGTGCATCCCGGTGTCCTCATCCTCCTGAAGGAGGCTCTCTCTTTCTCTCACTTGGCCCAAAGCCCTTTCCAACTCCTCTCCTTTGGTCGCTAAGGCAGTGCGAGCCTCCTGGAGCTTGGCCTTGCCCTTGCCAGGGGCTGTTTCCAAGGGAAGCACTTGGTGATCCTTGTGTTCTGGGCGTGATAAAGAGGAATCAGTGAGGACCCTCTGGTGTTCCTCACACAACTTCTCTTTCGCCCGTCTTCCCCACAGCTAGTGAGACTCACCATGCTGTGGAGCAAATGACGTCTGAGCACTGGACTGGTGAGGGCGAGATTTGGCAGGTTCCCGTTGGGCCCCAAATCGCAGACTTGGCGAAGCCCTCGGCAGTGCGGACAAGTCACGCTTTCATAGGCCCCCTCCCTGCCCTGGAGAAGACACACTGCCCAAAAGCTGTGGCCACATTGGACAGTCACTGGGTCAGGGCAGTAGCCCAGGCACATCGAGCAAGTGAGCTCTGCCTTCAGATTTTCAAGTAGGGCTCTTGAGTCCATCTTCCTAGGATTCGGATTCCTTCCTTCCCAGAGCTCCCACTCAGGACAGAACAGAGAAGGCTAGCCCTTCTGCTAGAGCTCTGCCACCAACTGATACTGCCCCAGAGCTGGGGAGTTCTTGGGAGGAGGCCTGCCCTGCTTAGCCCCGCCCCTGACTCCACCCACCATCGCAGCAGAAGCTCTGCGTGGCCAGGGCCAACCTGGCTCCTCCCTACATCTCATCTCTCCACCCTAACAGGTCATTTGGACTCCTCTCACTGCCTCCTTCCCCTTTCCCCAATACCACAGTCCTTGGAGTTGACTTACTCTCCTTTTGCTCAGCAAAGGCCCCTTCTTGCCGGGTGTCCATCATTATTGCTCGAGGAAGATGTCAAGCAGATGTACTGTTGGTCACACTTCGGTGACTTCCGCCACTGGACCGGGAATCCAAAGGGTGGGCGTACATGGCACCGCGTTCGCTCTTTCCCATAGACGATCGTGTGGGCGAGTCGCTCCCTTGTCAGAGCCTCGCTATCCTTTGGATGGCAACGCCAGGCCTCAATCAACCCAGGACTTCTTAAGCTGCAATGCCACACGTCCGCGGCGGGCAGAATTGGATTCCTGGGCTGTGTGAAAGTGCAGCTTTCTGAATGCATCTTGACTTTGTCTAAAACCTCAATGAACCTTTGCCTTGCCTTCAAAGATTTCACAAAATATGGACTGGATGTGATGGCCATGGACTTTCCCCGACAGGCAAACGGGACCAGGACACAAAAATGGGAAAGGATGCTGGAGTCAACCCATTTCTCCAGTTGTGCCAGGTCGAGGGAATACGTTCCAAGTCAAGGACTCTCCCAGAGCAGGATGGAAGCATCTGAGCAAGACTTTCCTTGACGGAAGGGATGTGGGGGAGGACAAGCACGTCAGTCAGGATGTGTCCCTGTTCCTTGACTTCCAGAAGACCCTGCAGGGAAGGAGTCTGTGTGTGGCATCATTCCATTTGGGCGTCCCTTTGCATAGTGCGGAAAAAGGTCCACATCCGGAAAAGGCGTGCTGGATGCCAAGCCTATTTCTGACGTCCCGAGGAGGAAACCATTTCCAGATGGCAAGGCTGTCAGAAGCCTTCCATCTTCACAAGAGAAAGGGAGGTTCCCACTTCTGCTGACTCAATCTTGACACATGCCCAAGTGGCACTTGACCTTATCTCTCAGCTGCACTTCCCAATGCTGTTTGCCTGAGGTGAGGGTCTGGTTGCCCGAAATTCAGCCAGAACACAGTCCAATCGATCTTTGTGGTCAGGCAGGCCCTGAGGGACACTTCCATACTGGACGCTCTTGACATCTGCAGGCAGGATGAGGTGAGCATTGACTGATTCAGGATCAAGAGTTCTATCCCTGGCCAGTCCCCTGCGCTCTTCTTTCTGGCCTGTGATGGGGACGGGGGCCCAGGCAGGGGAAGCCAGCTCTGGGCTCTGGAAGCACTGAGTCCTCTCTCCTCTTCAAAGTAGGCGCCATGGCCTGGAGTGTTGGCAAGGGCACCTTGTCCAAATTCTCCTCGACTTCTCCTTGCTTTCCGTGTTCCAAGACGATTTCCCTCCAGTCACTGCATCCAATTCACGGGAATTCCTCAGTTGACGTCCACACGCGACTCCCTTGGCATTTCTGTCAAAGGATTCCCAGCTCTGCACGCGGGATCAAAGGAAGGCCACAGAAGGGAAATGGCAGGAGAATAGCAGCACGGATTCGTTTCACGAAACCACCTTCCTGAAAACGTCCGCATTCTCTTCCTGCGTCTGCAAGGTGTATTCAGTCAGTCCAGGCTTTGGCATTGTGGACTTCTCTAGCACTAGGGTCCTCCACAGAAGTGCCTCACTCAGCAGCATGAAGCAGGACTTCCCTTCAGCAAGAGGACAGAAATTGGGGAGGACCAAACTTGCCACCTGAAGCACATTAGCAGAATTTTTCTTTCGTTAATAGCTTCAAAAGGCTCCCTTTTCTCACCAGGATGGAAGATTAGGAATGCGCTGCATTTGCCATGGAAAGTCAATTCTTCACCTGGGAGGGGAAAATCGTTGACATTCCACTACGGGCTGAAGGAAAGTTTCGGGAAAGGAGAAGAGCTTCTGGCAGGGTCAGGGGTAAAGGGATTGTCTCCTGATCCCAGTCGGCGCCAGCGCCGTTAGAGGCAAAGGACCTCGGACTTCTTGGAGCTATTTCTTTCTTTACCCAGTTGTTTGTGTGTTTCTTTGTTTATTTGATCTTTGATTAAAATATTTTTTAAATATTTAATTTATTTTTATTTGAGATGATTTACCTTATTTTTATTTTATTTTTTTTTTTTTGGTAATTTAGTCGATCAAAATGTATTTATGTCTTCCTTTCCCCTGTAGCCCCCAATTCTCCAGAGGCCAGAATTGCACCTGAGGGCCGAACATCCACACATGCTTTCTTCTTCTCCATTCCCCTCCCAAGGTAATTGATAAGACTCGATGTCAGGGGCAGCGGCAGCAGCCTAGAGGCTGAGGTGTATGGGCAGAGCCCCCAAAGCCTTCGTCCCAGGGAAGTGGCTTGAGTGATCCTCAGTGTGAATCGAAGTCCTGGGAGCCGTCCTACTCCAAGTCTTGGAGCGCATCCGAGGAATATCGGTTCCATTTCCTCGGTCTCATGCCACTTCTTTCCTCATCAGGAAAACTACCATATTCGCCATCACACCCCCTGCTGCTCTCTGTGTCCCTGCTTCCTTCTTCCTGCTCAGGGGAGTCGTCACGCCAGCGATTTTCACTCTTTTCATCTTCCTCATCATCCTGATCTTCTTCCATTTCCTGTGCTGGATCATCTGCTTCCGCCTCGCACTTCTGACTCTAGGGCTGTCCCGAGAGTTGGCCTTGAGTCGATCTGGGAACAGCCATGTCCAGGTCCTTCAGGGCCTAAACATAGTCTTCTTCTTCATTGTCTAGGTGCTCTGCTACTTTTCCATCCTGGCAGATGGCCTGTGGCTCACGGCTCACCCTTAGTGATTTAGAGATGATCCCCTGTGGTTGAGAATCCTCGGGGCAGGGAGAAGGAATGGGCAGGGTGTGTTTCTGAGCAACCTGGTCCTGCCTGATATCACAGAGTTGGAATTGTTGCGCAGATGATGACGTGCCTCCTCTCTGTGACGTTCGTGTGGCAGCCTGAGAGTCTGGCTCGTCTGTATGAGGCCTGGCGGCAGCGGCCACAGCTGGCAGGGCTGCTTCTCCTTGCGCACAGGCGGCCCGGCGTTTGGAGAGCAGGCCACGGCGGTCCTCGTGCCGTGTCAGCAGCTTTGCCGTGAGGAGGTCGTCACGGATGCTGTGATGGCTTTCCAGAGAAGGAGTCAGGGCTCTGGTGGCCTTCTCTCTGCTCGTGCCTTTTCTGACATGCTTCCGAACAGGCTCATCCCGGGAGCGTCCCGTGGCTGCCAGCTTCAAGACGTTGTCCTGCAGGGAGCCCGTCGCCGCCCCCTGCGCCCCTCCTGGGACGCCCCGATTCCTGTACCTTTCCACGCCCGCATCAGCTCCTCGTCAGTATCCGCGCCACCATTCCATCTCAGCCAAGGCACCTTGGGCGCCACACCCGCCTTCCTGCTCTTGGCACTCTTCTCTTCCACTTCCAAAGCCATTGGTGGCCCATGATGAGTGTCCTGGGGCAGCTTGGCCTTGCTCTCCTTCAGCCTGACACGATTGGCTCTGGATTCCTCCTTCAGTCTTTGCCAAGAGAGCTGTTCTTCATCCTTTGGGATCTGGAGCATTTCCCCCCATTCAGAAAGAGTGGAGTGCATCCCGGTGTCCTCATCCTCCTGAAGGAGGCTCTCTCTTTCTCTCACTTGGCCCAAAGCCCTTTCCAACTCCTCTCCTTTGGTCGCTAAGGCAGTGCGAGCCTCCTGGAGCTTGGCCTTGCCCTTGCCAGGGGCTGTTTCCAAGGGAAGCACTTGGTGATCCTTGTGTTCTGGGTGTGATAAAGAGGAATCAGTGAGGACCCTCTGGTGTTCCTCACACAACTTCTCTTTCGCCCGTCTTCCCCACAGCTAGTGAGACTCACCACGCTGTGGAGCAATTGACGTCTGAGCACTGGACTGGTGAGGGCGAGATTTGGCAGGTTCCCGTTGGGCCCCAAATCGCAGACTTGGCGAAGCCCTCGGCAGTGCGGACAAGTCACGCTTTCATAGGCCCCCTCCCTGCCCTGGAGAAGACACACTGCCCAAAAGCTGTGGCCACATTGGACAGTCACTGGGTCAGGGCAGTAGCCCAGGCACATCGAGCAAGTGAGCTCTGCCTTCAGATTTTCAAGTAGGGCTCTTGAGTCCATCTTCCTAGGATTCGGATTCCTTCCTTCCCAGAGCTCCCACTCAGGACAGAACAGAGAAGGCTAGCCCTTCTGCTAGAGCTCTGCCACCAACTGATACTGCCCCAGAGCTGGGGAGTTCTTGGGAGGAGGCCTGCCCTGCTTAGCCCCGCCCCTGACTCCACCCACCATCGCAGCAGAAGCTCTGCGTGGCCAGGGCCAACCTGGCTCCTCCCTACATCTCATCTCTCCACCCTAACAGGTCATTTGGACTCCTCTCACTGCCTCCTTCCCCTTTCTCCAATACCACAGTCCTTGGAGTTGACTTACTCTCCTTTTGCTCAGCAAAGGCCCCTTCTTGCCGGGTGTCCATCGTTATTGCTCGAGGAAGATGTCAAGCAGATGTACTGTTGGTCACACTTCGGTGACTTCCGCCACTGGACCGGGAATCCAAAGGGTGGGCGTACATGGCACCGCGTTCGCTCTTTCCCATAGACGATCGTGTGGGCGAGTCGCTCCCTTGTCAGAGCCTCGCTATCCTTTGGATGGCAACGCCAGGCCTCAATCAACCCAGGACTTCTTAAGCTGCAATGCCACACGTCCGCGGCGGGCAGAATTGGATTCCTGGGCTGTGTGAAAGTGCAGCTTTCTGAATGCATCTTGACTTTGTCTAAAACCTCAATGAACCTTTGCCTTGCCTTCAAAGATTTCACAAAATATGGACTGGATCTGATGGCCATGGACTTTCCCCGACAGGCAAACGGGACCAGGACACAAAAATGGGAAAGGATGCTGGAGTCAACCCATTTCTCCAGTTGTGCCAGGTCGAGGGAATACGTTCCAAGTCAAGGACTCTCCCAGAGCAGGATGGAAGCATCTGAGCAAGACTTTCCTTGACGGAAGGGATGTGGGGGAGGACAAGCACGTCAGTCAGGATGTGTCCCTGTTCCTTGACTTCCAGAAGACCCTGCAGGGAAGGAGTCTGTGTGTGGCATCATTCCATTTGGGCGTCCCTTTGCATAGTGTGGAAAAAGGTCCACATCCGGAAAAGGCGTGCTGGATGCCAAGCCTATTTCTGACGTCCCGAGGAGGAAACCATTTCCAGATGGCAAGGCTGTCAGAAGCCTTCCATCTTCACAAGAGAAAGGGAGGTTCCCACTTCTGCTGACTCAATCTTGACACATGCCCAAGTGGCACTTGACCTTATCTCTCAGCTGCACTTCCCAATGCTGTTTGCCTGAGGTGAGGGTCTGGTTGCCCGAAATTCAGCCAGAACACAGTCCAATCGATCTTTGTGGTCAGGCAGGCCCTGAGGGACACTTCCATACTGGACGCTCTTGACATCTGCAGGCAGGATGAGGTGAGCATTGACTGATTCAGGATCAAGAGTTCTATCCCTGGCCAGTCCCCTGCGCTCTTCTTTCTGGCCTGTGATGGGGACGGGGGCCCAGGCAGGGGAAGCCAGCTCTGGGCTCTGGAAGCACTGAGTCCTCTCTCCTCTTCAAAGTAGGCGCCATGGCCTGGAGTGTTGGCAAGGGCACCTTGTCCAAATTCTCCTCGACTTCTCCTTGCTTTCCGTGTTCCAAGACGATTTCCCTCCAGTCACTGCATCCAATTCACGGGAATTCCTCAGTTGACGTCCACACGCGACTCCCTTGGCATTTCTGTCAAAGGATTCCCAGCTCTGCACGCGGGATCAAAGGAAGGCCACAGAAGGGAAATGGCAGGAGAATAGCAGCACGGATTCGTTTCACGAAACCACCTTCCTGAAAACGTCCGCATTCTCTTCCTGCGTCTGCAAGGTGTATTCAGTCAGTCCAGGCTTTGGCATTGTGGACTTCTCTAGCACTAGGGTCCTCCACAGAAGTGCCTCACTCAGCAGCATGAAGCAGGACTTCCCTTCAGCAAGAGGACAGAAATTGGGGAGGACCCAACTTGCCACCTGAAGCACATTAGCAGAATTTTTCTTTCGTTAATAGCTTCAAAAGGCTCCCTTTTCTCACCAGGATGGAAGATTAGGAATGCGCTGCATTTGCCATGGAAAGTCAATTCTTCACCTGGGAGGGGAAAATCGTTGACATTCCACTACGGGCTGAAGGAAAGTTTCGGGAAAGGAGAAGAGCTTCTGGCAGGGTCAGGGGAAAAGGGATTGTCTCCTGATCCCAGTCGGCGCCAGCGCCGTTAGAGGCAAAGGACCTCGGACTTCTTGGAGCTATTTCTTTCTTTACCCAGTTGTTTGTGTGTTTCTTTGTTTATTTGATCTTTGATTAAAATATTTTTTAAATATTTAATTTATTTTTATTTGAGATGATTTACCTTATTTTTATTTTTTTTTTTTTGGTAATTTAGTCGATCAAAATGTATTTATGTCTTCCTTTCCCCTGTAGCCCCCAATTCTCCAGAGGCCAGAATTGCACCTGAGGGCCGAACATCCACACATGCTTTCTTCTTCTCCATTCCCCTCCCAAGGTAATTGATAAGACTCGATGTCAGGGGCAGCGGCAGCAGCCTAGAGGCTGAGGTGTATGGGCAGAGCCCCCAAAGCCTTCGTCCCAGGGAAGTGGCTTGAGTGATCCTCAGTGTGAATCGAAGTCCTGGGAGCCGTCCTACTCCAAGTCTTGGAGCGCATCCGAGGAATATCGGTTCCATTTCCTCGGTCTCATGCCACTTCTTTCCTCATCAGGAAAACTACCATATTCGCCATCACACCCCCTGCTGCTCTCTGTGTCCCTGCTTCCTTCTTCCTGCTCAGGGGAGTCGTCACGCCAGCGATTTTCACTCTTTTCATCTTCCTCATCATCCTGATCTTCTTCCATTTCCTGTGCTGGATCATCTGCTTCCGCCTCGCACTTCTGACTCTAGGGCTGTCCCGAGAGTGGGCCTTGAGTCGATCTGGGAACAGCCATGTCCAGGTCCTTCAGGGCCTAAACATAGTCTTCTTCTTCATTGTCTAGGTGCTCTGCTACTTTTCCATCCTGGCAGATGGCCTGTGGCTCACGGCTCACCCTTAGTGATTTAGAGATGATCCCCTGTGGTTGAGAATCCTCGGGGCAGGGAGAAGGAATGGGCAGGGTGTGTTTCTGAGCAACCTGGTCCTGCCTGATATCACAGAGTTGGAATTGTTGCGCAGATGATGACGTGCCTCCTCTCTGTGACGTTCGTGTGGCAGCCTGAGAGTCTGGCTCGTCTGTATGAGGCCTGGCGGCAGCGGCCACAGCTGGCAGGGCTGCTTCTCCTTGCGCACAGGCGGCCCGGCGTTTGGAGAGCAGGCCACGGCGGTCCTCGTGCCGTGTCAGCAGCTTTGCCGTGAGGAGGTCGTCACGGATGCTGTGATGGCTTTCCAGAGAAGGAGTCAGGGCTCTGGTGGCCTTCTCTCTGCTCGTGCCTTTTCTGACATGCTTCCGAACAGGCTCATCCCGGGAGCGTCCCGTGGCTGCCAGCTTCAAGACGTTGTCCTGCAGGGAGCCCGTCGCCGCCCCCTGCGCCCCTCCTGGGATGCCCCGATTCCTGTACCTTTCCACGCCCGCACCAGCTCCTCGTCAGTATCCGCGCCACCATTCCATCTCAGCCAAGGCACCTTGGGCGCCACACCCGCCTTCCTGCTCTTGGCACTCTTCTCTTCCACTTCCAAAGCCATTGGTGGCCCATGATGAGTGTCCTGGGGCAGCTTGGCCTTGCTCTCCTTCAGCCTGACACGATTGGCTCTGGATTCCTCCTTCAGTCTTTGCCAAGAGAGCTGTTCTTCATCCTTTGGGATCTGGAGCATTTCCCCCCATTCAGAAAGAGTGGAGTGCATCCCGGTGTCCTCATCCTCCTGAAGGAGGCTCTCTCTTTCTCTCACTTGGCCCAAAGCCCTTTCCAACTCCTCTCCTTTGGTCGCTAAGGCAGTGCGAGCCTCCTGGAGCTTGGCCTTGCCCTTGCCAGGGGCTGTTTCCAAGGGAAGCACTTGGTGATCCTTGTGTTCTGGGTGTGATAAAGAGGAATCAGTGAGGACCCTCTGGTGTTCCTCACACAACTTCTCTTTCGCCCGTCTTCCCCACAGCTAGTGAGACTCACCACGCTGTGGAGCAATTGACGTCTGAGCACTGGACTGGTGAGGGCGAGATTTGGCAGGTTCCCGTTGGGCCCCAAATCGCAGACTTGGCGAAGCCCTCGGCAGTGCGGACAAGTCACGCTTTCATAGGCCCCCTCCCTGCCCTGGAGAAGACACACTGCCCAAAAGCTGTGGCCACATTGGACAGTCACTGGGTCAGGGCAGTAGCCCAGGCACATCGAGCAAGTGAGCTCTGCCTTCAGATTTTCAAGTAGGGCTCTTGAGTCCATCTTCCTAGGATTCGGATTCCTTCCTTCCCAGAGCTCCCACTCAGGACAGAACAGAGAAGGCTAGCCCTTCTGCTAGAGCTCTGCCACCAACTGATACTGCCCCAGAGCTGGGGAGTTCTTGGGAGGAGGCCTGCCCTGCTTAGCCCCGCCCCTGACTCCACCCACCATCGCAGCAGAAGCTCTGCGTGGCCAGGGCCAACCTGGCTCCTCCCTACATCTCATCTCTCCACCCTAACAGGTCATTTGGACTCCTCTCACTGCCTCCTTCCCCTTTCCCCAATACCACAGTCCTTGGAGTTGACTTACTCTCCTTTTGCTCAGCAAAGGCCCCTTCTTGCCGGGTGTCCATCGTTATTGCTCGAGGAAGATGTCAAGCAGATGTACTGTTGGTCACACTTCGGTGACTTCCGCCACTGGACCGGGAATCCAAAGGGTGGGCGTACATGGCACCGCGTTCGCTCTTTCCCATAGACGATCGTGTGGGCGAGTCGCTCCCTTGTCAGAGCCTCGCTATCCTTTGGATGGCAACGCCAGGCCTCAATCAACCCAGGACTTCTTAAGCTGCAATGCCACACGTCCGCGGCGGGCAGAATTGGATTCCTGGGCTGTGTGAAAGTGCAGCTTTCTGAATGCATCTTGACTTTGTCTAAAACCTCAATGAACCTTTGCCTTGCCTTCAAAGATTTCACAAAATATGGACTGGATCTGATGGCCATGGACTTTCCCCGACAGGCAAACGGGACCAGGACACAAAAATGGGAAAGGATGCTGGAGTCAACCCATTTCTCCAGTTGTGCCAGGTCGAGGGAATACGTTCCAAGTCAAGGACTCTCCCAGAGCAGGATGGAAGCATCTGAGCAAGACTTTCCTTGACGGAAGGGATGTGGGGGAGGACAAGCACGTCAGTCAGGATGTGTCCCTGTTCCTTGACTTCCAGAAGACCCTGCAGGGAAGGAGTCTGTGTGTGGCATCATTCCATTTGGGCGTCCCTTTGCATAGTGCGGAAAAAGGTCCACATCCGGAAAAGGCGTGCTGGATGCCAAGCCTATTTCTGACGTCCCGAGGAGGAAACCATTTCCAGATGGCAAGGCTGTCAGAAGCCTTCCATCTTCACAAGAGAAAGGGAGGTTCCCACTTCTGCTGACTCAATCTTGACACATGCCCAAGTGGCACTTGACCTTATCTCTCAGCTGCACTTCCCAATGCTGTTTGCCTGAGGTGAGGGTCTGGTTGCCCGAAATTCAGCCAGAACACAGTCCAATCGATCTTTGTGGTCAGGCAGGCCCTGAGGGACACTTCCATACTGGACGCTCTTGACATCTGCAGGCAGGATGAGGTGAGCATTGACTGATTCAGGATCAAGAGTTCTATCCCTGGCCAGTCCCCTGCGCTCTTCTTTCTGGCCTGTGATGGGGACGGGGGCCCAGGCAGGGGAAGCCAGCTCTGGGCTCTGGAAGCACTGAGTCCTCTCTCCTCTTCAAAGTAGGCGCCATGGCCTGGAGTGTTGGCAAGGGCACCTTGTCCAAATTCTCCTCGACTTCTCCTTGCTTTCCGTGTTCCAAGACGATTTCCCTCCAGTCACTGCATCCAATTCACGGGAATTCCTCAGTTGACGTCCACACGCGACTCCCTTGGCATTTCTGTCAAAGGATTCCCAGCTCTGCACGCGGGATCAAAGGAAGGCCACAGAAGGGAAATGGCAGGAGAATAGCAGCACGGATTCGTTTCACGAAACCACCTTCCTGAAAACGTCCGCATTCTCTTCCTGCGTCTGCAAGGTGTATTCAGTCAGTCCAGGCTTTGGCATTGTGGACTTCTCTAGCACTAGGGTCCTCCACAGAAGTGCCTCACTCAGCAGCATGAAGCAGGACTTCCCTTCAGCAAGAGGACAGAAATTGGGGAGGACCAAACTTGCCACCTGAAGCACATTAGCAGAATTTTTCTTTCGTTAATAGCTTCAAAAGGCTCCCTTTTCTCACCAGGATGGAAGATTAGGAATGCGCTGCATTTGCCATGGAAAGTCAATTCTTCACCTGGGAGGGGAAAATCGTTGACATTCCACTACGGGCTGAAGGAAAGTTTCGGGAAAGGAGAAGAGCTTCTGGCAGGGTCAGGGGAAAAGGGATTGTCTCCTGATCCCAGTCGGCGCCAGCGCCGTTAGAGGCAAAGGACCTCGGACTTCTTGGAGCTATTTCTTTCTTTACCCAGTTGTTTGTGTGTTTCTTTGTTTATTTGATCTTTGATTAAAATATTTTTTAAATATTTAATTTATTTTTATTTGAGATGATTTACCTTATTTTTATTTTTTTTTTTTTGGTAATTTAGTCGATCAAAATGTATTTATGTCTTCCTTTCCCCTGTAGCCCCCAATTCTCCAGAGGCCAGAATTGCACCTGAGGGCCGAACATCCACACATGCTTTCTTCTTCTCCATTCCCCTCCCAAGGTAATTGATAAGACTCGATGTCAGGGGCAGCGGCAGCAGCCTAGAGGCTGAGGTGTATGGGCAGAGCCCCCAAAGCCTTCGTCCCAGGGAAGTGGCTTGAGTGATCCTCAGTGTGAATCGAAGTCCTGGGAGCCGTCCTACTCCAAGTCTTGGAGCGCATCCGAGGAATATCGGTTCCATTTCCTCGGTCTCATGCCACTTCTTTCCTCATCAGGAAAACTACCATATTCGCCATCACACCCCCTGCTGCTCTCTGTGTCCCTGCTTCCTTCTTCCTGCTCAGGGGAGTCGTCACGCCAGCGATTTTCACTGTTTTCATCTTCCTCATCATCCTGATCTTCTTCCATTTCGTGTGCTGGATCATCTGCTTCCGCCTCGCACTTCTCACTCTAGGGCTGTCCCGAGAGTTGGCCTTGAGTCGATCTGGGAACAGCCATGTCCAGGTCCTTCAGGGCCTAAACATAGTCTTCTTCTTCATTGTCTAGGTGCTCTGCTACTTTTCCATCCTGGCAGATGGCCTGTGGCTCACGGCTCACCCTTAGTGATTTAGAGATGATCCCCTGTGGTTGAGAATCCTCGGGGCAGGGAGAAGGAATGGGCAGGGTGTGTTTCTGAGCAACCTGGTCCTGCCTGATATCACAGAGTTGGAATTGTTGCGCAGATGATGACGTGCCTCCTGTCTGTGACGTTCGTGTGGCAGCCTGAGAGTCTGGCTCGTCTGTATGAGGCCTGGCGGCAGCGGCCACAGCTGGCAGGGCTGCTTCTCCTTGCGCACAGGCGGCCCGGCGTTTGGAGAGCAGGCCACGGCGGTCCTCGTGCCGTGTCAGCAGCTTTGCCGTGAGGAGGTCGTCACGGATGCTGTGATGGCTTTCCAGAGAAGGAGTCAGGGCTCTGGTGGCCTTCTCTCTGCTCGTGCCTTTTCTGACATGCTTCCGAACAGGCTCATCCCGGGAGCGTCCCGTGGCTGCCAGCTTCAAGACGTTGTCCTGCAGGGAGCCCGTCGCCGCCCCCTGCGCCCCTCCTGGGACGCCCCGATTCCTGTACCTTTCCACGCCCGCATCAGCTCCTCGTCAGTATCCGCGCCACCATTCCATCTCAGCCAAGGCACCTTGGGCGCCACGCCCGCCTTCCTGCTCTTGGCACTCTTCTCTTCCACTTCCAAAGCCATTGGTGGCCCATCATGTGTCTCCTGGGGCAGCTTGGCCTTGCTCTCCTTCAGCCTGACACGATTGGCTCTGGATTCCTCCTTCAGTCTTTGCCAAGAGAGCTGTTCTTCATCCTTTGGGATCTGGAGCATTTCCCCCCATTCAGAAAGAGTGGAGTGCATCCCGGTGTCCTCATCCTCCTGAAGGAGGCTCTCTCTTTCTCTCACTTGGCCCAAAGCCCTTTCCAACTCCTCTCCTTTGGTCGCTAAGGCAGTGCGAGCCTCCTGGAGCTTGGCCTTGCCCTTGCCAGGGGCTGTTTCCAAGGGAAGCACTTGGTGATCCTTGTGTTCTGGGTGTGATAAAGAGGAATCAGTGAGGACCCTCTGGTGTTCCTCACACAACTTCTCTTTCGCCCGTCTTCCCCACAGCTAGTGAGACTCACCATGCTGTGGCGCAAATGACGTCTGAGCACTGGACTGGTGAGGGCGAGATTTGGCAGGTTCCCGTTGGGCCCCAAATCGCAGACTTGGCGAAGCCCTCGGCAGTGCGGACAAGTCACGCTTTCATAGGCCCCCTCCCTGCCCTGGAGAAGACACACTGCCCAAAAGCTGTGGCCACATTGGACAGTCACTGGGTCAGGGCAGTAGCCCAGGCACATCGAGCAAGTGAGCTCTGCCTTCAGATTTTCAAGTAGGGCTCTTGAGTCCATCTTCCTAGGATTCGGATTCCTTCCTTCCCAGAGCTCCCACTCAGGACAGAACAGAGAAGGCTAGCCCTTCTGCTAGAGCTCTGCCACCAACTGATACTGCCCCAGAGCTGGGGAGTTCTTGGGAGGAGGCCTGCCCTGCTTAGCCCCGCCCCTGACTCCACCCACCATCGCAGCAGAAGCTCTGCGTGGCCAGGGCCAACCTGGCTCCTCCCTACATCTCATCTCTCCACCCTAACAGGTCATTTGGACTCCTCTCACTGCCTCCTTCCCCTTTCCCCAATACCACAGTCCTTGGAGTTGACTTACTCTCCTTTTGCTCAGCAAAGGCCCCTTCTTGCCGGGTGTCCATCGTTATTGCTCGAGGAAGATGTCAAGCAGATGTACTGTTGGTCACACTTCGGTGACTTCCGCCACTGGACCGGGAATCCAAAGGGTGGGCGTACATGGCACCGCGTTCGCTCTTTCCCATAGACGATCGTGTGGGCGAGTCGCTCCCTTGTCAGAGCCTCGCTATCCTTTGGATGGCAACGCCAGGCCTCAATCAACCCAGGACTTCTTAAGCTGCAATGCCACACGTCCGCGGCGGGCAGAATTGGATTCCTGGGCTGTGTGAAAGTGCAGCTTTCTGAATGCATCTTGACTTTTTCTAAAACCTCAATGAACCTTTGCCTTGCCTTCAAAGATTTCACAAAATATGGACTGGATCTGATGGCCATGGACTTTCCCCGACAGGCAAACGGGACCAGGACACAAAAATGGGAAAGGATGCTGGAGTCAACCCATTTCTCCAGTTGTGCCAGGTCGAGGGAATACGTTCCAAGTCAAGGACTCTCCCAGAGCAGGATGGAAGCATCTGAGCAAGACTTTCCTTGACGGAAGGGATGTGGGGGAGGACAAGCACGTCAGTCAGGATGTGTCCCTGTTCCTTGACTTCCAGAAGACCCTGCAGGGAAGGAGTCTGTGTGTGGCATCATTCCATTTGGGCGTCCCTTTGCATAGTGCGGAAAAAGGTCCACATCCGGAAAAGGCGTGCTGGATGCCAAGCCTATTTCTGACGTCCCGAGGAGGAAACCATTTCCAGATGGCAAGGCTGTCAGAAGCCTTCCATCTTCACAAGAGAAAGGGAGGTTCCCACTTCTGCTGACTCAATCTTGACACATGCCCAAGTGGCACTTGACCTTATCTCTCAGCTGCACTTCCCAATGCTGTTTGCCTGAGGTGAGGGTCTGGTTGCCCGAAATTCAGCCAGAACACAGTCCAATCGATCTTTGTGGTCAGGCAGGCCCTGAGGGACACTTCCATACTGGACGCTCTTGACATCTGCAGGCAGGATGAGGTGAGCATTGACTGATTCAGGATCAAGAGTTCTATCCCTGGCCAGTCCCCTGCGCTCTTCTTTCTGGCCTGTGATGGGGACGGGGGCCCAGGCAGGGGAAGCCAGCTCTGGGCTCTGGAAGCACTGAGTCCTCTCTCCTCTTCAAAGTAGGCGCCATGGCCTGGAGTGTTGGCAAGGGCACCTTGTCCAAATTCTCCTCGACTTCTCCTTGCTTTCCGTGTTCCAAGACGATTTCCCTCCAGTCACTGCATCCAATTCACGGGAATTCCTCAGTTGACGTCCACACGCGACTCCCTTGGCATTTCTGTCAAAGGATTCCCAGCTCTGCACGCGGGATCAAAGGAAGGCCACAGAAGGGAAATGGCAGGAGAATAGCAGCACGGATTCGTTTCACGAAACCACCTTCCTGAAAACGTCCGCATTCTCTTCCTGCGTCTGCAAGGTGTATTCAGTCAGTCCAGGCTTTGGCATTGTGGACTTCTCTAGCACTAGGGTCCTCCACAGAAGTGCCTCACTCAGCAGCATGAAGCAGGACTTCCCTTTCAGCAAGAGGACAGAAATTGGGGAGGACCAAACTTGCCACCTGAAGCACATTAGCAGAATTTTTCTTTCGTTAATAGCTTCAAAAGGCTCCCTTTTCTCACCAGGATGGAAGATTAGGAATGCGCTGCATTTGCCATGGAAAGTCAATTCTTCACCTGGGAGGGGAAAATCGTTGACATTCCACTACGGGCTGAAGGAAAGTTTCGGGAAAGGAGAAGAGCTTCTGGCAGGGTCAGGGGAAAAGGGATTGTCTCCTGATCCCAGTCGGCGCCAGCGCCGTTAGAGGCAAAGGACCTCGGACTTCTTGGAGCTATTTCTTTCTTTACCCAGTTGTTTGTGTGTTTCTTTGTTTATTTGATCTTTGATTAAAATATTTTTTAAATATTTAATTTATTTTTATTTGAGATGATTTACCTTATTTTTATTTTTTTTTTTTTTGGTAATTTAGTCGATCAAAATGTATTTATGTCTTCCTTTCCCCTGTAGCCCCCAATTCTCCAGAGGCCAGAATTGCACCTGAGGGCCGAACATCCACACATGCTTTCTTCTTCTCCATTCCCCCTCCCAGGTAATTGATAAGACTCGATGTCAGGGGCAGCGGCAGCAGCCTAGAGGCTGAGGTGTATGGGCAGAAGCCCCCAAAGCCTTCGTCCCAGGGAAGTGGCTTGAGTGATCCTCAGTGTGAATCGAAGTCCTGGGAGCCGTCCTACTCCAAGTCTTGGAGCGCATCCGAGGAATATCGGTTCCATTTCCTCGGTCTCATGCCACTTCTTTCCTCATCAGGAAAACTACCATATTCGCCATCACACCCCCTGCTGCTCTCTGTGTCCCTGCTTCCTTCTTCCTGCTCAGGGGAGTCGTCACGCCAGCGATTTTCACTCTTTTCATCTTCCTCATCATCCTGATCTTCTTCCATTTCCTGTGCTGGATCATCTGCTTCCGCCTCGCACTTCTCACTCTAGGGCTGTCCCGAGAGTTGGCCTTGAGTCGATCTGGGAACAGCCATGTCCAGGTCCTTCAGGGCCTAAACATAGTCTTCTTCTTCATTGTCTAGGTGCTCTGCTACTTTTCCATCCTGGCAGATGGCCTGTGGCTCACGGCTCACCCTTAGTGATTTAGAGATGATCCCCTGTGGTTGAGAATCCTCGGGGCAGGGAGAAGGAATGGGCAGGGTGTGTTTCTGAGCAACCTGGTCCTGCCTGATATCACAGAGTTGGAATTGTTGCGCAGATGATGACGTGCCTCCTGTCTGTGACGTTCGTGTGGCAGCCTGAGAGTCTGGCTCGTCTGTATGAGGCCTGGCGGCAGCGGCCACAGCTGGCAGGGCTGCTTCTCCTTGCGCACAGGCGGCCCGGCGTTTGGAGAGCAGGCCACGGCGGTCCTCGTGCCGTGTCAGCAGCTTTGCCGTGAGGAGGTCGTCACGGATGCTGTGATGGCTTTCCAGAGAAGGAGTCAGGGCTCTGGTGGCCTTCTCTCTGCTCGTGCCTTTTCTGACATGCTTCCGAACAGGCTCATCCCGGGAGCGTCCCGTGGCTGCCAGCTTCAAGACGTTGTCCTGCAGGGAGCCCGTCGCCGCCCCCTGCGCCCCTCCTGGGACGCCCCGATTCCTGTACCTTTCCACGCCCGCATCAGCTCCTCGTCAGTATCCGCGCCACCATTCCATCTCAGCCAAGGCACCTTGGGCGCACACACCCGCCTTCCTGCTCTTGGCACTCTTCTCTTCCACTTCCAAAGCCATTGGTGGCCCATGATGAGTGTCCTGGGGCAGCTTGGCCTTGCTCTCCTTCAGCCTGACACGATTGGCTCTGGATTCCTCCTTCAGTCTTTGCCAAGAGAGCTGTTCTTCATCCTTTGGGATCTGGAGCATTTCCCCCCATTCAGAAAGAGTGGAGTGCATCCCGGTGTCCTCATCCTCCTGAAGGAGGCTCTCTCTTTCTCTCACTTGGCCCAAAGCCCTTTCCAACTCCTCTCCTTTGGTCGCTAAGGCAGTGCGAGCCTCCTGGAGCTTGGCCTTGCCCTTGCCAGGGGCTGTTTCCAGGGAAGCACTTGGTGATCCTTGTGTTCTGGGTGTGATAAAGAGGAATCAGTGAGGACCCTCTGGTGTTCCTCACACAACTTCTCTTTCGCCCGTCTTCCCCACAGCTAGTGAGACTCACCATGCTGTGGCGCAAATGACGTCTGAGCACTGGACTGGTGAGGGCGAGATTTGGCAGGTTCCCGTTGGGCCCCAAATCGCAGACTGCGAAGCCCTCGGCAGTGCGGACAAGTCACGCTTTCATAGGCCCCCCTCCCTGCCCTGGAGAAGACACACTGCCCAAAAGCTGTGGCCACATTGGACAGTCACTGGGTCAGGGCAGTAGCCCAGGCACATCGAGCAAGTGAGCTCTGCCTTCAGATTTTCAAGTAGGGGCTCCCACTCAGGACAGAACAGAGAAGGCTAGCTTCTGCCCTTCAGCTAGCTCTGCCACCATCTATACTGCCAGAGCTGGGAGTTCTTGGGAGGAGGCCTGCCCTGCTTAGCCCCGCCCTGACTCACCCACCATCGCAGCAGAAGCTCTGCGTGGCCAGGGCCAACCTGGCTCCTCCCTACATCTCATCTCTCCACCCTAACAGGTCATTTGGACTCCTCTCACTGCCTCCTTCCCCTTTCCCCAATACCACAGTCCTTGAGTTGACTTACTCTCCTTTTGCTCAGCAAAGGCCCCTTCTTGCCGGGTGTCCATCGTTATTGCTCGAGGAAGATGTCAAGCAGATGTACTGTTGTCACACTTCGGTGACTTCCGCCACTGGACCGGAATCCAAAGGGTGGCGTACATGGCACCGCGTTCGCTCTTTCCCATAGACGATCGTGTGGGCGAGTCGCTCCTTGTCAGAGCCTCGCTATCCTTTGGATGGCAACGCCAGGCCTCAATCAACCCAGGACTTCTTAAGCTGCAATGCCACACGTCCGCGGCGGGCAGAATTGGATTCCTGGGCTGTGTTGAAAGTGCAGCTTTCTGAATGCATCTTGACTTTGTCTAAAACCTCAATGAACCTTTGCCTTGCCTTCAAAGATTTCACAAAATATGGACTGGATGTGATGGCCATGGACTTTCCCCGACAGGCAAACGGGACCAGGACACAAAAATGGGAAAGGATGCTGGAGTCAACCCATTTCTCCAGTTGTGCCAGGTCGAGGGAATACGTTCCAAGTCAAGGACTCTCCCAGGAGCAGGATGGAAGCATCTGAGCAAGACTTTCCTTGACGGAAGGGATGTGGGGGAGGACAAGCACGTCAGTCAGGATGTGTCCCTGTTCCTTGACTTCCAGAAGACCCTGCAGGGAAGGAGTCTGTGTGTGGCATCATTCCATTTGGGCGTCCCTTTGCATAGTGCGGAAAAAGGTCCACATCCGGAAAAGGCGTGCTGGATGCCAAGCCTATTTCTGACGTCCCGAGGAGGAAACCATTTCCAGATGGCAAGGCTGTCAGAAGCCTTCCATCTTCACAAGAGAAAGGGAGGTTCCCACTTCTGCTGACTCAATCTTGACACATGCCCAAGTGGCACTTGACCTTATCTCTCAGCTGCACTTCCCAATGCTGTTTGCCTGAGGTGAGGGTCTGGTTGCCCGAAATTCAGCCAGAACACAGTCCAATCGATCTTTGTGGTCAGGCAGGCCCTGAGGGACACTTCCATACTGGACGCTCTTGACATCTGCAGGCAGGATGAGGTGAGCATTGACTGATTCAGGATCAAGAGTTCTATCCCTGGCCAGTCCCCTGCGCTCTTCTTTCTGGCCTGTGATGGGGACGGGGGCCCAGGCAGGGGAAGCCAGCTCTGCTTCTGGAAGCACTGAGTCCTCTCTCCTCTTCAAAGTAGGCGCCATGGCCTGGAGTGTTGGCAAGGGCACCTTGTCCAAATTCTCCTCGACTTCTCCTTGCTTTCCGTGTTCCAAGACGATTTCCCTCCAGTCACTGCATCCAATTCACGGGAATTCCTCAGTTGACGTCCACACGCGACTCCCTTGGCATTTCTGTCAAAGGATTCCCAGCTCTGCACGCGGGATCAAAGGAAGGCCACAGAAGGGAAATGGCAGGAGAATAGCAGCACGGATTCGTTTCACGAAACCACCTTCCTGAAAACGTCCGCATTCTCTTCCTGCGTCTGCAAGGTGTATTCAGTCAGTCCAGGCTTTGGCATTGTGGACTTCTCTAGCACTAGGGTCCTCCACAGAAGTGCCTCACTCAGCAGCATGAAGCAGGACTTCCCTTCAGCAAGAGGACAGAAATTGGGGAGGACCAAACTTGCCACCTGAAGCACATTAGCAGAATTTTTCTTTCGTTAATAGCTTCAAAAGGCTCCCTTTTCTCACCAGGATGGAAGATTAGGAATGCGCTGCATTTGCCATGGAAAGTCAATTCTTCACCTGGGAGGGGAAAATCGTTGACATTCCACTACGGGCTGAAGGAAAGTTTCGGGAAAGGAGAAGAGCTTCTGGCAGGGTCAGGGGAAAAGGGATTGTCTCCTGATCCCAGTCGGCGCCAGCGCCGTTAGAGGCAAAGGACCTCGGACTTCTTGGAGCTATTTCTTTCTTTACCCAGTTGTTTGTGTGTTTCTTTGTTTATTTGATCTTTGATTAAAATATTTTTTAAATATTTAATTTATTTTTATTTGAGATGATTTACCTTATTTTTATTTTTTTTTTTTTTTGGTAATTTAGTCGATCAAAATGTATTTATGTCTTCCTTTCCCCTGTAGCCCCCAATTCTCCAGAGGCCAGAATTGCACCTGAGGGCCGAACATCCACACATGCTTTCTTCTTCTCCATTCCCCTCCCAAGGTAATTGATAAGACTCGATGTCAGGGGCAGCGGCAGCAGCCTAGAGGCTGAGGTGTATGGGCAGAGCCCCCAAAGCCTTCGTCCCAGGGAAGTGGCTTGAGTGATCCTCAGTGTGAATCGAAGTCCTGGGAGCCGTCCTACTCCAAGTCTTGGAGCGCATCCGAGGAATATCGGTTCCATTTCCTCGGTCTCATGCCACTTCTTTCCTCATCAGGAAAACTACCATATTCGCCATCACACCCCCTGCTGCTCTCTGTGTCCCTGCTTCCTTCTTCCTGCTCAGGGGAGTCGTCACGCCAGCGATTTTCACTCTTTTCATCTTCCTCATCATCCTGATCTTCTTCCATTTCCTGTGCTGGATCATCTGCTTCCGCCTCGCACTTCTCACTCTAGGGCTGTCCCGAGAGTTGGCCTTGAGTCGATCTGGGAACAGCCATGTCCAGGTCCTTCAGGGCCTAAACATAGTCTTCTTCTTCATTGTCTAGGTGCTCTGCTACTTTTCCATCCTGGCAGATGGCCTGTGGCTCACGGCTCACCCTTAGTGATTTAGAGATGATCCCCTGTGGTTGAGAATCCTCGGGGCAGGGAGAAGGAATGGGCAGGGTGTGTTTCTGAGCAACCTGGTCCTGCCTGATATCACAGAGTTGGAATTGTTGCGCAGATGATGTCGTGCCTCCTCTCTGTGACGTTCGTGTGGCAGCCTGAGAGTCTGGCTCGTCTGTATGAGGCCTGGCGGCAGCGGCCACAGCTGGCAGGGCTGCTTCTCCTTGCGCACAGGCGGCCCGGCGTTTGGAGAGCAGGCCACGGCGGTCCTCGTGCCGTGTCAGCAGCTTTGCCGTGAGGAGGTCGTCACGGATGCTGTGATGGCTTTCCAGAGAAGGAGTCAGGGCTCTGGTGGCCTTCTCTCTGCTCGTGCCTTTTCTGACATGCTTCCGAACAGGCTCATCCCGGGAGCGTCCCGTGGCTGCCAGCTTCAAGACGTTGTCCTGCAGGGAGCCCGTCGCCGCCCCCTGCGCCCCTCCTGGGACGCCCCGATTCCTGTACCTTTCCACGCCCGCATCAGCTCCTCGTCAGTATCCGCGCCACCATTCCATCTCAGCCAAGGCACCTTGGGCGCCACGCCCGCCTTCCTGCTCTTGGCACTCTTCTCTTCCACTTCCAAAGCCATTGGTGGCCCATCATGTGTCTCCTGGGGCAGCTTGGCCTTGCTCTCCTTCAGCCTGACTCGACTGGCTCTGGATTCCTCCTTCAGTCTTTGCCAAGAGAGCTGTTCTTCATCCTTTGGGATCTGGAGCATTTCCCCCCATTCAGAAAGAGTGGAGTGCATCCCGGTGGCCTCATCCTCCTGAAGGAGGCTCTCTCTTTCTCTCACTTGGCCCAAAGCCCTTTCCAACTCCTCTCCTTTGGTCGCTAAGGCAGTGCGAGCTTCCTGGAGCTTGGCCTTGCCCTTGCCAGGGGCTGTTTCCAAGGGAAGCACTTGGTGATCCTTGTGTTCTGGGCGTGATAAAGAGGAATCAGTGAGGACCCTCTGGTGTTCCTCACACAACTTCTCTTTCGCCCGTCTTCCCCACAGCTAGTGAGACTCACCATGCTGTGGCGCAAATGACGTCTGAGCACTGGACTGGTGAGGGCGAGATTTGGCAGGTTCCCGTTGGGCCCCAAATCGCAGACTTGGCGAAGCCCTCGGCAGTGCGGACAAGTCACGCTTTCATAGGCCCCCTCCCTGCCCTGGAGAAGACACACTGCCCAAAAGCTGTGGCCACATTGGACAGTCACTGGGTCAGGGCAGTAGCCCAGGCACATCGAGCAAGTGAGCTCTGCCTTCAGATTTTCAAGTAGGGCTCTTGAGTCCATCTTCCTAGGATTCGGATTCCTTCCTTCCCAGAGCTCCCACTCAGGACAGAACAGAGAAGGCTAGCCCTTCTGCCAGAGCTCTGCCACCAACTGATACTGCCCCAGAGCTGGGGAGTTCTTGGGAGGAGGCCTGCCCTGCTTAGCCCCGCCCCTGACTCCACCCACCATCGCAGCAGAAGCTCTGCGTGGCCAGGGCCAACCTGGCTCCTCCCTACATCTCATCTCTCCACCCTAACAGGTCATTTGGACTCCTCTCACTGCCTCCTTCCCCTTTCCCCAATACCACAGTCCTTGGAGTTGACTTACTCTCCTTTTGCTCAGCAAAGGCCCCTTCTTGCCGGGTGTCCATCGTTATTGCTCGAGGAAGATGTCAAGCAGATGTACTGTTGGTCACACTTCGGTGACTTCCGCCACTGGACCGGGAATCCAAAGGGTGGGCGTACATGGCACCGCGTTCACTCTTTCCCATAGACGATCGTGTGGGCGAGTCGCTCCCTTGTCAGAGCCTCGCTATCCTTTGGATGGCAACGCCAGGCCTCAATCAACCCAGGACTTCTTAAGCTGCAATGCCACACGTCCGCGGCGGGCAGAATTGGATTCCTGGGCTGTGTGAAAGTGCAGCTTTCTGAATGCATCTTGACTTTGTCTAAAACCTCAATGAACCTTTGCCTTGCCTTCAAAGATTTCACAAAATATGGACTGGATGTGATGGCCATGGACTTTCCCCGACAGGCAAACGGGACCAGGACACAAAAATGGGAAAGGATGCTGGAGTCAACCCATTTCTCCAGTTGTGCCAGGTCGAGGGAATACGTTCCAAGTCAAGGACTCTCCCAGAGCAGGATGGAAGCATCTGAGCAAGACTTTCCTTGACGGAAGGGATGTGGGGGAGGACAAGCACGTCAGTCAGGATGTGTCCCTGTTCCTTGACTTCCAGAAGACCCTGCAGGGAAGGAGTCTGTGTGTGGCATCATTCCATTTGGGCGTCCCTTTGCATAGTGCGGAAAAAGGTCCACATCCGGAAAAGGCGTGCTGGATGCCAAGCCTATTTCTGACGTCCCGAGGAGGAAACCATTTCCAGATGGCAAGGCTGTCAGAAGCCTTCCATCTTCACAAGAGAAAGGGAGGTTCCCACTTCTGCTGACTCAATCTTGACACATGCCCAAGTGGCACTTGACCTTATCTCTCAGCTGCACTTCCCAATGCTGTTTGCCTGAGGTGAGGGTCTGGTTGCCCGAAATTCAGCCAGAACACAGTCCAATCGATCTTTGTGGTCAGGCAGGCCCTGAGGCACACTTCCATACTGGACGCTCTTGACATCTGCAGGCAGGATGAGGTGAGCATTGACTGATTCAGGATCAAGAGTTCTATCCCTGGCCAGTCCCCTGCGCTCTTCTTTCTGGCCTGTGATGGGGACGGGGGCCCAGGCAGGGGAAGCCAGCTCTGGGCTCTGGAAGCACTGAGTCCTCTCTCCTCTTCAAAGTAGGCGCCATGGCCTGGAGTGTTGGCAAGGGCACCTTGTCCAAATTCTCCTCGACTTCTCCTTGCTTTCCGTGTTCCAAGACGATTTCCCTCCAGTCACTGCATCCAATTCACGGGAATTCCTCAGTTGACGTCCACACGCGACTCCCTTGGCATTTCTGTCAAAGGATTCCCAGCTCTGCACGCGGGATCAAAGGAAGGCCACAGAAGGGAAATGGCAGGAGAATAGCAGCACGGATTCGTTTCACGAAACCACCTTCCTGAAAACGTCCGCATTCTCTTCCTGCGTCTGCAAGGTGTATTCAGTCAGTCCAGGCTTTGGCATTGTGGACTTCTCTAGCACTAGGGTCCTCCACAGAAGTGCCTCACTCAGCAGCATGAAGCAGGACTTCCCTTCAGCAAGAGGACAGAAATTGGGGAGGACCAAACTTGCCACCTGAAGCACGTTAGCAGAATTTTTCTTTCGTTAATAGCTTCAAAAGGCTCCCTTTTCTCACCAGGATGGAAGATTAGGAATGCGCTGCATTTGCCATGGAAAGTCAATTCTTCACCTGGGAGGGGAAAATCGTTGACATTCCACTACGGGCTGAAGGAAAGTTTCGGGAAAGGAGAAGAGCTTCTGGCAGGGTCAGGGGAAAAGGGATTGTCTCCTGATCCCAGTCGGCGCCAGCGCCGTTAGAGGCAAAGGACCTCGGACTTCTTGGAGCTATTTCTTTCTTTACCCAGTTGTTTGTGTGTTTCTTTGTTTATTTGATCTTTGATTAAAATATTTTTTAAATATTTAATTTATTTTTATTTGAGATGATTTACCTTATTTTTATTTTTTTTTTTTTTTGGTAATTTAGTCGATCAAAATGTATTTATGTCTTCCTTTCCCCTGTAGCCCCCAATTCTCCAGAGGCCAGAATTGCACCTGAGGGCCGAACATCCACACATGCTTTCTTCTTCTCCATTCCCCTCCCAAGGTAATTGATAAGACTCGATGTCAGGGGCAGCGGCAGCAGCCTAGAGGCTGAGGTGTATGGGCAGAGCCCCCAAAGCCTTCGTCCCAGGGAAGTGGCTTGAGTGATCCTCAGTGTGAATCGAAGTCCTGGGAGCCGTCCTACTCCAAGTCTTGGAGCGCATCCGAGGAATATCGGTTCCATTTCCTCGGTCTCATGCCACTTCTTTCCTCATCAGGAAAACTACCATATTCGCCATCACACCCCCTGCTGCTCTCTGTGTCCCTGCTTCCTTCTTCCTGCTCAGGGGAGTCGTCACGCCAGCGATTTTCACTCTTTTCATCTTCCTCATCATCCTGATCTTCTTCCATTTCGTGTGCTGGATCATCTGCTTCCGCCTCGCACTTCTCACTCTAGGGCTGTCCCGAGAGTTGGCCTTGAGTCGATCTGGGAACAGCCATGTCCAGGTCCTTCAGGGCCTAAACATAGTCTTCTTCTTCATTGTCTAGGTGCTCTGCTACTTTTCCATCCTGGCAGATGGCCTGTGGCTCACGGCTCACCCTTAGTGATTTAGAGATGATCCCCTGTGGTTGAGAATCCTCGGGGCAGGGAGAAGGAATGGGCAGGGTGTGTTTCTGAGCAACCTGGTCCTGCCTGATATCACAGAGTTGGAATTGTTGCGCAGATGATGACGTGCCTCCTGTCTGTGACGTTCGTGTGGCAGCCTGAGAGTCTGGCTCGTCTGTATGAGGCCTGGCGGCAGCGGCCACAGCTGGCAGGGCTGCTTCTCCTTGCGCACAGGCGGCCCGGCGTTTGGAGAGCAGGCCACGGCGGTCCTCGTGCCGTGTCAGCAGCTTTGCCGTGAGGAGGTCGTCACGGATGCTGTGATGGCTTTCCAGAGAAGGAGTCAGGGCTCTGGTGGCCTTCTCTCTGCTCGTGCCTTTTCTGACATGCTTCCGAACAGGCTCATCCCGGGAGCGTCCCGTGGCTGCCAGCTTCAAGACGTTGTCCTGCAGGGAGCCCGTCGCCGCCCCCTGCGCCCCTCCTGGGACGCCCCGATTCCTGTACCTTTCCACGCCCGCATCAGCTCCTCGTCAGTATCCGCGCCACCATTCCATCTCAGCCAAGGCACCTTGGGCGCCACGCCCGCCTTCCTGCTCTTGGCACTCTTCTCTTCCACTTCCAAAGCCATTGGTGGCCCATCATGTGTCTCCTGGGGCAGCTTGGCCTTGCTCTCCTTCAGCCTGACTCGACTGGCTCTGGATTCCTCCTTCAGTCTTTGCCAAGAGAGCTGTTCTTCATCCTTTGGGATCTGGAGCATTTCCCCCCATTCAGAAAGAGTGGAGTGCATCCCGGTGGCCTCATCCTCCTGAAGGAGGCTCTCTCTTTCTCTCACTTGGCCCAAAGCCCTTTCCAACTCCTCTCCTTTGGTCGCTAAGGCAGTGCGAGCCTCCTGGAGCTTGGCCTTGCCCTTGCCAGGGGCTGTTTCCAAGGGAAGCACTTGGTGATCCTTGTGTTCTGGGCGTGATAAAGAGGAATCAGTGAGGACCCTCTGGTGTTCCTCACACAACTTCTCTTTCGCCCGTCTTCCCCACAGCTAGTGAGACTCACCATGCTGTGGCGCAAATGACGTCTGAGCACTGGACTGGTGAGGGCGAGATTTGGCAGGTTCCCGTTGGGCCCCAAATCGCAGACTTGGCGAAGCCCTCGGCAGTGCGGACAAGTCACGCTTTCATAGGCCCCCTCCCTGCCCTGGAGAAGACACACTGCCCAAAAGCTGTGGCCACATTGGACAGTCACTGGGTCAGGGCAGTAGCCCAGGCACATCGAGCAAGTGAGCTCTGCCTTCAGATTTTCAAGTAGGGCTCTTGAGTCCATCTTCCTAGGATTCGGATTCCTTCCTTCCCAGAGCTCCCACTCAGGACAGAACAGAGAAGGCTAGCCCTTCTGCCAGAGCTCTGCCACCAACTGATACTGCCCCAGAGCTGGGGAGTTCTTGGGAGGAGGCCTGCCCTGCTTAGCCCCGCCCCTGACTCCACCCACCATCGCAGCAGAAGCTCTGCGTGGCCAGGGCCAACCTGGCTCCTCCCTACATCTCATCTCTCCACCCTAACAGGTCATTTGGACTCCTCTCACTGCCTCCTTCCCCTTTCCCCAATACCACAGTCCTTGGAGTTGACTTACTCTCCTTTTGCTCAGCAAAGGCCCCTTCTTGCCGGGTGTCCATCGTTATTGCTCGAGGAAGATTTCAAGCAGATGTACTGTTGGTGACACTTCGGTGACTTCCGCCACTGGACCGGGAATCCAAAGGGTGGGCGTACATGGCACCGCGTTGGCTCTTTCCCATAGACGATCGTGTGGGCGAGTCGCTCCCTTGTCAGAGCCTCGCTATCCTTTGGATGGCAACGCCAGGCCTCAATCAACCCAGGACTTCTTAAGCTGCAATGCCACACGTCCGCGGCGGGCAGAATTGGATTCCTGGGCTGTGTGAAAGTGCAGCTTTCTGAATGCATCTTGACTTTGTCTAAAACCTCAATGAACCTTTGCCTTGCCTTCAAAGATTTCACAAAATATGGACTGGATGTGATGGCCATGGACTTTCCCCGACAGGCAAACGGGACCAGGACACAAAAATGGGAAAGGATGCTGGAGTCAACCCATTTCTCCAGTTGTGCCAGGTCGAGGGAATACGTTCCAAGTCAAGGACTCTCCCAGAGCAGGATGGAAGCATCTGAGCAAGACTTTCCTTGACGGAAGGGATGTGGGGGAGGACAAGCACGTCAGTCAGGATGTGTCCCTGTTCCTTGACTTCCAGAAGACCCTGCAGGGAAGGAGTCTGTGTGTGGCATCATTCCATTTGGGCGTCCCTTTGCATAGTGCGGAAAAAGGTCCACATCCGGAAAAGGCGTGCTGGATGCCAAGCCTATTTCTGACGTCCCGAGGAGGAAACCATTTCCAGATGGCAAGGCTGTCAGAAGCCTTCCATCTTCACAAGAGAAAGGGAGGTTCCCACTTCTGCTGACTCAATCTTGACACATGCCCAAGTGGCACTTGACCTTATCTCTCAGCTGCACTTCCCAATGCTGTTTGCCTGAGGTGAGGGTCTGGTTGCCCGAAATTCAGCCAGAACACAGTCCAATCGATCTTTGTGGTCAGGCAGGCCCTGAGGGACACTTCCATACTGGACGCTCTTGACATCTGCAGGCAGGATGAGGTGAGCATTGACTGATTCAGGATCAAGAGTTCTATCCCTGGCCAGTCCCCTGCGCTCTTCTTTCTGGCCTGTGATGGGGACGGGGGCCCAGGCAGGGGAAGCCAGCTCTGGGCTCTGGAAGCACTGAGTCCTCTCTCCTCTTCAAAGTAGGCGCCATGGCCTGGAGTGTTGGCAAGGGCACCTTGTCCAAATTCTCCTCGACTTCTCCTTGCTTTCCGTGTTCCAAGACGATTTCCCTCCAGTCACTGCATCCAATTCACGGGAATTCCTCAGTTGACGTCCACACGCGACTCCCTTGGCATTTCTGTCAAAGGATTCCCAGCTCTGCACGCGGGATCAAAGGAAGGCCACAGAAGGGAAATGGCAGGAGAATAGCAGCACGGATTCGTTTCACGAAACCACCTTCCTGAAAACGTCCGCATTCTCTTCCTGCGTCTGCAAGGTGTATTCAGTCAGTCCAGGCTTTGGCATTGTGGACTTCTCTAGCACTAGGGTCCTCCACAGAAGTGCCTCACTCAGCAGCATGAAGCAGGACTTCCCTTCAGCAAGAGGACAGAAATTGGGGAGGACCAAACTTGCCACCTGAAGCACATTAGCAGAATTTTTCTTTCGTTAATAGCTTCAAAAGGCTCCCTTTTCTCACCAGGATGGAAGATTAGGAATGCGCTGCATTTGCCATGGAAAGTCAATTCTTCACCTGGGAGGGGAAAATCGTTGACATTCCACTACGGGCTGAAGGAAAGTTTCGGGAAAGGAGAAGAGCTTCTGGCAGGGTCAGGGGAAAAGGGATTGTCTCCTGATCCCAGTCGGCGCCAGCGCCGTTAGAGGCAAAGGACCTCGGACTTCTTGGAGCTATTTCTTTCTTTACCCAGTTGTTTGTGTGTTTCTTTGTTTATTTGATCTTTGATTAAAATATTTTTTAAATATTTAATTTATTTTTATTTGAGATGATTTACCTTATTATTTTTTTTTTTTTTTTGGTAATTTAGTCGATCAAAATGTATTTATGTCTTCCTTTCCCCTGTAGCCCCCAATTCTCCAGAGGCCAGAATTGCACCTGAGGGCCGAACATCCACACATGCTTTCTTCTTCTCCATTCCCCTCCCAAGGTAATTGATAAGACTCGATGTCAGGGGCAGCGGCAGCAGCCTAGAGGCTGAGGTGTATGGGCAGAGCCCCCAAAGCCTTCGTCCCAGGGAAGTGGCTTGAGTGATCCTCAGTGTGAATCGAAGTCCTGGGAGCCGTCCTACTCCAAGTCTTGGAGCGCATCCGAGGAATATCGGTTCCATTTCCTCGGTCTCATGCCACTTCTTTCCTCATCAGGAAAACTACCATATTCGCCATCACACCCCCTGCTGCTCTCTGTGTCCCTGCTTCCTTCTTCCTGCTCAGGGGAGTCGTCACGCCAGCGATTTTCACTCTTTTCATCTTCCTCATCATCCTGATCTTCTTCCATTTCGTGTGCTGGATCATCTGCTTCCGCCTCGCACTTCTCACTCTAGGGCTGTCCCGAGAGTTGGCCTTGAGTCGATCTGGGAACAGCCATGTCCAGGTCCTTCAGGGCCTAAACATAGTCTTCTTCTTCATTGTCTAGGTGCTCTGCTACTTTTCCATCCTGGCAGATGGCCTGTGGCTCACGGCTCACCCTTAGTGATTTAGAGATGATCCCCTGTGGTTGAGAATCCTCGGGGCAGGGAGAAGGAATGGGCAGGGTGTGTTTCTGAGCAACCTGGTCCTGCCTGATATCACAGAGTTGGAATTGTTGCGCAGATGATGACGTGCCTCCTGTCTGTGACGTTCGTGTGGCAGCCTGAGAGTCTGGCTCGTCTGTATGAGGCCTGGCGGCAGCGGCCACAGCTGGCAGGGCTGCTTCTCCTTGCGCACAGGCGGCCCGGCGTTTGGAGAGCAGGCCACGGCGGTCCTCGTGCCGTGTCAGCAGCTTTGCCGTGAGGAGGTCGTCACGGATGCTGTGATGGCTTTCCAGAGAAGGAGTCAGGGCTCTGGTGGCCTTCTCTCTGCTCGTGCCTTTTCTGACATGCTTCCGAACAGGCTCATCCCGGGAGCGTCCCGTGGCTGCCAGCTTCAAGACGTTGTCCTGCAGGGAGCCCGTCGCCGCCCCCTGCGCCCCTCCTGGGACGCCCCGATTCCTGTACCTTTCCACGCCCGCATCAGCTCCTCGTCAGTATCCGCGCCACCATTCCATCTCAGCCAAGGCACCTTGGGCGCCACGCCCGCCTTCCTGCTCTTGGCACTCTTCTCTTCCACTTCCAAAGCCATTGGTGGCCCATCATGTGTCTCCTGGGGCAGCTTGGCCTTGCTCTCCTTCAGCCTGACTCGACTGGCTCTGGATTCCTCCTTCAGTCTTTGCCAAGAGAGCTGTTCTTCATCCTTTGGGATCTGGAGCATTTCCCCCCATTCAGAAAGAGTGGAGTGCATCCCGGTGGCCTCATCCTCCTGAAGGAGGCTCTCTCTTTCTCTCACTTGGCCCAAAGCCCTTTCCAACTCCTCTCCTTTGGTCGCTAAGGCAGTGCGAGCCTCCTGGAGCTTGGCCTTGCCCTTGCCAGGGGCTGTTTCCAAGGGAAGCACTTGGTGATCCTTGTGTTCTGGGCGTGATAAAGAGGAATCAGTGAGGACCCTCTGGTGTTCCTCACACAACTTCTCTTTCGCCCGTCTTCCCCACAGCTAGTGAGACTCACCATGCTGTGGCGCAAATGACGTCTGAGCACTGGACTGGTGAGGGCGAGATTTGGCAGGTTCCCGTTGGGCCCCAAATCGCAGACTTGGCGAAGCCCTCGGCAGTGCGGACAAGTCACGCTTTCATAGGCCCCCTCCCTGCCCTGGAGAAGACACACTGCCCAAAAGCTGTGGCCACATTGGACAGTCACTGGGTCAGGGCAGTAGCCCAGGCACATCGAGCAAGTGAGCTCTGCCTTCAGATTTTCAAGTAGGGCTCTTGAGTCCATCTTCCTAGGATTCGGATTCCTTCCTTCCCAGAGCTCCCACTCAGGACAGAACAGAGAAGGCTAGCCCTTCTGCCAGAGCTCTGCCACCAACTGATACTGCCCCAGAGCTGGGGAGTTCTTGGGAGGAGGCCTGCCCTGCTTAGCCCCGCCCCTGACTCCACCCACCATCGCAGCAGAAGCTCTGCGTGGCCAGGGCCAACCTGGCTCCTCCCTACATCTCATCTCTCCACCCTAACAGGTCATTTGGACTCCTCTCACTGCCTCCTTCCCCTTTCCCCAATACCACAGTCCTTGGAGTTGACTTACTCTCCTTTTGCTCAGCAAAGGCCCCTTCTTGCCGGGTGTCCATCGTTATTGCTCGAGGAAGATTTCAAGCAGATGTACTGTTGGTGACACTTCGGTGACTTCCGCCACTGGACCGGGAATCCAAAGGGTGGGCGTACATGGCACCGCGTTGGCTCTTTCCCATAGACGATCGTGTGGGCGAGTCGCTCCCTTGTCAGAGCCTCGCTATCCTTTGGATGGCAACGCCAGGCCTCAATCAACCCAGGACTTCTTAAGCTGCAATGCCACACGTCCGCGGCGGGCAGAATTGGATTCCTGGGCTGTGTGAAAGTGCAGCTTTCTGAATGCATCTTGACTTTGTCTAAAACCTCAATGAACCTTTGCCTTGCCTTCAAAGATTTCACAAAATATGGACTGGATGTGATGGCCATGGACTTTCCCCGACAGGCAAACGGGACCAGGACACAAAAATGGGAAAGGATGCTGGAGTCAACCCATTTCTCCAGTTGTGCCAGGTCGAGGGAATACGTTCCAAGTCAAGGACTCTCCCAGAGCAGGATGGAAGCATCTGAGCAAGACTTTCCTTGACGGAAGGGATGTGGGGGAGGACAAGCACGTCAGTCAGGATGTGTCCCTGTTCCTTGACTTCCAGAAGACCCTGCAGGGAAGGAGTCTGTGTGTGGCATCATTCCATTTGGGCGTCCCTTTGCATAGTGCGGAAAAAGGTCCACATCCGGAAAAGGCGTGCTGGATGCCAAGCCTATTTCTGACGTCCCGAGGAGGAAACCATTTCCAGATGGCAAGGCTGTCAGAAGCCTTCCATCTTCACAAGAGAAAGGGAGGTTCCCACTTCTGCTGACTCAATCTTGACACATGCCCAAGTGGCACTTGACCTTATCTCTCAGCTGCACTTCCCAATGCTGTTTGCCTGAGGTGAGGGTCTGGTTGCCCGAAATTCAGCCAGAACACAGTCCAATCGATCTTTGTGGTCAGGCAGGCCCTGAGGGACACTTCCATACTGGACGCTCTTGACATCTGCAGGCAGGATGAGGTGAGCATTGACTGATTCAGGATCAAGAGTTCTATCCCTGGCCAGTCCCCTGCGCTCTTCTTTCTGGCCTGTGATGGGGACGGGGGCCCAGGCAGGGGAAGCCAGCTCTGGGCTCTGGAAGCACTGAGTCCTCTCTCCTCTTCAAAGTAGGCGCCATGGCCTGGAGTGTTGGCAAGGGCACCTTGTCCAAATTCTCCTCGACTTCTCCTTGCTTTCCGTGTTCCAAGACGATTTCCCTCCAGTCACTGCATCCAATTCACGGGAATTCCTCAGTTGACGTCCACACGCGACTCCCTTGGCATTTCTGTCAAAGGATTCCCAGCTCTGCACGCGGGATCAAAGGAAGGCCACAGAAGGGAAATGGCAGGAGAATAGCAGCACGGATTCGTTTCACGAAACCACCTTCCTGAAAACGTCCGCATTCTCTTCCTGCGTCTGCAAGGTGTATTCAGTCAGTCCAGGCTTTGGCATTGTGGACTTCTCTAGCACTAGGGTCCTCCACAGAAGTGCCTCACTCAGCAGCATGAAGCAGGACTTCCCTTCAGCAAGAGGACAGAAATTGGGGAGGACCAAACTTGCCACCTGAAGCACATTAGCAGAATTTTTCTTTCGTTAATAGCTTCAAAAGGCTCCCTTTTCTCACCAGGATGGAAGATTAGGAATGCGCTGCATTTGCCATGGAAAGTCAATTCTTCACCTGGGAGGGGAAAATCGTTGACATTCCACTACGGGCTGAAGGAAAGTTTCGGGAAAGGAGAAGAGCTTCTGGCAGGGTCAGGGGAAAAGGGATTGTCTCCTGATCCCAGTCTGCGCCAGCGCCGTTAGAGGCAAAGGACCTCGGACTTCTTGGAGCTATTTCTTTCTTTACCCAGTTGTTTGTGTGTTTCTTTGTTTATTTGATCTTTGATTAAAATATTTTTTAAATATTTAATTTATTTTTATTTGAGATGATTTACCTTATTTTTATTTTTTTTTTTTTGGTAATTTAGTCGATCAAAATGTATTTATGTCTTCCTTTCCCCTGTAGCCCCCAATTCTCCAGAGGCCAGAATTGCACCTGAGGGCCGAACATCCACACATGCTTTCTTCTTCTCCATTCCCCTCCCAAGGTAATTGATAAGACTCGATGTCAGGGGCAGCGGCAGCAGCCTAGAGGCTGAGGTGTATGGGCAGAGCCCCCAAAGCCTTGGTCCCAGGGAAGTGGCTTGAGTGATCCTCAGTGTGAATCGAAGTCCTGGGAGCCGTCCTACTCCAAGTCTTGGAGCGCATCCGAGGAATATCGGTTCCATTTCCTCGGTCTCATGCCACTTCTTTCCTCATCAGGAAAACTACCATATTCGCCATCACACCCCCTGCTGCTCTCTGTGTCCCTGCTTCCTTCTTCCTGCTCAGGGGAGTCTTCACGCCAGCGATTTTCACTGTTTTCATCTTCCTCATCATCCTGATCTTCTTCCATTTCCTGTGCTGGATCATCTGCTTCCGCCTCGCACTTCTCACTCTAGGGCTGTCCCGAGAGTTGGCCTTGAGTCGATCTGGGAACAGCCATGTCCAGGTCCTTCAGGGCCTAAACATAGTCTTCTTCTTCATTGTCTAGGTGCTCTGCTACTTTTCCATCCTGGCAGATGGCCTGTGGCTCACGGCTCACCCTTAGTGATTTAGAGATGATCCCCTGTGGTTGAGAATCCTCGGGGCAGGGAGAAGGAATGAGCAGGGTGTGTTTCTGAGCAACCTGGTCCTGCCTGATATCACAGAGTTGGAATTGTTGCGCAGATGATGACGTGCCTCCTGTCTGTGACGTTCGTGTGGCAGCCTGAGAGTCTGGCTCGTCTGTATGAGGCCTGGCGGCAGCGGCCACAGCTGGCAGGGCTGCTTCTCCTTGCGCACAGGCGGCCCGGCGTTTGGAGAGCAGGTCACGGCGGTCCTCGTGCCGTGTCAGCAGCTTTGCCGTGAGGAGGTCGTCACGGATGCTGTGATGGCTTTCCAGAGAAGGAGTCAGGGCTCTGGTGGCCTTCTCTCTGCTCGTGCCTTTTCTGACATGCTTCCGAACAGGCTCATCCCGGGAGCGTCCCGTGGCTGCCAGCTTCAAGACGTTGTCCTGCAGGGAGCCCGTCGCCGCCCCCTGCGCCCCTCCTGGGACGCCCCGATTCCTGTACCTTTCCACGCCCGCATCAGCTCCTCGTCAGTATCCGCGCCACCATTCCATCTCAGCCAAGGCACCTTGGGCGCCACGCCCGCCTTCCTGCTCTTGGCACTCTTCTCTTCCACTTCCAAAGCCATTGGTGGCCCATCATGTGTCTCCTGGGGCAGCTTGGCCTTGCTCTCCTTCAGCCTGACTCGACTGGCTCTGGATTCCTCCTTCAGTCTTTGCCAAGAGAGCTGTTCTTCATCCTTTGGGATCTGGAGCATTTCCCCCCATTCAGAAAGAGTGGAGTGCATCCTGGTGTCCTCATCCTCCTGAAGGAGGCTCTCTCTTTCTCTCACTTGGCCCAAAGCCCTTTCCAACTCCTCTCCTTTGGTCGCTAAGGCAGTGCGAGCCTCCTGGAGCTTGGCCTTGCCCTTGCCAGGGGCTGTTTCCAAGGGAAGCACTTGGTGATCCTTGTGTTCTGGGCGTGATAAAGAGGAATCAGTGAGGACCCTCTGGTGTTCCTCACACAACTTCTCTTTCGCCCGTCTTCCCCACAGCTAGTGAGACTCACCATGCTGTGGCGCAAATGACGTCTGAGCACTGGACTGGTGAGGGCGAGATTTGGCAGGTTCCCGTTGGGATCCAAATCGCAGACTTGGCGAAGCCCTCGGCAGTGCGGACAAGTCATGCTTTCATAGGCCCCCTCCCTGCCCTGGAGAAGACACACTGCCCAAAAGCTGTGGCCACATTGGACAGTCACTGGGTCAGGGCAGTAGCCCAGGCACATCGAGCAAGTGAGCTCTGCCTTCAGATTTTCAAGTAGGGCTCTTGAGTCCATCTTCCTAGGATTCGGATTCCTTCCTTCCCAGAGCTCCCACTCAGGACAGAACAGAGAAGGCTAGCCCTTCTGCCAGAGCTCTGCCACCAACTGATACTGCCCCAGAGCTGGGGAGTTCTTGGGAGGAGGCCTGCCCTGCTTAGCCCCGCCCCTGACTCCACCCACCATCGCAGCAGAAGCTCTGCGTGGCCAGGGCCAACCTGGCTCCTCCCTACATCTCATCTCTCCACCCTAACAGGTCATTTGGACTCCTCTCACTGCCTCCTTCCCCTTTCCCCAATACCACAGTCCTTGGAGTTGACTTACTCTCCTTTTGCTCAGCAAAGGCCCCTTCTTGCCGGGTGTCCATCATTATTGCTCGAGGAAGATGTCAAGCAGATGTACTGTTGGTCACACTTCGGTGACTTCCGCCACTGGACCGGGAATCCAAAGGGTGGGCGTACATGGCACCGCGTTCGCTCTTTCCCATAGACGATCGTGTGGGCGAGTCGCTCCCTTGTCAGAGCCTCGCTATCCTTTGGATGGCAACGCCAGGCCTCAATCAACCCAGGACTTCTTAAGCTGCAATGCCACACGTCCGCGGCGGGCAGAATTGGATTCCTGGGCTGTGTGAAAGTGCAGCTTTCTGAATGCATCTTGACTTTGTCTAAAACCTCAATGAACCTTTGCCTTGCCTTCAAAGATTTCACAAAATATGGACTGGATCTGATGGCCATGGACTTTCCCCGACAGGCAAACGGGACCAGGACACAAAAATGGGAAAGGATGCTGGAGTCAACCCATTTCTCCAGTTGTGCCAGGTCGAGGGAATACGTTCCAAGTCAAGGACTCTCCCAGAGCAGGATGGAAGCATCTGAGCAAGACTTTCCTTGACGGAAGGGATGTGGGGGAGGACAAGCACGTCAGTCAGGATGTGTCCCTGTTCCTTGACTTCCAGAAGACCCTGCAGGGAAGGAGTCTGTGTGTGGCATCATTCCATTTGGGCGTCCCTTTGCATAGTGCGGAAAAAGGTCCACATCCGGAAAAGGCGTGCTGGATGCCAAGCCTATTTCTGACGTCCCGAGGAGGAAACCATTTCCAGATGGCAAGGCTGTCAGAAGCCTTCCATCTTCACAAGAGAAAGGGAGGTTCCCACTTCTGCTGACTCAATCTTGACACATGCCCAAGTGGCACTTGACCTTATCTCTCAGCTGCACTTCCCAATGCTGTTTGCCTGAGGTGAGGGTCTGGTTGCCCGAAATTCAGCCAGAACACAGTCCAATCGATCTTTGTGGTCAGGCAGGCCCTGAGGGACACTTCCATACTGGACGCTCTTGACATCTGCAGGCAGGATGAGGTGAGCATTGACTGATTCAGGATCAAGAGTTCTATCCCTGGCCAGTCCCCTGCGCTCTTCTTTCTGGCCTGTGATGGGGACGGGGGCCCAGGCAGGGGAAGCCAGCTCTGGGCTCTGGAAGCACTGAGTCCTCTCTCCTCTTCAAAGTAGGCGCCATGGCCTGGAGTGTTGGCAAGGGCACCTTGTCCAAATTCTCCTCGACTTCTCCTTGCTTTCCGTGTTCCAAGACGATTTCCCTCCAGTCACTGCATCCAATTCACGGGAATTCCTCAGTTGACGTCCACACGCGACTCCCTTGGCATTTCTGTCAAAGGATTCCCAGCTCTGCACGCGGGATCAAAGGAAGGCCACAGAAGGGAAATGGCAGGAGAATAGCAGCACGGATTCGTTTCACGAAACCACCTTCCTGAAAACGTCCGCATTCTCTTCCTGCGTCTGCAAGGTGTATTCAGTCAGTCCAGGCTTTGGCATTGTGGACTTCTCTAGCACTAGGGTCCTCCACAGAAGTGCCTCACTCAGCAGCATGAAGCAGGACTTCCCTTCAGCAAGAGGACAGAAATTGGGGAGGACCAAACTTGCCACCTGAAGCACGTTAGCAGAATTTTTCTTTCGTTAATAGCTTCAAAAGGCTCCCTTTTCTCACCAGGATGGAAGATTAGGAATGCGCTGCATTTGCCATGGAAAGTCAATTCTTCACCTGGGAGGGGAAAATCGTTGACATTCCACTACGGGCTGAAGGAAAGTTTCGGGAAAGGAGAAGAGCTTCTGGCAGGGTCAGGGGAAAAGGGATTGTCTCCTGATCCCAGTCTGCGCCAGCGCCGTTAGAGGCAAAGGACCTCGGACTTCTTGGAGCTATTTCTTTCTTTACCCAGTTGTTTGTGTGTTTCTTTGTTTATTTGATCTTTGATTAAAATATTTTTTAAATATTTAATTTATTTTTATTTGAGATGATTTACCTTATTTTTATTTTTTTTTTTTTGGTAATTTAGTCGATCAAAATGTATTTATGTCTTCCTTTCCCCTGTAGCCCCCAATTCTCCAGAGGCCAGAATTGCACCTGAGGGCCGAACATCCACACATGCTTTCTTCTTCTCCATTCCCCTCCCAAGGTAATTGATAAGACTCGATGTCAGGGGCAGCGGCAGCAGCCTAGAGGCTGAGGTGTATGGGCAGAGCCCCCAAAGCCTTCGTCCCAGGGAAGTGGCTTGAGTGATCCTCAGTGTGAATCGAAGTCCTGGGAGCCGTCCTACTCCAAGTCTTGGAGCGCATCCGAGGAATATCGGTTCCATTTCCTCGGTCTCATGCCACTTCTTTCCTCATCAGGAAAACTACCATATTCGCCATCACACCCCCTGCTGCTCTCTGTGTCCCTGCTTCCTTCTTCCTGCTCAGGGGAGTCTTCACGCCAGCGATTTTCACTGTTTTCATCTTCCTCATCATCCTGATCTTCTTCCATTTCCTGTGCTGGATCATCTGCTTCCGCCTCGCACTTCTCACTCTAGGGCTGTCCCGAGAGTTGGCCTTGAGTCGATCTGGGAACAGCCATGTCCAGGTCCTTCAGGGCCTAAACATAGTCTTCTTCTTCATTGTCTAGGTGCTCTGCTACTTTTCCATCCTGGCAGATGGCCTGTGGCTCACGGCTCACCCTTAGTGATTTAGAGATGATCCCCTGTGGTTGAGAATCCTCGGGGCAGGGAGAAGGAATGAGCAGGGTGTGTTTCTGAGCAACCTGGTCCTGCCTGATATCACAGAGTTGGAATTGTTGCGCAGATGATGACGTGCCTCCTGTCTGTGACGTTCGTGTGGCAGCCTGAGAGTCTGGCTCGTCTGTATGAGGCCTGGCGGCAGCGGCCACAGCTGGCAGGGCTGCTTCTCCTTGCGCACAGGCGGCCCGGCGTTTGGAGAGCAGGTCACGGCGGTCCTCGTGCCGTGTCAGCAGCTTTGCCGTGAGGAGGTCGTCACGGATGCTGTGATGGCTTTCCAGAGAAGGAGTCAGGGCTCTGGTGGCCTTCTCTCTGCTCGTGCCTTTTCTGACATGCTTCCGAACAGGCTCATCCCGGGAGCGTCCCGTGGCTGCCAGCTTCAAGACGTTGTCCTGCAGGGAGCCCGTCGCCGCCCCCTGCGCCCCTCCTGGGACGCCCCGATTCCTGTACCTTTCCACGCCCGCATCAGCTCCTCGTCAGTATCCGCGCCACCATTCCATCTCAGCCAAGGCACCTTGGGCGCCACGCCCGCCTTCCTGCTCTTGGCACTCTTCTCTTCCACTTCCAAAGCCATTGGTGGCCCATCATGTGTCTCCTGGGGCAGCTTGGCCTTGCTCTCCTTCAGCCTGACTCGACTGGCTCTGGATTCCTCCTTCAGTCTTTGCCAAGAGAGCTGTTCTTCATCCTTTGGGATCTGGAGCATTTCCCCCCATTCAGAAAGAGTGGAGTGCATCCTGGTGTCCTCATCCTCCTGAAGGAGGCTCTCTCTTTCTCTCACTTGGCCCAAAGCCCTTTCCAACTCCTCTCCTTTGGTCGCTAAGGCAGTGCGAGCCTCCTGGAGCTTGGCCTTGCCCTTGCCAGGGGCTGTTTCCAAGGGAAGCACTTGGTGATCCTTGTGTTCTGGGCGTGATAAAGAGGAATCAGTGAGGACCCTCTGGTGTTCCTCACACAACTTCTCTTTCGCCCGTCTTCCCCACAGCTAGTGAGACTCACCATGCTGTGGCGCAAATGACGTCTGAGCACTGGACTGGTGAGGGCGAGATTTGGCAGGTTCCCGTTGGGATCCAAATCGCAGACTTGGCGAAGCCCTCGGCAGTGCGGACAAGTCATGCTTTCATAGGCCCCCTCCCTGCCCTGGAGAAGACACACTGCCCAAAAGCTGTGGCCACATTGGACAGTCACTGGGTCAGGGCAGTAGCCCAGGCACATCGAGCAAGTGAGCTCTGCCTTCAGATTTTCAAGTAGGGCTCTTGAGTCCATCTTCCTAGGATTCGGATTCCTTCCTTCCCAGAGCTCCCACTCAGGACAGAACAGAGAAGGCTAGCCCTTCTGCCAGAGCTCTGCCACCAACTGATACTGCCCCAGAGCTGGGGAGTTCTTGGGAGGAGGCCTGCCCATGCTTTAGCCCCGCCCCTGACTCCACCACCATCGCAGCAGAAGCTCTGCGTGGCCAGGGCCAACCTGGCTCCTCCCTACATCTCATCTCTCCACCCTAACAGGTCATTTGGACTCCTCTCACTGCCTCCTTCCCCTTTCCCCAATACCACCAGTCCTTGGAGTTGACTTACTCTCCTTTTGCTCAGCAAAGGCCCCTTCTTGCCGGGTGTCCATCATTATTGCTCGAGGAAGATGTCAAGCAGATGTACTGTTGGTCACACTCTTCGGTGACTTCCGCCACTGGACCGGGAATCCAAAGGTGGGCGTACATGGCACCGCGTTGGCTCTTTCCCATAGACGATCGTGTGGGGCGAGTCGCTCCCTTGTCAGAGCCTCGCTATCCTTTGGATGGCAACGCCAGGCCTCAATCAACCCAGACTTCTTAAGCTGCAATGCCACACGTCCGCGGCGGGCAGAATTGGATTCCTGGGCTGTGTGAAAGTGCAGCTTTCTGAATGCATCTTGACTTTGTCTAAAACCTCAATGAACCTTTGCCTTGCCTTCAAAGATTTCACAAAATATGGACTGGATCTGATGGCCATGGACTTTCCCCGACAGGCAAACGGGACCAGGACACAAAAATGGGAAAGGATGCTGGAGTCAACCCATTTTCTCCAGTTGTGCCAGGTCGAGGGAATACGTTCCAAGTCAAGGACTCTCCCAGAGCAGGATGGAAGCATCTGAGCAAGACTTTCCTTGACGGAAGGGATGTGGGGGAGGACAAGCACGTCAGTCAGGATGTGTCCCTGTTCCTTGACTTCCAGAAGACCCTGCAGGGAAGGAGTCTGTGTGTGGCATCATTCCATTTGGGCGTCCCTTTGCATAGTGCGGAAAAAGGTCCCACATCCGGAAAAGGCGTGATGGATGCCAAGCCTATTTCTGACGTCCCGAGGAGGAAACCCATTTCCAGATGGCAAGGCTGTCAGAAGCCTTCCATCTTCACAAGAGAAAGGGAGGTTCCCACTTCTGCTGACTCAATCTTGACACATGCCCAAGTGGCACTTGACCTTATCTCTCAGCTGCACTTCCCAATGCTGTTTGCCTGAGGTGAGGGGTCCTGGTTGCCCGAAATTCAGCCAGAACACAGTCCAATCGATCTTTGTGGTCGAGGCAGGCCCTGAGGGACACTTCCATACTGGACGCTTCTTGACATCTGCAGGCAGGATGAGGTGAGCATTGACTGATTCAGGATCAAGAGTTCTATCCCTGGCCAGTCCCCTGCGCTCTTCTTTCTGGCCTGTGATGGGGGACGGGGGCCCAGGCAGGGGAAGCCAGCTCTGCTTCTGGAAGCACTGAGTCCTCTCTCCTCTTCAAAGTAGGCGCCATGGCCTGGAGTGTTGGCAAGGGCACCTTGTCCAAATTCTCCTCGACTTCTCCTTGCTTTCCGTGTTCCAAGACGATTTCCCTCCAGTCACTGCATCCAATTCACGGGGAATTCCTCAGTTGACGTCCACACGCGACTCCCTTGGCATTTCTGTCAAAGGATTCCCAGCTCTGCACGCGGGATCAAAGGAAGGCCACAGAAGGGAAATGGCAGGAGAATAGCAGCACGGATTCGTTTCAACGAAACCACCTTTCCTGAAAACGTCCGCATCTCTTCCTGCGTCTGCAAGGTGTATTCAGTCAGTCCAGGCTTGGCCATTGTGGACTTCTCTAGCACTAGGGTCCTCCACAGAAGTGCCTCACTCAGCAGCATGAAGCAGGACTTCCCTTCAGCAAGAGGACAGAAATTGGGGAGGACCAAACTTGCCACCTGAAGCACGTTTAGCAGAATTTTTCTTTCGTTAATAGCTTCAAAAGGCTCCCTTTTCTCACCAGGATGGAAGATTAGGAATGCGCTGCATTTGCCATGGAAAGTCAATTCTTCACCTGGGAGGGGAAAATCGTTGACATTCCACTACGGGCTGAAGGAAAGTTTCGGGAAAGGAGAAGAGCTTCTGGCAGGGTCAGGGGAAAAGGGATTGTCTCCTGATCCCCAGTCTGCGGCCAGCGCCGTTAGAGGCAAAGGACCTCGGACTTCTTGGAGCTATTTCTTTCTTTACCCCAGTTGTTTGTGTGTTTCTTTGTTTATTTTGATCTTTGATTAAAATATTTTTTAAATATTTAATTTATTTTTATTTGAGATGATTTACCTTATTTTATATTTTTTTTTTTTTGGTAATTTAGTCGATCAAATGTATTTATGTCTTCCTTTCCCCCTGTAGCCCCCAATTCTCCAGAGGCCAGAATTGCACCTGAGGGGCCGAACATCCCACATGCTTTCTTCTTCTCCATTCCCCTCCAAGGTAATTGATAAGACTCGATGTCAGGGGCAGCGGCAGGCAGCCTAGAGGCTGAGGTGTATGGGCAGAGCCCCCAAAGCCTTCGTCCCAGGGAAGTGGCTTGAGTGATCCTCAGTGTGAATCGAAGTCCTGGGAGCCGTCCTACTCCAAGTCTTGGAGCGCATCCGAGGAATATCGGTTCCATTTTCCTCGGTCTCATGCCACTTCTTTCCTCATCAGGAAAACTACCATATTCGCCATCACACACCCCCTGCTGCTCTCTGTGTCCCTGCTTCCTTCTTCCTGCTCAGGGGAGTCTTCACGCCAGTGATTTTCACTGTTTTCATCTTCCTCATCATCCTGATCTTCTTCCATTTCCTGTGCTGGATCATCTGCTTCCGCCTCGCACTTCTCACTCTAGGGCTGTCCCGAGAGTTGGCCTTGGAGTCGATCTGGGAACAGCCATGTCCAGGTCCTTCAGGGCCTAAACATAGTCTTCTTCTTCATTGTCTAGGTGCTCTGCTACTTTTCCATCCTGCAGATGGCCTGTGGCTCACGGCTCACCCTTAGTGATTTAGAGATGATCCCCTGTGGTTGAGAATCCTCGGGGCAGGGAGAAGGAATGGGCAAGGGTGTGTTTCTGAGCAACCTGGTCCTGCCTGATATCACAGAGTTGGAATTGTTTGCGCAGGATGATGGACGTGCCTCCTGTCTGTGACGTTCGTGTGGCAGCCTGAGAGTCTGGCTCGTCTGTATGAGGCCTGGCGGCAGCGGCCACAGCTGGCAGGGCTGCTTCTCCTTGCGCACAGGCGGCCCCGGCGTTTGGAGAGCAGGCCAACGGCGGTCCTCGTGCCGTGTCAGCAGCTTTGCCGTGAGGAGGTCGTCACGGATGCTGTGATGGCTTTCCAGAGAAGGAGTCAGGGCTCTGGTGGCCTTCTCTCTGCTCGTGCCTTTCTGACATGCTTCCGAACAGGCTCATCCCGGGAGCGTCCCGTGGCTGAGCCCGTCGCCGCCCCCTGCGCCCCTCCTGGGACGCCCCGATTCCTGTACCTTTCCACGCCCGCATCAGCTCCTCGTCAGTATCCGCGCCACCATTCCATCTCAGCCAAGGCACCTTGGGCGCCACGCCCGCCTTCCTGCTCTTGGCACTCTTCTCTTCCACTTCCAAAGCCATTGGTGGCCCATCATGTGTCTCCTGGGGCAGCTTGGCCTTGCTCTCCTTCAGCCTGACTCGACTGGCTCTGGATTCCTCCTTCAGTCTTTGCCAAGAGAGCTGTTCTTCATCCTTTGGGATCTGGAGCATTTCCCCCCATTCAGAAAGAGTGGAGTGCATCCCGGTGTCCTCATCCTCCTGAAGGAGGCTCTCTCTTTCTCTCACTTGGCCCAAAGCCCTTTCCAACTCCTCTCCTTTGGTCGCTAAGGCAGTGCGAGCCTCCTGGAGCTTGGCCTTGCCCTTGCCAGGGGCTGTTTCCAAGGGAAGCACTTGGTGATCCTTGTGTTCTGGGCGTGATAAAGAGGAATCAGTGAGGACCCTCTGGTGTTCCTCACACAACTTCTCTTTCGCCCGTCTTCCCCACAGCTAGTGAGACTCACCATGCTGTGGCGCAAATGACGTCTGAGCACTGGACTGGTGAGGGCGAGATTTGGCAGGTTCCCGTTGGGATCCAAATCGCAGACTTGGCGAAGCCCTCGGCAGTGCGGACAAGTCATGCTTTCATAGGCCCCCTCCCTGCCCTGGAGAAGACACACTGCCCAAAAGCTGTGGCCACATTGGACAGTCACTGGGTCAGGGCAGTAGCCCAGGCACATCGAGCAAGTGAGCTCTGCCTTCAGATTTTCAAGTAGGGCTCTTGAGTCCATCTTCCTAGGATTCGGATTCCTTCCTTCCCAGAGCTCCCACTCAGGACAGAACAGAGAAGGCTAGCCCTTCTGCCAGAGCTCTGCCACCAACTGATACTGCCCCAGAGCTGGGGAGTTCTTGGGAGGAGGCCTGCCCTGCTTAGCCCCGCCCCTGACTCCACCCACCATCGCAGCAGAAGCTCTGCGTGGCCAGGGCCAACCTGGCTCCTCCCTACATCTCATCTCTCCACCCTAACAGGTCATTTGGACTCCTCTCACTGCCTCCTTCCCCTTTCCCCAATACCACAGTCCTTGGAGTTGACTTACTCTCCTTTTGCTCAGCAAAGGCCCCTTCTTGCCGGGTGTCCATCATTATTGCTCGAGGAAGATGTCAAGCAGATGTACTGTTGGTCACACTTCGGTGACTTCCGCCACTGGACCGGGAATCCAAAGGGTGGGCGTACATGGCACCGCGTTCGCTCTTTCCCATAGACGATCGTGTGGGCGAGTCGCTCCCTTGTCAGAGCCTCGCTATCCTTTGGATGGCAACGCCAGGCCTCAATCAACCCAGGACTTCTTAAGCTGCAATGCCACACGTCCGCGGCGGGCAGAATTGGATTCCTGGGCTGTGTGAAAGTGCAGCTTTCTGAATGCATCTTGACTTTGTCTAAAACCTCAATGAACCTTTGCCTTTCCTTCAAAGATTTCACAAAATATGGACTGGATGTGATGGCCATGGACTTTCCCCGACAGGCAAACGGGACCAGGACACAAAAATGGGAAAGGATGCTGGAGTCAACCCATTTCTCCAGTTGTGCCAGGTCGAGGGAATACGTTCCAAGTCAAGGACTCTCCCAGAGCAGGATGGAAGCATCTGAGCAAGACTTTCCTTGACGGAAGGGATGTGGGGGAGGACAAGCACGTCAGTCAGGATGTGTCCCTGTTCCTTGACTTCCAGAAGACCCTGCAGGGAAGGAGTCTGTGTGTGGCATCATTCCATTTGGGCGTCCCTTTGCATAGTGCGGAAAAAGGTCCACATCCGGAAAAGGCGTGCTGGATGCCAAGCCTATTTCTGACGTCCCGAGGAGGAAACCATTTCCAGATGGCAAGGCTGTCAGAAGCCTTCCATCTTCACAAGAGAAAGGGAGGTTCCCACTTCTGCTGACTCAATCTTGACACATGCCCAAGTGACACTTGACCTTATCTCTCAGCTGCACTTCCCAATGCTGTTTGCCTGAGGTGAGGGTCTGGTTGCCCGAAATTCAGCCAGAACACAGTCCAATCGATCTTTGTGGTCAGGCAGGCCCTGAGGGACACTTCCATACTGGACGCTCTTGACATCTGCAGGCAGGATGAGGTGAGCATTGACTGATTCAGGATCAAGAGTTCTATCCCTGGCCAGTCCCCTGCGCTCTTCTTTCTGGCCTGTGATGGGGACGGGGGCCCAGGCAGGGGAAGCCAGCTCTGCTTCTGGAAGCACTGAGTCCTCTCTCCTCTTCAAAGTAGGCGCCATGGCCTGGAGTGTTGGCAAGGGCACCTTGTCCAAATTCTCCTCGACTTCTCCTTGCTTTCCGTGTTCCAAGACGATTTCCCTCCAGTCACTGCATCCAATTCACGGGAATTCCTCAGTTGACGTCCACACGCGACTCCCTTGGCATTTCTGTCAAAGGATTCCCAGCTCTGCACGCGGGATCAAAGGAAGGCCACAGAAGGGAAATGGCAGGAGAATAGCAGCACGGATTCGTTTCACGAAACCACCTTCCTGAAAACGTCCGCATTCTCTTCCTGCGTCTGCAAGGTGTATTCAGTCAGTCCAGGCTTTGGCATTGTGGACTTCTCTAGCACTAGGGTCCTCCACAGAAGTGCCTCACTCAGCAGCATGAAGCAGGACTTCCCTTCAGCAAGAGGACAGAAATTGGGGAGGACCAAACTTGCCACCTGAAGCACATTAGCAGAATTTTTCTTTCGTTAATAGCTTCAAAAGGCTCCCTTTTCTCACCAGGATGGAAGATTAGGAATGCGCTGCATTTGCCATGGAAAGTCAATTCTTCACCTGGGAGGGGAAAATCGTTGACATTCCACTACGGGCTGAAGGAAAGTTTCGGGAAAGGAGAAGAGCTTCTGGCAGGGTCAGGGGAAAAGGGATTGTCTCCTGATCCCAGTGGGCGCCAGCGCCGTTAGAGGCAAAGGACCTCGGACTTCTTGGAGCTATTTCTTTCTTTACCCAGTTGTTTGTGTGTTTCTTTGTTTATTTGATCTTTGATTAAAATATTTTTTAAATATTTAATTTATTTTTATTTGAGATGATTTACCTTATTTTTATTTTTTTTTTTTTTTGGTAATTTAGTCGATCAAAATGTATTTATGTCTTCCTTTCCCCTGTAGCCCCCAATTCTCCAGAGGCCAGAATTGCACCTGAGGGCCGAACATCCACACATGCTTTCTTCTTCTCCATTCCCCTCCCAAGGTAATTGATAAGACTCGATGTCAGGGGCAGCGGCAGCAGCCTAGAGGCTGAGGTGTATGGGCAGAGCCCCCAAAGCCTTCGTCCCAGGGAAGTGGCTTGAGTGATCCTCAGTGTGAATCGAAGTCCTGGGAGCCGTCCTACTCCAAGTCTTGGAGCGCATCCGAGGAATATCGGTTCCATTTCCTCGGTCTCATGCCACTTCTTTCCTCATCAGGAAAACTACCATATTCGCCATCACACCCCCTGCTGCTCTCTGTGTCCCTGCTTCCTTCTTCCTGCTCAGGGGAGTCGTCACGCCAGCGATTTTCACTCTTTTCATCTTCCTCATCATCCTGATCTTCTTCCATTTCCTGTGCTGGATCATCTGCTTCCGCCTCGCACTTCTGACTCTAGGGCTGTCCCGAGAGTGGGCCTTGAGTCGATCTGGGAACAGCCATGTCCAGGTCCTTCAGGGCCTAAACATAGTCTTCTTCTTCATTGTCTAGGTGCTCTGCTACTTTTCCATCCTGGCAGATGGCCTGTGGCTCACGGCTCACCCTTAGTGATTTAGAGATGATCCCCTGTGGTTGAGAATCCTCGGGGCAGGGAGAAGGAATGGGCAGGGTGTGTTTCTGAGCAACCTGGTCCTGCCTGATATCACAGAGTTGGAATTGTTGCGCAGATGATGACGTGCCTCCTCTCTGTGACGTTCGTGTGGCAGCCTGAGAGTCTGGCTCGTCTGTATGAGGCCTGGCGGCAGCGGCCACAGCTGGCAGGGCTGCTTCTCCTTGCGCACAGGCGGCCCGGCGTTTGGAGAGCAGGCCACGGCGGTCCTCGTGCCGTGTCAGCAGCTTTGCCGTGAGGAGGTCGTCACGGATGCTGTGATGGCTTTCCAGAGAAGGAGTCAGGGCTCTGGTGGCCTTCTCTCTGCTCGTGCCTTTTCTGACATGCTTCCGAACAGGCTCATCCCGGGAGCGTCCCGTGGCTGCCAGCTTCAAGACGTTGTCCTGCAGGGAGCCCGTCGCCGCCCCCTGCGCCCCTCCTGGGATGCCCCGATTCCTGTACCTTTCCACGCCCGCACCAGCTCCTCGTCAGTATCCGCGCCACCATTCCATCTCAGCCAAGGCACCTTGGGCGCCACACCCGCCTTCCTGCTCTTGGCACTCTTCTCTTCCACTTCCAAAGCCATTGGTGGCCCATGATGAGTGTCCTGGGGCAGCTTGGCCTTGCTCTCCTTCAGCCTGACACGATTGGCTCTGGATTCCTCCTTCAGTCTTTGCCAAGAGAGCTGTTCTTCATCCTTTGGGATCTGGAGCATTTCCCCCCATTCAGAAAGAGTGGAGTGCATCCCGGTGTCCTCATCCTCCTGAAGGAGGCTCTCTCTTTCTCTCACTTGGCCCAAAGCCCTTTCCAACTCCTCTCCTTTGGTCGCTAAGGCAGTGCGAGCCTCCTGGAGCTTGGCCTTGCCCTTGCCAGGGGCTGTTTCCAAGGGAAGCACTTGGTGATCCTTGTGTTCTGGGTGTGATAAAGAGGAATCAGTGAGGACCCTCTGGTGTTCCTCACACAACTTCTCTTTCGCCCGTCTTCCCCACAGCTAGTGAGACTCACCACGCTGTGGAGCAATTGACGTCTGAGCACTGGACTGGTGAGGGCGAGATTTGGCAGGTTCCCGTTGGGCCCCAAATCGCAGACTTGGCGAAGCCCTCGGCAGTGCGGACAAGTCACGCTTTCATAGGCCCCCTCCCTGCCCTGGAGAAGACACACTGCCCAAAAGCTGTGGCCACATTGGACAGTCACTGGGTCAGGGCAGTAGCCCAGGCACATCGAGCAAGTGAGCTCTGCCTTCAGATTTTCAAGTAGGGCTCTTGAGTCCATCTTCCTAGGATTCGGATTCCTTCCTTCCCAGAGCTCCCACTCAGGACAGAACAGAGAAGGCTAGCCCTTCTGCTAGAGCTCTGCCACCAACTGATACTGCCCCAGAGCTGGGGAGTTCTTGGGAGGAGGCCTGCCCTGCTTAGCCCCGCCCCTGACTCCACCCACCATCGCAGCAGAAGCTCTGCGTGGCCAGGGCCAACCTGGCTCCTCCCTACATCTCATCTCTCCACCCTAACAGGTCATTTGGACTCCTCTCACTGCCTCCTTCCCCTTTCCCCAATACCACAGTCCTTGGAGTTGACTTACTCTCCTTTTGCTCAGCAAAGGCCCCTTCTTGCCGGGTGTCCATCGTTATTGCTCGAGGAAGATGTCAAGCAGATGTACTGTTGGTCACACTTCGGTGACTTCCGCCACTGGACCGGGAATTCAAAGGGTGGGCGTACATGGCACCGCGTTGGCTCTTTCCCATAGACGATCGTGTGGGCGAGTCGCTCCCTTGTCAGAGCCTCGCTATCCTTTGGATGGCAACGCCAGGCCTCAATCAACCCAGGACTTCTTAAGCTGCAATGCCACACGTCCGCGGCGGGCAGAATTGGATTCCTGGGCTGTGTGAAAGTGCAGCTTTCTGAATGCATCTTGACTTTGTCTAAAACCTCAATGAACCTTTGCCTTTCCTTCAAAGATTTCACAAAATATGGACTGGATGTGATGGCCATGGACTTTCCCCGACAGGCAAACGGGACCAGGACACAAAAATGGGAAAGGATGCTGGAGTCAACCCATTTCTCCAGTTGTGCCAGGTCGAGGGAATACGTTCCAAGTCAAGGACTCTCCCAGAGCAGGATGGAAGCATCTGAGCAAGACTTTCCTTGACGGAAGGGATGTGGGGGAGGACAAGCACGTCAGTCAGGATATGTCCCTGTTCCTTGACTTCCAGAAGACCCTGCAGGGAAGGAGTCTGTGTGTGGCATCATTCCATTTGGGCGTCCCTTTGCATAGTGTGGAAAAAGGTCCACATCCGGAAAAGGCGTGCTGGATGCCAAGCCTATTTCTGACGTCCCGAGGAGGAAACCATTTCCAGATGGCAAGGCTGTCAGAAGCCTTCCATCTTCACAAGAGAAAGGGAGGTTCCCACTTCTGCTGACTCAATCTTGACACATGCCCAAGTGGCACTTGACCTTATCTCTCAGCTGCACTTCCCAATGCTGTTTGCCTGAGGTGAGGGTCTGGTTGCCCGAAATTCAGCCAGAACACAGTCCAATCGATCTTTGTGGTCAGGCAGGCCCTGAGGGACACTTCCATACTGGACGCTCTTGACATCTGCAGGCAGGATGAGGTGAGCATTGACTGATTCAGGATCAAGAGTTCTATCCCTGGCCAGTCCCCTGCGCTCTTCTTTCTGGCCTGTGATGGGGACGGGGGCCCAGGCAGGGGAAGCCAGCTCTGGGCTCTGGAAGCACTGAGTCCTCTCTCCTCTTCAAAGTAGGCGCCATGGCCTGGAGTGTTGGCAAGGGCACCTTGTCCAAATTCTCCTCGACTTCTCCTTGCTTTCCGTGTTCCAAGACGATTTCCCTCCAGTCACTGCATCCAATTCACGGGAATTCCTCAGTTGACGTCCACACGCGACTCCCTTGGCATTTCTGTCAAAGGATTCCCAGCTCTGCACGCGGGATCAAAGGAAGGCCACAGAAGGGAAATGGCAGGAGAATAGCAGCACGGATTCGTTTCACGAAACCACCTTCCTGAAAACGTCCGCATTCTCTTCCTGCGTCTGCAAGGTGTATTCAGTCAGTCCAGGCTTTGGCATTGTGGACTTCTCTAGCACTAGGGTCCTCCACAGAAGTGCCTCACTCAGCAGCATGAAGCAGGACTTCCCTTCAGCAAGAGGACAGAAATTGGGGAGGACCCAACTTGCCACCTGAAGCACATTAGCAGAATTTTTCTTTCGTTAATAGCTTCAAAAGGCTCCCTTTTCTCACCAGGATGGAAGATTAGGAATGCGCTGCATTTGCCATGGAAAGTCAATTCTTCACCTGGGAGGGGAAAATCGTTGACATTCCACTACGGGCTGAAGGAAAGTTTCGGGAAAGGAGAAGAGCTTCTGGCAGGGTCAGGGGAAAAGGGATTGTCTCCTGATCCCAGTCGGCGCCAGCGCCGTTAGAGGCAAAGGACCTCGGACTTCTTGGAGCTATTTCTTTCTTTACCCAGTTGTTTGTGTGTTTCTTTGTTTATTTGATCTTTGATTAAAATATTTTTTAAATATTTAATTTATTTTTATTTGAGATGATTTACCTTATTTTTATTTTTTTTTTTTTTGGTAATTTAGTCGATCAAAATGTATTTATGTCTTCCTTTCCCCTGTAGCCCCCAATTCTCCAGAGGCCAGAATTGCACCTGAGGGCCGAACATCCACACATGCTTTCTTCTTCTCCATTCCCCTCCCAAGGTAATTGATAAGACTCGATGTCAGGGGCAGCGGCAGCAGCCTAGAGGCTGAGGTGTATGGGCAGAGCCCCCAAAGCCTTGGTCCCAGGGAAGTGGCTTGAGTGATCCTCAGTGTGAATCGAAGTCCTGGGAGCCGTCCTACTCCAAGTCTTGGAGCGCATCCGAGGAATATCGGTTCCATTTCCTCGGTCTCATGCCACTTCTTTCCTCATCAGGAAAACTACCATATTCGCCATCACACCCCCTGCTGCTCTCTGTGTCCCTGCTTCCTTCTTCCTGCTCAGGGGAGTCGTCACGCCAGCGATTTTCACTCTTTTCATCTTCCTCATCATCCTGATCTTCTTCCATTTCGTGTGCTGGATCATCTGCTTCCGCCTCGCACTTCTCACTCTAGGGCTGTCCCGAGAGTTGGCCTTGAGTCGATCTGGGAACAGCCATGTCCAGGTCCTTCAGGGCCTAAACATAGTCTTCTTCTTCATTGTCTAGGTGCTCTGCTACTTTTCCATCCTGGCAGATGGCCTGTGGCTCACGGCTCACCCTTAGTGATTTAGAGATGATCCCCTGTGGTTGAGAATCCTCGGGGCAGGGAGAAGGAATGGGCAGGGTGTGTTTCTGAGCAACCTGGTCCTGCCTGATATCACAGAGTTGGAATTGTTGCGCAGATGATGACGTGCCTCCTGTCTGTGACGTTCGTGTGGCAGCCTGAGAGTCTGGCTCGTCTGTATGAGGCCTGGCGGCAGCGGCCACAGCTGGCAGGGCTGCTTCTCCTTGCGCACAGGCGGCCCGGCGTTTGGAGAGCAGGCCACGGCGGTCCTCGTGCCGTGTCAGCAGCTTTGCCGTGAGGAGGTCGTCACGGATGCTGTGATGGCTTTCCAGAGAAGGAGTCAGGGCTCTGGTGGCCTTCTCTCTGCTCGTGCCTTTTCTGACATGCTTCCGAACAGGCTCATCCCGGGAGCGTCCCGTGGCTGCCAGCTTCAAGACGTTGTCCTGCAGGGAGCCCGTCGCCGCCCCCTGCGCCCCTCCTGGGATGCCCCGATTCCTGTACCTTTCCACGCCCGCACCAGCTCCTCGTCAGTATCCGCGCCACCATTCCATCTCAGCCAAGGCACCTTGGGCGCCACACCCGCCTTCCTGCTCTTGGCACTCTTCTCTTCCACTTCCAAAGCCATTGGTGGCCCATGATGAGTGTCCTGGGGCAGCTTGGCCTTGCTCTCCTTCAGCCTGACACGATTGGCTCTGGATTCCTCCTTCAGTCTTTGCCAAGAGAGCTGTTCTTCATCCTTTGGGATCTGGAGCATTTCCCCCCATTCAGAAAGAGTGGAGTGCATCCCGGTGTCCTCATCCTCCTGAAGGAGGCTCTCTCTTTCTCTCACTTGGCCCAAAGCCCTTTCCAACTCCTCTCCTTTGGTCGCTAAGGCAGTGCGAGCCTCCTGGAGCTTGGCCTTGCCCTTGCCAGGGGCTGTTTCCAAGGGAAGCACTTGGTGATCCTTGTGTTCTGGGTGTGATAAAGAGGAATCAGTGAGGACCCTCTGGTGTTCCTCACACAACTTCTCTTTCGCCCGTCTTCCCCACAGCTAGTGAGACTCACCACGCTGTGGAGCAATTGACGTCTGAGCACTGGACTGGTGAGGGCGAGATTTGGCAGGTTCCCGTTGGGCCCCAAATCGCAGACTTGGCGAAGCCCTCGGCAGTGCGGACAAGTCACGCTTTCATAGGCCCCCTCCCTGCCCTGGAGAAGACACACTGCCCAAAAGCTGTGGCCACATTGGACAGTCACTGGGTCAGGGCAGTAGCCCAGGCACATCGAGCAAGTGAGCTCTGCCTTCAGATTTTCAAGTAGGGCTCTTGAGTCCATCTTCCTAGGATTCGGATTCCTTCCTTCCCAGAGCTCCCACTCAGGACAGAACAGAGAAGGCTAGCCCTTCTGCTAGAGCTCTGCCACCAACTGATACTGCCCCAGAGCTGGGGAGTTCTTGGGAGGAGGCCTGCCCTGCTTAGCCCCGCCCCTGACTCCACCCACCATCGCAGCAGAAGCTCTGCGTGGCCAGGGCCAACCTGGCTCCTCCCTACATCTCATCTCTCCACCCTAACAGGTCATTTGGACTCCTCTCACTGCCTCCTTCCCCTTTCCCCAATACCACAGTCCTTGGAGTTGACTTACTCTCCTTTTGCTCAGCAAAGGCCCCTTCTTGCCGGGTGTCCATCGTTATTGCTCGAGGAAGATGTCAAGCAGATGTACTGTTGGTGACACTTCGGTGACTTCCGCCACTGGACCGGGAATCCAAAGGGTGGGCGTACATGGCACCGCGTTCGCTCTTTCCCATAGACGATCGTGTGGGCGAGTCGCTCCCTTGTCAGAGCCTCGCTATCCTTTGGATGGCAACGCCAGGCCTCAATCAACCCAGGACTTCTTAAGCTGCAATGCCACACGTCCGCGGCGGGCAGAATTGGATTCCTGGGCTGTGTGAAAGTGCAGCTTTCTGAATGCATCTTGACTTTGTCTAAAACCTCAATGAACCTTTGCCTTGCCTTCAAAGATTTCACAAAATATGGACTGGATGTGATGGCCATGGACTTTCCCCGACAGGCAAACGGGACCAGGACACAAAAATGGGAAAGGATGCTGGAGTCAACCCATTTCTCCAGTTGTGCCAGGTCGAGGGAATACGTTCCAAGTCAAGGACTCTCCCAGAGCAGGATGGAAGCATCTGAGCAAGACTTTCCTTGACGGAAGGGATGTGGGGGAGGACAAGCACGTCAGTCAGGATGTGTCCCTGTTCCTTGACTTCCAGAAGACCCTGCAGGGAAGGAGTCTGTGTGTGGCATCATTCCATTTGGGCGTCCCTTTGCATAGTGCGGAAAAAGGTCCACATCCGGAAAAGGCGTGCTGGATGCCAAGCCTATTTCTGACGTCCCGAGGAGGAAACCATTTCCAGATGGCAAGGCTGTCAGAAGCCTTCCATCTTCACAAGAGAAAGGGAGGTTCCCACTTCTGCTGACTCAATCTTGACACATGCCCAAGTGGCACTTGACCTTATCTCTCAGCTGCACTTCCCAATGCTGTTTGCCTGAGGTGAGGGTCTGGTTGCCCGAAATTCAGCCAGAACACAGTCCAATCGATCTTTGTGGTCAGGCAGGCCCTGAGGGACACTTCCATACTGGACGCTCTTGACATCTGCAGGCAGGATGAGGTGAGCATTGACTGATTCAGGATCAAGAGTTCTATCCCTGGCCAGTCCCCTGCGCTCTTCTTTCTGGCCTGTGATGGGGACGGGGGCCCAGGCAGGGGAAGCCAGCTCTGGGCTCTGGAAGCACTGAGTCCTCTCTCCTCTTCAAAGTAGGCGCCATGGCCTGGAGTGTTGGCAAGGGCACCTTGTCCAAATTCTCCTCGACTTCTCCTTGCTTTCCGTGTTCCAAGACGATTTCCCTCCAGTCACTGCATCCAATTCACGGGAATTCCTCAGTTGACGTCCACACGCGACTCCCTTGGCATTTCTGTCAAAGGATTCCCAGCTCTGCACGCGGGATCAAAGGAAGGCCACAGAAGGGAAATGGCAGGAGAATAGCAGCACGGATTCGTTTCACGAAACCACCTTCCTGAAAACGTCCGCATTCTCTTCCTGCGTCTGCAAGGTGTATTCAGTCAGTCCAGGCTTTGGCATTGTGGACTTCTCTAGCACTAGGGTCCTCCACAGAAGTGCCTCACTCAGCAGCATGAAGCAGGACTTCCCTTCAGCAAGAGGACAGAAATTGGGGAGGACCCAACTTGCCACCTGAAGCACATTAGCAGAATTTTTCTTTCGTTAATAGCTTCAAAAGGCTCCCTTTTCTCACCAGGATGGAAGATTAGGAATGCGCTGCATTTGCCATGGAAAGTCAATTCTTCACCTGGGAGGGGAAAATCGTTGACATTCCACTACGGGCTGAAGGAAAGTTTCAGGAAAGGAGAAGAGCTTCTGGCAGGGTCAGGGGAAAAGGGATTGTCTCCTGATCCCAGTCGGCGCCAGCGCCGTTAGAGGCAAAGGACCTCGGACTTCTTGGAGCTATTTCTTTCTTTACCCAGTTGTTTGTGTGTTTCTTTGTTTATTTGATCTTTGATTAAAATATTTTTTAAATATTTAATTTATTTTTATTTGAGATGATTTACCTTATTTTTATTTTTTTTTTTTTGGTAATTTAGTCGATCAAAATGTATTTATGTCTTCCTTTCCCCTGTAGCCCCCAATTCTCCAGAGGCCAGAATTGCACCTGAGGGCCGAACATCCACACATGCTTTCTTCTTCTCCATTCCCCTCCCAAGGTAATTGATAAGACTCGATGTCAGGGGCAGCGGCAGCAGCCTAGAGGCTGAGGTGTATGGGCAGAGCCCCCAAAGCCTTCGTCCCAGGGAAGTGGCTTGAGTGATCCTCAGTGTGAATCGAAGTCCTGGGAGCCGTCCTACTCCAAGTCTTGGAGCGCATCCGAGGAATATCGGTTCCATTTCCTCGGTCTCATGCCACTTCTTTCCTCATCAGGAAAACTACCATATTCGCCATCACACCCCCTGCTGCTCTCTGTGTCCCTGCTTCCTTCTTCCTGCTCAGGGGAGTCGTCACGCCAGCGATTTTCACTGTTTTCATCTTCCTCATCATCCTGATCTTCTTCCATTTCCTGTGCTGGATCATCTGCTTCCGCCTCGCACTTCTCACTCTAGGGCTGTCCCGAGAGTTGGCCTTGAGTCGATCTGGGAACAGCCATGTCCAGGTCCTTCAGGGCCTAAACATAGTCTTCTTCTTCATTGTCTAGGTGCTCTGCTACTTTTCCATCCTGGCAGATGGCCTGTGGCTCACGGCTCACCCTTAGTGATTTAGAGATGATCCCCTGTGGTTGAGAATCCTCGGGGCAGGGAGAAGGAATGGGCAGGGTGTGTTTCTGAGCAACCTGGTCCTGCCTGATATCACAGAGTTGGAATTGTTGCGCAGATGATGACGTGCCTCCTCTCTGTGACGTTCGTGTGGCAGCCTGAGAGTCTGGCTCGTCTGTATGAGGCCTGGCGGCAGCGGCCACAGCTGGCAGGGCTGCTTCTCCTTGCGCACAGGCGGCCCGGCGTTTGGAGAGCAGGCCACGGCGGTCCTCGTGCCGTGTCAGCAGCTTTGCCGTGAGGAGGTCGTCACGGATGCTGTGATGGCTTTCCAGAGAAGGAGTCAGGGCTCTGGTGGCCTTCTCTCTGCTCGTGCCTTTTCTGACATGCTTCCGAACAGGCTCATCCCGGGAGCGTCCCGTGGCTGCCAGCTTCAAGACGTTGTCCTGCAGGGAGCCCGTCGCCGCCCCCTGCGCCCCTCCTGGGACGCCCCGATTCCTGTACCTTTCCACGCCCGCATCAGCTCCTCGTCAGTATCCGCGCCACCATTCCATCTCAGCCAAGGCACCTTGGGCGCCACGCCCGCCTTCCTGCTCTTGGCACTCTTCTCTTCCACTTCCAAAGCCATTGGTGGCCCATGATGAGTGTCCTGGGGCAGCTTGGCCTTGCTCTCCTTCAGCCTGACACGATTGGCTCTGGATTCCTCCTTCAGTCTTTGCCAAGAGAGCTGTTCTTCATCCTTTGGGATCTGGAGCATTTCCCCCCATTCAGAAAGAGTGGAGTGCATCCCGGTGTCCTCATCCTCCTGAAGGAGGCTCTCTCTTTCTCTCACTTGGCCCAAAGCCCTTTCCAACTCCTCTCCTTTGGTCGCTAAGGCAGTGCGAGCCTCCTGGAGCTTGGCCTTGCCCTTGCCAGGGGCTGTTTCCAAGGGAAGCACTTGGTGATCCTTGTGTTCTGGGTGTGATAAAGAGGAATCAGTGAGGACCCTCTGGTGTTCCTCACACAACTTCTCTTTCGCCCGTCTTCCCCACAGCTAGTGAGACTCACCATGCTGTGGCGCAAATGACGTCTGAGCACTGGACTGGTGAGGGCGAGATTTGGCAGGTTCCCGTTGGGCCCCAAATCGCAGACTTGGCGAAGCCCTCGGCAGTGCGGACAAGTCACGCTTTCATAGGCCCCCTCCCTGCCCTGGAGAAGACACACTGCCCAAAAGCTGTGGCCACATTGGACAGTCACTGGGTCAGGGCAGTAGCCCAGGCACATCGAGCAAGTGAGCTCTGCCTTCAGATTTTCAAGTAGGGCTCTTGAGTCCATCTTCCTAGGATTCGGATTCCTTCCTTCCCAGAGCTCCCACTCAGGACAGAACAGAGAAGGCTAGCCCTTCTGCTAGAGCTCTGCCACCAACTGATACTGCCCCAGAGCTGGGGAGTTCTTGGGAGGAGGCCTGCCCTGCTTAGCCCCGCCCCTGACTCCACCCACCATCGCAGCAGAAGCTCTGCGTGGCCAGGGCCAACCTGGCTCCTCCCTACATCTCATCTCTCCACCCTAACAGGTCATTTGGACTCCTCTCACTGCCTCCTTCCCCTTTCCCCAATACCACAGTCCTTGGAGTTGACTTACTCTCCTTTTGCTCAGCAAAGGCCCCTTCTTGCCGGGTGTCCATCGTTATTGCTCGAGGAAGATGTCAAGCAGATGTACTGTTGGTCACACTTCGGTGACTTCCGCCACTGGACCGGGAATCCAAAGGGTGGGCGTACATGGCACCGCGTTCGCTCTTTCCCATAGACGATCGTGTGGGCGAGTCGCTCCCTTGTCAGAGCCTCGCTATCCTTTGGATGGCAACGCCAGGCCTCAATCAACCCAGGACTTCTTAAGCTGCAATGCCACACGTCCGCGGCGGGCAGAATTGGATTCCTGGGCTGTGTGAAAGTGCAGCTTTCTGAATGCATCTTGACTTTGTCTAAAACCTCAATGAACCTTTGCCTTGCCTTCAAAGATTTCACAAAATATGGACTGGATGTGATGGCCATGGACTTTCCCCGACAGGCAAACGGGACCAGGACACAAAAATGGGAAAGGATGCTGGAGTCAACCCATTTCTCCAGTTGTGCCAGGTCGAGGGAATACGTTCCAAGTCAAGGACTCTCCCAGAGCAGGATGGAAGCATCTGAGCAAGACTTTCCTTGACGGAAGGGATGTGGGGGAGGACAAGCACGTCAGTCAGGATGTGTCCCTGTTCCTTGACTTCCAGAAGACCCTGCAGGGAAGGAGTCTGTGTGTGGCATCATTCCATTTGGGCGTCCCTTTGCATAGTGCGGAAAAAGGTCCACATCCGGAAAAGGCGTGCTGGATGCCAAGCCTATTTCTGACGTCCCGAGGAGGAAACCATTTCCAGATGGCAAGGCTGTCAGAAGCCTTCCATCTTCACAAGAGAAAGGGAGGTTCCCACTTCTGCTGACTCAATCTTGACACATGCCCAAGTGGCACTTGACCTTATCTCTCAGCTGCACTTCCCAATGCTGTTTGCCTGAGGTGAGGGTCTGGTTGCCCGAAATTCAGCCAGAACACAGTCCAATCGATCTTTGTGGTCAGGCAGGCCCTGAGGGACACTTCCATACTGGACGCTCTTGACATCTGCAGGCAGGATGAGGTGAGCATTGACTGATTCAGGATCAAGAGTTCTATCCCTGGCCAGTCCCCTGCGCTCTTCTTTCTGGCCTGTGATGGGGACGGGGGCCCAGGCAGGGGAAGCCAGCTCTGGGCTCTGGAAGCACTGAGTCCTCTCTCCTCTTCAAAGTAGGCGCCATGGCCTGGAGTGTTGGCAAGGGCACCTTGTCCAAATTCTCCTCGACTTCTCCTTGCTTTCCGTGTTCCAAGACGATTTCCCTCCAGTCACTGCATCCAATTCACGGGAATTCCTCAGTTGACGTCCACACGCGACTCCCTTGGCATTTCTGTCAAAGGATTCCCAGCTCTGCACGCGGGATCAAAGGAAGGCCACAGAAGGGAAATGGCAGGAGAATAGCAGCACGGATTCGTTTCACGAAACCACCTTCCTGAAAACGTCCGCATTCTCTTCCTGCGTCTGCAAGGTGTATTCAGTCAGTCCAGGCTTTGGCATTGTGGACTTCTCTAGCACTAGGGTCCTCCACAGAAGTGCCTCACTCAGCAGCATGAAGCAGGACTTCCCTTCAGCAAGAGGACAGAAATTGGGGAGGACCCAACTTGCCACCTGAAGCACATTAGCAGAATTTTTCTTTCGTTAATAGCTTCAAAAGGCTCCCTTTTCTCACCAGGATGGAAGATTAGGAATGCGCTGCATTTGCCATGGAAAGTCAATTCTTCACCTGGGAGGGGAAAATCGTTGACATTCCACTACGGGCTGAAGGAAAGTTTCGGGAAAGGAGAAGAGCTTCTGGCAGGGTCAGGGGAAAAGGGATTGTCTCCTGATCCCAGTCGGCGCCAGCGCCGTTAGAGGCAAAGGACCTCGGACTTCTTGGAGCTATTTCTTTCTTTACCCAGTTGTTTGTGTGTTTCTTTGTTTATTTGATCTTTGATTAAAATATTTTTTAAATATTTAATTTATTTTTATTTGAGATGATTTACCTTATTTTTATTTTTTTTTTTTTTTGGTAATTTAGTCGATCAAAATGTATTTATGTCTTCCTTTCCCCTGTAGCCCCCAATTCTCCAGAGGCCAGAATTGCACCTGAGGGCCGAACATCCACACATGCTTTCTTCTTCTCCATTCCCCTCCCAAGGTAATTGATAAGACTCGATGTCAGGGGCAGCGGCAGCAGCCTAGAGGCTGAGGTGTATGGGCAGAGCCCCCAAAGCCTTGGTCCCAGGGAAGTGGCTTGAGTGATCCTCAGTGTGAATCGAAGTCCTGGGAGCCGTCCTACTCCAAGTCTTGGAGCGCATCCGAGGAATATCGGTTCCATTTCCTCGGTCTCATGCCACTTCTTTCCTCATCAGGAAAACTACCATATTCGCCATCACACCCCCTGCTGCTCTCTGTGTCCCTGCTTCCTTCTTCCTGCTCAGGGGAGTCGTCACGCCAGCGATTTTCACTCTTTTCATCTTCCTCATCATCCTGATCTTCTTCCATTTCCTGTGCTGGATCATCTGCTTCCGCCTCGCACTTCTCACTCTAGGGCTGTCCCGAGAGTTGGCCTTGAGTCGATCTGGGAACAGCCATGTCCAGGTCCTTCAGGGCCTAAACATAGTCTTCTTCTTCATTGTCTAGGTGCTCTGCTACTTTTCCATCCTGGCAGATGGCCTGTGGCTCACGGCTCACCCTTAGTGATTTAGAGATGATCCCCTGTGGTTGAGAATCCTCGGGGCAGGGAGAAGGAATGGGCAGGGTGTGTTTCTGAGCAACCTGGTCCTGCCTGATATCACAGAGTTGGAATTGTTGCGCAGATGATGTCGTGCCTCCTCTCTGTGACGTTCGTGTGGCAGCCTGAGAGTCTGGCTCGTCTGTATGAGGCCTGGCGGCAGCGGCCACAGCTGGCAGGGCTGCTTCTCCTTGCGCACAGGCGGCCCGGCGTTTGGAGAGCAGGCCACGGCGGTCCTCGTGCCGTGTCAGCAGCTTTGCCGTGAGGAGGTCGTCACGGATGCTGTGATGGCTTTCCAGAGAAGGAGTCAGGGCTCTGGTGGCCTTCTCTCTGCTCGTGCCTTTTCTGACATGCTTCCGAACAGGCTCATCCCGGGAGCGTCCCGTGGCTGCCAGCTTCAAGACGTTGTCCTGCAGGGAGCCCGTCGCCGCCCCCTGCGCCCCTCCTGGGACGCCCCGATTCCTGTACCTTTCCACGCCCGCATCAGCTCCTCGTCAGTATCCGCGCCACCATTCCATCTCAGCCAAGGCACCTTGGGCGCCACACCCGCCTTCCTGCTCTTGGCACTCTTCTCTTCCACTTCCAAAGCCATTGGTGGCCCATGATGAGTGTCCTGGGGCAGCTTGGCCTTGCTCTCCTTCAGCCTGACACGATTGGCTCTGGATTCCTCCTTCAGTCTTTGCCAAGAGAGCTGTTCTTCATCCTTTGGGATCTGGAGCATTTCCCCCCATTCAGAAAGAGTGGAGTGCATCCCGGTGTCCTCATCCTCCTGAAGGAGGCTCTCTCTTTCTCTCACTTGGCCCAAAGCCCTTTCCAACTCCTCTCCTTTGGTCGCTAAGGCAGTGCGAGCCTCCTGGAGCTTGGCCTTGCCCTTGCCAGGGGCTGTTTCCAAGGGAAGCACTTGGTGATCCTTGTGTTCTGGGTGTGATAAAGAGGAATCAGTGAGGACCCTCTGGTGTTTCTCACACAACTTCTCTTTCGCCCGTCTTCCCCACAGCTAGTGAGACTCACCATGCTGTGGCGCAAATGACGTCTGAGCACTGGACTGGTGAGGGCGAGATTTGGCAGGTTCCCGTTGGGCCCCAAATCGCAGACTTGGCGAAGCCCTCGGCAGTGCGGACAAGTCACGCTTTCATAGGCCCCCTCCCTGCCCTGGAGAAGACACACTGCCCAAAAGCTGTGGCCACATTGGACAGTCACTGGGTCAGGGCAGTAGCCCAGGCACATCGAGCAAGTGAGCTCTGCCTTCAGATTTTCAAGTAGGGCTCTTGAGTCCATCTTCCTAGGATTCGGATTCCTTCCTTCCCAGAGCTCCCACTCAGGACAGAACAGAGAAGGCTAGCCCTTCTGCTAGAGCTCTGCCACCAACTGATACTGCCCCAGAGCTGGGGAGTTCTTGGGAGGAGGCCTGCCCTGCTTAGCCCCGCCCCTGACTCCACCCACCATCGCAGCAGAAGCTCTGCGTGGCCAGGGCCAACCTGGCTCCTCCCTACATCTCATCTCTCCACCCTAACAGGTCATTTGGACTCCTCTCACTGCCTCCTTCCCCTTTCCCCAATACCACAGTCCTTGGAGTTGACTTACTCTCCTTTTGCTCAGCAAAGGCCCCTTCTTGCCGGGTGTCCATCGTTATTGCTCGAGGAAGATGTCAAGCAGATGTACTGTTGGTCACACTTCGGTGACTTCCGCCACTGGACCGGGAATCCAAAGGGTGGGCGTACATGGCACCGCGTTCGCTCTTTCCCATAGACGATCGTGTGGGCGAGTCGCTCCCTTGTCAGAGCCTCGCTATCCTTTGGATGGCAACGCCAGGCCTCAATCAACCCAGGACTTCTTAAGCTGCAATGCCACACGTCCGCGGCGGGCAGAATTGGATTCCTGGGCTGTGTGAAAGTGCAGCTTTCTGAATGCATCTTGACTTTGTCTAAAACCTCAATGAACCTTTGCCTTGCCTTCAAAGATTTCACAAAATATGGACTGGATCTGATGGCCATGGACTTTCCCCGACAGGCAAACGGGACCAGGACACAAAAATGGGAAAGGATGCTGGAGTCAACCCATTTCTCCAGTTGTGCCAGGTCGAGGGAATACGTTCCAAGTCAAGGACTCTCCCAGAGCAGGATGGAAGCATCTGAGCAAGACTTTCCTTGACGGAAGGGATGTGGGGGAGGACAAGCACGTCAGTCAGGATGTGTCCCTGTTCCTTGACTTCCAGAAGACCCTGCAGGGAAGGAGTCTGTGTGTGGCATCATTCCATTTGGGCGTCCCTTTGCATAGTGCGGAAAAAGGTCCACATCCGGAAAAGGCGTGCTGGATGCCAAGCCTATTTCTGACGTCCCGAGGAGGAAACCATTTCCAGATGGCAAGGCTGTCAGAAGCCTTCCATCTTCACAAGAGAAAGGGAGGTTCCCACTTCTGCTGACTCAATCTTGACACATGCCCAAGTGGCACTTGACCTTATCTCTCAGCTGCACTTCCCAATGCTGTTTGCCTGAGGTGAGGGTCTGGTTGCCCGAAATTCAGCCAGAACACAGTCCAATCGATCTTTGTGGTCAGGCAGGCCCTGAGGGACACTTCCATACTGGACGCTCTTGACATCTGCAGGCAGGATGAGGTGAGCATTGACTGATTCAGGATCAAGAGTTCTATCCCTGGCCAGTCCCCTGCGCTCTTCTTTCTGGCCTGTGATGGGGACGGGGGCCCAGGCAGGGGAAGCCAGCTCTGCTTCTGGAAGCACTGAGTCCTCTCTCCTCTTCAAAGTAGGCGCCATGGCCTGGAGTGTTGGCAAGGGCACCTTGTCCAAATTCTCCTCGACTTCTCCTTGCTTTCCGTGTTCCAAGACGATTTCCCTCCAGTCACTGCATCCAATTCACGGGAATTCCTCAGTTGACGTCCACACGCGACTCCCTTGGCATTTCTGTCAAAGGATTCCCAGCTCTGCACGCGGGATCAAAGGAAGGCCACAGAAGGGAAATGGCAGGAGAATAGCAGCACGGATTCGTTTCACGAAACCACCTTCCTGAAAACGTCCGCATTCTCTTCCTGCGTCTGCAAGGTGTATTCAGTCAGTCCAGGCTTTGGCATTGTGGACTTCTCTAGCACTAGGGTCCTCCACAGAAGTGCCTCACTCAGCAGCATGAAGCAGGACTTCCCTTCAGCAAGAGGACAGAAATTGGGGAGGACCCAACTTGCCACCTGAAGCACATTAGCAGAATTTTTCTTTCGTTAATAGCTTCAAAAGGCTCCCTTTTCTCACCAGGATGGAAGATTAGGAATGCGCTGCATTTGCCATGGAAAGTCAATTCTTCACCTGGGAGGGGAAAATCGTTGACATTCCACTACGGGCTGAAGGAAAGTTTCGGGAAAGGAGAAGAGCTTCTGGCAGGGTCAGGGGAAAAGGGATTGTCTCCTGATCCCAGTCGGCGCCAGCGCCGTTAGAGGCAAAGGACCTCGGACTTCTTGGAGCTATTTCTTTCTTTACCCAGTTGTTTGTGTGTTTCTTTGTTTATTTGATCTTTGATTAAAATATTTTTTAAATATTTAATTTATTTTTATTTGAGATGATTTACCTTATTTTTATTTTTTTTTTTTTTTTGGTAATTTAGTCGATCAAAATGTATTTATGTCTTCCTTTCCCCTGTAGCCCCCAATTCTCCAGAGGCCAGAATTGCACCTGAGGGCCGAACATCCACACATGCTTTCTTCTTCTCCATTCCCCTCCCAAGGTAATTGATAAGACTCGATGTCAGGGGCAGCGGCAGCAGCCTAGAGGCTGAGGTGTATGGGCAGAGCCCCCAAAGCCTTCGTCCCAGGGAAGTGGCTTGAGTGATCCTCAGTGTGAATCGAAGTCCTGGGAGCCGTCCTACTCCAAGTCTTGGAGCGCATCCGAGGAATATCGGTTCCATTTCCTCGGTCTCATGCCACTTCTTTCCTCATCAGGAAAACTACCATATTCGCCATCACACCCCCTGCTGCTCTCTGTGTCCCTGCTTCCTTCTTCCTGCTCAGGGGAGTCGTCACGCCAGCGATTTTCACTCTTTTCATCTTCCTCATCATCCTGATCTTCTTCCATTTCGTGTGCTGGATCATCTGCTTCCGCCTCGCACTTCTCACTCTAGGGCTGTCCCGAGAGTTGGCCTTGAGTCGATCTGGGAACAGCCATGTCCAGGTCCTTCAGGGCCTAAACATAGTCTTCTTCTTCATTGTCTAGGTGCTCTGCTACTTTTCCATCCTGGCAGATGGCCTGTGGCTCACGGCTCACCCTTAGTGATTTAGAGATGATCCCCTGTGGTTGAGAATCCTCGGGGCAGGGAGAAGGAATGGGCAGGGTGTGTTTCTGAGCAACCTGGTCCTGCCTGATATCACAGAGTTGGAATTGTTGCGCAGATGATGACGTGCCTCCTGTCTGTGACGTTCGTGTGGCAGCCTGAGAGTCTGGCTCGTCTGTATGAGGCCTGGCGGCAGCGGCCACAGCTGGCAGGGCTGCTTCTCCTTGCGCACAGGCGGCCCGGCGTTTGGAGAGCAGGCCACGGCGGTCCTCGTGCCGTGTCAGCAGCTTTGCCGTGAGGAGGTCGTCACGGATGCTGTGATGGCTTTCCAGAGAAGGAGTCAGGGCTCTGGTGGCCTTCTCTCTGCTCGTGCCTTTTCTGACATGCTTCCGAACAGGCTCATCCCGGGAGCGTCCCGTGGCTGCCAGCTTCAAGACGTTGTCCTGCAGGGAGCCCGTCGCCGCCCCCTGCGCCCCTCCTGGGACGCCCCGATTCCTGTACCTTTCCACGCCCGCATCAGCTCCTCGTCAGTATCCGCGCCACCATTCCATCTCAGCCAAGGCACCTTGGGCGCCACGCCCGCCTTCCTGCTCTTGGCACTCTTCTCTTCCACTTCCAAAGCCATTGGTGGCCCATGATGAGTGTCCTGGGGCAGCTTGGCCTTGCTCTCCTTCAGCCTGACACGATTGGCTCTGGATTCCTCCTTCAGTCTTTGCCAAGAGAGCTGTTCTTCATCCTTTGGGATCTGGAGCATTTCCCCCCATTCAGAAAGAGTGGAGTGCATCCCGGTGTCCTCATCCTCCTGAAGGAGGCTCTCTCTTTCTCTCACTTGGCCCAAAGCCCTTTCCAACTCCTCTCCTTTGGTCGCTAAGGCAGTGCGAGCCTCCTGGAGCTTGGCCTTGCCCTTGCCAGGGGCTGTTTCCAAGGGAAGCACTTGGTGATCCTTGTGTTCTGGCCGTGATAAAGAGGAATCAGTGAGGACCCTCTGGTGTTCCTCACACAACTTCTCTTTCGCCCGTCTTCCCCACAGCTAGTGAGACTCACCATGCTGTGGAGCAAATGACGTCTGAGCACTGGACTGGTGAGGGCGAGATTTGGCAGGTTCCCGTTGGGCCCCAAATCGCAGACTTGGCGAAGCCCTCGGCAGTGCGGACAAGTCACGCTTTCATAGGCCCCCTCCCTGCCCTGGAGAAGACACACTGCCCAAAAGCTGTGGCCACATTGGACAGTCACTGGGTCAGGGCAGTAGCCCAGGCACATCGAGCAAGTGAGCTCTGCCTTCAGATTTTCAAGTAGGGCTCTTGAGTCCATCTTCCTAGGATTCGGATTCCTTCCTTCCCAGAGCTCCCACTCAGGACAGAACAGAGAAGGCTAGCCCTTCTGCTAGAGCTCTGCCACCAACTGATACTGCCCCAGAGCTGGGGAGTTCTTGGGAGGAGGCCTGCCCTGCTTAGCCCCGCCCCTGACTCCACCCACCATCGCAGCAGAAGCTCTGCGTGGCCAGGGCCAACCTGGCTCCTCCCTACATCTCATCTCTCCACCCTAACAGGTCATTTGGACTCCTCTCACTGCCTCCTTCCCCTTTCCCCAATACCACAGTCCTTGGAGTTGACTTACTCTCCTTTTGCTCAGCAAAGGCCCCTTCTTGCCGGGTGTCCATCGTTATTGCTCGAGGAAGATGTCAAGCAGATGTACTGTTGGTCACACTTCGGTGACTTCCGCCACTGGACCGGGAATCCAAAGGGTGGGCGTACATGGCACCGCGTTCGCTCTTTCCCATAGACGATCGTGTGGGCGAGTCGCTCCCTTGTCAGAGCCTCGCTATCCTTTGGATGGCAACGCCAGGCCTCAATCAACCCAGGACTTCTTAAGCTGCAATGCCACACGTCCGCGGCGGGCAGAATTGGATTCCTGGGCTGTGTGAAAGTGCAGCTTTCTGAATGCATCTTGACTTTGTCTAAAACCTCAATGAACCTTTGCCTTGCCTTCAAAGATTTCACAAAATATGGACTGGATGTGATGGCCATGGACTTTCCCCGACAGGCAAACGGGACCAGGACACAAAAATGGGAAAGGATGCTGGAGTCAACCCATTTCTCCAGTTGTGCCAGGTCGAGGGAATACGTTCCAAGTCAAGGACTCTCCCAGAGCAGGATGGAAGCATCTGAGCAAGACTTTCCTTGACGGAAGGGATGTGGGGGAGGACAAGCACGTCAGTCAGGATGTGTCCCTGTTCCTTGACTTCCAGAAGACCCTGCAGGGAAGGAGTCTGTGTGTGGCATCATTCCATTTGGGCGTCCCTTTGCATAGTGCGGAAAAAGGTCCACATCCGGAAAAGGCGTGCTGGATGCCAAGCCTATTTCTGACGTCCCGAGGAGGAAACCATTTCCAGATGGCAAGGCTGTCAGAAGCCTTCCATCTTCACAAGAGAAAGGGAGGTTCCCACTTCTGCTGACTCAATCTTGACACATGCCCAAGTGGCACTTGACCTTATCTCTCAGCTGCACTTCCCAATGCTGTTTGCCTGAGGTGAGGGTCTGGTTGCCCGAAATTCAGCCAGAACACAGTCCAATCGATCTTTGTGGTCAGGCAGGCCCTGAGGCACACTTCCATACTGGACGCTCTTGACATCTGCAGGCAGGATGAGGTGAGCATTGACTGATTCAGGATCAAGAGTTCTATCCCTGGCCAGTCCCCTGCGCTCTTCTTTCTGGCCTGTGATGGGGACGGGGGCCCAGGCAGGGGAAGCCAGCTCTGGGCTCTGGAAGCACTGAGTCCTCTCTCCTCTTCAAAGTAGGCGCCATGGCCTGGAGTGTTGGCAAGGGCACCTTGTCCAAATTCTCCTCGACTTCTCCTTGCTTTCCGTGTTCCAAGACGATTTCCCTCCAGTCACTGCATCCAATTCACGGGAATTCCTCAGTTGACGTCCACACGCGACTCCCTTGGCATTTCTGTCAAAGGATTCCCAGCTCTGCACGCGGGATCAAAGGAAGGCCACAGAAGGGAAATGGCAGGAGAATAGCAGCACGGATTCGTTTCACGAAACCACCTTCCTGAAAACGTCCGCATTCTCTTCCTGCGTCTGCAAGGTGTATTCAGTCAGTCCAGGCTTTGGCATTGTGGACTTCTCTAGCACTAGGGTCCTCCACAGAAGTGCCTCACTCAGCAGCATGAAGCAGGACTTCCCTTCAGCAAGAGGACAGAAATTGGGGAGGACCAAACTTGCCACCTGAAGCACGTTAGCAGAATTTTTCTTTCGTTAATAGCTTCAAAAGGCTCCCTTTTCTCACCAGGATGGAAGATTAGGAATGCGCTGCATTTGCCATGGAAAGTCAATTCTTCACCTGGGAGGGGAAAATCGTTGACATTCCACTACGGGCTGAAGGAAAGTTTCGGGAAAGGAGAAGAGCTTCTGGCAGGGTCAGGGGAAAAGGGATTGTCTCCTGATCCCAGTCGGCGCCAGCGCCGTTAGAGGCAAAGGACCTCGGACTTCTTGGAGCTATTTCTTTCTTTACCCAGTTGTTTGTGTGTTTCTTTGTTTATTTGATCTTTGATTAAAATATTTTTTAAATATTTAATTTATTTTTATTTGAGATGATTTACCTTATTTTTATTTTTTTTTTTTTGGTAATTTAGTCGATCAAAATGTATTTATGTCTTCCTTTCCCCTGTAGCCCCCAATTCTCCAGAGGCCAGAATTGCACCTGAGGGCCGAACATCCACACATGCTTTCTTCTTCTCCATTCCCCTCCCAAGGTAATTGATAAGACTCGATGTCAGGGGCAGCGGCAGCAGCCTAGAGGCTGAGGTGTATGGGCAGAGCCCCCAAAGCCTTGGTCCCAGGGAAGTGGCTTGAGTGATCCTCAGTGTGAATCGAAGTCCTGGGAGCCGTCCTACTCCAAGTCTTGGAGCGCATCCGAGGAATATCGGTTCCATTTCCTCGGTCTCATGCCACTTCTTTCCTCATCAGGAAAACTACCATATTCGCCATCACACCCCCTGCTGCTCTCTGTGTCCCTGCTTCCTTCTTCCTGCTCAGGGGAGTCGTCACGCCAGCGATTTTCACTGTTTTCATCTTCCTCATCATCCTGATCTTCTTCCATTTCCTGTGCTGGATCATCTGCTTCCGCCTCGCACTTCTCACTCTAGGGCTGTCCCGAGAGTTGGCCTTGAGTCGATCTGGGAACAGCCATGTCCAGGTCCTTCAGGGCCTAAACATAGTCTTCTTCTTCATTGTCTAGGTGCTCTGCTACTTTTCCATCCTGGCAGATGGCCTGTGGCTCACGGCTCACCCTTAGTGATTTAGAGATGATCCCCTGTGGTTGAGAATCCTCGGGGCAGGGAGAAGGAATGGGCAGGGTGTGTTTCTGAGCAACCTGGTCCTGCCTGATATCACAGAGTTGGAATTGTTGCGCAGATGATGACGTGCCTCCTCTCTGTGACGTTCGTGTGGCAGCCTGAGAGTCTGGCTCGTCTGTATGAGGCCTGGCGGCAGCGGCCACAGCTGGCAGGGCTGCTTCTCCTTGCGCACAGGCGGCCCGGCGTTTGGAGAGCAGGCCACGGCGGTCCTCGTGCCGTGTCAGCAGCTTTGCCGTGAGGAGGTCGTCACGGATGCTGTGATGGCTTTCCAGAGAAGGAGTCAGGGCTCTGGTGGCCTTCTCTCTGCTCGTGCCTTTTCTGACATGCTTCCGAACAGGCTCATCCCGGGAGCGTCCCGTGGCTGCCAGCTTCAAGACGTTGTCCTGCAGGGAGCCCGTCGCCGCCCCCTGCGCCCCTCCTGGGACGCCCCGATTCCTGTACCTTTCCACGCCCGCATCAGCTCCTCGTCAGTATCCGCGCCACCATTCCATCTCAGCCAAGGCACCTTGGGCGCCACGCCCGCCTTCCTGCTCTTGGCACTCTTCTCTTCCACTTCCAAAGCCATTGGTGGCCCATCATGTGTCTCCTGGGGCAGCTTGGCCTTGCTCTCCTTCAGCCTGACTCGACTGGCTCTGGATTCCTCCTTCAGTCTTTGCCAAGAGAGCTGTTCTTCATCCTTTGGGATCTGGAGCATTTCCCCCCATTCAGAAAGAGTGGAGTGCATCCCGGTGTCCTCATCCTCCTGAAGGAGGCTCTCTCTTTCTCTCACTTGGCCCAAAGCCCTTTCCAACTCCTCTCCTTTGGTCGCTAAGGCAGTGCGAGCCTCCTGGAGCTTGGCCTTGCCCTTGCCAGGGGCTGTTTCCAAGGGAAGCACTTGGTGATCCTTGTGTTCTGGGCGTGATAAAGAGGAATCAGTGAGGACCCTCTGGTGTTCCTCACACAACTTCTCTTTCGCCCGTCTTCCCCACAGCTACTGAGACTCACCATGCTGTGGCGCAAATGACGTCTGAGCACTGGACTGGTGAGGGCGAGATTTGGCAGGTTCCCGTTGGGCCCCAAATCGCAGACTTGGCGAAGCCCTCGGCAGTGCGGACAAGTCACGCTTTCATAGGCCCCCTCCCTGCCCTGGAGAAGACACACTGCCCAAAAGCTGTGGCCACATTGGACAGTCACTGGGTCAGGGCAGTAGCCCAGGCACATCGAGCAAGTGAGCTCTGCCTTCAGATTTTCAAGTAGGGCTCTTGAGTCCATCTTCCTAGGATTCGGATTCCTTCCTTCCCAGAGCTCCCACTCAGGACAGAACAGAGAAGGCTAGCCCTTCTGCCAGAGCTCTGCCACCAACTGATACTGCCCCAGAGCTGGGGAGTTCTTGGGAGGAGGCCTGCCCTGCTTAGCCCCGCCCCTGACTCCACCCACCATCGCAGCAGAAGCTCTGCGTGGCCAGGGCCAACCTGGCTCCTCCCTACATCTCATCTCTCCACCCTAACAGGTCATTTGGACTCCTCTCACTGCCTCCTTCCCCTTTCCCCAATACCACAGTCCTTGGAGTTGACTTACTCTCCTTTTGCTCAGCAAAGGCCACTTCTTGCCGGGTGTCCATCGTTATTGCTCGAGGAAGATGTCAAGCAGATGTACTGTTGGTCACACTTCGGTGACTTCCGCCACTGGACCGGGAATCCAAAGGGTGGGCGTACATGGCACCGCGTTGGCTCTTTCCCATAGACGATCGTGTGGGCGAGTCGCTCCCTTGTCAGAGCCTCGCTGTCCTTTGGATGGCAACGCCAGGCCTCAATCAACCCAGGACTTCTTAAGCTGCAATGCCACACGTCCGCGGCGGGCAGAATTGGATTCCTGGGCTGTGTGAAAGTGCAGCTTTCTGAATGCATCTTGACTTTGTCTAAAACCTCAATGAACCTTTGCCTTGCCTTCAAAGATTTCACAAAATATGGACTGGATGTGATGGCCATGGACTTTCCCCGACAGGCAAACGGGACCAGGACACAAAAATGGGAAAGGATGCTGGAGTCAACCCATTTCTCCAGTTGTGCCAGGTCGAGGGAATACGTTCCAAGTCAAGGACTCTCCCAGAGCAGGATGGAAGCATCTGAGCAAGACTTTCCTTGACGGAAGGGATGTGGGGGAGGACTAGCACGTCAGTCAGGATGTGTCCCTGTTCCTTGACTTCCAGAAGACCCTGCAGGGAAGGAGTCTGTGTGTGGCATCATTCCATTTGGGCGTCCCTTTGCATAGTGCGGAAAAAGGTCCACATCCGGAAAAGGCGTGCTGGATGCCAAGCCTATTTCTGACGTCCCGAGGAGGAAACCATTTCCAGATGGCAAGGCTGTCAGAAGCCTTCCATCTTCACAAGAGAAAGGGAGGTTCCCACTTCTGCTGACTCAATCTTGACACATGCCCAAGTGGCACTTGACCTTATCTCTCAGCTGCACTTCCCAATGCTGTTTGCCTGAGGTGAGGGTCTGGTTGCCCGAAATTCAGCCAGAACACAGTCCAATCGATCTTTGTGGTCAGGCAGGCCCTGAGGCACACTTCCATACTGGACGCTCTTGACATCTGCAGGCAGGATGAGGTGAGCATTGACTGATTCAGGATCAAGAGTTCTATCCCTGGCCAGTCCCCTGCGCTCTTCTTTCTGGCCTGTGATGGGGACGGGGGCCCAGGCAGGGGAAGCCAGCTCTGGGCTCTGGAAGCACTGAGTCCTCTCTCCTCTTCAAAGTAGGCGCCATGGCCTGGAGTGTTGGCAAGGGCACCTTGTCCAAATTCTCCTCGACTTCTCCTTGCTTTCCGTGTTCCAAGACGATTTCCCTCCAGTCACTGCATCCAATTCACGGGAATTCCTCAGTTGACGTCCACACGCGACTCCCTTGGCATTTCTGTCAAAGGATTCCCAGCTCTGCACGCGGGATCAAAGGAAGGCCACAGAAGGGAAATGGCAGGAGAATAGCAGCACGGATTCGTTTCACGAAACCACCTTCCTGAAAACGTCCGCATTCTCTTCCTGCGTCTGCAAGGTGTATTCAGTCAGTCCAGGCTTTGGCATTGTGGACTTCTCTAGCACTAGGGTCCTCCACAGAAGTGCCTCACTCAGCAGCATGAAGCAGGACTTCCCTTCAGCAAGAGGACAGAAATTGGGGAGGACCAAACTTGCCACCTGAAGCACGTTAGCAGAATTTTTCTTTCGTTAATAGCTTCAAAAGGCTCCCTTTTCTCACCAGGATGGAAGATTAGGAATGCGCTGCATTTGCCATGGAAAGTCAATTCTTCACCTGGGAGGGGAAAATCGTTGACATTCCACTACGGGCTGAAGGAAAGTTTCGGGAAAGGAGAAGAGCTTCTGGCAGGGTCAGGGGAAAAGGGATTGTCTCCTGATCCCAGTGGGCGCCAGCGCCGTTAGAGGCAAAGGACCTCGGACTTCTTGGAGCTATTTCTTTCTTTACCCAGTTGTTTGTGTGTTTCTTTGTTTATTTGATCTTTGATTAAAATATTTTTTAAATATTTAATTTATTTTTATTTGAGATCATTTACCTTATTATTATTTTTTTTTTTTTTTGGTAATTTAGTCGATCAAAATGTATTTATGTCTTCCTTTCCCCTGTAGCCCCCAATTCTCCAGAGGCCAGAATTGCACCTGAGGGCCGAACATCCACACATGCTTTCTTCTTCTCCATTCCCCTCCCAAGGTAATTGATAAGACTCGATGTCAGGGGCAGCGGCAGCAGCCTAGAGGCTGAGGTGTATGGGCAGAGCCCCCAAAGCCTTGGTCCCAGGGAAGTGGCTTGAGTGATCCTCAGTGTGAATCGAAGTCCTGGGAGCCGTCCTACTCCAAGTCTTGGAGCGCATCCGAGGAATATCGGTTCCATTTCCTCGGTCTCATGCCACTTCTTTCCTCATCAGGAAAACTACCATATTCGCCATCACACCCCCTGCTGCTCTCTGTGTCCCTGCTTCCTTCTTCCTGCTCAGGGGAGTCGTCACGCCAGCGATTTTCACTCTTTTCATCTTCCTCATCATCCTGATCTTCTTCCATTTCCTGTGCTGGATCATCTGCTTCCGCCTCGCACTTCTCACTCTAGGGCTGTCCCGAGAGTTGGCCTTGAGTCGATCTGGGAACAGCCATGTCCAGGTCCTTCAGGGCCTAAACATAGTCTTCTTCTTCATTGTCTAGGTGCTCTGCTACTTTTCCATCCTGGCAGATGGCCTGTGGCTCACGGCTCACCCTTAGTGATTTAGAGATGATCCCCTGTGGTTGAGAATCCTCGGGGCAGGGAGAAGGAATGGGCAGGGTGTGTTTCTGAGCAACCTGGTCCTGCCTGATATCACAGAGTTGGAATTGTTGCGCAGATGATGACGTGCCTCCTCTCTGTGACGTTCGTGTGGCAGCCTGAGAGTCTGGCTCGTCTGTATGAGGCCTGGCGGCAGCGGCCACAGCTGGCAGGGCTGCTTCTCCTTGCGCACAGGCGGCCCGGCGTTTGGAGAGCAGGCCACGGCGGTCCTCGTGCCGTGTCAGCAGCTTTGCCGTGAGGAGGTCGTCACGGATGCTGTGATGGCTTTCCAGAGAAGGAGTCAGGGCTCTGGTGGCCTTCTCTCTGCTCGTGCCTTTTCTGACATGCTTCCGAACAGGCTCATCCTGGGAGCGTCCCGTGGCTGCCAGCTTCAAGACGTTGTCCTGCAGGGAGCCCGTCGCCGCCCCCTGCGCCCCTCCTGGGACGCCCCGATTCCTGTACCTTTCCACGCCCGCATCAGCTCCTCGTCAGTATCCGCGCCACCATTCCATCTCAGCCAAGGCACCTTGGGCGCCACACCCGCCTTCCTGCTCTTGGCACTCTTCTCTTCCACTTCCAAAGCCATTGGTGGCCCATCATGTGTCTCCTGGGGCAGCTTGGCCTTGCTCTCCTTCAGCCTGGCACGATTGGCTCTGGATTCCTCCTTCAGTCTTTGCCAAGAGAGCTGTTCTTCATCCTTTGGGATCTGGAGCATTTCCCCCCATTCAGAAAGAGTGGAGTGCATCCCGGTGTCCTCATCCTCCTGAAGGAGGCTCTCTCTTTCTCTCACTTGGCCCAAAGCCCTTTCCAACTCCTCTCCTTTGGTCGCTAAGGCAGTGCGAGCCTCCTGGAGCTTGGCCTTGCCCTTGCCAGGGGCTGTTTCCAAGGGAAGCACTTGGTGATCCTTGTGTTCTGGGCGTGATAAAGAGGAATCAGTGAGGACCCTCTGGTGTTCCTCACACAACTTCTCTTTCGCCCGTCTTCCCCACAGCTAGTGAGACTCACCATGCTGTGGCGCAAATGACGTCTGAGCACTGGACTGGTGAGGGCGAGATTTGGCAGGTTCCCGTTGGGCCCCAAATCGCAGACTTGGCGAAGCCCTCGGCAGTGCGGACAAGTCACGCTTTCATAGGCCCCCTCCCTGCCCTGGAGAAGACACACTGCCCAAAAGCTGTGGCCACATTGGACAGTCACTGGGTCAGGGCAGTAGCCCAGGCACATCGAGCAAGTGAGCTCTGCCTTCAGGTTTTCAAGTAGGGCTCTTGAGTCCATCTTCCTAGGATTCGGATTCCTTCCTTCCCAGAGCTCCCACTCAGGACAGAACAGAGAAGGCTAGCCCTTCTGCCAGAGCTCTGCCACCAACTGATACTGCCCCAGAGCTGGGGAGTTCTTGGGAGGAGGCCTGCCCTGCTTAGCCCCGCCCCTGACTCCACCCACCATCGCAGCAGAAGCTCTGCGTGGCCAGGGCCAACCTGGCTCCTCCCTACATCTCATCTCTCCACCCTAACAGGTCATTTGGACTCCTCTCACTGCCTCCTTCCCCTTTCCCCAATACCACAGTCCTTGGAGTTGACTTACTCTCCTTTTGCTCAGCAAAGGCCCCTTCTTGCCGGGTGTCCATCGTTATTGCTCGAGGAAGATGTCAAGCAGATGTACTGTTGGTCACACTTCGGTGACTTCCGCCACTGGACCGGGAATCCAAAGGGTGGGCGTACATGGCACCGCGTTGGCTCTTTCCCATAGACGATCGTGTGGGCGAGTCGCTCCCTTGTCAGAGCCTCGCTATCCTTTGGATGGCAACGCCAGGCCTCAATCAACCCAGGACTTCTTAAGCTGCAATGCCACACGTCCGCGGCGGGCAGAATTGGATTCCTGGGCTGTGTGAAAGTGCAGCTTTCTGAATGCATCTTGACTTTGTCTAAAACCTCAATGAACCTTTGCCTTGCCTTCAAAGATTTCACAAAATATGGACTGGATGTGATGGCCATGGACTTTCCCCGACAGGCAAACGGGACCAGGACACAAAAATGGGAAAGGATGCTGGAGTCAACCCATTTCTCCAGTTGTGCCAGGTCGAGGGAATACGTTCCAAGTCAAGGACTCTCCCAGAGCAGGATGGAAGCATCTGAGCAAGACTTTCCTTGACGGAAGGGATGTGGGGGAGGACAAGCACGTCAGTCAGGATGTGTCCCTGTTCCTTGACTTCCAGAAGACCCTGCAGGGAAGGAGTCTGTGTGTGGCATCATTCCATTTGGGCGTCCCTTTGCATAGTGCGGAAAAAGGTCCACATCCGGAAAAGGCGTGCTGGATGCCAAGCCTATTTCTGACGTCCCGAGGAGGAAACCATTTCCAGATGGCAAGGCTGTCAGAAGCCTTCCATCTTCACAAGAGAAAGGGAGGTTCCCACTTCTGCTGACTCAATCTTGACACATGCCCAAGTGGCACTTGACCTTATCTCTCAGCTGCATTTCCCAATGCTGTTTGCCTGAGGTGAGGGTCTGGTTGCCCGAAATTCAGCCAGAACACAGTCCAATCGATCTTTGTGGTCAGGCAGGCCCTGAGGCACACTTCCATACTGGACGCTCTTGACATCTGCAGGCAGGATGAGGTGAGCCTTGACTGATTCAGGATCAAGAGTTCTATCCCTGGCCAGTCCCCTGCGCTCTTCTTTCTGGCCTGTGATGGGGACGGGGGCCCAGGCAGGGGAAGCCAGCTCTGGGCTCTGGAAGCACTGAGTCCTCTCTCCTCTTCAAAGTAGGCGCCATGGCCTGGAGTGTTGGCAAGGGCACCTTGTCCAAATTCTCCTCGACTTCTCCTTGCTTTCCGTGTTCCAAGACGATTTCCCTCCAGTCACTGCATCCAATTCACGGGAATTCCTCAGTTGACGTCCACACGCGACTCCCTTGGCATTTCTGTCAAAGGATTCCCAGCTCTGCACGCGGGATCAAAGGAAGGCCACAGAAGGGAAATGGCAGGAGAATAGCAGCACGGATTCGTTTCACGAAACCACCTTCCTGAAAACGTCCGCATTCTCTTCCTGCGTCTGCAAGGTGTATTCAGTCAGTCCAGGCTTTGGCATTGTGGACTTCTCTAGCACTAGGGTCCTCCACAGAAGTGCCTCACTCAGCAGCATGAAGCAGGACTTCCCTTCAGCAAGAGGACAGAAATTGGGGAGGACCAAACTTGCCACCTGAAGCACGTTAGCAGAATTTTTCTTTCGTTAATAGCTTCAAAAGGCTCCCTTTTCTCACCAGGATGGAAGATTAGGAATGCGCTGCATTTGCCATGGAAAGTCAATTCTTCACCTGGGAGGGGAAAATCGTTGACATTCCACTACGGGCTGAAGGAAAGTTTCGGGAAAGGAGAAGAGCTTCTGGCAGGGTCAGGGGAAAAGGGATTGTCTCCTGATCCCAGTGGGCGCCAGCGCCGTTAGAGGCAAAGGACCTCGGACTTCTTGGAGCTATTTCTTTCTTTACCCAGTTGTTTGTGTGTTTCTTTGTTTATTTGATCTTTGATTAAAATATTTTTTAAATATTTAATTTATTTTTATTTGAGATCATTTACCTTATTTTTATTTTTTTTTTTTTTGGTAATTTAGTCGATCAAAATGTATTTATGTCTTCCTTTCCCCTGTAGCCCCCAATTCTCCAGAGGCCAGAATTGCACCTGAGGGCCGAACATCCACACATGCTTTCTTCTTCTCCATTCCCCTCCCAAGGTAATTGATAAGACTCGATGTCAGGGGCAGCGGCAGCAGCCTAGAGGCTGAGGTGTATGGGCAGAGCCCCCAAAGCCTTGGTCCCAGGGAAGTGGCTTGAGTGATCCTCAGTGTGAATCGAAGTCCTGGGAGCCGTCCTACTCCAAGTCTTGGAGCGCATCCGAGGAATATCGGTTCCATTTCCTCGGTCTCATGCCACTTCTTTCCTCATCAGGAAAACTACCATATTCGCCATCACACCCCCTGCTGCTCTCTGTGTCCCTGCTTCCTTCTTCCTGCTCAGGGGAGTCGTCACGCCAGCGATTTTCACTGTTTTCATCTTCCTCATCATCCTGATCTTCTTCCATTTCCTGTGCTGGATCATCTGCTTCCGCCTCGCACTTCTCACTCTAGGGCTGTCCCGAGAGTTGGCCTTGAGTCGATCAGGGAACAGCCATGTCCAGGTCCTTCAGGGCCTAAACATAGTCTTCTTCTTCATTGTCTAGGTGCTCTGCTACTTTTCCATCCTGGCAGATGGCCTGTGGCTCACGGCTCACCCTTAGTGATTTAGAGATGATCCCCTGTGGTTGAGAATCCTCGGGGCAGGGAGAAGGAATGGGCAGGGTGTGTTTCTGAGCAACCTGGTCCTGCCTGATATCACAGAGTTGGAATTGTTGCGCAGATGATGACGTGCCTCCTCTCTGTGACGTTCGTGTGGCAGCCTGAGAGTCTGGCTCGTCTCTATGAGGCCTGGCGGCAGCGGCCACAGCTGGCAGGGCTGCTTCTCCTTGCGCACAGGCGGCCCGGCGTTTGGAGAGCAGGCCACGGCGGTCCTCGTGCCGTGTCAGCAGCTTTGCCGTGAGGAGGTCGTCACGGATGCTGTGATGGCTTTCCAGAGAAGGAGTCAGGGCTCTGGTGGCCTTCTCTCTGCTCGTGCCTTTTCTGACATGCTTCCGAACAGGCTCATCCTGGGAGCGTCCCGTGGCTGCCAGCTTCAAGACGTTGTCCTGCAGGGAGCCCGTCGCCGCCCCCTGCGCCCCTCCTGGGACGCCCCGATTCCTGTACCTTTCCACGCCCGCATCAGCTCCTCGTCAGTATCCGCGCCACCATTCCATCTCAGCCAAGGCACCTTGGGCGCCACGCCCGCCTTCCTGCTCTTGGCACTCTTCTCTTCCACTTCCAAAGCCATTGGTGGCCCATCATGTGTCTCCTGGGGCAGCTTGGCCTTGCTCTCCTTCAGCCTGGCACGATTGGCTCTGGATTCCTCCTTCAGTCTTTGCCAAGAGAGCTGTTCTTCATCCTTTGGGATCTGGAGCATTTCCCCCCATTCAGAAAGAGTGGAGTGCATCCCGGTGTCCTCATCCTCCTGAAGGAGGCTCTCTCTTTCTCTCACTTGGCCCAAAGCCCTTTTCAACTCCTCTCCTTTGGTCGCTAAGGCAGTGCGAGCCTCCTGGAGCTTGGCCTTGCCCTTGCCAGGGGCTGTTTCCAAGGGAAGCACTTGGTGATCCTTGTGTTCTGGGCGTGATAAAGAGGAATCAGTGAGGACCCTCTGGTGTTCCTCACACAACTTCTCTTTCGCCCGTCTTCCCCACAGCTAGTGAGACTCACCATGCTGTGGCGCAAATGACGTCTGAGCACTGGACTGGTGAGGGCGAGATTTGGCAGGTTCCCGTTGGGCCCCAAATCGCAGACTTGGCGAAGCCCTCGGCAGTGCGGACAAGTCACGCTTTCATAGGCCCCCTCCCTGCCCTGGAGAAGACACACTGCCCAAAAGCTGTGGCCACATTGGACAGTCACTGGGTCAGGGCAGTAGCCCAGGCACATCGAGCAAGTGAGCTCTGCCTTCAGGTTTTCAAGTAGGGCTCTTGAGTCCATCTTCCTAGGATTCGGATTCCTTCCTTCCCAGAGCTCCCACTCAGGACAGAACAGAGAAGGCTAGCCCTTCTGCTAGAGCTCTGCCACCAACTGATACTGCCCCAGAGCTGGGGAGTTCTTGGGAGGAGGCCTGCCCTGCTTAGCCCCGCCCCTGACTCCACCCACCATCGCAGCAGAAGCTCTGCGTGGCCAGGGCCAACCTGGCTCCTCCCTACATCTCATCTCTCCACCCTAACAGGTCATTTGGACTCCTCTCACTGCCTCCTTCCCCTTTCCCCAATACCACAGTCCTTGGAGTTGACTTACTCTCCTTTTGCTCAGCAAAGGCCCCTTCTTGCCGGGTGTCCATCGTTATTGCTCGAGGAAGATGTCAAGCAGATGTACTGTTGGTCACACTTCGGTGACTTCCGCCACTGGACCGGGAATCCAAAGGGTGGGCGTACATGGCACCGCGTTCGCTCTTTCCCATAGACCATCGTGTGGGCGAGTCGCTCCCTTGTCAGAGCCTCGCTATCCTTTGGATGGCAACGCCAGGCCTCAATCAACCCAGGACTTCTTAAGCTGCAATGCCACACGTCCGCGGCGGGCAGAATTGGATTCCTGGGCTGTGTGAAAGTGCAGCTTTCTGAATGCATCTTGACTTTGTCTAAAACCTCAATGAACCTTTGCCTTGCCTTCAAAGATTTCACAAAATATGGACTGGATGTGATGGCCATGGACTTTCCCCGACAGGCAAACGGGACCAGGACACAAAAATGGGAAAGGATGCTGGAGTCAACCCATTTCTCCAGTTGTGCCAGGTCGAGGGAATACGTTCCAAGTCAAGGACTCTCCCAGAGCAGGATGGAAGCATCTGAGCAAGACTTTCCTTGACGGAAGGGATGTGGGGGAGGACAAGCACGTCAGTCAGGATGTGTCCCTGTTCCTTGACTTCCAGAAGACCCTGCAGGGAAGGAGTCTGTGTGTGGCATCATTCCATTTGGGCGTCCCTTTGCATAGTGCGGAAAAAGGTCCACATCCGGAAAAGGCGTGCTGGATGCCAAGCCTATTTCTGACGTCCCGAGGAGGAAACCATTTCCAGATGGCAAGGCTGTCAGAAGCCTTCCATCTTCACAAGAGAAAGGGAGGTTCCCACTTCTGCTGACTCAATCTTGACACATGCCCAAGTGGCACTTGACCTTATCTCTCAGCTGCACTTCCCAATGCTGTTTGCCTGAGGTGAGGGTCTGGTTGCCCGAAATTCAGCCAGAACACAGTCCAATCGATCTTTGTGGTCAGGCAGGCCCTGAGGCACACTTCCATACTGGACGCTCTTGACATCTGCAGGCAGGATGAGGTGAGCATTGACTGATTCAGGATCAAGAGTTCTATCCCTGGCCAGTCCCCTGCGCTCTTCTTTCTGGCCTGTGATGGGGACGGGCGCCCAGGCAGGGGAAGCCAGCTCTGGGCTCTGGAAGCACTGAGTCCTCTCTCCTCTTCAAAGTAGGCGCCATGGCCTGGAGTGTTGGCAAGGGCACCTTGTCCAAATTCTCCTCGACTTCTCCTTGCTTTCCGTGTTCCAAGACGATTTCCCTCCAGTCACTGCATCCAATTCACGGGAATTCCTCAGTTGACGTCCACACGCGACTCCCTTGGCATTTCTGTCAAAGGATTCCCAGCTCTGCACGCGGGATCAAAGGAAGGCCACAGAAGGGAAATGGCAGGAGAATAGCAGCACGGATTCGTTTCACGAAACCACCTTCCTGAAAACGTCCGCATTCTCTTCCTGCGTCTGCAAGGTGTATTCAGTCAGTCCAGGCTTTGGCATTGTGGACTTCTCTAGCACTAGGGTCCTCCACAGAAGTGCCTCACTCAGCAGCATGAAGCAGGACTTCCCTTCAGCAAGAGGACAGAAATTGGGGAGGACCAAACTTGCCACCTGAAGCACGTTAGCAGAATTTTTCTTTCGTTAATAGCTTCAAAAGGCTCCCTTTTCTCACCAGGATGGAAGATTAGGAATGCGCTGCATTTGCCATGGAAAGTCAATTCTTCACCTGGGAGGGGAAAATCGTTGACATTCCACTACGGGCTGAAGGAAAGTTTCGGGAAAGGAGAAGAGCTTCTGGCAGGGTCAGGGGAAAAGGGATTGTCTCCTGATCCCAGTGGGCGCCAGCGCCGTTAGAGGCAAAGGACCTCGGACTTCTTGGAGCTATTTCTTTCTTTACCCAGTTGTTTGTGTGTTTCTTTGTTTATTTGATCTTTGATTAAAATATTTTTTAAATATTTAATTTATTTTTATTTGAGATCATTTACCTTATTATTATTTTTTTTTTTTTTGGTAATTTAGTCGATCAAAATGTATTTATATCTTCCTTTCCCCTGTAGCCCCCAATTCTCCAGAGGCCAGAATTGCACCTGAGGGCCGAACATCCACACATGCTTTCTTCTTCTCCATTCCCCTCCCAAGGTAATTGATAAGACTCGATGTCAGGGGCAGCGGCAGCAGCCTAGAGGCTGAGGTGTATGGGCAGAGCCCCCAAAGCCTTGGTCCCAGGGAAGTGGCTTGAGTGATCCTCAGTGTGAATCGAAGTCCTGGGAGCCGTCCTACTCCAAGTCTTGGAGCGCATCCGAGGAATATCGGTTCCATTTCCTCGGTCTCATGCCACTTCTTTCCTCATCAGGAAAACTACCATATTCGCCATCACACCCCCTGCTGCTCTCTGTGTCCCTGTTTCCTTCTTCCTGCTCAGGGGAGTCGTCACGCCAGCGATTTTCACTCTTTTCATCTTCCTCATCATCCTGATCTTCTTCCATTTCCTGTGCTGGATCATCTGCTTCCGCCTCGCACTTCTCACTCTAGGGCTGTCCCGAGAGTTGGCCTTGAGTCGATCAGGGAACAGCCATGTCCAGATCCTTCAGGGCCTAAACATAGTCTTCTTCTTCATTGTCTAGGTGCTCTGCTACTTTTCCATCCTGGCAGATGGCCTGTGGCTCACGGCTCACCCTTAGTGATTTAGAGATGATCCCCTGTGGTTGAGAATCCTCGGGGCAGGGAGAAGGAATGGGCAGGGTGTGTTTCTGAGCAACCTGGTCCTGCCTGATATCACAGAGTTGGAATTGTTGCGCAGATGATGACGTGCCTCCTCTCTGTGACGTTCGTGTGGCAGCCTGAGAGTCTGGCTCGTCTGTATGAGGCCTGGCGGCAGCGGCCACAGCTGGCAGGGCTGCTTCTCCTTGCGCACAGGCGGCCCGGCGTTTGGAGAGCAGGCCACGGCGGGCCTCGTGCCGTGTCAGCAGCTTTGCCGTGAGGAGGTCGTCACGGATGCTGTGATGGCTTTCCAGAGAAGGAGTCAGGGCTCTGGTGGCCTTCTCTCTGCTCGTGCCTTTTCTGACATGCTTCCGAACAGGCTCATCCCGGGAGCGTCCCGTGGCTGCCAGCTTCAAGACGTTGTCCTGCAGGGAGCCCGTCGCCGCCCCCTGCGCCCCTCCTGGGACGCCCCGATTCCTGTACCTTTCCACGCCCGCATCAGCTCCTCGTCAGTATCCGCGCCACCATTCCATCTCAGCCAAGGCACCTTGGGCGCCACACCCGCCTTCCTGCTCTTGGCACTCTTCTCTTCCACTTCCAAAGCCATTGGTGGCCCATGATGAGTGTCCTGGGGCAGCTTGGCCTTGCTCTCCTTCAGCCTGACACGATTGGCTCTGGATTCCTCCTTCAGTCTTTGCCAAGAGAGCTGTTCTTCATCCTTTGGGATCTGGAGCATTTCCCCCAATTCAGAATGAGTGGAGTGCATCCCGGTGTCCTCATCCTCCTGAAGGAGGCTCTCTCTTTCTCTCACTTGGCCCAAAGCCCTTTCCAACTCCTCTCCTTTGGTCGCTAAGGCAGTGCGAGCCTCCTGGAGCTTGGCCTTGCCCTTGCCAGGGGCTGTTTCCAAGGGAAGCACTTGGTGATCCTTGTGTTCTGGGCGTGATAAAGAGGAATCAGTGAGGACCCTCTGGTGTTCCTCACACAACTTCTCTTTCGCCCGTCTTCCCCACAGCTAGTGAGACTCACCATGCTGTGGCGCAAATGACGTCTGAGCACTGGACTGGTGAGGGCGAGATTTGGCAGGTTCCCGTTGGGCCCCAAATCGCAGACTTGGCGAAGCCCTCGGCAGTGCGGACAAGTCACGCTTTCATAGGCCCCCTCCCTGCCCTGGAGAAGACACACTGCCCAAAAGCTGTGGCCACATTGGACAGTCACTGGGTCAGGGCAGTAGCCCAGGCACATCGAGCAAGTGAGCTCTGCCTTCAGGTTTTCAAGTAGGGCTCTTGAGTCCATCTTCCTAGGATTCGGATTCCTTCCTTCCCAGAGCTCCCACTCAGGACAGAACAGAGAAGGCTACCCCTTCTGCCAGAGCTCTGCCACCAACTGATACTGCCCCAGAGCTGGGGAGTTCTTGGGAGGAGGCCTGCCCTGCTTAGCCCCGCCCCTGACTCCACCCACCATCGCAGCAGAAGCTCTGCGTGGCCAGGGCCAACCTGGCTCCTCCCTACATCTCATCTCTCCACCCTAACAGGTCATTTGGACTCCTCTCACTGCCTCCTTCCCCTTTCCCCAATACCACAGTCCTTGGAGTTGACTTACTCTCCTTTTGCTCAGCAAAGGCCCCTTCTTGCCGGGTGTCCATCGTTATTGCTCGAGGAAGATGTCAAGCAGATGTACTGTTGGTCACACTTCGGTGACTTCCGCCACTGGACCGGGAATCCAAAGGGTGGGCGTACATGGCACCGCGTTGGCTCTTTCCCATAGACGATCGTGTGGGCGAGTCGCTCCCTTGTCAGAGCCTCGCTATCCTTTGGATGGCAACGCCAGGCCTCAATCAACCCAGGACTTCTTAAGCTGCAATGCCACACGTCCGCGGCGGGCAGAATTGGATTCCTGGGCTGTGTGAAAGTGCAGCTTTCTGAATGCATCTTGACTTTGTCTAAAACCTCAATGAACCTTTGCCTTGCCTTCAAAGATTTCACAAAATATGGACTGGATGTGATGGCCATGGACTTTCCCCGACAGGCAAACGGGACCAGGACACAAAAATGGGAAAGGATGCTGGAGTCAACCCATTTCTCCAGTTGTGCCAGGTCGAGGGAATACGTTCCAAGTCAAGGACTCTCCCAGAGCAGGATGGAAGCATCTGAGCAAGACTTTCCTTGACGGAAGGGATGTGGGGGAGGACAAGCACGTCAGTCAGGATGTGTCCCTGTTCCTTGACTTCCAGAAGACCCTGCAGGGAAGGAGTCTGTGTGTGGCATCATTCCATTTGGGCGTCCCTTTGCATAGTGCGGAAAAAGGTCCACATCCGGAAAAGGCGTGCTGGATGCCAAGCCTATTTCTGACGTCCCGAGGAGGAAACCATTTCCAGATGGCAAGGCTGTCAGAAGCCTTCCATCTTCACAAGAGAAAGGGAGGTTCCCACTTCTGCTGACTCAATCTTGACACATGCCCAAGTGGCACTTGACCTTATCTCTCAGCTGCACTTCCCAATGCTGTTTGCCTGAGGTGAGGGTCTGGTTGCCCGAAATTCAGCCAGAACACAGTCCAATCGATCTTTGTGGTCAGGCAGGCCCTGAGGCACACTTCCATACTGGACGCTCTTGACATCTGCAGGCAGGATGAGGTGAGCATTGACTGATTCAGGATCAAGAGTTCTATCCCTGGCCAGTCCCCTGCGCTCTTCTTTCTGGCCTGTGATGGGGACGGGGGCCCAGGCAGGGGAAGCCAGCTCTGGGCTCTGGAAGCACTGAGTCCTCTCTCCTCTTCAAAGTAGGCGCCATGGCCTGGAGTGTTGGCAAGGGCACCTTGTCCAAATTCTCCTCGACTTCTCCTTGCTTTCCGTGTTCCAAGACGATTTCCCTCCAGTCACTGCATCCAATTCACGGGAATTCCTCAGTTGACGTCCACACGCGACTCCCTTGGCATTTCTGTCAAAGGATTCCCAGCTCTGCACGCGGGATCAAAGGAAGGCCACAGAAGGGAAATGGCAGGAGAATAGCAGCACGGATTCGTTTCACGAAACCACCTTCCTGAAAACGTCCGCATTCTCTTCCTGCGTCTGCAAGGTGTATTCAGTCAGTCCAGGCTTTGGCATTGTGGACTTCTCTAGCACTAGGGTCCTCCACAGAAGTGCCTCACTCAGCAGCATGAAGCAGGACTTCCCTTCAGCAAGAGGACAGAAATTGGGGAGGACCAAACTTGCCACCTGAAGCACGTTAGCAGAATTTTTCTTTCGTTAATAGCTTCAAAAGGCTCCCTTTTCTCACCAGGATGGAAGATTAGGAATGCGCTGCATTTGCCATGGAAAGTCAATTCTTCACCTGGGAGGGGAAAATCGTTGACATTCCACTACGGGCTGAAGGAAAGTTTCGGGAAAGGAGAAGAGCTTCTGGCAGGGTCAGGGGAAAAGGGATTGTCTCCTGATCCCAGTGGGCGCCAGCGCCGTTAGAGGCAAAGGACCTCGGACTTCTTGGAGCTATTTCTTTCTTTACCCAGTTGTTTGTGTGTTTCTTTGTTTATTTGATCTTTGATTAAAATATTTTTTAAATATTTAATTTATTTTTATTTGAGATGATTTACCTTATTTTTATTTTTTTTTTTTTTGGTAATTTAGTCGATCAAAATGTATTTATGTCTTCCTTTCCCCTGTAGCCCCCAATTCTCCAGAGGCCAGAATTGCACCTGAGGGCCGAACATCCACACATGCTTTCTTCTTCTCCATTCCCCTCCCAAGGTAATTGATAAGACTCGATGTCAGGGGCAGCGGCAGCAGCCTAGAGGCTGAGGTGTATGGGCAGAGCCCCCAAAGCCTTGGTCCCAGGGAAGTGGCTTGAGTGATCCTCAGTGTGAATCGAAGTCCTGGGAGCCGTCCTACTCCAAGTCTTGGAGCGCATCCGAGGAATATCGGTTCCATTTCCTCGGTCTCATGCCACTTCTTTCCTCATCAGGAAAACTACCATATTCGCCATCACACCCCCTGCTGCTCTCTGTGTCCCTGCTTCCTTCTTCCTGCTCAGGGGAGTCGTCACGCCAGCGATTTTCACTGTTTTCATCTTCCTCATCATCCTGATCTTCTTCCATTTCCTGTGCTGGATCATCTGCTTCCGCCTCGCACTTCTCACTCTAGGGCTGTCCCGAGAGTTGGCCTTGAGTCGATCTGGGAACAGCCATGTCCAGGTCCTTCAGGGCCTAAACATAGTCTTCTTCTTCATTGTCTAGGTGCTCTGCTACTTTTCCATCCTGGCAGATGGCCTGTGGCTCACGGCTCACCCTTAGTGATTTAGAGATGATCCCCTGTGGTTGAGAATCCTCGGGGCAGGGAGAAGGAATGGGCAGGGTGTGTTTCTGAGCAACCTGGTCCTGCCTGATATCACAGAGTTGGAATTGTTGCGCAGATGATGACGTGCCTCCTGTCTGTGACGTTCGTGTGGCAGCCTGAGAGTCTGGCTCGTCTGTATGAGGCCTGGCGGCAGCGGCCACAGCTGGCAGGGCTGCTTCTCCTTGCGCACAGGCGGCCCGGCGTTTGGAGAGCAGGCCACGGCGGTCCTCGTGCCGTGTCAGCAGCTTTGCCGTGAGGAGGTCGTCACGGATGCTGTGATGGCTTTCCAGAGAAGGAGTCAGGGCTCTGGTGGCCTTCTCTCTGCTCGTGCCTTTTCTGACATGCTTCCGAACAGGCTCATCCCGGGAGCGTCCCGTGGCTGCCAGCTTCAAGACGTTGTCCTGCAGGGAGCCCGTCGCCGCCCCCTGCGCCCCTCCTGGGACGCCCCGATTCCTGTACCTTTCCACGCCCGCATCAGCTCCTCGTCAGTATCCGCGCCACCATTCCATCTCAGCCAAGGCACCTTGGGCGCCACACCCGCCTTCCTGCTCTTGGCACTCTTCTCTTCCACTTCCAAAGCCATTGGTGGCCCATCATGTGTCTCCTGGGGCAGCTTGGCCTTGCTCTCCTTCAGCCTGGCACGATTGGCTCTGGATTCCTCCTTCAGTCTTTGCCAAGAGAGCTGTTCTTCATCCTTTGGGATCTGGAGCATTTCCCCCCATTCAGAAAGAGTGGAGTGCATCCCGGTGTCCTCATCCTCCTGAAGGAGGCTCTCTCTTTCTCTCACTTGGCCCAAAGCCCTTTCCAACTCCTCTCCTTTGGTCGCTAAGGCAGTGCGAGCCTCCTGGAGCTTGGCCTTGCCCTTGCCAGGGGCTGTTTCCAAGGGAAGCACTTGGTGATCCTTGTGTTCTGGGCGTGATAAAGAGGAATCAGTGAGGACCCTCTGGTGTTCCTCACACAACTTCTCTTTCGCCCGTCTTCCCCACAGCTAGTGAGACTCACCATGCTGTGGCGCAAATGACGTCTGAGCACTGGACTGGTGAGGGCGAGATTTGGCAGGTTCCCGTTGGGCCCCAAATCGCAGACTTGGCGAAGCCCTCGGCAGTGCGGACAAGTCACGCTTTCATAGGCCCCCTCCCTGCCCTGGAGAAGACACACTGCCCAAAAGCTGTGGCCACATTGGACAGTCACTGGGTCAGGGCAGTAGCCCAGGCACATCGAGCAAGTGAGCTCTGCCTTCAGATTTTCAAGTAGGGCTCTTGAGTCCATCTTCCTGGGATTCGGATTCCTTCCTTCCCAGAGCTCCCACTCAGGACAGAACAGAGAAGGCTAGCCCTTCTGCTAGAGCTCTGCCACCAACTGATACTGCCCCAGAGCTGGGGAGTTCTTGGGAGGAGGCCTGCCCTGCTTAGCCCCGCCCCTGACTCCACCCACCATCGCAGCAGAAGCTCTGCGTGGCCAGGGCCAACCTGGCTCCTCCCTACATCTCATCTCTCCACCCTAACAGGTCATTTGGACTCCTCTCACTGCCTCCTTCCCCTTTCCCCAATACCACAGTCCTTGGAGTTGACTTACTCTCCTTTTGCTCAGCAAAGGCCCCTTCTTGCTGGGTGTCCATCGTTATTGCTCGAGGAAGATGTCAAGCAGATGTACTGTTGGTCACACTTCGGTGACTTCCGCCACTGGACCGGGAATCCAAAGGGTGGGCGTACATGGCACCGCGTTGGCTCTTTCCCATAGACGATCGTGTGGGCGAGTCGCTCCCTTGTCAGAGCCTCGCTATCCTTTGGATGGCAACGCCAGGCCTCAATCAACCCAGGACTTCTTAAGCTGCAATGCCACACGTCCGCGGCGGGCAGAATTGGATTCCTGGGCTGTGTGAAAGTGCAGCTTTCTGAATGCATCTTGACTTTGTCTAAAACCTCAATGAACCTTTGCCTTGCCTTCAAAGATTTCACAAAATATGGACTGGATGTGATGGCCATGGACTTTCCCCGACAGGCAAACGGGACCAGGACACAAAAATGGGAAAGGATGCTGGAGTCAACCCATTTCTCCAGTTGTGCCAGGTCGAGGGAATACGTTCCAAGTCAAGGACTCTCCCAGAGCAGGATGGAAGCATCTGAGCAAGACTTTCCTTGACGGAAGGGATGTGGGGGAGGACAAGCACGTCAGTCAGGATGTGTCCCTGTTCCTTGACTTCCAGAAGACCCTGCAGGGAAGGAGTCTGTGTGTGGCATCATTCCATTTGGGCGTCCCTTTGCATAGTGTGGAAAAAGGTCCACATCCGGAAAAGGCGTGCTGGATGCCAAGCCTATTTCTGACGTCCCGAGGAGGAAACCATTTCCAGATGGCAAGGCTGTCAGAAGCCTTCCATCTTCACAAGAGAAAGGGAGGTTCCCACTTCTGCTGACTCAATCTTGACACATGCCCAAGTGGCACTTGACCTTATCTCTCAGCTGCACTTCCCAATGCTGTTTGCCTGAGGTGAGGGTCTGGTTGCCCGAAATTCAGCCAGAACACAGTCCAATCGATCTTTGTGGTCAGGCAGGCCCTGAGGCACACTTCCATACTGGACGCTCTTGACATCTGCAGGCAGGATGAGGTGAGCATTGACTGATTCAGGATCAAGAGTTCTATCCCTGGCCAGTCCCCTGCGCTCTTCTTTCTGGCCTGTGATGGGGACGGGGGCCCAGGCAGGGGAAGCCAGCTCTGGGCTCTGGAAGCACTGAGTCCTCTCTCCTCTTCAAAGTAGGCGCCATGGCCTGGAGTGTTGGCAAGGGCACCTTGTCCAAATTCTCCTCGACTTCTCCTTGCTTTCCGTGTTCCAAGACGATTTCCCTCCAGTCACTGCATCCAATTCACGGGAATTCCTCAGTTGACGTCCACACGCGACTCCCTTGGCATTTCTGTCAAAGGATTCCCAGCTCTGCACGCGGGATCAAAGGAAGGCCACGGAAGGGAAATGGCAGGAGAATAGCAGCACGGATTCGTTTCACGAAACCACCTTCCTGAAAACGTCCGCATTCTCTTCCTGCGTCTGCAAGGTGTATTCAGTCAGTCCAGGCTTTGGCATTGTGGACTTCTCTAGCACTAGGGTCCTCCACAGAAGTGCCTCACTCAGCAGCATGAAGCAGGACTTCCCTTCAGCAAGAGGACAGAAATTGGGGAGGACCAAACTTGCCACCTGAAGCACATTAGCAGAATTTTTCTTTCGTTAATAGCTTCAAAAGGCTCCCTTTTCTCACCAGGATGGAAGATTAGGAATGCGCTGCATTTGCCATGGAAAGTCAATTCTTCACCTGGGAGGGGAAAATCGTTGACATTCCACTACGGGCTGAAGGAAAGTTTCGGGAAAGGAGAAGAGCTTCTGGCAGGGTCAAGGGAAAAGGGATTGTCTCCTGATCCCAGTGGGCGCCAGCGCCGTTAGAGGCAAAGGACCTCGGACTTCTTGGAGCTATTTCTTTCTTTACCCAGTTGTTTGTGTGTTTCTTTGTTTATTTGATCTTTGATTAAAATATTTTTTAAATATTTAATTTATTTTTATTTGAGATGATTTACCTTATTATTTTTTTTTTTTTTGGTAATTTAGTCGATCAAAATGTATTTATGTCTTCCTTTCCCCTGTAGCCCCCAATTCTCCAGAGGCCAGAATTGCACCTGAGGGCCGAACATCCACACATGCTTTCTTCTTCTCCATTCCCCTCCCAAGGTAATTGATAAGACTCGATGTCAGGGGCAGCGGCAGCAGCCTAGAGGCTGAGGTGTATGGGCAGAGCCCCCAAAGCCTTGGTCCCAGGGAAGTGGCTTGAGTGATCCTCAGTGTGAATCGAAGTCCTGGGAGCCGTCCTACTCCAAGTCTTGGAGCGCATCCGAGGAATATCGGTTCCATTTCCTCGGTCTCATGCCACTTCTTTCCTCATCAGGAAAACTACCATATTCGCCATCACACCCCCTGCTGCTCTCTGTGTCCCTGCTTCCTTCTTCCTGCTCAGGGGAGTCGTCACGCCAGCGATTTTCACTGTTTTCATCTTCCTCATCATCCTGATCTTCTTCCATTTCCTGTGCTGGATCATCTGCTTCCGCCTCGCACTTCTCACTCTAGGGCTGTCCCGAGAGTTGGCCTTGAGTCGATCTGGGAACAGCCATGTCCAGGTCCTTCAGGGCCTAAACATAGTCTTCTTCTTCATTGTCTAGGTGCTCTGCTACTTTTCCATCCTGGCAGATGGCCTGTGGCTCACGGCTCACCCTTAGTGATTTAGAGATGATCCCCTGTGGTTGAGAATCCTCGGGGCAGGGAGAAGGAATGGGCAGGGTGTGTTTCTGAGCAACCTGGTCCTGCCTGATATCACAGAGTTGGAATTGTTGCGCAGATGATGACGTGCCTCCTGTCTGTGACGTTCGTGTGGCAGCCTGAGAGTCTGGCTCGTCTGTATGAGGCCTGGCGGCAGCGGCCACAGCTGGCAGGGCTGCTTCTCCTTGCGCACAGGCGGCCCGGCGTTTGGAGAGCAGGCCACGGCGGTCCTCGTGCCGTGTCAGCAGCTTTGCCGTGAGGAGGTCGTCACGGATGCTGTGATGGCTTTCCAGAGAAGGAGTCAGGGCTCTGGTGGCCTTCTCTCTGCTCGTGCCTTTTCTGACATGCTTCCGAACAGGCTCATCCCGGGAGCGTCCCGTGGCTGCCAGCTTCAAGACGTTGTCCTGCAGGGAGCCCGTCGCCGCCCCCTGCGCCCCTCCTGGGACGCCCCGATTCCTGTACCTTTCCACGCCCGCATCAGCTCCTCGTCAGTATCCGCGCCACCATTCCATCTCAGCCAAGGCACCTTGGGCGCCACACCCGCCTTCCTGCTCTTGGCACTCTTCTCTTCCACTTCCAAAGCCATTGGTGGCCCATGATGAGTGTCCTGGGGCAGCTTGGCCTTGCTCTCCTTCAGCCTGACACGATTGGCTCTGGATTCCTCCTTCAGTCTTTGCCAAGAGAGCTGTTCTTCATCCTTTGGGATCTGGAGCATTTCCCCCCATTCAGAAAGAGTGGAGTGCATCCCGGTGTCCTCATCCTCCTGAAGGAGGCTCTCTCTTTCTCTCACTTGGCCCAAAGCCCTTTCCAACTCCTCTCCTTTGGTCGCTAAGGCAGTGCGAGCCTCCTGGAGCTTGGCCTTGCCCTTGCCAGGGGCTGTTTCCAAGGGAAGCACTTGGTGATCCTTGTGTTCTGGGCGTGATAAAGAGGAATCAGTGAGGACCCTCTGGTGTTCCTCACACAACTTCTCTTTCGCCCGTCTTCCCCACAGCTAGTGAGACTCACCATGCTGTGGCGCAAATGACGTCTGAGCACTGGACTGGTGAGGGCGAGATTTGGCAGGTTCCCGTTGGGCCCCAAATCGCAGACTTGGCGAAGCCCTCGGCAGTGCGGACAAGTCACGCTTTCATAGGCCCCCTCCCTGCCCTGGAGAAGACACACTGCCCAAAAGCTGTGGCCACATTGGACAGTCACTGGGTCAGGGCAGTAGCCCAGGCACATCGAGCAAGTGAGCTCTGCCTTCAGATTTTCAAGTAGGGCTCTTGAGTCCATCTTCCTAGGATTCGGATTCCTTCCTTCCCAGAGCTCCCACTCAGGACAGAACAGAGAAGGCTAGCCCTTCTGCTAGAGCTCTGCCACCAACTGATACTGCCCCAGAGGTGTGAATTTCCACTAAAGCCTTGGTCCCAGGTAAGTTGCTTGAGTGGTCCTCAGTCTGTATCGAAGTATGGGTTGTGGCTTATAACTACAGTTATTTAAAATACCACTAAAATTGTGGTTATTATAAATTGATTTCTTCTCCCTTTAGTCCCTGATTAATTCCCACCTTTTTTCTCAATTTTTAAAATATAATTGACTCCTGATGGAAAAATAATTTTTGAAATCAGTCAATACTTTCTTCAATAATATTTAATTGAATTCTAACAAATGAAAGATGAATAATATTGGAGAAGAGTCCTATACTAGTCGAAATCTTTTGTGTGACGTTAAGGATATACATATGGGTGACCTTATAAATGATATAAACTGTCAGAAACTACTTTATCATCCAGAAAATAAGGACCTCTGACTAGAGTACTTTTAATTTTCTTTCTACCTATTGAATGCCCTGAAAGTCCTGTAAACAATAGATGGAAAATTGTATAGGCTTTAGCATTTCGTGCTTAGATTTTGTTGGAAAAGTGAGACATCTGTGAAGGTCATATCATAAGTGAGGAGAAATGATTCAGGAGATTTATTAATTGGTATCTGAAGAATGAATAATCGTTTGATCCCAAGACTTCAGTCTTAAGTTATTTGATATTTTTTCTAAAATTAAGTATCTATTTTAATCTGTTCTAGATGATTTTAAGAAAACATCATTGGATATAATTCCATGTAAAATGCACATAGAAGTAAATTAAAGTCTAACTGAAAACCTCGAAACAGCTGATTAGACAAGAACTATCAATGTTGATACTTCCTATTGTACCACCATTTCAAATAAAGCCAAACCTTTCCTTCAGACCTTCTTTAACTCACTTTAGAATTTGTTTCTTCTTTCTTTCTTACTTGTGTCTCTTTGCTTTCTCCTTTTTTGTAGTAAAATGCTAAAAGCAGGATTTGTTTTTATCATCTTATTTATGTTTTATTTAACTAATAAAATGTGAGGTTTCATGATATTTTTCAAACGAGATGAGGCATTTTCTTTTCTTTTTTTATTTTTTTTAACACAGTTTATAACAGATAAAGCAATTCAAACTTTTGGTCAGGTGATACTTCTTTTTAAAGCATTTGAAATATGGACCACAAAAGAATTTTTTTAAACATTAACCAAGTGAGACACAAATAATATTTACGTTGCTAACTTCACAAGCTCTTGTCCTAATTGTCTCCACAGTATTACTAAGAATTAAAGGACCCTAACTTACTGTTTTTGGTCTAAAGTTCTATGCCTAATAGTTTAATTTTAGACAACCTCGGATGTTCCCCTACCAATAATCTATAATTGAATAGATCTGGTATTAAGCTTACAAATCAAGTAATTACATTGCAGGGATACAATAATAATAATAAATTTCTCATTTCTAAAGTTAACATTTCTAGTACAATATTGAATAACAAAAATGATAATGGACATCCTTGTTACACCCCTGATCTAATTGGAAATGCATTCAGCTTATACCCATTATAATGGGCCCCTGTCTAAGGAATCCTCTGGACCCTTCTAACTTTAGAGTGATTATCAATAGTAATTGTTGCTGTTTCGCATCCAGCTTGAAGTCTTACTTTTTCTTGACCTCATTAAAGGGATCATGCCCTGGCTACTTCTTAAACTCATTCTAAGTGAGTGCCTGCAAAGACCTTGGGCCCAAGGTCTCCCAGTGCATTCTGGATCATCTCCAGTCATCCTAAGGAATATCAGTTCACTGGATTCAGATGACTCTGGAGGAGAAGTGAGGCTGGTAACCTTCACAGCCCTCCCTCACTCAAAACAAAGTCAAGTGCAAGTCATGTCATCATTTCTCTGATGGCATGGTTTTCTTCAGCAACGAAGGATGAACACAATCCTGCGAGTAGATGCAGCTGGCTGAATGAGGACACAGAAAGCTGGGCAACTCACCTTCTCCTCTCCTGTCTGCCTCCACTTCCCCTTCCTTCTCCTCTCCAAAGAAAGGTAAATTTGGATGGCCAAAAGATGCTCACTTGACTTGGGTTTTACCGTCTCTTTTCCTTTCCTTTCCTTTCCTGTCCTTTCCTGTACTGTCCTCTCCCAAAACCTTAAACCTACTGCACTCTGACAACTGGAACTCCAATGGACCCCTGCCTAAGGGCTCCTCTGGACCCTCCTGCTTTATGGTGATTATCAATAATAACTGTTGCTGTTTCCCAGCCAGCCCAACGTCTTGCTTTTTCTTGTCCTCATTAAAGGCGTCATGCCCTGGCTACTTCTTAAACAGGCCTATTCAATGAATGGGCGATGCCTCACCCTATGTGAGTACCTGCAAAGACCTTGGGCCCAAGGTCTCCCAGTGCACCCTGGGCCATCTCCAGTCATCCTGAGGAATATCAGGTCACTGGATTCAGATGGGTCTGGAGGGGAAGCGACCCTGGTGACCTGCACAACCCTCCCTCACTCAAAATAAGGTCAAGTGCAAGTCATGTCATCATTTCTCTGATGGCATGATCTTCCTTGGCCACGAAGGAGGAACATAATTATAAATAATGCACGCTGATGGTTTAAAGTAGATACTGCTTGTTATTTTTGGAAGGCTCCCTTTATTCCTATGCTCTCCAGTGTTTTCCATAGGAATAGATGCTGTATTTTGTCAAATGCACTTTATGCATCTGTTGAGATAATCATATGATTTGTGTTAGTTTTGTTGTTGATATGAAGAATAATGCTGAAAGATTTCCTAATATTGAACCAGTCCTGCATTCCTGGTATAAATCCTACCTGATCATAATGTATTATTCTCGTGATAATTAGTTGTATTTTTTTTGCTAATATCTTATTTAAAATTTTTGCATCTATATTCATTAGAGAACTTTGTCTTTAATTTTCTTTCTCTAGTTTGGCTCTTCCTGGTTTAGGTACCAGAAGAATATTTGTATTATAAAGAGCATTTGTTAGGACTCCACCAATTTTCCCAAGCAGTCTGTATAATATTTAAATAAATTACTGTTTAAATGTTTGATAGAATTCACTAGAAATTCCATCTGGCCCTGAACATTTTTTTCCCATGGAGTTCATTAATTGCTTGTTCAAATTCTTTTTTTCTGAGATTGAGTTTTTTCTGTATTCAACTCCCTCTTCTGTTATTCTGGGCAATTTATATTTTTAAAAATATTTATCGGGGGGTGGGGGGGAGGAGGAGCCAAGATGGAGGAGTAGAAAGACACACATACGCTAGCTCCGAACCCACAGCCCATAAAATATCTGTAAAGAAGAACTCCCAACAAATTCTGGAGCAGGAGAAGCCACAGAACAACGGAGTGGATGAGATTTCTCTTCCAAGGAGACCAGAAAACCTGACGCAATAGGTCCATCGCACACTGGACCCAGACCCGGAGCAGAGCCCAGCCCTGCCTTGGCCACTTGGCACTGAAAGGAGCAGATCCGAGAAGGCTTCAGGGACAGAATCTCCAGTGGCTGCGCAGATCCCTCCACCTACAGGTGGCAGGGGTCGGTGAGAGAGTCTTTTTGGGTGGCCAACAGGGGAGTGGGGTGTCCCTGTGGCTCTGGCCCCCTTGGGAGGCAGCAGCAGGGGAGGCAGTGGACCAGGGCTCCCCAACCAGGCAGGAGCCTGGATCCATTGTTGAAGGTCTCTGCATAAACCCCCTGAGGGAACTGCCCTGCCCCTACCTGAGCACCTGAACTTAATCTCCCACTGAATAGCAGCCCCGCCCCCGCCCAAAACCCTGATGCTGGGAAGCAGCATTTGAATCTCAGACCCCAAGCACTGGCTGGGAGGATCTGGAGGTGAGGTGGGGGTGGGAAGAAAACTTGGAAGTCAAGTCACTGGCTGGGAAAATGCCCAGAAAAGGGGAAAAAAATAAGACTATAGAGGGTTAATTTCTTGGTGAACAGATACCTTCTCCCATCCTTTTGGATGAGGAAGAACAATGCTTACCATCAGGGAAAGACACAAAAGTCAAGGCTTCTGTACCTCAAACATCCAAAATAACTACTCAATAGGCTCAGGCCATGGAAGAGCTCAAAAAGGATTTTGAAAATCAAGTCAGAGAGGTGGAGGAAAAACTGGGAAGAGAAATGAGAGACATGCAAGTAAAGCATGAAAAACAAGTAAACACCCTGCTAAAGGAGCCCCCCAAAATTGCTGAAAAAATAACACCTTGAAAAAGAGGCTAACTCAATTGGCAAAAGTGGTTCAAAAAGCCAATGAGGAGAAGAATGCTTTCAAAAGCAGAATTAACCAAATGGAAAAGGAGGTTCAAAAGCTCACTGAAGAAAATAGTTCTTTCAAAATTAGAATGGAACAGATGGAGGCCAATGACTGTATGAGAAACCAAGAAATCACAAAACAAAACCAAAAGAATGAAAAAATGGAAGATAATGTGAAATATCTCATTGGAAAAACAACTGACCTGGAAAATAGAACCAGGAGAGACAATTTAAAAATTATGGGGCCACCTGAAAGCCTTGATCAAAAAAAGAGCCTACACATCATCTTTTATGAAATTATCAAGGAAAACTGCCCTGAGATTCTAGAACCAGGGAGCAAAATAAGTATTCAAGGAATCCACTGATCACCACCTGAAAGAGATCCAAAAAGAGAAACTCCTAGGAACATTGTGGCCAAATTCCAGAGTTCCCTGGTCAAGGAGAAAATATTGCAAGCAGCTAGAAAGAAACAATTCAAGTACTGTGGAAATACAATCAGGATAACCCAAGATCTAGCAGCTTCTACATTAAGGGATCGAAGGGCATGGAATAGGATATTCCAGAAGTCAAAGGAACTAGGACTAAAACCACGAATCACCTACCCAGCAAACTGAGTATAATAATTCAGGGGGAAAATTGGTCTTTCAATGAAATAGAGGACTTTCAAGCATTCTTGATGAAAAGACCAGAGCTGAAAAGAAAATTGGACTTTCAAACACAAGAATGAAGAGAAGCATGAAAAGGTAAACAGCAAAGAGAAGTCGTAAGGGACTTACTAAAGTTGAACTGTTTACATTCCTACAAGGAAAAACAATATTTGTAACTCTTGAAACTATTCAGTATCTGGGTACTGGGTGAGATTATACACACACACACACATGCACATGCACACGCACACACACATAGCGACAGAGTGCACAGAGTGAATTGAAGAGGATGGGATCATACCTTAAAAACATGAAATTAAGAAGTGAGAGAAAAATATATTGGGAGAAGAAAGGGAGAAATGGAATGGGGCAAATTATCTCCCATAAAAGAGGCAAGTAAAAGACTTTTCAGTGGAGGGAAAAAGGGGGGAGGTGAGAGAAAAAACATGAAGCTTACTCTCATCACATTCAACTAAAGGAAGGAATGAAATGCAAACTCATTTTGGTATGAAAACCTATCTTACAGTACAGGATAGTGGGGGAGAAAGGGATAAGTAGGGTGGGAGGGATAATGGAAAGGAGGGTAGTGGGAGGAGGTAGCACTTTTGGGGAGGGATAGGATCAAAAGAGAGAATAGAAGAAACGGGGAGCAGGATAGGATGGAGGGGAATACAGTCAGTCTTACACAACATGACTATTACGGAAGTCATTTGCAAAATTACACAGATATGGCCTATATTGAATTGCTTGCCTCCAAAGGGAAGGGGTGCGGAGGGAGGGAGGAAGAGAAGTTGGAACTCAAAGTTTTAGGAACAACTGTCGAGTACTGTTCTTGCTACTAGGAAAGAAGAAATACAGGTAATGGGGTATAGAAAGTTATCTGGTCCTACAGGACAAAAGAGAAGATGGAGACAAGGGCGGAGAGGGATGATAGAAGAGAGAGCAGATTGGTGATAGGGGCAATTAGAATGCTCGGTGTTTTGGGGTGGTGGGAGGGGACAAAAGGGGAGAAAATTTGGAACCCAAAATTTTGTGAAAATGAATGTTAAAAGTTAAATAAATAAATTAAAAAACAAAACAAAACAAAGCCTGGAACACAGTAGGCACTTCATAATGTTTATTGACTAATTATTTGCTAAAGGGAAGCTAATGTTTAGATCTGTGAATCTATCTATTGTCTATTTGCTATATATTCATTTGTTTATCTTCCATCTACTATCAATAGCCACCAATCTAGCTTTCTGACTACCATCTTGTATCTTCATCTATCTTTCTGCCTGTCTACCAAACATTTATGTCTGGCTGTATATATACAATCAGCTATCATTTATCTGTCTTCCTTCTATTTATCTTCTTCATGTGTCTTCATCAATCCATCTGTCTGTTGATCTATCTAACAATCTATGTGTATGTTTATACGCATGTATTTATATGCGTATATACATATGTGCATGTGTATATGTACACATAGATGCATGCATGTGTATGTGTCCACATGCATGTATGCGTGTGCATATGTACACACAGGTGTGTGTCTATGTACACATATATGTATGTATACATAAATAAATACATATTATTCATTCATCTCAACATATGCTTTATACCTCAACTAGAACGGAAGAGGATGCTTTCTTTATCGTTTGTTTTTGTTTTTACATGTTAGGGTGTAATATAATCCCTGATACGCTTTGTTTCTAATAAATGTTTTTAAATTTTGAATTACATGTAATCATGTGAAATGTGCATGTGAACACCTTTGGATTATTCAAACGGTACCTTCCAGAACATTCCCAAATGAGAAATTTATCTCAGAAATGATGCTAATTAAGTTATTTTTAATGTTCATAGATAGCAGAAAAAGTATATTGACTATGCAGTTCACTTAACTGATCATTCAGCCAAAGCCTGGCACTCGGGCAGATTGGCATTAACTACTTAAGGAAGTTTTGTTCTTCATTGACCAAAGTCAAATGAAGTAAAGGCGCCAATCATCCCACAGAGGAAAGCCTCTTATTTCCCTAGTGATGGACGTCTCTGAACTTTAATGCACTTTCTATAAGTATCTGTCTGACGAAGAAAGACTTTGTCCTTTAAGGACAAAGGATCCTTTGTGAATCATAATATACGTCAGAAAGAGTAGAGCTCTGATATTTATTGTAGCAGTAAAAGGAAGAATATTCTTTATGAAACTTTGACCACATCCCATTTACTGTGCCAAAGGTAAGTAACTCATCTAGTACCACTTCTGGGTCTTCATGAAAGAAGTGTAATGTGATGGTAGCCCAAGGAACATCATAAATTTCCAATTTGTTAAAAAATGATTACTTTTGCTAAGTTTGCTTTGTTTTGTTTTGTTTTTCTTTATAAGAGCACAGGTGGTCTGGGGCTGGGATTTTGTTAGAACAGCGAATATTTTGAGGAGATTGTCTGCTGCGGTACAAACCACCAACTTTTCTGTAATTTATAGTGTTAAAGAATTTCATCTGGAACTTAGGCACTACATAACTTGGCTTTCTAGGATTATACTAGCATGTAAACAAATTGAATCCACAGGCAGATCTCTTCCACACAACATGGTGAAGTTTTAGTTGATTTTACAGTATTAGTTGATTTTACAGTAATCTCATTCAGATGCGACAGTGTTTCCTAGAACATGTTGGGCCCTTAATAAATGCTTTTTGAATCGACTGTTTCTTCCAAGGACTGAAGATGAAAGATGAAGTTTGCAATTGAATTCCCATGCAAGGAAGAAAGAATTGGAAAGGTGAAGTAGAAGTTAAATTATATTCATCAGGTAATAACTAGGAAAGTCAATTTAAGGTTTATGACCTTTGGGATACATTTTTTCCACCTTAAGTTGTGAACAACCTGTTTCTAGGCTTACAGAACTTAATGGCATGCTGAATCTTACAGAAGGAAAAAGCAAAATTAAACTCAGTTTGTAAATGTTGCAATTGTACAAGTTTCCCTAAAATTTCAGAATATGGAGTTGTAAAATCACTAAGAGGTCTTCAAGTTACTGTTAAGTAAAATAAAGAAAGGTGTGATCTTTTATTCGTCTTTTGCCTTCTTTGTTTTAGTGCTTAAGGAAACAGGATTAATAAATGGGATATAATCATGACCTAAAGAATATATGGTAGCCAAGGCATAGTATTGTTCAAAGAGTAATGAATTTGTAATCATAGGAAAGGACATCAATCTAACCTCTCAAACTCTGACACCTGTATAGCATTCAGGGATTCGCTCAGCTTTTCTAAGGCTGTTTCCTCATACTGAAAATGAAGCATTTGGACAAGAAGACTTAGTGTTAAACTGTAAATTTCTGATCAGGTAATTCTATCAGTACTCATATATTGGTTGTTGGGTAAAAGGCATTGGGAGAATTGGTGAAGCAATCAATATGATCCTATGATCTATTTCTCTCTTCATTCTCATTCTAATTCTCTTTTTTTATTCCCTAATTCCATCTAATTGTCCCTGAGTTCATTTACCCAGTTTCTCTAACAATATCCAGTAATCACGTTCTCATCACTATTCTTTTATTATTAAATTAATAATAATGCATAGCATTTATAACGTGATTTAAAGATTGTAGAACACTTTGCATGTCAACTTATTTGATCTTCAAAAACAGGGAGCTAGTTGCTATTATTACCTCCATTTTTTTGCTGAGCAAGCTAAGAGTGATTGACTTTATCACAACCATACAGCTAAAAATTGTCTGAACTGGACTTTGAACTCCTGTGTCCTGACTCCAAACCAAACACTCTATCCACAGTGCAACCACCATCATCTGTTCTAATGTCCCACCTGGCAACACTCTCTCTATTGTCAGTTTTCCATTCTACAAAATACTCTGGAGCAAATGATGATTTGAGGACGAGATATTTGATATCATTTACAAGGATAAGCAGACTTTATATTCTGGACGGATTTGTAACACCAGCCTGTAGGATTTGGGATTGTTAGGCACCAAATGAAGGCAAGGAACACTGCGGCCATTTGATCATGGAACTGGCAATACCAAAGCATTGGCTAGAGAAGACGAATCAGGGTTCTTAGACATTTCTGAGTTGTTTGAGTAGATACAATAATTATTTCTTTCTCTATTCCTTTATCTTCGACTGCAGGTGTAGATATGACATTCTCTATTTTTACATACATCATTGGCCTCCAACGAGTCTTGTAACGTAAGTAGGTCACATCAAATTATTGACATTTTATAGATAGGGGAAAAAAACTTTTAAAACATTTGTTAAAAATACTTCAAAGAAAAGCAGACCTATTTCAATGAGTCATAGACATAGGATCTCCATGGTACCTACTTGTTCCAGTGCTCTTTCCATCATAAAACATGTCCATTAAACAAATATATCATTAACATCCTTAGAATTAATGCTTCTCAGACAGGTTACAGAGAGAAAAAAAAATCGATTGGGAAATTTCACTCTTTGCCTTTCTTTTTTAGAAACTGCTATACATTTTCAATTCTCAAAAGAAGATCATAATGTGGCTAATGGATTGATCAGAGATCAAAATCTTTTATTTTTTTTCCTAAGACCATTGAGTCAAAACGAAAACAAAATCAATCAAAAGCCAAAGGAAGCAAAAAAAAAAAAACTGCAGTAATTTCATTTTGTTTTCCTGAAAGAGGAAGAAAATATTCTCAAGTTATGTACTTTTACAAATATCATGAAAACTCACATTTCATTAAGTAAATAAAAACACACATGAGATTATAAAAATAAGTCCTGGTATTAGGATTTTGCCAGAGAAAAGAAGAAAGCAAATAGATGGAAAAAGGAAAGAAGGAATAAAAACTAAGGTGGGTTAAAGAAGGTCTGAGAGAAAGGTAGGGATTTTTTGACTTGGTAGTCCAATTTTGATCATCACCATTGCTAGTTATTGTCTAACCAACATTTTCGAAACTACTTTCAGGTTTTCAGTCAGACTTTCATTTACTTTTACATGCATTTATATGAAATTATATTAAAATATGCTGTATTAAGACCATCTCAAGAAAATTATAAAGTTGATTCTTCACTTTAGATAAAAAAAAAATCAACTAACTTAAGACTGAAGTCTAGGGGTCAAAAGATTATTCATTCTTCAAATACGAACTAATAAGTCTCCTGAATTATTTCCCCTCATTTATGATGTGAACTTCATGCGTGTCTTACTTTCCCAACAAAAATCTAAGCACAGAAATGCAATACTAAATTTTCCAGCACTTTTCAGCCATTGCTTGTAAGAATTTCATGACATTTAATAGGTAGAAAGAAAATTAGGGGTACTCTAGTCTGAATCCCTCATTTTATAGAAAATAAAATAGTTTCTGAGAGTTCATATCATTTATAAGTTCATTTATATGTTTGTGCTTAAGGTCACACAAAAGGTGTTGAATAGTTTGGACCTTCCCTAATATTATTTATGTTCGTTTGTTAGTACTTAATTAATCATTATTGGAAAAAATATTGATGGATTTCAAGCACTTGTTTCCCATCAGGGGCCAATACCCTTCAGAAACTGAGAATGAAGTTGGGGAATTAATCAGGGACTAAAGGCAAGAAAAAATAAATTTCTAATAACCTTAATTTTAGTGGTATTTTAAATAACTCTTGTCAAATGCCACATTCCCTAGATTGGTGCTTTTGTCTGGGACAGGATTTTGATTGAGTAGATCATGGTCTGATCCTGACTGACAAGTATGTAGTTAGAATAGAGACGCCAATAAATCAATGGAACTGACTTGATTCTCTTTAACAGCTGGACATTTCAGACTGTAGAGTATGAAATTTAGGGTGTGATAGGTGGGATGCACTCACTGCTCCAACATTCAGCTTAATTCAATGCTGTTCTTGGAATCCCCTCATGAGATATCTATCTCAGATAAGTGGTAGCAGTTACTATGCCCTTAATCTATACCTCTACTGGCATGACTTCCCTCTGCTTTCTGCATTTAATATTTCCCTAAAATTTTGTTTATTGAATTAGAACGTTCCACGACCTTCATCTTTAAAATTATTCCTAACCACCACCTATGCAGAAAGCCATTCCTTATATGAAAAGAGAGAGGGAAAAGAGACAAAGAGAGACAGAGAGACAAGGAGAGACAGAGAGAAAGAGAAAATATTGAATGAAAGGCTAATATTATGAGTAATATTGTGCTGAAATGGTCTAATTTCAGTGGCTTCAGGAAGGTCTTGCAGTATCCTTCCCTCTTCTCACATTACCAGGTAAACCCCTGAGGCATGTCGCAGAGTTTAACAATCCGTAACTGATTGCCTTATTCATGTTTCTTCTTTTAAGAGCCGAGAGGGAATCACACTCTACCTGTTACTATTCATTTATTGTCAATGTGGATATATTTATCCATAATTTTCTTGAAAAAATAATTTGTCCTTCATTAAAGAGAATGTAAGAAGGTGATCTGAGAGGCAGAAAGCCCTCAAACTAAAAAGAAAGTAACAAAGATAAAGGAGGGAATGGAAGAAAAAGAAAGGGAAAGGAAGACAGAGAAATGAAAAGAAAAAGGAATAAGTTTCCTAGGACCTTTACTGGCAGATATAGTGGTTTTAGATTTGTTTGTAGTTGGATAAATAGGGGTTGCAGTAGCCAAAGGTCTGGACAAGGTATCAAGAAAACCTGAGTTCAAATACAAACTCAGGCACTAATCATATATGTGACAATGAGAAATGCACTTAACTTTTCTCAACATCAGTTTCTTTATCTGTAAAATGGTGATAATAGTAGTATCTCTCTTTGGGGATCATTGTGTGGATAAAATGGAATAATTTTAAAATACTTTGAAAACCTTAAAACTCTACATAAATTTTAGTTATTAGTGTTACTATTACTAGCTTGTGAACATATAACAGGGTCTTAAAATACATCTCTGTGTCGTCATCCATAGATTTAAATAAGTGTACTTTTTGATATTTTAACCCCTTTTTCATTCCCTAATATTTTTAGACCAGTAACAGTGGTTAATATTTAGCATACTAACTAATGATTGTAAAGTACTGACTAAAATATTTTCATCCTCTGAATATCCTATTATTCAGTAAATACAATATAGTGGCTCAATGTCTGGACTTTTTTTTATTTCTTAGAAACCCCTAGTTGAAATCTTATATCATATACTTCTTATTTATGATACTGTGCAAATCAAATATCTACCATGATTTTTTTTAGATTCCTTGCTTGGAACCTAAGGATAACACTTATATCCTTAAATCTTTCATCTTATATATTTGTTGATTCTATATAAAATTTTGTAATTAAGAAAAACTAGGCATTTCTTAAAGTGATATTTAAAAGGCAAATGTGATTATTTGCTTACTACCTAGATAGGTGGCTGAGTAGAGAGTTTTGAGTCTGAAGTCAGGAATATTCAAATTCCAGTGGAGTCTGTGGTCCTTAATATCATTTTATACCTGTGAAAAATCACTATTCCTCTGTCTGGCTTAGTTTGTACATCTATAAAATGGGAATAATAATAGCACCTGCCTTTGAGAGTTATTGTGGGGATCAAATGGAATAATAATTTATGGGGGATGATGCTTAATAAAGGTTTAGTTTTGTCTTTACTTAACAGGACAAGAAACTGAATCATTTAAACGGTATCTGGAATGCTAAAATTTCCAGTGCTGACAAAGTGCTGCCCTTGGTGTTATATAATGTGAGTTTGGACCCCAGCATATCTGCTAGAGTAAACTTTGGCCCATAAATTTTCTTTTAATGTATTTTTTCATTTATGAAATGAATGTTTTGGATTAGGTGCCCTCTGCATGGGGACCTTGTATGAACCAGTGACTCTTTCAGGAGAGAACGCCTCAGGCCCAAGAACAGACAGAAAGCAAATGATCTTGAGTGGTATTGCTGGCCACTATGGTGGTGCAGGGCCTGACGTTGTGCTTCCCTGCTTGTATCGGTATCTTCTTTGCTGACCTCCAGCAATATTTACAAGCCAGCAACAGTGAAACATCCTGGTTCCCTTCCATTATGATCTCATTAATTCATGCTCGAGGGCCCATTTGCAGTATACTGGTGGAGCACTTTGGTTGCCGAGTGGCAGTGATGCTTGGACGAGTCCTGGCCAGTTCAAGCATGGTGGTCAGCTCCTTCTCTCGCTCCCTTAACCAGCTCTACATCACAGCCGGATTCATCAGAGGTGTCATCTTCTTACTCCTCAAAAAGAAGACCAAAGAGAAGCAAGTGATGGACAGAGTCCATGAGGAACCTACTCCGGAAAGGGACCTCAACCACGGATACACAGAGGAGCTTGTGACCCAGCCACACTCAACAGTCACATATGTGACGTATGTCACCAGCATCTGAGCCAAGGAGCTTGAGGGTGCATAGACCGCCAGATCTCCCTGCCTCTAGGCCCTCCTGTGCTAGCCCTCACTTTATTATGTCTCTCGTCTTTTCCCCACCAAGGATCCAATGAAGCACTAGCTTCTTGAGCTCTCTTACCCTGTGATCAGAAGGCTCCTTGAAAGCCTGACTATCTACCCTTCAGGTGACCAGAAAGAGGAACTTGCTTGTATCTCTTCCCAGTCCCCAGTCCCAGCCTCTCTCACCTCTTAGGAAGGAGCAGTAAGGTCCATCTTAGAACTAGGGGAGGCTATGGCCAGCATTGGGCAGAGGGAACCATATTTGTTCTTGTAGAGACCAAGAAAAACAGTATGTTTGAATTATACAATAGGACATTGTTTCTTGAAGCAACTAGCTATAAAACCCTTTGAACTAATGAGGTGAATTAATGAAGCACAGAAAATAAGTGTAGGGTAATTTTTATTTCCCTTACCTTGCCCTTTTTCCCTCTCAACTTGGCAGGAGCAATCTGGTTGGAATTTTGTTTGTTGTTTTGACTGGATTGAGTTTCCAAAAAGAAGCTTTCTCAGGGACTTTTAAGAATTGATTTTCTTTGTGTGACCTGAACTTACTCTCTGTTCTGCTATATGCAGGCAGGGTTGGATTGCCACGGCCCTGATTCTACCCAGAAAGGATGAGTCACCCTCTTTGGCACTCCCTCTCTCATCATCAAGTGAATGTGGACCTACTCTGCACCTCCCTGCTTCACTGTGTTAAAAAATCCTGCCTATCCCCTGTGTTATAAGGTAAGAATACTTTAGCCACAAGCCCTTGTAATAAACTATTTTTCCTGATAGGGCAGAGGGGAAATTCAGATTTACAGCATATTTGTCAAGTGCCCACTGTGTGCCAGGCATTGTATTAGCCATCTTGGAGAATGCAAAGATGAGTAAAAGACTGTCAAAACTAGGAGTTGTAAAGGAGCTCATCATCTAACAGTAGAGCTGGTTGGTAGTATGGCATGGGCCAGTAGGCATGTACATTTGCTGCTAAATACCAGGTCTTAAAGGTTTTTTGATTTTGTTTTATTTTTGTTTTGTGGCTGCAAGGTTAGGAGGCAGGTAAGTGGCTCAAGTGGGTAGAGTGTGAGGCCTGGAGTCAGGAAGACCCGAGTTCAAATCCACTGCCTCAGACACTTACTAACTTGTAAGCCTGGGCAAGTCACTTAACCTTAATACTTTAGTCCACTGGAGAAGGAAATGGCAAACCTCACGAGTATCTTTGCCAAGAAAACCCCATGGACGGTATGGTCTACATGAGGAGTTGAACACAACTGAACAACAGTTCAGTTGCCCTTGCAAAGGGGCAGCCCAAAAGCTTAATAAAATTTAATTCCTCAAATTGTAGTTTACCTGCACAAAGGTCTCTTTCTCTGACCTCCAAACCCTAGGTCATTGCTTTTCTCTGTCTTCCCCACCATTTCTTTTTTTAAAAAAATTTATTTATTTGTTATAAATTTTCAACAATCACTTCCATAAGCTTTAAATTTTATTCCCCTTCCTCCCCAAGGTGGCATGCAATCTTATATGGGCTCTACAAATGTATTCTTAGTTTCCTAACATTTCTAATTTCATTCCTCCCCCAATTCTCCATTTTGGCAAAGATCCCAGGGCAAGATAAGGACCAAGGACAAAGAATCAGTTTGCACGGTGGGAGGCTCTGGAAGGTTGTGTGTACAGGGAAGTAGTTTAATTTTGGAGCCACTTTCTCAAAAGACCCAGAAGTACTCCAATTCTCTTTCTGGGGTTTCCATAACAGTAGTCCAGGACCACTCCAGAAAAGAACACATTTAATCTGGATCTCATCTGTCTTTACTCCCACTATGAAGATTTAAATGACCTAGAACAGAACGGTGAGATTCTCTTGTCCCTCCGCACCCTCGCTACTCTGTAAAATAAAACAGATGGAGGGTACTCACTCACCTACTCAGTTCAGGTTCTGTGGGAGGGGAGTCAATTTCTCTAACTGGGTGATAGGATCAAACTAGTACATTAACTCCCCCAAGAGGTCAACCCCAGTAGCTGCAGCCCTGGCAAGAGAACCATGTCATTTGGTAGGAATAAGGATAGTCTCTGGATTTGGAGGAGTAGAAAAGACAAAGCAATGGTCTTGGTCCATGTGAGAGCTGTAGAACAGAATTTGGGACTCTCATTGGCAATTTGTGAGACTTGGTTCCAGGGGTCAGAGTTCTCTTCCCAACCTTTCTGATTCTGGGAGGGTGACTCTGTCAACCTACCTATCTCATGGGTAAATTAGATAATCTGTTGGAGTCTTTCCCTACCTCCTGATATACTTAGTAGCACAAGAATGAATCAGATAAAAGAAATGATCAAGGAGGCATCCTCATACACAGTGGGAAAAGGTCAGACTGGGAATCGAGACTTGGGTGCTTTCTGATTTTGTCCGTTACTATATAACCTTGGGGAAGTAACTTCCCTCTCTCATTTCTATTCCCTGTATAATGAGAAAATTGAAGTTACTCTCCCCTTTTCTTCTGTTTCTATCCCCTGTATAATGAAAAAATTGGAGTTGATCTCTTTTCTCGTTCTAAAGTTCATTGGGGGGGGGGGGAGGGAATTGGATTTGCATCCATTCCTACTAACCGTTCTCTTCTGTCCAGATACGTACACATGCAAATTGCAAAGTAACTTTGGTTCCCTCTGCCCTGTTGTAGAGCTGGTGGAGGATGGGCCAAAAATTTGCCCAAATTGTAAGCAGCTAGGTGAAGTCCATATTGACTAATTGTTAGTAAGGTGCCTAGCAGCTAAGTTAAGTACCTGTCCTTACCAGCCGTCACTGCCCATCCCTTGCTCATATGCTGCTAGATAAAGTCTGCTGAAGCAAGTAGGATTCTCCACAAGGATCATCCTTCAATGCACGTTGTCTTCTTTTACTAGACTAAGTTTGTGGAGGGCAGGGAATGACATTTTCATCTCATATTTACTGGTAACTGAGAACTTAGTGGTTTACAAAATGCTTTCTTCACAAACACCTTGGGAAGTAGACAAGGCAAAGATAATTCTTTGAGCCCTAGAGAAGGAAAAGTGGCTTGTCAAGATTTTGAACCAAGTCGTCTGCGTAAAGTTTAGGGTTTGTCTATGTGTGTGCGCACGCGCGCACACACACACACACACACACACACACACACACACACAGAGCCATGCTCATGAGAGGGACTTATTACATATTTGTTGAATGGGTCAATCAGCAAGCACCTACTGTATGCCAGGCACTTAAACTAAGTGGTAGGAATACAAAGACAAAATAAGCATGAATCTCTGCCACCAAGAAATTTATATTCCCTATCTGGGAAGACGCATATGTAAACGGATAGAAAATATATATTTTTAGAGCAGACCTGTGATTTCATTTTTAGAGGAAATTCTTGATAAGGAAACTAACTCTACACATACAGATCGAGACTTGCTCTGCAACATGAAGTGTTAGTGAGCTGTCTGGGGATGCTTACAGGTTGTGACTTGCTGAGGGCCATATAGTATGTATAAGTGGGATCTGAACCCAGGGTCCCCTGACTCCAAGACCATCTTGCCAAACTTTTGTGATCATGTAGCATTACAAGAATTTAAGCACATGAGTCTAATATATGTATATTTACTTATTTATAATTATATAATATACTACTGAACTAGTAATTGCATACATTATACAACATACACAAAATAGACATTTTTAAATGAGTAAATAAAATATATTCAATATGATTTCATTAAAAGAAAAGAAAATGTATTCAATAGGAATGTATATGTAGATCCTACACAGAATTGTATTCTGTCTTGAGGAGGGAGGGGGGTGGTGGAGGAAACGTGGGGGGGAAAATCTAAGTTTTATGGTAGTGACTGTAGAACACTAAAAATAAATAAAACTAATATAAAAAATAATCATCCATCTCAATTAGATTGTCGAATTTATGTGCATACAGTTGGGCAAAGTAATTTCTTGGTACTGTTTTAATTTCTTCCTCAGTGGAGGTGAGTTCACCCTTTTCATTTTTGATATTGGTTATTTGGAATTCGTCTTTCTTTTTGTAAATCAAATGGAAAAAAAGGTTTATCCATTTTATTGGCTTTTTCATAAAACCAACTCCTAGTTTTATTTATTGGTTCAATAGATTTCTTTATTTCAGTTTTATTAATCTCTCCTTTTGTTTTAGGTATTTCTAATTTGGTATTTACTTGGGGATGTTCAATTTGTTCCTTTTCGAGGTTTTTCAGCTGCATGTCCAAGTCATTGTTCTCCTCTTTCTCTTTTTTATTCATGTAAGCACTCAAAGATATAAAACTTCCCCTAAGAACTACTTTTCCTTTATCCCATAAAATTTGGTAGGTTGTCTCATTACTGTCATTCTCTTGAATGAAATTGTTGATTGTTTCTATAAATTGTTGTTTAACCCACTCATTTTTTTATGATTGGATTGTTTAGTTTCCAATTAGTTTTTGGTTTATGTTTCTATGGCCTTCTATTAGGCATAAGTTTTATTGTATTATGATTGCAGAAGGATGTATTGGCTATCTCTACCTTGCATATTTGTTTTGGAGGTTTTCGATGCAGAAGCCTTGACTTCCTCTGATGCTGTACTTTGTTCTTCATCCGAAAAAATGGGAGAAACTACCTGTTCACCAAGAAAGTAACCTTCTATAGTCTTTTTTTTCTCCCTGTTTTGGGTATTTTCCCATCCAGTTACTTGACTTTCGAGACCTTTGTCGAGAGGAGGGTATATTCTGAGGAACTGCAAGTTCTCAGTTCCTCTAAGGCAGCACAATCAAGGGAGAGGTGTTTACTTCTCTTCTGACCTGCTCACTGGTCTGGGAGCAACCAAAAACTTTTCTGCCCAGAATCTGCAATTGAATTCCCTCACCACAATAGCGTCCAGCTCCATTGCCAGGGTTCCTCCTCATTCCTGGGTGGAGCTCAGGGCTGAGAATCTGATCAGTGGCTCAATTCCTCCAGGGGCTTTAGGCTGAGGTCTCCCAGGGCTGCCACTCAGGGCTGCGATTTGATCAGCTCTTTAATTCCCCCAGGGGTTCTAGGTGGAGGCTTCTGACAATGTCACCTGCGGGTGTAGTGCCTGCTGCCTGGAGGTCGAGACCATTCTCCCCTTTCCTGGGTGAATGAGCCCTCCCACTGACCTTTGAAGCTGTGGCGTTTGTGGGTTGAGGAATCTGGGAACTGCTGACGGTGGTGCCCTGAAACCTGTTCTGAGTCCTTTCCCTTCTGCTCTGCGCTGGTCTGTGATCTATGCTGGTCAGTACTCTGCCCCCTGGTCTGCTCTCCTCCTTTCTTTTTGACTTTTTGTCTGTTACATTTGTTTGCTAAATTTGTTTTCTATACGCTTAGTAGTCTCCACCTGCAGGTGCCTAATTGCTTAAGCCAGATGTCATCCCTTATCTATGATGGTGATGCATCATCTCTGGATGTGAAGTCAGCTGAAAAACTGATCTCTCGAATGGGATCTCTTGGAGCAGAGACAGCTTTATGCCCACACTCAGCAGGAAAGAGTTATGAAAGAAGAAAGCTTCACCCCTTGCCCCAAGATTTTGAGCTCCATTTGCTGAGGGGGAATGATGGGATACTTGTGTTCAAGCCCAACTCTAAAATATTGCTTTACTTCTCATTTTGTGTGATCTCCATTATACTGTTGTGGAGTTCTACGGACCCAAGTTCGGTAAGGTATTGAGATATATATATATATATGTATATATATATGTTTTTTTTCTGTTATCCTTGTTAAAGTTCTGTTAATACCCATTGCCCTACCGACAGATGTAATGAATAGGCAAGATCTTTGGGTCGAATGTAATAGTAATTTAAAGGGAAAGATCTTTCTTATTCATTAATAGGCCCCTATAATTTGCTTAAATCACCTGGAAACCTAAGTCACGTGTCGTGGGGGGAGTTTGCTGAACAGAAGGAACAGGACAGGTGGAGTGGAACCAGGAGGAAGTGAGTGAGCCTGGTCAGGTGAGAAGAGAGACAGCAGAGGCAGGTGAGACAAGGTTCAGGCTTGTGAGTTTTTGCTTGTGAAAAGGCCCTGGCTGAGGGCGGGGGGGGGGGGGGGGGGGGAGACTTTGGAATTACTTTGCTCCCTGTGGGGATCATTTTTATTAACTTTTTGGTCACCATGACGAATTTGGATTTTTGGTTCAGGGATTTGGCTTTCTAATGTCTAAATAATTGTTTTTCTTCTGCCTTGTATATATAAAATCTTTTATATTTTTGATTGCCAACAACACTGGAATATTTATAGTCACCACCAGTGATTCAGGCTTCAAGGTGATTTAAGCAAATCTTATGGGCCTATTAATGAATGAGAAAGATCTTTCCATTTACCATCAGTGGTGTGGATAGTGCCTTGGTGATACAGCCTAGATTCAGAAAGACCTGATACTTTCTACCTTAATCTGTGTTTTCTTCAGTTTCCTTATCAGAAAAAAATGGAATAATAATAGTTATCTCCAAGGATTATTTTGAGGATTAAATGAAATAATATTTATAAAACGTTTTACACAATATACTAGATAGTCTCTAAATGTTATCAGCAGCAGCAGCAGCATAATGATACTGCAGTTATAGCACTATACTACCATATTGTGGTAATAGTACTATTACTATTCTAGTAGTAGTGGTAATAGTACAGATATATAAGGAACTTTCTTAAATTTATATTAATGATAATTATCCCCCAAATAATAAATAATGAAAAAATAATGGCAATTTTCAGAGGAAGCAATCCAAACTATCAATACTGATAAGAAAAAAAAAACTGCTCCAAATCAGCAATATTTAAGGACACAAAATAACTCTGAGAGTTAAGCAAGCCCACTCTCTTCAGAAGGACAAAATTTGACAAAGATAGCAAATAAAACATGCAGGAAGGACAGGGGAAGAAAAGTTACACTAATTACTTTTTGGTAGAATTGTGTACTGGTTCAGTCATTCTGGATATAAATTTGGGAGTTATTAAAATATTTTTACTCTTTTCCTAGAAAGAGTCTTTTGCAATTTGTGCCCTGTTGATCAAATAAAATGGAAAAGGACACACATACACATGTGTGTTTTTCTACAAAAAAAGTGTGTATATGTGAATTTATGCCTACATAATACATGACAGCTCTTTTATGGTGGCAAGAGACTATAAACTAAAAGGGTATGTATCCAACAATTGGTGGGTGTATAAAATATCATACTATATAATTGGAATGAAACTGTATTGTGTACAGGAAATGAAAAGGACAGTTTCAGAAATCTGAAAGGGCTATTATAAATTGATACAGGGTGAGCTGATTGGAAACAAGAGGACAATTTGTACAATGAAAACAGCCCGGTAATAAAAAAATAACATTACAATGACAAAGTGACTTCAAATCAAATTCTCTGGTCAGTGCAATGAACATCAGTGATTTCAGAGGAATAATGATGAAACACAGTACCAACCTTTGGGCATAAATGTGGTGAACTCAGTGTGCAGAATGATAAATAGATTATTGCAGGAATTTGTTTTGTTTCATGATGTATATTTGTTTCAAGGTTTCTCCAATGGTGTGGGAAAGAAGGCAAGATGAATTTTTTGCTAAATGAAACAAATATACTTAATTTTTAAAGACTAATGTCATGCTCATATTTATTCATCTTTTAAAGATTATTGTTTCCCTCATATTAAAATGTTACAGAGTAAAGGCACAGATCAACTAATTTTTAATAAATACCTACTGTATTCCAAACCCAAACCATTCTTAAATTTTTCAAATACTGCCTTATACAATATCCAGTTGTGCTCATCAGTTGTAGTCAGATATATCCCCCCTTTCATAGCTTTGTTACCTTAGAATTATAATGAAGTCCCACATAACTCTAAAATAAATTGAGGTGTTTTTTCATACCATTTGGACTCTGAGTAACTAAGAGAGGGAAATGTTGCAAGCTATCAAATCTGATGAACTCAGGTTTGTATTTTCTTCTACATTTTAGCCAAGGTCAGCTATTTTGAACATTTTATAGAACACATTTAAAATTTAATTTTACTACAGAATAAAAAGTTATTGAACTAAAAGTACGAATTCTAATAATAATAATAATAATAATAATAATAATAATAATAATGAAAAAGCTTTTCTAAGAGCAGTTTGTTAGAGAGGAGTGATTGAGAAGACTGAATTTTGCCTCTATTAACTCATTGCACTACATGAATAGTTCTGCATAATCTTGGTTTCTCACAACTGATGCCAATAAAACATATGCTCTGTGAAATGCTACAAAGCTAGATAAGTTTTAATTATAAATTCAATGGCAGATAGTTTTATAATCGCCCTCCTCTATCCCTTCCCCTGTTTTGTTCTTCCTGTAGCCTCTCTTTCACTATGCCAAGGGGAATGCTTTTCTTGTGTTACCAACTTCCATTTTATCTTTCAAGCATTGTTCTCACATTACTTCCATCTTTTTGTTCTCACTGAAGGATAAAAAGAATTGGTCCTTTATGCAAGGATCGATATTCCTTTTCTCATACCTTTTAAAACATGATGACTTGACCATAATTGACATACTTCTTTATACTGACACTTTCAGACTCTGTCATCATCACTTTGACTTTTCTCCTTTAAGTTATATTCCATCATGTTGCCTTCTTTATCTCAATTTTTTTTTCATCTTTTCCCCTTAAGATTCTTGAAGTTTTTATCTCACCAGCCTCTCAAGCATTGCTTTTTCCCTTTTCGTCAGCTTTGCCCAACCTGTTGGTTTTGCAGTGGAGACTGAGATATTTTATTTTGTTATTAAATTTTCATATCTCTTACTATTGGAGGCTTGTGCCATTATTTCTATATGACTATTTTTAGACTGATTTTTCCCTGAAAAGGAAGTTTAAAATAATAGAAAAATAATTACAGACTTTTTTTTGATACATGTCAGAAAAAATGCATATGAGTCAAATGTGGATAATTTAAGAAGTATGCCCCAATTGATACGTGGTCAAAAGGATTTGAACAGGATGTTCCAGAGAAAGAAATTCAAGCTAAAAATAGCCTTATTAAGAAAGGGCACAAATCACCAACAATAAGAGACATGTAAATTTAAAACAACAACCGTAACAACAAAGCTTTTAAGCTCCACTGCAAAACCAACAGATTGACATAGTTTCAAGAAAAAAAAAAGAGATAAATACTTTAATAGAGTTGTTGAAAACAGATATGTTAATTGACATTTTATTGCAATAGTGAGTAAATCTAGCAGTTCTGGAAATCAATTTGGATTTAGGTCCTAAAAGTTCTTAAAACATGCTTACCCTTTTTTGATACAACATCACTGGTAGAGGCATACTTCAATTTGTTCAAAGAAAAAGTAAATGTTTTTGTATATGATACAAAAATATTTATAATAGCTGTTTTTAAAATTAATTTATTTGTTTTCAGTTTTCTCCAATCATTTCCACAAATCTTGTATTTTCTCCCACTCTCCTCCCCCAAGATGACATGCAATCTTATATGAGGTTCTGCACATACATTCTCATCAGCCATATTCACATATTAGTTATGCTACATATAAGAATTAAAATGAATAGGAGAAACCATGAGATAAACAAAACAAAACACACCACAGGAGAAAATATTCTGTTTCATCTTGTGTTCCAATTCCATAGTTCTTTCTCTGGATGTGGATGCCATTTTGCCTCAAAAGTCCTTTGGGAATATTTTAGGTCCTTGCATTGTTGTGAAGAGCTCGGTCTACCATAAACAGTCCTAGCACTGTGGCTGTTACTGTGTAGAATGTTCTCCTGTTTCTGCTCATTTCACACAGCATCAGTTCACATAAGTCCTTCCAGGAGTCTCTGAAGTCCTCCTGTTTATCATTTCTTTTAGCACAAAAGTAATATATTACATTCATATATGACAACTTGTTCAGCCATTCCCCAATTGATGGAAATCCCCTCAATTTCCAGTTCTATACCACAGCAAAGAGAGCTGCTATAAATATTTTTGTACTTACGGGACCTTTTCCCATTTTTATGATGTCTTTGGTATACAGTCCTAGAAGCGATATTGCTGGGTAATAGCTGTTTTGGTGAAGGTGAAGTATTCAGTTCTAAAAGAGTGTCCACAATTGGAAAACGACTAAAAATACTGCAGAATGGAAAAATTTTGTGATGGACGAAAGGATAAATAGCACAGTATCAGAGAAACTTGCCAAGAACTCTAGGATGGAGAGAGAGGTGATCAGAACAAAAAAATTACAAAACAAATATTGCAATGATAAAGAACTTTGTTAGACTGAAATCTCTTCTTAAAGCAATGACAAGATTCCAGGAGACTGATGATAAAAATCACCTTTGGACAAAGAATTGATGAAACAAGTACTGATTGAAATAGATATTTTTTGACACATCAATGTTAGAATTTACTTCTTATTACTGTCCATCTTTGTTACAAGATTTTTTCACTGTAAACTGTAGCAGGAGAGAGAGAAGTTTTTTCATGTAAACAATACTTCATTTTTACAAAGGCCTACTATTATATCAAGGTTGATTTATTTTTAAAAGAAAAGTTCATTTGACTTTTAGTTCCCCTTTTGATAAACTGACATAATATGACAGCATCAGTGAAGTAACTTTTATTAAGTACTTATTCTATTTAAGAGCCACAGGTATTCTGCGTCTCTCAACTTTCTGCTTTCTACAGTTTCTCATTGTAGTCATCATTAGTAATTGGATTATTCCTTTTCATACAAATATCACATCAAGATTGCGCTGAAGACCCATACACTTCTAAAATTAAGGGGAGGTGTCTCCTCAACATGTGCACCTTGAGAAATGAAGAATTACAGGTGCTTTAGGAAATCAGATCTGAGACTGAACTATTTCTACTGTCATTTTTTTCTTCCAAATTTAGATCATGTCAGCAGCTGTGAAAAATTTAGCAATTAAATGAAAATTCAATTTCCCCATTGCATGAAAATCATAACTATTGCACTAAAAGTGAAAATGCTAACAGCCCCTTATTAGAAGAGGGTTTTAAGAAAACACAAGATAATTTCTAATAACTCACTGTCTTATGTAGATGATTCTGCATAACCCTAGATTCTCTCAGTCTATGCCAATAAACCATATGCTGTCAGATCTTACAAAGATAGAGAAGATTTACTTAAGATCCCTTGATGAATTGCCTGACACTGAATGACCCACATAACATAATAACTGTATTATAGCAGGACAGTGATTTTTTCCCCCACTAACTGAACTACATTTAAATGAAATTTAAAAAACAAAACAAAACATCAACAACTGTAAGCTAGTTCTAGGAAGCAGATACCAGGCTAATTAAATCATAGGTCTCTAAAATATTGAATCAATCAATTATGGTAGATTGGATGGGAGGACACTAGCTTTTGAGAGTTCCGAAAATTTATCCAGATGATAGTATATGAGTTCAGAAGGATTCTATGACGCAGTTCATTAAAAAAAATGAGATGACCAATGCAAAAGTTTGGACAGGGGATGAAGAGGAGAACATCATTTGTTATGAACAGAGAAAAGCCTAGTTTCTTTGGATCACAGAGAATTGGAAGGGTAATAATGTCCAATGGTATTAGAAGACTTGGTGAGGACTATGTTTTGTGGGGTTTCAAATGATAAGATGGTGTGAATATCCTCAATCTGAAAAGAATTCATCCATCAACAATGATTTATTGGTCACTCACTTTAAGCAGAACAAAATTCTTTGCTTGAAGGAAGATATTAAGTTTATGCAAACCAAGATCTTGTGTGTAAAATAACTCATTGTATCCCAGGTACATAAAAAATAAAAAAAATGGTTAGTCATTCCATCTGAAAGTTCAAGAAAATTGTAAAAGAGAGTTAATATGGAAAGTTATATAGTCATAAAGGAAAATCTTAAAGCAAATAACTTTTTTTCTTCTATCAAGAAGGAAACAGTATACCTCGATGTAGTTTGCAAGAAATGGCTTCTAATTTACTCCTGAACTGTTCCATCTTTTACAAATCACAGTTTTAGATGAGTCACTAAACTTGTGTGGACCAAGATTTTCCTTCAGTTAAGTGAGGAAGCTAAGCCATGTGATCTCCAAGATCTCATCCTATTCTAACATTTTGTGATGCTTGGGTGGTAACAGAATAATATTGTAGTTGTGGCCACAGGGCAATGACAAGGAAAATGGCACTGAAGAAGATGATGGGAAATTTTTCACATTTATGTTAGAAGAGTCAGTGACCCAGTCATTTCCTCCACATGCTTGAGGGGGTTAACCAGGTTAACCAGGACCTAGAATTATCATTCTTAAAGTTTTCAATGTCATTTAAAGTCTAATGAAAGTTATTAATGACATCTCAAGAAAACACACAAATAAGAAACACGTAGAATTTATTGGAAACCAATTATATTTGAGTCATTACAAGATAAGCTGACAATTCAATGTTCCCCAGGTAGTAATCCTGTCAAAATCCCGTGGGTACTATGGTGATGAAATCCTGGCACTGGCAGCTTTCCACTATGACCCACTTCATTCTCCTTTGATCTGTGTAACAATCATGTGAAATGACTTTTCACTCTCAAGAAAGGAAGGGAAAATGAATTAAATAATCCGCCTCCTATTTCCCAAATGAACCATAGCTTTGCGCTGTGGAAGACTCACTTTAATTGACTAGAGATATTTTCTCTTGTCCTGAACATCGTCAGATGAACTTGGAATGTCAACCCTCATCTGACAGAGTTCTCTTATTTCCTTGGAGGCTGAGATGCCGTTCTGGGATCATAAAATATGATACTCAATATAAAAGTAGTTCAGAGAGTCATATTGGTCATTTTTTAGGGAAAAGCAGAGCTTAAGATGGAAGATTAGAATCACTGAATAAGTAGATGCTTCAAGCCAAGTTGTTCCTTTGTCCTTGGAAAATTCCAAGAGCTGGAAGTCAAGGAGTCCTTGATTCTTTTACTTTCAAAGGCAGGAGCCTCTTAAACTGTCCCTATTGAGGAGTCTAGAAAAAGATATGTTTCGTAATTAGCCTGATCATTTCCTGTTTGCTGAAAGAGGGATACTTAAAGCAGGACAATTCAAATAAACCATCAAAGTACCTCTGTTAATTGTCGTCTAAGCAACACAGATTCAAGGAGAAGGAATCACTGCACATAAGCACATGAATTGTCTGAAGGGATTGTTCTGTTTGCTGGACGACATGAATTTTGCTTATTAACACATATTTTATAATCTCCATCCTTCTGGATCTTATAACTTGGATAAGCCTCATCTCTGAGTAATTATTTATTGACCTGGTATTTGGAAACTTGTTTTCAATGTTTTGATGACTATTAATTCAATATATTTGGTTTCCTTTCTAGTTTTCAGCATTTTATTTTATGCAATAAAAATCACGATTCTGAAAATAGATGCAAATCCTTAAAAAGACTCACATCTCCGCCTCCCTTTCTCTATCTGTCTGTTTTTCTCTCTCTTATCAAAATGAGTAATAGCACCAAGACTTATAATCTAGGGAAATACAAAATGAATCACTAACTGATTTTATTTTTCTTGGAGAAAGAGAAAATCCTACTGCACATATTTTGAAATGAAGAGCAAGAAGTATTATTATTAAGATAACATCACAACTAAGACATTTTTTTAAAAAATATCGTCATATTCTGATTATTGAAATACAGTATAGAGAAAATGGAAATGAAGAGAGGAGGAAAAGGTTTCAGAGAAGGACACAGTGAGAAGAAAAATAGGTTTCCATTGCAACCAATTATCCCATTGTCAACCAGTCCATTGACACAATTATTGTTATTGTTTTTTGTTATTAGAGTGTGCAATTCTCACAACACAACCTGATATTAAATGGTTCCATGCCAAAAAACTCTAGGTTGTTCTGAGTGAGATATAATCTGCATCATTTGACAAAGTATTAGGAAGCAAGGGCACAAGTAAAGCAATAGAAACAGCCCAATTCTCTCCTGAAAGGAAGATATGGTAAGGTAGTGAAGTCAGGATGATGCAAGTATGGGGAAACTGTTGCTGCAATGCACTGTAGCAGAAGGCATGAGATTGAAACCTGCTAAGGAGACGCTAGTCTCAGTAAAGTAGTGGCAGTTCTGTAGTGCAAGGCTTTGGTTACATGGGAGTTTGCACATTGCCTCCATCACCTATTCTTTGAAAATCATAGTCTGATGCTCCTTTTTAAAGATATGTGGCCATCGAAATCTTGGGATTTTTTCCTTAGGCATTATTTTAGGTCTTTCTAGGCCAAATTGTTGGTTTTCCTTAGAAAATATTTTAAGGAGCTATATAATGTTGTGATATAAGAGATTTATTATATATCTCAAATATGTCCTGCGTGGGTCACATTCAAATAACTCTCAATCTGTAGTTTAGTGGTGGTCACCACGATTTTGCCCCTTTCTCTATAACCTTCACCGGTTTTTGTAATCTAACAGCAATTGTCTTCAATTTCATAACATTTAGAGCTTGAAAATTATGCATAACCAAAGGAAGGAAGGGAGGGAGGGAGAAAGGAAGGGAAGGAGGGAAGGAGAAAAAGCATGAAGTATAAGAAAGGGAAGAGAGAAGGAAAGTATAATAACCAGATAATTAGAAAAAAGATAACTAGGAAAAGAAAGATTCCTAACAATTTCAGTTATGCGTATTTGGAATGGAAAACAAAGTCTTCCTCTACCCCAATCCTCAATGGCATTGGTGAAGATCTTTAAGAAAATCTTAGATAAACACTTGTTGCTTCTTTGCTGAAGGAGTTAATAGAGCTAGGGGCCATAGATTAAAGTTCCTTCTAAATCTGAAATATTATAATTCTACTTTTCTGTCTTATTTTTTAATTAGTATCACAAATTAATTTAGAAAAGGGAGTAAAGGTGTTGTAATTGTGATTTGGTTTTATTGTTATTTTTCCAAGTTTTTTTATCCACCTCTTAGTGACTCTACTTGGGATTTTCTTGACAAAATAATGGACTGGTTTTCCATTGCTTTTCCAGCTCATTTTGCAGATGAGGAATTGAGGAAAACAGAGTTAAGTGACTTGCCCAGGGTCAAACAGCTTGTGTCGGAGGCCAAATTTGAACTCAAGAAGTTTAGTCTTCCTGATTACAGGACTGGTGCTTTATCAGCTGCATCACCTCGCTGCCCTTATGTGCTGATATCGGAGGTTATTTGAATCTTCCTTTCTTTCAGTGCCATTAACCTTCCTTTTTTCCCAGTACATACAGTCTCAGTGATAACCAGTGCATCTAATTAGTGTGAATATAATCATATGGATAACTGAGAGGCATTATAGTGATTCTCAATATATTATTTGGCATATATATTTTAAATATTTGAGTTTTTGATTTACAGAAGAAAAAAGCATTTCCATAACATAGTATAAAAAAGATGATTGCACACGACACTGTAAATTTACTCAGTTCAACTTTTTATTCCTTTGAAATAAGTAATGAAATTATTATGCAAATTTCAGTGTTTTGCTTATGTCCTTTCCTTCCCTAAACTACAGATGACTACCATTAGACATATATATGTATATATAGATAGATAATAGATAGATAGATAGATAGATAGATAGATAGACAGATAGATATAGATAGATAGATAGATGTATACTTACATTTACAACACATAATATATACATATATGGATTGTTTATGTGTGCGCATATGAGAGTATATGTACATATATAGGTACACACACACACCTGAATGCGTGCATGCATACATACATGCTATATTCCTAGTTCTTTCTCCAGAGGCACAGAGAATCTTTATACTTCCTTTACAGTTAATGCATTTGTTTTCATAATAGTCAAAATGACTTTATGCTCAAAGACATTCTTAAATCAATATTGCTGTTACTTCATACAATATTCTCTTGGTTTTGCTAATTTTACTCTTCAACATTTTATGCAAATATTTCCGTTTTTTCTAAAATCATCAAGCTCATCACTTGCCTAGCAGAGTAATATTCCATCACAATCATATGCCAGAACTTGTTCAGCCATTCCCCAAATGACAGGCGTTCCCAAAATTTCCAATTTCTTGCCACCACAAAGAAACCGCTATAAACATTTTAGACATGTGGGTCCTTTTTCTTTTCTTTAGTCATCTTCAGAAAAAGATCTAGCAGTGGTATTTCTGGGTGAAAGTATATAGGCAGTTTAATAATTCTTTGGGCATAATTTCAGATAGCTCTCTAATATGGATGTGTCTGTTCACAATTCCACCAACAATGAAATAAAGTCCCAACTTTTCCATATCCCCTCCAATATTTTTCACTTTCCTCTTTAATTATTTAGCTAATATTTTAGGTGTCAAATGGCATTTAAAAGTCGGTTTAGTTTGCATTTCTCCATTCAATAGTTATTGAGAACATTTTTCATATACATGGAAATCATTTTTTTTTCTTTTTTGGAAAACTGCCAGTTCAAATCTATTGGCGATTAATCGTTTGTATTTACTAATGATTTTACTTGGAAGAAACAAGAGTGAATTGATAAGAGTGCTGAATTTAGAGTCAGAAGTCATAAATTTGAATCTTGGCTTTTTCAATTACTACCTACATAACCTTGGGAAAATCACTTAAAATTTCTTTCTGCTCAGTGTCCTTACCTGCAAAATAAGAAATTCCAACCAGAAATTTGCCTGTCCAGTCTAGATATGTGAGGTTTTCTTTCTCCTTTCAGTAAAAAGTGAACTTGTGAACATAAACTACTAATATTATCCCATTTCTTTTTTGGATGAAAAAAACCCAACGATTTTCTCAAAAGGATTGATAGTTTCTTGAAATGTAACTAAAGAGGTTGACTTGAATTCTTGGAGAGAATATATGAAACGTATTGTTACTGAACGATTTGTGATCATTCCCAAGACATCTATCAACAGAAAACAACGAATTTGAGTAGGAATAATTCACATGTAACTAATCTTATTTCCTTTTTTGATATGGTCACTACAGTGATAGATGAACAGAAGGAAAATGATGATATATTCCAAGTTAATCTATCTGTGAATAGATGTCATACATATGTGCATATATCTATACACACGTGTGTATATATGCTAATCACACTTGCTTCACAGACATATATGTGTGTATATATACATATATGCATATATACACACATGCATGCACTTGTACATATATACCTATATATATTGAAATTTTTGCTGAATTACAGAAGACGTAATATCAATATAAGGATTGTGATACTCACATTGTGCTTTGACCTTATCAGAGCATATCTGAGGTATTCTGCCCAGTTCAATGTGCTACGTTTTAGAAAGGATATTTACAAGCAGTAAGACTTCCATAGACTGACAATGAGGAAGGTGAGTACACTACATATTATATTCTATTTTATGGTTTAAATGAGTGGAAATGCGTTTTATTAAAATAAAATATTTATGGAAAACATGGTCACATCTTGAAGTATTTGAAGAATGGTCATATGGAAGGGAGATTCCTGACTCCTAATTTACTCCACAGATCAGAAGTGTAAACAACTATTACAAGCTATGAAGATATTTATTTAGTTCTGATGAAAGGGAAAATTTCTTATCAATTAAAACTGAAATATTGTAACAAGAGGAAAAAACGACTGAATCTAGAAGGACAATAGGAGATAAGCAGGTAGAATGCCAGTTTTCAGCAAGTATTAATTAAATGATATGTACATAGAAATTTATTCTTTCATAAGCAAGCTCAAGACATGTTTAGAGTGGATCACAATAGATTGTGGGAAATGTATGTTCTTTGTAATATTCCAAGCATTATTTAAAGGATACAAGTAACACTAAAATACTTGAGAACAGACAATGACACAGTAGGACACAGGATCCCCTGGTCTGTTTTTCTAATTCTACTTTCCTCTATTTAAGTAGTGATTAGTTCTCATCTATTTCCTTCCCATTTTCATTAAAGACATAGAAATGAAAAACAATGTGACTGAATTCATTCTCCTTGGACTGACACAAGACCCAGTGAAACAGAAGATAGTATTTGCCATCTTCTTGGTTTTTTATACTGCAACTGTGTTTGGAAATCTGCTCATCATTTTGACCATCAAAACGAGTCCCACACTTGGGACACCCATGTATTTCTTCCTGACCTACTTGTCTTTTGCAGACTCCTGTTTCTCTAGTACTACAGCTCCCAAACTGATTGTAGACAACCTCTCTAAAAAGCAGACTATCTCCTTTGATGAGTGCATGACCCAACTCTTTGGAATGCATTCCTTTGGATGCATGGAAATCTTGGCCCTTATCCTGATGGCCTATAACCGCTGTGTGGCCATCTGTAAGCCTCTGCACTATACAGTCATCATGAACCAGAAGATGTGTGGGATTTTAGTCATATTGGCCTGGGTGGGGTCTTTTCTACGTTCTGTCACTCAGACTTTCCTTGCCTTCAGTTTACCATTCTGTGGTCCCAATGTGATTGATCACTATTTTTGTGATGTGCAGCCTTTGCTGAGATTGGCCTGCACTGATACATATGTCATAAACTTATTGGTTATTTCTAATAGTGGGATCATATGCATGAGGAGCTTTGCAATTCTAATATCTTCCTATGTTTTTATCCTTTATTCACTAAGAAATCATAGTGCAGAAGGGAAGTGTAAAGCCTTGTCCACCTGTACCTCCCACATAATTGTGGTCATAATATTCTTTGTTCCTTGTATTTTCATATACACTCGACCCCCAATTATCTTCCCTGTGAATAAGTTGGTGTCTGTATTTTATACCATTGGAACACCTTTGCTCAACCCCTTGATCTATACACTGAGGAATGCAGAAGTAAAACACACTATGGGGAAGCTATGGAGCAGGTGAGTAAGTTCCCATGGCAAATAGCATACATACTCCCATTCCCCACCCCCCAAGTTACTAGCATGTGACTTCACAGCTACCTACTTCACTTTTCTCAAGTGTAAAATGAGAATAATAAAAACATCTATCTCACAGGGTTGTTATGAGGATCAATTTAGATAATATTTGTAAAGTCCTTAGCACGGTGCACAATCACAGTCACCTTCTGCTTCAAAGAAGTTTTGGAACAATGTGAAAAATAAATATTATCTGCTTGCACTTGTCCCTGACCCCTGAAATTATGAACATAATATGAAAACAGTTAAGTAAAGAACGAGGAATGATTCTATCATGTTCAGCCCAAAATAGCAAAAGTAGGACAGTACTATAAATGGTTACAATTTTCAGTTATGGATGGTGCCTGTACACCCCATATTGAAGCAACTATATGGATATAGCATTTTTTGACTAAGGAGGAAAATTAATGCCCTTAAAACATTCAAGAAAGAAGGGAGCTTAATGGGCCTATAATTCAAACCTAATGCAGCCCTTTCCCTTTATATGTGAGGAAACTGAGGACCATAATGATTAAGCACTTCATCTTAGTTGATTTAGGTAGTAAGTGACAGAAATATTGGATTTTCATTTTCATCAGAGCCTAGGGCTATTTTCATTATACTATGCTGCTGTTTATTCCAATTTTTCGCTTTCTATTCTTGTCCTGCAACCTTTTTCACTCCTGACGTATTTAGGCAAATCTTCATGACACAAAAGAAGGATGTGTTCCTTTTTACTAGGGAAATCTTCTTTTACTTTTTCTTACTATTCTGATTTATATAATATTTTTCTCCAAAATATATATCCTTTTGTTGAAACAGATTAAAAGTCAATCGTTTCCTGTAAAAAAAAATACATATTAATAGGATCTCAGGAAGCATGGCTGAAAGTACATCGCCCAACTACACTGGAAGCAGAGAACTACCTTGACAAAGACTTCAAAAGTCGTGTAAATAGCTGAAAAAATGAGCAAAAACCAGAAAAAGAATCAGACTACAGAATCTTAATTTGGTGACAAGGAAGACCAAAGTATACAAACAGAAGACAACAAAGTCCTAACTTCTCCATGGAAACCCCTAAGAGAAATATGAATTGGTCTCAGGCCATGGAAAAGCTCAAAGAGGATTTTGAAAATCAAGTAAGAGAAGCAGAGGAAAAAATGGGAACATAAATGACAGTAATGCAAGAAAATCATGAAAAACGCGTCACCTGCTTGCTAAAGGAGACCCCAAAATGCAGAAGAACATAACACTTTAAAGAATACAATAACCCAAATGACAAAAGAGATTCAAAAAATCAGTGAGGAGAGGAATGCCCTAAGAAACGGAATTGATCAGACGGAAAAGGAGGTCCAAAACGGCACTGAGGAAAGATGAAATGGAGCAGATCGAGGCTAATGACTTTATAAAAAATCAAGAATTATAAAACAAATCTAAAAGAATGAAAACATACCAGACAATGTGAAATATCTCCTTGGAAAAACAAATGACCTGGAAAATAGATCCAGGACAGATAACTTAAAATTTATGGTAATACCTGAAAGCCATGATCAAAAAAAATCCTAGACATCATCTTTCAAGAAATTATTAAGGATAACTGCACTGATATTGTAAAGCAAGCAGGTAAAATAGATACTGAAAGAATGCATTGGTCTCCTCCTGAAAGAAACCCCAAAAGGAAAATTCCTAGGAATATTGTAATCAAATTCCTCACCTCCCAGTTCAAGGAGAAAATATTGCAAGCAGTCAAAACAAACAATTTGAATATTATGAAAATGCAATCAAGATAACACAAGATCTATCAGCTTCTATATTAAGGGAACACAGGGCTTGGAATATGATATTTCAAATGTCAAATGAGCTACAATTAAAACCAAGAATCCCTTACCCAGCAAAATTCAGTGTAATACTTTAGGGTAAAAATGGTCATTCAATGAAATACAGGACTTTCAAGCATTCTTGTTGAAAGGACCAGAGCTGAATAGAAAATTTGACTTTCAAACACAACAAGAAAAGTATGAAAGGTGAAAAGGAAAGAGAAATCATAACGAACTTACTAAAGTTGAACTGTTTACATTCCTACATCGAAAGATCATATTTGTAACTCTTGAGGTTTTTCTCAGTATTAGGGTATTTGGAGGGAATATATACATATAGGCAGATTATATACTTATAAACATACATATAGACAGGAACAGGATGAGTTGAATAGGTAGGGATGATAGCTAAAAGGATAAAACTGAGGAATAAGGGAGGAATATATTGGAAGGAGAAAAGAATAAATAGAAAGAGGCAAATTATCTAATATGAAACAGGCAAGAAAAAGCTTTTTCCATGGAGTTGAAGAGGGAGGAGGTGAGAGGGAAAGAGTGAAAAACAGGAGCACTCAATGTGGTATGAAAATCTATCTTACGTTATAGGAAAGTAGGGGAAAATGGGTTAAGTAGGAGGTGGGGGAGTGATAGAAGGAAGGGCAAATGGGTGGAGGGAGTAATTAGAAGTAAATGCTTTTTAAGAGACATCAGGTCAAAAGAGAGAATAGGATAAATGGGGAGCAGGATTGGATAGAGGGAAATATAATTAGTCTTTCGCAATATGACTGTTATGAAAGTGTTTTGCATAACTACATATGTATGACCTATAGTGAATTACTTGCCTTCTCAGTGGGGATGCTGGGGAAGGTGGAAGCGAGAGTATTTGGAACTCAAAATTTTAAAAATGAATGTTAAAAATTATTTTTGCTTACAACTGGAAAACAAAACATACAGGCAATGATGTGTAGAAATTTATCTTGCTCTACAAGAAAATAGAAGGTAAAAGGATATAAGAAAGGAGGTGTATGATGGAAGGAAAGGCAGATTGGGGGAAATGGCAGTCAGAATGCACGCTGTATTGGAGTGGGTGGAGGGGAGAGATGGCCAAGAAAATTTGGAACTCAAAATTCTGTGGAAGCAAATGTTGAAAACTAAAAGTAAATAAATTCTTTAAAAAAAAAATTAAATTTCCACTATCTCCTGGGAGTACTTGTTAATTAACCACACATTCATGGTCCTCCATACAGAAAATGCAAATGATGTGGCTTAGAGTGGATTGAACAGCTTGAGCTAAACTGAAATACTCAGTTTATTATTGAATATGTCTACAATTAAAAATTATGATGTAAGAAAAGGATTTGGTAAACTTCTCTAGAGCTGAATCTGCCTTTACTATATTTAGAATGTTGCACAGAAAAATCCGTTTATCTCTAATACTTGAAGATTTTAAGAAAATATTTTTTCAACAGTAAGAAAATGGGATATTCTAAAGGGAAACAACGAGCCCTGTACAACTGCTTCTTTTGGTTTCAGTAGTAACGAAATATATTGAGAGAGAGTTAAATACTACACAGCATAAGAAACTTGCAATGTCTACCCTGTTCACCTGTATTCTGCTTTAGCCAAGACTTGGCTCTAGATCAGGTTAGACCACATTGGATTGGGTCATTTCTTCATTAATTGACCTTTAAGTTACAAAGCGTATGGAGCCAATTTCCCCATAAAACATATCTCATTTCCCTGGAGACTATCAGTTTTCTAGTTCTAAAGTTTGATGCAAGAACAATAAATAATTGTTAAGAAAAACAGTATGTTCTAAGACAACCAAAACAGAAAGCCCTGCACCGTCCAGATTTTGGCCAAGTTTCTATTGTAATAGGCTCTGTGTCTACCTTTCTTCTGACCTTTAAAGCCTTATGGGATAAAGAATTCGAATAATGAGTTCCCAAAATATTGGGTGACCAAGATCCAACATCCTCTAAGAATCCCTCATGCCTGGACTAAGTAAAATGATGGTAACATGATGAACTCATGAAAAAAATACATTCTTTCTATAATGCCTTTCCTGCTTTTGCTCCCCCCAGCTGCACTGCAATCCCTGTTCACTGTCCATTTGACTATGTCTCATTCTATCCCCACTTTTCCTATCCCTCAGTCTTTTCAAACAAGACCTTTGACTTTACCTAATGATCAAAAATCTTATCACTTCATGTCTTTATTTTTCTATTCAACATCCATTCCATAACCTTTTTCCCTTTTTTGAACTTAATGGACATTGAAGGCGAATTAAAGTGGATAAAAGTGAGACAACAAAAAAAATTGAGAGCTCACTTATTTGAGGCTTTGAATGTTTGAGTAAGGACTTCACCTTTTATGCTCTATGAGGTGAGGAACCATGGAAAGTATTTAATTAAGGGAGAAAATGAAAGATGTATTACTTAAGGAATATTAATTAAGAGACACAGAAATAATTCCTCTCAGCTTTTGGAATATAGTTGGTACTTCTTGGATTTAAACACATGTCTATGTGTATAGTAATTATTTTTCTCATATTTAATTGGTCTCACCAGACATAATACTTGTGATATTGAAGAGAAGTCTCATTACTCTGATTTATGCGCCTACACAGAAATATAGACATAGGAAATTAAGTAAGTCTTCACAGGTCGTACAATGAGTTAGCAATAGGGCTTCATCAGGATCTGACAAATGTGCTGATGGTCAGCTCCATTCACCTCACTACTGCCCGGAATACAAGGTCCTTGTCTTTTGCAAGTCTTAGAGTACAAAGATTGACTACTTAGACGGAATGAGGTTTGAAAGCATTTTTTTCTGTTTTATTGAATTTTCACAATAGTTTATACTTTTACTGCCAGGATTCAATTAAGATCAATATATTATCGAGACATTTAATTTTATTTACTTTTTCCAAGAATATTGTCAGACTTTGAGGAGGAGAGGACTGTACAGAAATAAAACTCTTTACATAAATTTATTTTGTTTTTTTCTGGAAGATTAAATTGAAAATAACAAAAACAAATATACAAAACAGAAACAAAAACTCACTTTCTTGTATAGAAACTGAAGCATCATATTATATCTAGTAAATATAGGTAATGGACAAAAGCAGTTGTGATTTTGCATTTTGACATATGACGTGAGGGGGGAAAGGAGGGCATATGGAGAAAGGGGGAAAGCAGGGAGAAAGAGAGAGAAAAAGGGGAGAGAGGGAGAGAAAGAAGGGAGGTAGAGAGAAAAGAAGAAGAGTAATAGAAAATGAGAGAGGGAGAGACAGATGGAAACAGTGAGAGAGTGGGAAGTGAGGGAAAGAGAGACAGGAAAAGAGGAGGAGAGAATCAGAGAGAGAGAGGGAGAGAGCATCATTCTTTTGGCTCCAGGTCCATATCCTGTGATTCTATTTTATTTATTTGTTTCCTATCATCATTGTCCAATCTTTCTTTAAAACTTAGCATTGATTGCACTAATGCACATAAATATACATTTCTTGGTCTTCTTTAGTCTTAAACCATTTAATAGACATTTCCTTTCAAGAAATTTGCATCAGAACAAACACATTTCAAAATAGAACCTACAGATGTTTTTATTTTCAGAGTACTTTCACTGCCCATTTCCCCTTCCTCTTTTGGGTATGGAGGTAACTTGATTGTCAAAACATCAGAAATTCTAACAAGTCCTGTCAAGTTGTACAGGTTTTGAGCTCAGCTGAAGAGATTTGATTGCCAGACAGTTGTGATCATATTTTTCTTATCATGTATCCTTGTACATACATGACCTCCCACTACTTTCTCTTTTCCCAAAATGGTGGCAATATTTCAAAACTTTCTAGCTCTGTTATGAAATTCATTGATTGGACATGCAAAAATGAAAAATGTAATGAAGAAATCGTGTAGAAAAACAGTGACAAATGATGAAAGTTAAGTATTTTTAGGAATCTTTTAAAAGACAAATTAGCTATCTCATCTCAACGACCATTCTGCACACCATCACATGAAAAACAAAGTCCAAAAAAGACAATGTAAGAATTAAATATCTGGCTCAGAAAAATTATTTTTAGGACAATTTTTCAAAATATACGCTATTGATACGCTTAGTACAGGCAGCTAAAGGCACAGCCACATTTCATTAACATATGAAACAGTGATAGAGATAAATTCTAATTTTAAGTTACCAGGAACTATTTGGTTCATATTTCACAGCTGTAACTTAAAAAAAAATCAAATATCACATAGATGGAAGAGAATAAATTTCTCAAACAAAGGGAACTGATTCAGCCAAGAAAAACAAAGGTACCATTCATTTATGAGAAATTAAATAATTACAAAAAATTATTCCAAAAAAAATTAAATGTGGATGTAGACATACGTATAACATCGTGCAATGTCAAATTTACTATTAGAAAAAACGGATTTCAAAAAAGGATAATATTTTAGTCATTGTTTTAAATGACTCCATATGTGAACAAGACATGCTAAAAGATTGCTTAAACACATACACAATAAAAATTAGAAAATCAAATGCCTTAAGTTACCATGAAAAAATTAAATTAATATTTTCCTCTATGTTTATTAAGATGGTCTTTTTTAATTTATTTTTGTTCTCCTCTCTTAAGAAGCCTCAATTTGTCTAAACAGCAATGTAACAAGAAAAATCAATCAACTCCAGAGAAAGTTTCTAAGAACAAATTATGAAATATATTAAAAAATGCAAAAAGTGAAAAAAGCGATTACCATTTTGATGTTTGAGATAAGGAAATAAGATGAGAAAACAGTAGAAACAGGAATAGGAAAAGTCCCTCAAATCATAGGATATTACAGGCTGTCACTGAGAAATACTACCACTTTCTAAGACTCAAAAGAAGAGATGAATTTTGTTTTTCATTTTGTTGCTGTCAATCTTTCACTGTCTCTTAGTTTCTCTAAGAGATTACGAAGAGATAATCATTGGGAATGGAAATACCATGGGAATTTCTAACCTATATGAAAGTTAGAAAAAAAATGAAAAAGGATTAATTAAAAATAATTTGATCGCATGATCTAATAATGAATTAGATTTCACATTGGATGGGAAAAGGAATAAGGAAAAGGTGAATTAAATTAATTTATTGCAATGGGACACTGAAAATGAATGCCATTCAAATTAAAGTAAGTAATTGTTTACAACGAGAGAGAGAGAGAGAGAGAGAGAGAGAGACAGAGAGAGAGACAGAGAGAGAGACAGAGAGAGACAGAGAGACAGAGAGTTAAGAAGAGGAAATTAAATTTAATTCAAGAGACTGAGACTGGGCAGGTCACTAGGGAGGGGAGAATGTCAATGGGATAAATGAGACTGGAGAAAGCAGAACAAAGAAACAAACAAAATACACTACAAAATTAAAAATATATATATGTGAAAATAGTATATACTAATTTATTGTAGAAGAGTGCAATAGTGTGTGGAGTATGTGTATGAGAATTCAAGAACTAGGCTGAAATGTATTCAGCCTATGTGACTTAATATTCATGTGTCCCTGTCTTCTCCACCACTCTATCAGGTAACGATAAAATGTTGACTTGTAAGGAGTAGAAAAATATAGTTTTCATTGAAAAACGACAGAGGAAGTGTCCTCAAAAATTCTCCTGACTGTTTCTTGACAGATTGTTAAAGTGAAAATTCTATGCTTGGACGTTCTCAACAGATAAAAGTGGCAAAAGTCAGCATTAGAAAATTAAAGGCAGTGTATTAAGAAAAATCAAGGCACACAAGTGCTTGTGGACTGGTCATGAGGGACCAAGCTTCTGTTTGGCTTTTAAATACTTTCATGGGGGGTGGTGCCAAGATGGCAGAGTGAGAGCAAAGATTCACCTAAGCTCTTAGACAAACTCCTTCAGATACCTCTGAAAAGAGAATCTGACTAAATGTTAGAGGTGTGGAATCCAATAGGAGACAGACTGTGGCAGATTCACAGCCCAGGACAGACTGGAAGGTCCAGGGGAAGGATCTGTTCCGCAGGGGTGTGCTCACAGGTCACAGCCTAGCACATCCAGTGCAGCAGAACAGTAGGGCCCCTGGGAAACCTGAGACAGCAGCAGGCGGAACCCAGTGGAGCCGCAGCCTAGGGTGAGAGACCAACACAACAGAGCGACTCACAGCAGCTGAGCCCCAAATATCAGCCGCAGCAGCTCCTGAGACTTTCAGCAGGCAGATTAAACGTCTATAAATCACCTATTTGAACTTCCGGGACCAGGATGGCAGAGTGATCAGTAAATGCTCTCTACTCTCCCCTTGATGACCTCCAAAGAATCATAAAATATTTCCGCAGAAAAATTCTGGATCTGTGGGAACAACAGAGGGGGAAAATAGTCTCATAACACCTGAGGCTAGGAAAATAGCTAAGGGGGATTCCTCCTATTGTGGCAGAGGCAACCCAGAAGGAGAGGGGTCCCAGGGCAGTGGAAACTCCCCTGGGACCCAGGAGAGTCTCAGCGCTTGAAGAGGAGCCCCAGGAGGGATGGAAACTTGGACTTGATAGAATCGAGTGCATTTAGAATCGAAATGCACTCGATTCTAAATGCACTCAATTCTAAATGCACTCGATTCTAACCCTCGATTCTATCCAGGCTGGCCTCAGAACTCCAGGGAAAACAGGAAGACGATAGGGCAGCTGGAATCAAGAATCACTGAGCTTGTCTTTGCCTCAGCTCAGCTAAGGAGATCTTCCTTGAACAGACCACCAGTCCCCCACACTTCACAAGCTAACCCCAGGGCTGATTGGGGAAACAAAAAAAACAAAATGTAAAAGACACTTGCTATTACCTTTTTCACACAAGTCAGCTCAACACCAAGTTCTGCAGCTTCTAACTGAAAGAACCAGAAGCCACAGCATGCAATCACCATCATGAGCAGGAAAAAGCAAAATAAGGGTGAAAAAACCATAGAATCTTTCTATGGGGACAAAAACCAAAACACAAATATAAAAGAGGTCAGTAGTGAGACTGTACTTCCACCTGAAATTTCAGAAGGCACTATGAACTGCTCGCATGCACAAAGAGCTCTCCTAGAACAGTTGAAGAAGGAAATAGAAGAAAAACTGTCCAATGATTTTAAAACTATGAAAAAAGAATTCACTGATGACAATATCTCTTAAAAAGGGAAATTGAACAAATGGAAAAGGAAACACAAAACCTAACTATGAAAATTGGACAAATGGGAAAGGAAGTACAAAAATGAACTGGAGAAAATAATTCCTTAAAAGGAACAATTGGACAGATGAAAAAGGAGATGCGAAAGTTAACTGAAGAAAACAATTTGATAAAAATCAGAATTGGGCAAGTAAAAACTAATAACTCTATGAGATAGTAAGAATCAGTCAAACAAAATCTAAAGAATGAAAAGATAGAAGAAAATGTAAAATATCTAACTGGAAAAACAATTGACCTGCAAAATAGATCTAGGAGAGAAAATTTAAGAATTATTGGCCTGCCAGAAAGCCATGATGAAGAAAAGTCTGGACAATATCTTCCAGGAAATTGTCAAGGAAAACTGCCCAGAAATGCTAGATACAGAGGGGAAAATAGTCATCGAAAGAATCCACCATTCACCTCCCGAAAGGGATCCCAAACTCAAAACCCCAAGATATATTTTTTCCAAATTCCAGAACTATCAAGTGAAGGAGAAAATGCTACAGGCAGCCAGAAAGAAATCATTCAAATATTGAGGAGCTACAGTCAGGACCACAAAGGACCTTGCAGCTTCTAAATTAAAAGATGGAAGGAATTGGAATACCATATTTCATAAGGCAAAGGAGCTGGGACTACAACCAAGGATCAACTACCCAGCAAAATTCAGCATAACATTGCAGGCAAGGAGATGGTCATTCAATGAAGTAAGGGATTTCCAGACCTTCCTGAAAAAAACGCCAGAACATAATAGAAAATTCCATCTTCACATGCAGGTCCCAAGGGAGGCATATAAAGGTAAATGGGGCAGAGGGGATAAACAAAACGCTTGTTACTCAATTCGGGCTAACTGTTTACCTCCCTATAAGGGAAGATGATACCTGTTAATATTGAGAATTGTACATCTAATATGAAATATGAAAGGGATACACATAGAGGGAACAGGTATAAAATCAATGATGTCACGTTAAAAATATGTTTTAAGCATGTGAAGGGATTGTAACAGGAGGTGTGAAAAGGAGGATTCAGAAAATGGTAAATTACAAAACAGGAAGAAGTACAAAATTGTAGTAGAGGGAAAGAGGGGAGGGAGATGAGCACTGTTAGAGAGCGACTCTCATCTGATTTGGTTCAAGGATGGAACAATAAACTTAAATGTATAATTCTAACTAGCTCTATAGTCAGTAGGAGGGAAAGGGGGAAGAAAGGGAAGGGGAAGCTAAAAGGGAGGGATGAAGCAGTAAGGGTAAAGGGGAGTAAAAGTGAGGGGGGCCTAAAAGAAAGAAGGGAAGGCTGCAGGAGGTGATTGAGAAAAGTTAAAATTATTGAGGAGGAGAAGGAAGACTGGAGATCTAAAAACACAAATAATGGGAAACAATGGAGGGAAATACACAGATTGTAGTCATAACTGTGACTGTGAAAGGAGTGAACTCTCCCACAAAACGGAGACAGATAGTAGAATGGAGTAAAACCCATAATCCAACAATATGTTGTTTACAAGAAACACATTTGAAACGGGGGGATAAACACAGGGCAAAGTTCAAAGGTTGGAGAAGAATATATTGTGCTTCAGCTGATGTAAGAAAAGCAGGAGTAGCAATCCTAATCTCAGACAAAGCAAAAGCAGAAATAGACCTAATCAAAAGTGGTAAGGAAGGAAACTATATCCTGCTAAAAGGCTCTATAGACGACGAAGTAATATCATTACTAAACACATATGCTCCAAGTCATATAGCATCCAGATTCTTAGAGGGGAGGTTGGGGGAGTTGAAGGAAGAAATTGACAGCAAAACTATACTAGTGAGGGACCTCAACCTCCCCATCTCTGAACTTGATAAGTCTAACCTGAAAATAAACAAGAAAGAGGTTAAGGATGTAAATAAAACTCTGGATAAGTTAGATATGATAGATCTCTGGAGAAAACTGAATGGGGATAAAAAGGAATATACCTTTTTCTCAGCAGTAAATGGCACATATACAAAAATTGACCATGTACTACAACATAAAACATCACAATCCAATGCAGAAAGGCAGAGATAGTCAATGCATCATTCTCAGATCATAATGCAATAAAACTTACATGTAATAAAAGACCATGGAAAGATAAACCAGAAATCAATTGGAAATTAAATGACCTAATCCTAAAGAAGGAGTGGATTAAAGAAGACATCAGAGAAACAATCAACAACTTCATGTAAGAGAATGACAATAATGAGACAGCCTACCAAATCTTATGGGATACTGCAAAAGGAATTCTTAGGTGAAGCCATATATCTTTGAATGCCTACAGGAACAAAATAAGAAAGAGGAGATAAATGAATTGGACAGGTAGCTGAAAAAGCTAGAAAAAGAACAAATGGAAAATTGCCAATTAAATACCAAATTAGAAATAATGAAAAGCAAAGGAGAGATTTCTAAAATTGAAATAAAGAAGATTGTTGAATTAATAAATAAAACCAGTAGTTAGTTTTATCCAAAAACTAATAAAATTGGTAAACCTTTGATCAATTTGATTTAATAAAAGAAAGAAGAAAATCAAATTACTAATATAAAAAATGAAAAGGGTAAACTCACCTCCACGAGGAGGAAATTAAAACAATAATTAGAAATTATTTTGCCCAACTTTATGCCCACAAATTCGACAATCTAAATGAGATGGATGAATATTTTAAAAAATACAAATTGCCCAGGTTAGGAAAAGAGAAAGTTGAATACTTAAACAATCCCATCTCAGAAAAAGAAATTTAAAAAGCCATCAATGAACTCCCTAGGATAAAATCTCCAGGGCCAGATGGATTTACAAGTGAATTCTATCAAACATTTAAAGAACAGTTAATTCCAATACTATATAGACTACTTTCGAAAATTGGGGAAAGGGGCCTCCCAAATTCTTTTTATGATAAAAATATGGTTTTGATACCTAAAACTGGAAGAGAAAAAAAAGAGAAAGAAAATTATAGACCAATTTCTCTAATGAATATAAATTCAAAAATATTAAATAAGATTTTATCAAAATGAATAAAGCACCTTATCATGAGAATAATACATTATGATCACGGAGGATTCATACCAGGAATGCAGGGCTGGTTCAATATTAGGAAAACTATTACCATCATTGATCATATCAACAACAAAACTAACAAAAACCACATGATTATCTCAAGAGATGGGGGAAAAAACTATAGACAAAATACAACACCCATTCCTATTAAAAACCTGGAGAATATAGGGATAAAGGGAACTTTCCATAAAATAAGCAGTAGATACCTAAAACCTTCTGGAAGCTTTATATGCAATGGAGATAAGCTAGATGCGTTTCCAATAAGATCAGAGGTGAAACCAGGATGTCCATTATCACCACTATTATTCAATATGGTACTAGAAATGTTAGCTGTAGCAGTTAGACAAGATAAAGAAACTGAAGGAAAAAGAATAGGCAAAGAAGAATCTAAGTTAGCACTTTGCAGATGACATAAAGATGTACTTAGAGAATCCCAGAGATTCAAATAAAAAAACTACATGAAATAATAAACTGTTAAGTTCCCAAAGATCTCATGCCTGCATGAGATCTTTCTTCTGGGCACGAATGAATGAGGCGGGAGCAAAGATGGTATGCACTCCGTTTATTCTGAGCTAGCTCAGAGTATATATAGGCAATCTACTTCCATTCATGCAAGAAGTATGTAAATACTGTGTGCTGAGCTTATGTGCTTGGCTGTTGTTGCTCTTGCTCAAGATAATTGAGAAGGTTGGTTATTTCATAAGGGTGGTCCATCATGTAAGTCATGCAAGGACATGACGTCTCAAGAGATTTCTCCTGAGGGCACCATGATCCTGATAACCCGAGAGTTCCAAACCCCTTACAGTAAACAACTTTGGCAAAGTTACATGTTACAAAATAAACCCGCATAAATCTTCTGCATTCCTATATATTAATAACAAAGTCCAACAGGAAGAGATAGAAAGAGAAATCCCATTTAATGCTAGGGTAGAGACTGTAAAATGTTTGTGAGTTTTCCTGCCAAAACAAACCCAGGGACCATATGAACACAACTGCAAGACACTTTTTGCACAAATAAAGTCAGATCTAAGTAAGTGGAAAAACTGTTGTTCACGGGTAGGCTGAGCCAATATAATTAAAATGACAATTCTACCTAAATTAATTTACTTATTTAGTGCCATTCCAATTAAACTATCAGATAATGATTTTTAGTGCTGGATAAAATCATATCAAAATTCATCTAGAAGAAAAAATGTCAAGATTATCAAAGGGACCAATGAAAAGAAATGCTTGAGTAGGTGGCCTAGCGCTACCAGATCTCAAATTGTATTGTAAAGCAGCAATTATCAAAACCATTTGGGACTGGCTAAGAAACAGAAGGGTAGACAAGTGGAATATGTTAGGTACTCAAGACACAGTAGGCAATGAATATAGCAGTCTCCTGTTTGATAAAGACAAGGACCCCAGATTCTGGGATAAGAACTCACTGTTCTACAAAAATTGTTGGGAAAACTGGATAACAGTGTGGTGGAAACTAGCCATAGACCCATGCCTGACACCCTACACAAGAATAAAGTTCAAATGAGTACATGATCAGGGTATAAAGATTGATACCATGGACAAATTGGAAGCAAGGAGCAAGGAATAGTGTATTTATCAGATTTGTGGAGAAGAGAAGAATTTTTAACTAAAGAAGAGACAGAAAGCACTATGAAGTTCAAGATGGATATTTTTGATTACATTAAACTGCAAAGTATTTTTGTAACTACATCCAATGCAACCAAAATTTGGAGGGATGTAGTATATCAGGAAAGAATTTTTACAGCTAATGTTGGTGATAAAAGCCTCATTTCTAGAATATATAGAGAACTGAGTCAAATGTACAACAACACAAGTCATTTCTCAATCGATAAATGCTCAAAGGATATGAACAGGCAATTTCAAGAGGAAGAAATTAAAGATATCTGTAATCATATGAAAAATGCTCTAAATCACTTTTTATTAGAGAGATGCAAATCAGAACAATTCTGAGGTACCACATCACACCTATTAGATTGGCAAACATGACAGAACAGGAAAATGATAAATGTTGCAGAGGATGTGGGAGAGTTGGAACACTAATTAATTTTTGGTAGAGCTGTGAGCTCGTCCAAACATTCTGGAGAGCAGTGTGGAACTATGTCCAAAGGGCTACAAAAATGTGCATACTCTTTGACCCAGCAATATCGCTTCTAGGATTGTATCCTCAAGAGATCATAAAAATAGGAAAGGGTCCCACATGTACAAAAATATTTATAGCAACACTCTTCACAGTGGCCAAAAACTGGAAATCAAGGGGATGTCCATTAATTGGGGAATGGTTGAATATATTATGGTATATGAATGTGATGGAATACTACTGCACCATCAGAAATGATGAACAAGAAGACTTCAGAGAGACCTGAAAAGACTTATATGGTCTGATGCTGAGTAAAAGAAGCAGAACCAGGAGAACTTTGTTCACATCAAGGACCACTGTGTGCGAGAGTTTTTTCTGGTAGACTTGAATCTTCATAGCAAGGCAAGGACATAAAAAAAGGAAAATAAATTCCCAATAGTCTTCTAAGGCAAAGTGCCTTCCACATTCAGAGAAAGAACTATGGAATTCACTCACAGAATGTAGCAGAGCATTTGTGTGTGTGTGTGTGTGTGTGTGTGTGTATGTGTATTTATTATATTTTGGTTTATTATATGATGTCTCCCATTTATTTTAGTTCTTCTACAGAGCATGACTATAATGAAAATTTATTCAACAGGAATGCATGTGTAGATCCTATATAGAATTGTATGCTGTCTTGGGGAGGGAGAGGGGTGGAGGGGTGTAGGTAGAGGGAAAATCAATCTTAGTTTTATGGTAATGATTGTAGTACATTAAAAATAAATAAATGAATATATTTTTTAAAAATCCTTTCACACGCTCTCTTTCCTACTTAACTAGAGAGCAGATAGGTATATAGATAGATAGACAGACAGGTAGATTGATAGATTATAGACAGATGGATATTATATATATACATATATATATGTACATATAGATAGATATATGAATAGATGTGTGGGTGGGTAAAGATGGATAAAGATCAGTTTGAACTCACTGAATGCCAAACATTGGGCAAAGTGATAGGAACATTAATACAATTTAACAAGGTAATTTTTGCCCTCATGGCAATTGTACTTTATTCATGACAGACAATGCATAATGTGGAAGTGGAAAGGGGGTGTAGTATGCTGGAGGAATGATGAAAAGATTTTGGATAGTGGCTTTAAACCGTGATTATTGGTAAGATAAGTGAAAATTCACCAAGACAAATGTGGCCTTTTGAGAGCCAAGTGCAAGACTGTGGAAGGGAGATGGTCCCTAACATTACATATTACACTATATTTCATTCCCGAAGATCAAGTCAATAAGACCTTCTGGCTGTACTCCACAGTCAAAATGAGCCAAGAAAGTTTCCTAAGATCCATGAAGAAAAATGCTATCCTCTTTCAAAAAGAGAGATCTGATGAACTGTGAGTGAAGGTGGAAATATACTTTTACACTTTATTTTTCTTCTCTTTTTTTAATTACTAACATGGAAGTAAATTTGGCACCACTTCGTACTTCATATGATCACAAGTGATATCCTATGGTTTGTCTTCTCAAGAAGTTGGAGAAGGGAGGTGGATCAGGGAAAGAATATAGAACTCAAAATTTAAAATTGAATGCTAAAACAAATAAATAATTTAATTATTTTAAATACCTATAAATTAAATATGACCATCATAAAGAACAGTGCAGAGACAGATGAGGCATAGTGTCACACATAACATAAAATGCACTTTGTGTTTAAGGATAAGAGATGTTGTCACAGAAATACATTATCACAAAAGAAAGTATGCTATAAAAAAGTAATAACATTATGGCTGACCAGAGCATGACATTAGCAGAAAATTGGGAGGAACCACAGAATATTTTGACTGGATCTATTCTAGTGAACTAATGGAAGGACCTAGATAAGCGTAGAATAGGCTAGGCAGTTGTTAATTGGTTGTGAGAATCATTAAAAAAATGGAACATAAAAAAGAGATCTCAGATCCATGAATTTGCTTCATACTCTCCTCAAAGATTCAAAACATATGTGCAAAAATAGATGTATAAACAGACATCTATCTATGTGTAGAAAAGTGTACAAAGAGGAAAGCATAAATGAATAGATACACACAAACATAGACAAATTTTCATGCATACTTTTTACATACACACAGATAGATGTGTGCGTTATTTTTTCAAGTAGAATGTAAACTTTTTGAGGTTAATGACTGGAAAACCATTTGAATCAAATGAGATGAAGAATATAAAATACTTAGCCACCTTTAACGGGTCATAGAAATTCTTAGTGATGCTGTTGTTATATCATAATAATGACTAAAATTTGTGAACTTCATAACCTAGTAAAATATCTTCTGGTCAAATACCTGAAAGATCTCAAAGGAATCATATGTACCCAAATGCTGATAGTAACAAGTAACGGGAGGTACTCTTCACTTGAGGAATTAGGAACAAATTACTGTATATGTATATAGTATAACATTACACTGTAAGAAATGACAAATATTATCATTTATAGAATTTAATTTGGATTCACATGAACCCATACAGGAACAGTTGTCCAAAGAAGGTAAATAATTACATGTTGACATAAGAAAGAAAAATAGGATATATGCTGTATGAACTGGAGATAATCAACAGATGCAAAATATTAGCATTGCAGAAAAACACAAAAGGTCTCTTGGAGAGAAAGGAATTTAGTTGGAGCATGCAGGCAGCCCAATATGACAAAAGGAGGAGAAGACTCAAACTTTTGGTGTCCCTGGCAACTTGTTGTAAGAGTATCCACTCTCCCTCTTTCTATTGGTACCTCCTTGAGGAAAGAAGCTATAGTTTGTTTGTTACAAAGCTTGGAACAAAGTAGGCATTTTAAAATATTTGTTGAATAGTTATTATTAGCTAAAGGAAAGTAATTGTTCAGATCTGTCAATCTATCTAGTGTCTATTTACTATATATTTATTTATCTACTTTCTAATCTCTATATTCATCTATATAGCTTACTGTCTACCATCCTGTATCTTCGTATATCTTTCTGCCTGCCTATCAAACATTTATGTCTCTCTGTATATGTACAACCAGTGTTACTTACCTGTCTTTCTACCATTGATCTTCTTCATGTCTGTCTATCTATCTACGGGTTTGTGTAAGTGGGTATGTGTGTATAGGTGCTTTTGTCTGTGACAGAATTTTGATTGAGAAGAACATAGTCTGAACCTGACTGACACATCTGTAGTTAGAATACAGGTGCCAAGAAATCAATGGAACTGACTTGATTCTCTTTTAGCAGCAGGGAAGCTCAGAATGTAGAGTATGAAATTCAGGGTGTGATAGGTGGGATGCACTCACTGTTCCAACCTCGAGCTTAATTCAAGGCCATGCTTGGGGTCGCTTGATGAGAAGTCTATCTCGGATAGGTGGTAACAATTACCACGCCCTTAATATATGCCTTTACTGGAATGACTGCCCTTTGCTTCTGCATTTTAATTTTTCCCTAAAATTTTGTTTATTGATTTAAAAAATTCTGTCATCGCCATCTTTAAAAAATATTCCTAAGCACCAACTACTCAGAAAGCCATTCTTTATATGAAATGACAGGAGGAAGAGTGACAAAGGGAGGCAGAGACAATGAGAAACAAAGGCAGAAAGACAGACAAAGACAGAGGGGGGAAGGGTTGAGAGAGAGAGATAAATAGATGCAGAGAGACAGAACAAATATGGAATGAAGGGTTAATATTACGAGGAGTATTGTGCTGAAATGGTCTAATTTTAGATTTTAGTGGCTCCAGGAAGGTCTTGCAGCAACCCTTCCTCTTTTCCTACATTGCCAGGTACAACACTGATGCAGCACTCTGAGTTTAACAATCTGTAACTGACTGCACCATTCATTTTTCTTCTTTTAAGAGCTGAGAGGGAATCACACTGTACCTGTTACCAGTCATTTATTGTCAATGTGTATGTATTTATCCATAATTTCCTTGAAAGAATAATGCGTTCCTCATTAAAAAGAATATAAGCGGACATGCTGAGAGGTAGAAATCTCTCAAATTAAAAAAAAAGAAAGAAAGAAAAAGGAGGGAAAGGAGGCAAAAGGAAGAGATAGGAACGGAAGGAAGGGAAAGAAAAAAATGAAAAGACAAAACAAAGGAAAATGGAAGAGTTACCCTAGTACTTGCAGTGTGCAGAAATTGTGCTTTTAGATTACTTTATTGTTGAAGAATTAGGTGGTAAAAGTAGCCCAAGGCCTGGACTTGGTATCAAGAAGATTTCAGTTCAAATCCAATCTCAGACACTAATCAGATTTGCTATCGACTTAGGGGAAGTTTTATATCTTTGAATGCCTACATAAATAAAATAGAGATAGAGGAGATCAATGACTTGGGCTTGCAGTTGAAAAAGCTCAAAAAAGAACAAATTGAAAATCCCCAAGTAAATACTAAATTAGAAATACTGAAAACCAAAGGAGAGATTAATAAAATTGAAATTAAGAAAACTATTGAATTAATAAATAAAACCAATAGTTGGTTTTATGAAAAAACTAATAAAATTGATAACCCTTTGGTCAATTTGATTTAAAAAAAGAAAGAAGAAAATCAAATTACTAATATTAAAAATGAAAGGGGTGAACTCACCTCCAATGAGGAGGAAATTAAAACAATAATTAGAAACTACTTTGCCCAACTTTATGCCCACAAATTCGATGATCTAAAGGAGATGGAAGAATATTTTAAAAAATACAAATTGCCCAGATTAACAGAAGAGGAAGTTGAATACTTGAACAACCACATCTCAGAAAAAGAAACTGAACAAGCCATCAATGAACTCCCTAGGAAAAAATCTCCAGGGCCAGATAGATTCACAAGTGAATTCTATCAAACATTTAAAGAACAGTTAATTCCAATACTATATAGACTATTTTTGAAAATTGGGGAAGAAGGAGTCCTCCCAAATTCTTTCGATGATACAAATATGGTTTTGATACCCAAACCAGGAAGAGACAAAACAGAGAAAGAAAATTATAGACCAATTTCCCTAATGAATATAGATGCAAAAACATTAAATAAGATTTTAGCAAAATGAATACAGCATCTTATCACGAGATTAATACATTATGATCAGGTAGGATTCATACCAGGAATGCAAGGCTGGTTCAATATCAGGAAAACTATTAGCATTATTGATCACATCAACAACAAAGCTAACAAAAACCACATGATTATCTCAATAGATGCCAAAAAAGCTTTTGACAAAATACAACACCCATTCCTATTAAAACCGTGGAGAACATAGGAATAAAGGGAACTTTTCATAAAATAATAAGCAGTATCTATCTAAAACCTTCAGCAAGCTTTATATGCAATGGGGATAAGCTAGATGCATTCCCAATAAGATCAGGGGTGAAACAAGGATGTCCACTATCACCACTATTATTCAATATGGTACTAGAAATGTTAGCTCTAGCAATTAGAAAAGATAAAGATATTGAAGGAATAAGAATAGCCAAAGAAGAAACTAAGTTACCACTCTTTGCAGATGATATGATGGTTTACTTAGAGAATCCCAGAGATTCAAGAAAAAAAACTACTAGAAATAATAAACAACTTTGGCAAAGTTGCAGGTTACAAAATAAACCCACAGAAATCTTCCACATTCCTATATATTAGCAACAAAGTCCAACAGCAAGAGATAGAAAGAGAAATCCCATTTAAAAGCTAGGGTAGACACTATAAAATACTTAGGAGTTTACTTGACAAAACAAACCCAGGGATTATATGAACACAATTACAAGACACTTTTTGCACAAGTAAAGCCAGATTTAAGTAAGTGGAAAAACATCAGTTGCTCATGGGTAGGCTGTGCCAATATAATAAAAATGACAATTCTTCCTAAATTAATTTACTTATTTAGTGCCATACTAATTAAACTATCAGATAATTATTTTCTAGAGCTGAATAAAATAATATCAAAATTCATTTGGAAGAACAAAAGGTCCAGAATATCAAAGGGACTAATGAAAAGAAATGCTTGGGAAGGTGGCCTAGTGCTACCAGACCTCAAGTTGTAGTATAAAGCAGCAATTATCAAAACCACTTGGTATTGGCTAAGAAACAGAGAGGTAGACAAGTGGAATAGACTTGGCACTCAAGACACAGTAGGCAAGGAATATAGCAACCTCCTGTTTGATAAACCCAAGGACCCCAGCTTCTGGGATAAGAACTCACTGTTCGACAAAAATTGCTGGGAAAACTGGATAACGGTGTGGTGGAAATTAGGCATAGACCCATACCTGACACCGTACACAAGAATAAAGTCCAAATGGGTACATGATTTAGGTATAAAGATTGATACCATGAACAAACTGGAGAATCAAGGAATAGTGTATTTATCAGATTTATGGAGAAGGGAAGAATTCTTTACTAAAGGAGAGATAGAAAGCATTATGAAATGCAAAATGGATAACTTCGATTACATTAAACTGAGAAGCTTTTGCACAACCAAACCCAATGCACCCAAAATTCAGCGGGATGTAGTAAATTGGGAAAGAATTTTTACAGCTAAGCTCGGGGATAAAGGCCTCATTTCTAGAATATGTAGAGAACTGACTCAAATGTATAACTATACAAGTCATTCCCCAATTGATAAATGGTCAAAGGATATGAAAAGGCAATTTTTGGAGGAAGAAATTAAAGATATCTATAATCATATGAAAAAAATACTCTAAATCACTATTGATTAGAGAGATGCAAATCAAAACAACTCTGAGGTACCACATCACACCTATAAGATTGGCAAACATGACAGAAGAAGAAAATGATAAATTCTGGAGAGGATGTGGGAGAGTTGAAACACTAATTCATTGTTGGTGGAGCTGCGAGTGCATCCAACCATTCTGGAGAGCAATTTGGAACTATGCTCAAAGGGCTACAAAAATGTGCATACCCTTTGACCCAGCAATATCGCTACTAGGACTGTATCCCCAAGAGATCGTAAAAATGGGAAAGGGTCCCACGTGTAGAAAAATATTTATAGCAGCACTCTTTGTAGTTGCCAAAAACTGGAAGTCAAGGGGATGCCCATCAATTGGGGAATGGCTGAATAAATTATGGTATATGAATGTAATGGAGTACTATTGTGCCATAAGAAATGATGAACAAGAAGACTTCAGAGAGGCCTGGAAGGACCTATATGATCTGATGCTGAGTGAAAGGAGCAGAACCAGGAGAACTTTGTGCACAGCAACAACCACAGTGTGTGAGAGTTTTTTCTGGTAGACTTGGAATTTCATAATAATGCAAGAACTTATTTAAAAAAAATCCCAGTGGTGGTTTTCTAAGGCAAAACGCCTTCCACACTCAGAGAAAGAAATATGGAAGTCATTTGCAGAATGTAGCAGATCATGTTTGTGTGTGTGTGTGTTTTTGTGTATCATGTTTTGATTTGTTGTATGATTTCTTCCATCTATTTTAGTTCGACTACATAGCATGACTATAGTGAAAATGTACTCAATAGGAAAGTATATGTAGAACCTATACAGAATTGTATGCTGTGGTGGGGAGGGAGGGGGGCAGTGGGGGGTAGGTGGGGGGGGGATAAAATCTTAATTTTATGGTAGTGATTGTAAAACATTAAAAATAATAAAATAAAATTAAAGAAAAAGATTTGCTATCGAGAGAAACTCGCTAAACATATCTCAACATCAGTTTCTTTATCTGTAAAATGGTGATAATAGTAGTGTCAATATTTTTGGATCTTTGTGTGGATAACACGAAATAATTGTAAAATACTTTGAAAATCTTAAAACGCTAAATAAATTTTAGTTGTTGTTATTACTACTATTATCCTGGGAACATATAATAAGCTCTCAAAAATACCTCTCTGGGTCGTCGTTCAGAGATTTAAACAAGTGTACTTTTTGATATTTTTAGCCCTTTTCTCACTCCCTATTTTCAGACCAATAACATTGGTTCCTATTTAGTATACTGATTAATTGTTATATAGCAGTGACTAAAATATTTTCATCCTCAGAGTATCTTATTATTAAACAAATGCAATGTAGTGGATCAATGCCTGCACCTTTTTATATCTTAGAAATTCTGGTTCAAAACTTATATCATATACTTATTTGTAATCATGCACATGTCAAATATCTACCAATATATTCATGTCTCACCCCTTAATTTTATTATTTTAGATATCATCCCTACCTATTCAATTCACCCTGTGCCCTCTGTCTATACATATACATACACACACACACACACACACACACACACATTTATATATTCGATCCACCAACTAACTTAATACTGAGAAAAGTCCCAAGAGTTGTAAATGTGATGTTTCCATGTAGGGATGTAAATAGTTCAATGTCAGTAAGTCCTTTATGATTTCACTTTCCTGTTTACCTTTTCAGGCTTATCTTGATTCTTGCATTTGAAAGACAAATATTCTTTACATCTCTGGTGTTTTCAAAAAGAATGCTTGAAACACCTCTATTTCATTGAATGATATTTTTTTTGGCACTGAAGTATTATACTCAGTTTTAGTGGGTAGGTGATTCTTGGTTTTCCTTTGACTTGCGGAATGTCAAGTTCCAAGCCCTGCAATCCCTTAGTGTAGAAGTTGGTAGGTCTTGTGTTATCTTTATTGTATTTCCACGATACTAGAATTCTTTCTTTATGAATGCTTGTAGTATTTTCTCCTTGACCTAGGAACTCTAGGTTTTGGCTGCAAAATTCCTAAGAATTTTCCTTTTGGAATTTCTTTCAGGAGGTGATTGGTTAATTCTTTCAATTTCTATTTTACCTTCTGCTTCTCAAATATCAAGGTAGTTTTCCTTGATAATTTTGTGGAAAGTGATGTCTAGGCCTTTTTTTATCATGTATTTCAGGGAGACAAATGATTTTTAGATTATCTCACCTTCATCTATTTTCCAGGTCAGTTTTTTTTTTCAATGAGATATTTCACATTGTCTTCTATGTTTCCTTTCTTTAGTTTTGTTTTGTAATTTGCTGATTTCTCATCAAGGCATTAGCTTCCAAGTGCTCCATTCAAATTTTTGAAGAACTATTTTCTTCAGTGAATTCTTGACCTCCTTTTCCATTTGGCTAATTCTGCTTTATAAAACATTGTTTTCCTCATTGGCTTTTTGGACCTCTTTTGTCATTTGTGTTAGTCTATTTTTTAAAGTATTATGTTATTCAGCATTTTTTGGGGTCACATTTAGCAAGCTGGTGACTCACTTTTCATGATTTTCTTGCATCCTTCTCATTTCTGTTTCCAATTTTTTCTCCATCTCTCATTTCATTTTGAGCTCTTTCATGTCCTGAGACCATTTCATATATTTTTTGGATGTTTCGGATGCAGAAGCCTCTTTTATGTCTTCCTCTGATGGTATGCTTTGTTCTTGTTCATAAGAAAGAATGGAAGAAAATACCTGTTCACGAAGAACGTAACCTTCTATAGTCATTTTTTTCCCTTTTTTGGTCATTTTACCAGTCTGTTACTTGAATTTGAGTCCTTTGTCAAGTGGAGGGGACAAATTTAGGAATCTGTAGGTTCTCACCTCCTCCAAGGTGACACAATCAGGGGAGAGGAGTTTACTCCTCTCCTGGCCTGCACTCTGGTCTGGAAGCAACCACATGTTTTCTTCCCAGGATCTGTGAGTAGAATTACTTCTCCAAAACCTCCACCAGCTCTAACACACTAGCTCTCTTCCTCACTCCAAGGTTGCCACTCAGGACTGTGACTTAGATTGGTTGCTTGATTCCCCCAGAGTTTTTAGTCTCTAAAAATAGAAGTTATTTCACAGTGGCTTCCTCTGCCCTGGCCCTAGAGCTCGTGCCCTACCTTGCTCCCTTCTCATCCAGGTGAAAAACTTTGTCACTGACCTTTGAAGCTGTCTTTGGAGTTTGTGTGTTGAGAAATCTAGGAACTGCAGCTGCTGCCCCTTATTGCCCACTCTGAAGCCTCCTCCAGTCCTGTCCTTGCTGCACCTGCTGAGTCCTGTGTGATACACCTTTCCTATTCGCCTTACATGCTGCCTTGTACAGGAAATCCCTTTTACGTTGTCATTTTGTGGCTTCTGCTGCTCTATAATTTGTTTAGAGTCATTTTTAACAGACATTTTATGGGATATGGGAGTAGAGCTAGAGCAGGTCTGTCCTTCTACTCTACCTTCTTGGCTCCTCCCCACCTCTTACTTTGTGTTCAAAATCCTTTCTGAGCTCTTAGTTGGCCTAAGACTAATTCATATTTTTCTATGAGGCTTTGGATGTAGAAGTCTGACTTTGTCATTTTGTATTTGTATACTTTTGTCTTTTTCACCTACGTAAGATTCTACAGTTTGATTATTTTTCTCTGGTTTTCACTCATTTTGGCAAGTATTTACTTGACTTTTGAGTTGTTTGTCAAGGTTGTTTTCTGCTTCAGTGTGGTTAGGGGTGTACTGTTAGCTGCTTGATCCTTCCACAATCTGTGTGCCTAGAGTTCCAGAAAGAGTTCTTGCTGCTGTTGCTGGATGCTCTTCAACAGGCTCCTCCATCTCCTCCATTACTCTAAGGCTGTGGCCTGGCCACTCTACTCTCTCATTGAGGTTCCACAGGGTATTTCCACTGACATTCAAATTTTTCCAATTGTTTTGGGACCATGAAGTCTGGAAACCAACACAGGTGCAAGAGATTAAGTTCCCCCAAGACCTGCTCAGGTCCCATCAGTGCCTACGTGACCCACTCTGCTCCTAGTATGGTGCACTCTGCTCCTAGTATGGTGCAATAGACATTTCCCAGGGACCTTCTAGGCTGTCTTGGGTTGGAGATTTGCTTCCCTCCATCATTCTGTAGGTACTGTAAATCCAGGATTTTTTAGAATCATTTTTTTCAGGTATTTGGCTGGGTTTGGGGAGAGTTTCTAGAAAGTCCATGCTGTTACTCTGGCATCTTGGTTCCACCCCAACAGTTCTTGATTATACCAAGAAAGAATAAAATTTTGAACCCTATGACGCAGAGATCTTATTGCTAGAGAGTTATCCTAAAGAAGCTAAAGATAGAATCAAAGCCCATACCAAAATATTAAGAGCAAAACTTTTGCCATTGCAATGAATTGACAATAAAGAGGTTATTAATTGGACTAAGCTGTTATTAAGCACAGGTAAGGAGGGAAGAAATAATTCTGGATCACTGAGTATAATCCAAGCTTCAGGTATAGTGCAGTAATCTCCTTGACCTACTAGAAAACTCACACTTTCATTATATAATATAAATTTGTTAATTCAGAATTTGAATGTATTTAAAATAAAATATTGATCTGGTAAAAAAAAAATAGCATATTCTGATGCCCAAAGTCATTGATTTCCTTCTTCTCAGTATTTTCTTGTTATCTTCTCTTGATCTCATTCCTCAAGTGATGTCGTGTGTCTGTGAAAGGACAGTCAGTGAATATTTTTAGAAAGGAGAGTCTATAAACATGAAAGTAAAGTAAGTGAAAGTTCTCTCCCCCGTATTCGGGGTTGATCATTTACAAGTATGTCCCAAAGCTCAGTTTTCTTTGGGCATGAATATTGGTCAGTATGATTTACTTCCTAAAAGGCCTATAGGCACTGAGGCTTATAAGGTGTTTATAGATCATTGCTTTGATGAGGCAGAGACTATTATGCTAAAGACCATAGTCTATGACAAGTATGTCTTAATGGGTGCAGCCCTGTACTACATGAACTCAATATACATATATCTATGTTTGCAGATTTTGAGCATGGATTCGGCAGAGTGATTCCTGCATTCCTTGATTCAGATATTCTTCATGTCTCTTTTATCTTTCTATGATAGATGGCATCACTTATTTTCATGCAAAATTAAATTAACACCTTTACTGGCATTGATCTATTTCAGCACTCATACAATTGATGTCATGGTGGTGGTTAACTGAGCATTCATCTGTATAACCATTTTTTCCCTTTGCTTTCTATTAAAGAACCAACTTGGTGTTTCTGTGTGTATATACATTTTATAATTTAAATTGTCAAGTTTGAAACTGGAGAAGAGATAAATATTAATCCTTCTTGGTATAGTTTAGTGACTATGTATGTAGATCTCTGCACGCTCTCTCTCTCTTTCTTTCTCTCTCTCTCTTTGTCTCTGATTTTTCTGTCTCTTTCTCAGTGTTTCTGACTCTTTGTGTGGCTGTCTGTCTCTCTCTCCTTGTTTCTATTTCTCTCACTGTCTCTGCCTCAGTCTGTCTCTCTGTCTCTGTTTCTTGAATGTGTCTAACTTTTTATAAGGATCTGAACTCTGAACCCAACAGGATCTTGATTAAGTTGTGTCCTTCCTTTCTGTTTTCATTTTCAACATGGCTAATATGGAAACAATTTTCATGACTATGCAGGTATAAACTATCTGAAATTGCTTGTCATCTCAAGGAAATAAAAAAGGAAGGGAAGAAAGTATGGGGAGAGGGAATGTGGAACTCAAAATTTGTAACAGAGTAATGTTAAAAAATGTTTTATTACATGTAATCATAAGAAATAATAAGATATTTTTTCCAAAAGACACCTCTGCTCTGAAGCAATCTTTCTAACCTTCAAATAAAGTTGGAGGCCTTTTCTTGTTATTGGCTAATTTATTAACAGAAAAGGAAATCGTCTATTAAACACTTGTTGCATGCCATGTACTCTCCTAAGAGCTGGAGATACAAATAGTAAAACAGGAATTCTTTACTTTCAAGAAGTATAAATCCTAAATGGGAGACACAATGGATTAAAGAGAGGTCACTTTTATGGCAAATGTAAAGTCCTTGTTTTAGTTAGGAATTGAAATATGCAGGACAGATGGTCAATCACTGAAAATCGTGAGAAGATTTGACAACGTCAGTGAACACAAATTGGTGACTTTTAAGAAGAGGGGACTGAGTCCAAGGGTTAGAGTGGAAAGGATCTATGGGGTATTTAAGGAAGAGCAGGGAAAGGAGTGTGAGAGGTCAACGTCCTACTGATAACAGACATCTAGAATCAGATTGGAGCTAGACAATAGGGGTTAGTGGGAGGAAGACACAATTTTCTGGTTTCCAGTTACGGAAGCTAGTAATGGAGCTTTTAGTAAGGATGTCTTTTGTGGAGGTAGGGCTTCACATAGTTTTCTTTTCTACTTTTAACACCACCTACCAAATAATTGTTGCAATACATTCAGGTAATTTCAGAGCTATGCTGAAAACAAATTAATCGAATGTGTATTTGTGGGTGCGTACTTGTGTGTGTACATACATGCACGCATGTGTGCTTGTGTGTGCATGTGTTTATTTATGTGCACTAGGGGATTTTGGATTCTTATACATAGAGTACACAAAGAGATTATTATAAAAAGGATTGGATTTGTTAATTTTGGTGCATATTTATAATTTCATTGGTGTGAGCAACTCTTTTCTATATAAATTGCTAATGATCAACCAACAAGTATTTATTACCCACTATGTGAATGGAAATTCACAAATATCTGTAATCCAGGTTTATGGAGGTGACAATGAATTTTGTGGGATTATTGCATTACCCATGGTCAGATGACTAGTGTGTTAGAGGGGTACCTTGAACCCCAAAACTTCTTGGCTTTAATGTCAGCCCTGTAGTCAGTATGTATTTTTTTTTAATGAATAATGGATTTAAAATTCATGAGTTCCTTAAAGAGTAAATAGTCCTTCCCCTTAATTTCACAAAGGAGGACACCGTGGATCTGAGAGAATAAGCCAATTGCCTAAGGGCCTGCTGAGAGGGACAGAGTCTGAATTTGAATCCATGCTCTCTGACTCCACATCCAGTTCTTGTTACATTGAATCAGCTCACTCCTCATTCAATGACAACTTACATAAAGATGGTATATTATTTCACAATGGAGAAAGTGCTACCTTAGAAGGGTTGGACATTCTAGTCATTCACATTTTAGTTTCATCTTCCTGATGACTGTTCTATTTGAAATTTAGCTAAAATTAGCCACAGTGGAGAAATTAGATATGTAGTTCAAAATGTCATCACTTATGTGGGTGAGGTAACACAGTGACTTGCCCTCTGTTCAGCAGCAAATTCCTCATCAATGAGCTTTGTCTCAAAATATATGGGGGGCAAATTGTGGAAAGCAGTTAGTACCATTTTCTGCAAAGAGAAAAATTTGAAAACCAGTTTTGAAGGAGGAAATATGCACATTTTCTCTCCCATTGGTGCTTTGAGAACAGGCTTTTTTTTTGTTTTTGTTCCATTTTTGTTGTTGTTGTTGTTTGTTGGTTTGTTTGTTTTACTTTTCAAAGCCACTACTTAGTACAGTTTCCGACACATAGTGGCATGCAACATTTATTGACTTGAATGGTCCTGAAGAAGTTGAGTACAGGAAAGGACTTATTAAGCATTTCAGGATACAATATATTACCTCCTAGATAATAGCATTCATGAAGAGGGTGCCACTTGCCAGAGAGGATGGCTTCAGGTGACCTCAGTCAGGGAGCAAGAAAAAAGGTCAAATGTCCCAGGGGAGAACAAGAGACACAGAGTCTCCTGAAGCATCCTTTTGAAGAAAAGAGTAATAAACTTTTGAGTCTAAGTGAAGAAAATATGATGGAAAGATCCTTGAATTGAAATTAGAAGACCTATGTCGATTTCCAGACATAAGTTTTACTGCTTGTGTAGCTATAAGGAAATAATTTCAACTCTCAGTTTCTCCCTCAATAAAATCAAGGTAACAGTATTTATAGTAATTAGTAATTACCTCCAGTGATAGATTCAGAGAATCTATCAGAATAATTTTTGATGTGCTATGTAATTATTCTGTGGTTTGTCAGAGCTTTGTTGTTGCTGCTTTGAAATGCACTTTTTATAAAAACAGCTAAATAAAATACTCACTTGATCCTACCCACTCCTAGAGCTAATGTCTGCCAGTCTTCTTTTCTCTTTTCTTTGGTATACTCAGTGACTTTGGGCCATTCATTTTTTTTCACCTCTTGGCATGATTGATTGATGGCTCCTCCTTCTGGATATTTTCTTTTGCCTGGGCTTTTTTGGTTCTCTTCTTACCTATCTGACTTGCTCTATGTGGCTGTGCTCCAGCACTTTATTTTGAACCTTCACTTCTCCACACTTTCTCAGAGCAAATTCACTGGATTCCATCATCTCTCTAGAATCCTCCTAGATCTGTACATCAAAGATTAAAATTGTATATCTTTCATGAACTCTCATCCCACATCATCTAGCTAATCCATCTGGTCATCTCCAAGGGACCTCAGAATCAACATGTAAACCACAAAGCTCATTATCTTTCATACTTAACTCGCACAACCTCTTAAATACTTGTTTTCTGTCCATGGAACTTCCATTCTTTTAATTTCTCAGCTTCCCAACATTAGAGTTGACTTCACCTTTTTTTTTTTTATTCCTTCATGTCTAAATTCTTTGCTGATTTTACCACAACAACACAACTAACATCAGTCCCCTTCTCCTCAGTGGTGTGATTACAACATGAGTTCGGGTCCAAAGCATATGTTACTTAGGACCCAGAAAGTTATAAACAGCCTCCAAATTTTTAGTGATGCATTTTTCCTCTCTTTCTCCCATTTATTCTCTATCCACCCATGAAAAGGATATTCCTATAGCATAATTCTGACTATGTCATTTCTGAGCTCATAAATATTGTATACATCCTGATTACCTCAAGGATAAAATATAAAGTATTCTATTTATCAATTAAAAATGGTAATATGACTTCAACCCATTATTACAGATGGATTTCACATTCCTCTCAGTGACTCAATATACATTTCAGACGATTGGTTCTATTTGATATTTTCTATAAATGGCATTCCATGTCCTCTGTGTTTGTGTCTTTATCAGGTATATTCTCCTTCCATGCTTTTCTGTCTCAAAAGCTTTAGCCACCTTTTCAATGATTGGTTCAAGGTCCACATCTTCCATGCTGTCTTTCTTGAACTTCCAATTCTTAGTTCTATTTCACCCACAAAATTACTTTATTATGTATTTTGTGTACTTTTGGTATTTCCTCACCTTTCCTTATATCTCTCCCCTAAAATCCAAGCACTTGGAGAGTGTGTACTGTTGTATTTTTGGTTGTATTTTTAGTAATCATGCCTGGCACACAACAGTTTACTTAAATGAACTCACTTTAGACTTTTTTATCCATAGTGTAAAGAAAGGAATACCATTAAGTATCAGCTGTGAACTTGAGGCTACTACCACTACTCAAGGCTATATTCCTTTTGATGAATACACACTCACACAAACACACACATGTATGTATGTATATATATATAAATATATATGTATATATATAGTGTGTGTATACATATATATACAGATTATACATATATACATATAAGTATATATGTGTGTAAATGTTTATATATACACACATATATCTGTATCTATAGACCTAACTACATATAACTACACCAATTTCATGTCTAGTTTTTACTCCACTTCCCCTTTTAGTCTTCCCTCCTTCTCAAGTATTCTCAAGTAAAAGAGAAAATAAATTCATGCTGGGTTTCTCTTTGAATGATATATATAATGTCATGAAAAAAATGCTGTGGAGTGGAACTCAGAACTTGGTTTAAATTTAGAATCTTACCTTAAGTGGTTTTGTGACCACACCAATGAAATAAGAATCGTTATTATTGTTATTTTAATTTATGCTATTGATTTTTTCCGCATCATTTCAGATGGACTGATTTTTTTTTCCTGCATTATGTGGCTGCACAAAAAAAGTCCATGGAGAACATAAACAATATGATTGAATTCATCTTCTGGGGACTTTCTCAGAAGCCAGAAATAGAGAAGGTATGTTTTGTAGTGTTCACCTTTTTTTAGTGCAATTATTCTTCTGGGTAACCTCCTCATAATAGCAACAGTCTGCACTGGTAATCTTTTCAATTCAGCCATGTACTTCTTCCTAAATTACTTATCTTTTGTACACATTTGCTACTCCTCTGTCATAGCCCCCAAGATTATTGCAGACTTATTGGTACTGAAGAAAAGGATCAGCTTTGCAGGTTGCATGACCCAACTGCTTGAGGTTACTTTGGCTGCAAAGAGGTCTTCATTCTCACAGTGATGGCTTATGAGAGACATGTAGTCATATGTAGGCCTTTACACTACATGACCATTATGGACAGAGACAGGTGCAATAAGATGCTGTTGGGAACATGGGTGGGTGGTTTTATACATTCCATCATCCAAATGGCACTGGTAGTTCAGTTGCCTTTCTGTGGTCCTAATGAAATTGATCACTATTTTTGTGATGTGCAACCTGTACTGAAACTTGCCTGTAGTAACACCTATGTTGTAGGGGCTATGGTGACAGCCAAGAGTGGAACCATTGCTCTAGGGAGCTTTCTTATCTTGGTGATCTCCTACACAGTCATCCTGGTGTCCTTGAGGAAACAGTGAGCTTAAGTTAGGCACAAAGGGCTCTCTACCTGTGATTCCCACATAGCTTTGGTCATCATATTTTTTGGACCCTGCATGTTCATGTATATGAGGCCTGACACAACTTTTTCAGAAGATAAGATGGTCACAGTGTTTTATATTATCGTCACCCCCATGTTGAACCCCTTGATTTACATATTGAGAAATGTAGAGGTAAAGAATGCCATGATGAAGTTATGGACCAGGAAAATCTTTCTATGGAAATAATTCATACAAGAGTAGAAACTGTTTCCTTTCTTTCCCCAAGATGTCAGAAGTACCTTGTAAATGAGACATTTCCTCTTTTTCCGTTTCCCCCACCTCTTATACTTTCTTCTTGAATCACTCATATAATGAGACATTGTCACTCTACCTATCAATAACTAGTTATTAAATATATTCTAAGTATCATGCACTGGGGTAGCAAGGTGGCACAGTCGATAGAGTGCTTGGCCTGCAATCAAGAACACTCATCTTCCTGAGTTCTTATCTGACCTAGGATACTTACTAGCTGTGTGACGCTGGGTAAGTCACTTTATGCTATTTGCCTTAGTTTCCTCATCTGAGAAATGAACTAAAGAAGGAAATGTTATATCACCACAGTATCTTTGCCAGGATACTCCCAAGTGGAATCATGAAGAGTCACACACAAATGAAATAATGAAACAATAACCAGGTACTTTGCTATATTAAGGGGATATGAATATAAAATTGAGTCATAACATCATAAATTTAGAGTTGGAGAACATGTTAGAGGCTATTTCATCAAATGACTGGAACAAATGGACTGAGTAAGGAAAGAGATTTCTAATCTTATAGAAAAAATTAAGGCCCCCAAAGTTAAGCCAATGAGGTTTTTTAAGCTCTTTGCAATGATAGTAAATAATGAGGAAAAAAGGAAAAATCAGAACAGTTAAGCACATTCAATGATCTCACCATCTAATACACCTCAAGGGAGATGATAAGAGATTGTCCAAAATCATTTGACTATTTAGTATCAGGAGCAGGATTCACATGTAGATCTTATACTGCATTGGTCTGTTACACAAAGAGGACCAAAAACCACAGGCAATAATATCGACTTATATTTCTAAACATTTACAGAGCACTTTCTTTCCAAAAACCTTATGAGTCAAGGTTTATTAACCCTTTGATTCATATGAGGAAACAAGGTTAAAGAGGTTAAGTAAACTCCTTGGTATCACACAGCTGTCAAGTTTCAAAGTTGTGGTTTTTAACTTAGATCAGGACATGGTAGCATGTGGAACAAGAGGAAATGTAGGAATGGAAACCCATTCATATTTTCTGAATTTCAAAGCTGGAAGATAACTCTAAGCCACTTATTCCTACCTGAACCAAAACTCGTTTTACAGTTGAGGAGTACAAGTTTCATATAGGTGACATGACTTACACATTATTGCCCAACTGATAGGGTCCAAGGTTCAAACCACATTCTGGTTAGTCCTCCTCAATAGCTTTTAAAAAGTGCATATCTGAATGAGCATACCTACATAATGTATTCCTAAAATGGTCATATAGCCTTTCCTTTAAGACCTATAATAATGAGATGTCCAATCCCTACTAAGGCAGTCTATTTTCCAGCTCATTTTACAGATAATGAAACCCAGGGTAACACAGCTATAAAATGTCTGAGGCAAGATTTGAACATAGGAAGATAAGTCTTTCTGACTCCAGTCTGGGCACTCTATCTGTTAAGTCACCTTGCTGACTTAATGAAGCATTCTATTCCAGTATATTATCCTGTTACTGAATATTTTTCTGATATCAAAAGCCAAAGTTCTACTCCTAGGAGGAGAGGGAGGCAACCAGAATAATTTTCATTGATTTGACACATTGTGGTAGCTATTGAAACACTTGAAGATAACGTATTTTCTATATTTCTATATTTTCACTATTTAACAAAGAGTAAAGTACTGAATTCACATATGACGTGGTGAGGAACTTCACTATCTGGATCTCCATCCCCTGAATACTTACCCACTTACCACTGCTCTTACTAAAATGTGGTATTTAATTAGAACTGCACATTATTCTGCAAGAATGATCTGAATTGGTCTGAGTATGTCAGGATTATTATTTCCTAAACACCTGGTACTCTAATACTTTTTTAACTTTTTTTTTCTGTTGAGGAAATAGGGGGTAAGTGACTTTCCCAGGGCCACATAGCTAGTAAGTGTCTGAGGACAGATTTGAACTCAGGTTCTCTTGACTCTAGGGCTGGTGCTTCATCTACTGTACCACCTAGCTGCCCACATTTCTTAATACTGACAATGATTCTTTCATTTGGGGATCTGGGAATATCATTTAATATGATTTATTGAAATTGAAGGAATAATGTAAAATAGAGTTTTAGAGTAACTTATAGGTAGCTTTTATTCCGCATCTTTTACTTGTAAAGTTGATATTTTAAAACCCAGTGTAAGTTCATGCACTTTTTTATTTCACTTCATTTTCCCATTAAATTTCCTATTAGATTTGGTCCAAAATTCTAGGTTGATGATAACTTCCTTTGGATCTTGACTCTCATGCAATGTGGTAGCGATTTGTCCTAGTTTTGTGATATCTGAAATTTGATAAGTATCTCGTTTATAGATTTATTGAAGTCACTGATGAGATGTTAAGTAGTGGAGGACCATATTGTATTCCCGTTGAGATATCCTTCCAAGTTTACATTGAGCTATTGATGATTGTTCTTTCAGCCTGATTATTGAATGAATTCAGATATTACTACATAGTTTAAATTCTTCAATTTAGCCCTAAGGATAGGATAAGGAACTTTGGAAAATACTTTTACTTGCTACAACTCTATCCCTTCCTTTGCTTCTATCAGCTCAAGGACTATGAGAAAAAAAGAAAGAAAGGAAGGAAGAAAAGGCATTTAATCTCAGATTATCTAAATTTGATAAAATAATACTATTTCTATGAAGATCATTAAGCACTGTTTTAAGTTAAGACGACTTCTTATACTAAGATGGCAAAGTGAAAAAGAATTTCCTGGAGACTTCCCATATACCCCTTCAAACCACCTTCAAAACCACATCAGAACCAATTTAAGTGCAGGGAAGCAACAAACCCGCATAGGAGGATAAATGTCTTTCTGGGGTGTGGGGGGAACTCAGTAAACAAGAAAGAGGCACAGGCCACAAACCAGGGGTTTTACAGCAAGCTTATGAACCATAGGGTAATCCAGAAAGAAGGACCAGTCCACCACCATGCCAAGTCAGCAGCTCTGGAGGCAAACCACCACTCTTAGACCATCAGAACAGCAAAGTCCCAATCCCAGTGTAGGCCACCAGTGGGGACTGCTGTGATTGCTGACCAGGAGGAAGACCCTGCCTCTGGGGCTGACCAACAGAAAGCCCTTGCCTCCATAGTCAAATTCCAAAGCTTCCAGTACAGAAAAATAATACTGCAAGGAGCCAGAAATATTTCAAATATCAGAAAATCACAGTGATCATTATACATAATTTAGCAGCTTCTTCATTAAAGAACTGAGGGCCTCGGATATGATATTCCAGAAGGCAAAGGAGGTAGGATGACAACTGTGGATCACCAACCTATCAAAACTGAATAAAATTCTTGAGGGAAAAATGCATATTTAATAAAATAGAGTACTTTTAAGCATTCTTAATTAAAAGGCCAGAGCTGAATGAAAAAAAAATATGATCTTCAAATGCAAGACTCAAGAGAAACATTAAAAAGATGAAACAAGGAAAGAAAATAGAACATAAAAATTCAATAATGTTAAATTGCTTATATTCTTACATGGCAAGATGATACTTGTAATTCTTAATAATTTTATCACTCTAAAGGCAATTAGAAGGACATAGGTAGAGGCTATGAGTGTGAGATGACTGTGATGGAATGATATCTGAAAAAACAAAATTAAAAGGTGAGAAAGAACATTACACTGGAAGAAGAGGGAAGGGATATAAAACAGGGGTAAATTATCTCAGATAAAAGAGGAATGAAAGAGCTATTATACTGACACAGAAAATGGGGAGGTGAAGGGCAAAGTTTGAACCTTATTCTTATCAGAATTGCTTCCAAGAGGGAATAGCATATGCATTCAGTTAGGTATAGAATATAACTTACCCTATATGGAAATGAAAAAGGAATGGGAATAATAAAAGGGAGAACTAATAAAAGGGATAAGAAATTGGGGGAGGTGATCATCAGAAGTAAAATATTTGTGAGGAGGGATAGAGTGAGAGGTAAGAGAGAGACAGATAAATAAGTGGAGAACAAGATGGAGAGAAATATACAGTTAGTTATCATAATTATAAATGTGAATAGGATGAATTCTCACATAAAATACAAGGAGGTAGCAAAATGAGTTAAAAACCAGAATAGTATAACATGTTGCTTATAGGAAACATATTTAAAGTATAGAGACAGAGTACAGGTAAGGGGAACAGCAGAATTTGTTATGGCTCAGCTGAAGTAAAATTCAAAAGAAAGGATAGCAATCATGATCTCAGACAAAGTTAAAGTAAAATTAGATCTAATTTAAAAGGGCTAAGGAATGAAAAGGAAGGAAAATATATCTTGACAAAAGGTACAATAGACAATGAAGTAATATGAATACTAAATATATTGGCAGCAAAGGGTGTGGCATTTAAATTTCTAAAGGAGAATTTAAATGACTTACAGGAGGTAATAGATAAAACTATACTAATGGAGGACTTCAATTTTCTACTCCTTGAACAAGAAAAAGCAAACCATGAATAAGCAAGAAGGAAATTAAGGTGATAAGTAGAATTCTAGAAAAGTTAGATATGATCGCTCTCTCGAAGGAACTGATTGGAAATAGAAGGAAATATTCCTTTTTCTCAGCAGTACATGAAACCTACACAAAAATGACCATGAATTAAGCATAACTACCTCACAACCAAAATGCAGAAAAGCATAAATATTAAATTCAACCTTTTCAAATCACAGTAAAATAAAAATAAAATAAAAATTATGCTCCAAAAAGAGCAGTGAAAAATAGATTAAAGTTGATTGATAACTAGATAATCTAATCTCAGAGAATAAATGGGCCAAAGAACAAATTGTGGAATCAATAATTTCATTAAAGAAAATGACCACAATGAGACACCATGCCAATATTTATGGGATGCAGCAAAAGTAGTACTTAGAGGAAAATTTATATCTTAAAATTATCAGATCAATAGAATGGAGCCAGAGTAATCCATTGAATAGGGAATTCAAGACAGACAGAGAGAGAGAGACAGACAGAGAGAGAGACAGACAGAGAGAGAGAGAGACAGACAGACAGACAGACAGACAGACAGACAGACAGACAGACAGATAGATAGATAGATAGATAGATAGATAGATAGATAGATAGATAGATAGATGGATGGATGGATAGATAGATGATAGATAGATAGATAGATAAGGGGAAAAATCTTCAGTTAAACTATAAATTGAAAATTTTGAAAATCGAAGAAGACATTAGTACAATGAAAGTAAGAATAACATTGAACTAATAAAAGAAAACTAGAAACTGATTTTAATAAAACAGATAAATCATTGGTTAATTTTATTTAAAAAGGGAAAAAGGAAAACCAAATTACCAGTATAAAAATGAAAGGAGTGAATTCAGAACCAATGAACAGACAATAAAAACAATTATTAGGAGCTATTTTGCTTAATTTTATGTCAATATATCTAATAATCTGTAAAGTTAATTAGATCTTACCTGCCCATTAATAGGCTTCAAGTACCTTTTCTTAATTTCTATTGAGGCACTGAGTCAGTGTCCTGCCCTCCAGCTCTGAAAAGTGTATAAATATTCTGAGGTGAGGTTTTGCTTTGGAGCTTAGTTTTTATAAGAAAGTTTGTGTGCCAGATGAGACTCTGGGAAACTGCTAAGGAGTCCCTGGCTTTTGAAAACCCAGATGTTGGTGTTTCTCTCTCAGGTAACTATGTATATATTGCTTATGTTTGACAGTTGGAAACTCTGTCTGTTGATCTTTTCTTCTGTTTGTATTATCTCTGAAGTTCAGGATGTTGACTTTTTCCCCTGAATTAAGTGAATACCATATGTTCTTGATTAGAGTGACTGTTGACCTCTCAGAAATTGCTTTCCTTTTAGAAAAGCAAATCAAAGAATCTGTGATAGCAAGCCTTTCTTCAACACAATCCAAGTGAAATGGATGAATGTTCACAAAATTATCAATTGCCAAAATTAACAAAAGAGTAAGTAAAATACTTCAATAACCCAATATTAGAAAAACACAATGAAGAAGCCATCAATGATCTATTTAAATCCTTTAACACTCAATTTGCTGCCAGTGGATTCTCAAAAATACCTGCTCTGTGTCAGGGGACTCAGAGGCTCTCCTCGCTTTGTCTCTTTATCTCTATGCCTATGTATCTCTACCTTTGTCTCTATATATGCTTTTATCTCTCTGGATCTCTGTCTCTGTCTCTCTGTCTCTCCCTCCCTCCCTCCCTCCCTTCCTCTCTCTCTCTCTCTCTCTCTCTCTCTCTCTCTCTCTCTCTCTCTCTCTCTCTGAATCTGTCTCACTCTCTACCATGGAAGTTGGCCCAGTCTCCAAGGGGTCTTTGACTGTACATGTACATGGTAAGGTAACACTAGAAAAGTGAAAGACCTGGCTCTTTTCATAGATTCCAATGTCAATGTGATTCAAAAGTTTGAAATGGCCTCTACTAAGGTGAATTGCATTGTAGGCTGCATTAGTAGAATTAAACTGTCCATAATAAAGAAGATGAGAGTTCTTCCATGAGCTGACTTATGAAGAGTGATGGGTCTTAATTTACTGGTCATAGACATCTAGGTGACTGAGAGGTCTGCTCATCAAACATCAACATTTTTATCTGAAGCTTGAACAAAGTAGGCAGCACACATCAATATGCCTCATACATGCAAATCTTGTTTTTGCAAAATGTGAAAATGAGGTATCTTGCACATAAACATGTATATTTTATTATGCTAGTACTCACAAGATTTTAAATTGAATTAAAGAAAAGCTTATAGTATATCATATAACTGATCATGGTGAAAAGAGTGAAGAGGTCAATGACAGAATTTGTAATGGTTATTATGGTCTATAATCCAATCAACAAACATTAAGCACCCATTATATTCCAGGCACTGTTTTAGGTAGTGCAGATACAAATGTATTAAACAAAATAATCATTACTCCCTACTTGTTCAAATTATAATTTTAAAGATGACAATGTTTCTATACTTAAATAGAGGAATGAATAGAAAATGAATAAAAAAGAGTAGTTAGGTACAAACTTGTTTGAGGTAGGGAAGTATCATTCAGAGGAATGCATAAAGCCTTTATACAGAAAGTGGTTCTTGTTCTGTGTCTTTAAGGAAATAAAGACTTCTTTTAGGCAGATGTGAAGTTAAGGTGCAGCTGAGGAAGAGTGGATCAGCCAGAGCAAAGATGGGTGATGGGAAATTGTGTCCTGGTTATGAAGATCAGAGAAAAAAAGACTAGTTTGTGTGGATTTCAGATAATAGGAATTTGCTTCCACTGAGATTAGAAAGACAGATGTGTCAAGTTGGGAAGTCTTTTGGATCTCTTTTGCCGTTGGGGTTAGTCTATTTTATAAAGTGTTATTTTCTTCAGCATTTTTTTTTGGATCTCCTTTATGAAACAGTTGACTATTTTTTCATTATTTTTTTTTTGCCTCACTCTCGTTTCTCTTCCCAGTTTTGGTTCTACTTCTCTTACTTGATTTTCAAAATCTTTTTTCAGCTCTTCCATGGTCTGAGACCAATTCTTGGACCTTTTGGATGGAGTAGCTTTGATTTTGTTTTCTTGTTTTCATGCTCTAGTCTTCCTTGTCCCCAAAGTAAAATTTAATAATCTGATTCTTTTTTCTGGATTTTGCTCATTTCCCCAGTCATTTACTTGACTTTTGACCTCTTTGTCAAGGTAGTTCTCTGCTTCTAGTTGGGGTGGGGGATGTACAGTCAGCTGCTTGATTCCCCCACAATCTATGGGCCTAAAGCTCTAGAAACAGCGGCTCCTGCTGCTGGTGTGGCAGGTTCTTCCATGCCCTCCCCCCTCTTTTGCCCTGGGGCTGGGACCTGACCACTCTACTCTCTCACACTGATACTGCAGGTTTTTTCCCACTGACCTTCCAATTTGTCCTCAGTGTTTTTGGGTTGTGAAGTCAGTAAACCACCACAGGGACGAAAGGCATGCTCAGGTCCCGTTTGTGCAGGCATGGCCCATACTGGACTGCACTTTGCTCCCAGCACAGAATGGCAGACACTTCCCAGGCTGTCTTGGGCTGGAGATTTGCTTCACTCCATCATTCTGTAGGTTCTACAGCTCTAGAATTTGTTTAGAGTCATTTTTTTTTTTTACATATATTTGGCTTGATTTGTGGGGAGTGCTCTAGAAACTCCATACTGTTACTCTGCAATCTTGGCTCAACCCCCAGGAAGGTCTTTACAAACTCAAAAGAGGAATTGATATTCTGTACAAAATGCAAATAGAGAACAGTAGGAGTTAATGGAGTAAGAGAGGGACATGCAGAAATCCGGGTAAAGGATTTTAGTAATGAAAAAGAGAAAATTGTGATCATGACAATGATGATGATAATGATTTCTGTTAGGCTGTAAAGTCCTATGCATTAGAAATTGTTTCACTTCAGAAGCATTATGTCTAAAAACAGATATTCCACTCTTGGTTTGAATTAAACAGGGTACTCCTAGAAGGGAAATCCCATCCACCAATGCAGATAGACACATTTTCTGTTATGCATAGGTTTAGAGAGTAGACTAGAGAAAGCACTCTTTACACTCCTGAGAGCCAGTTGAGCCAGAGTGAAATGCAATTGAGAAGTGTTTAAAAATACAATAAAACATGGTGATAGAAATTTGGGTATCTCTCAGTCAAGATGGACTTTCTGAGAAACTAATATATGGCTTAGCTACCTACTTCTATGGGCATTTTACAACACTGGTCTAGAGCACTGGGTCATTAAATGACTTTTCCAGGACACCAAGCCAAGATGTGTTGGTACACAGAGTCCTTTGGGAGCCGAGACTGACTATCCACTATATAACATTGGCACATGTTAGGCAAATTATAAATGTTCATCATTTTAGTGATGATGATTATGATAGGAGCGATGTACTGTAACACTAAAACCTTTTTAAGTATATTATCACAAATCTATGAAAGGAACAGAGCAGAGATAGGTATTATATTCAAATCGCAACATTAGTCTTCCTCCTTTATTGAGGAATTGGGGTGCAGGCAAAAGGCACAGAAGGTGAAGTACAACTTTTTCATCTATCTTAATGAAGGGAGGACTGACCTAAATCAAAATGTAAAATCTTTGATGGCAGAAACTATTTAATTTTGTCTTTTGTCCTTAGCACCAAACACCTAGTGTTTGACTAATAGGGGATACTTAATAAATATTTCTCAATTTGAATTGAATTGATGTGTTTAATTGCGGATCCACAGAAATGCGTAAATATTTGACATGTATAAAATACAATGAATAATATATTTTCCATCTAAATTTATTGAATTTTTACTAGAAAATTATCAACAAGTTTTAATTAAGAATTACTCCTTTGAGCTGAGTGATGCTAACTACTACTTTCTTGTTTTTCTTCTTCTGCTGCTGCTGCTACTTTTACTATTATCACCACCATTATCATTGAATTTAAAATGTTATCATGCTAAAAACTTTATGATCCATTAACTTGGAGTATGTGTTCAGTAGTTCCAAGTGTCACATTTAAAGGTCCTTTAGGAAAGACATAAAAGATGAGCTGCATTCAAAGGAAAGTGACTAGGAAAATTAGGGTACTGAAAACAGTGTTTTTGTCAGTGTTAGGCTGACAAAAGCAACATGGGAAGAAGAAAAGTTTGCACAGGACTTAATTTCTTTCTTCTAATATTTGAAGGAATATCAAATGAAAGATGGATTTGATGTTTGTTGACCGGCCCTACAGTTTAAAAAATCACATGATAGTATATGATATTACAACTTTCAGTTCAATATAAAGATGGAAAATCTTAATGTTTGTAGTTGTCCAAAATTGAAATAGACATTCTCAGAATATAATGCTAGAGATAATTTAAATAGTACTTAAAGTTTTCAAAATACTTTACGTACATTAACTCATTTTAGTCTCAGGATGACCTTGCGAGTCATATCTTATACCTTGTCACCATCATACACATCAGGAAACTGTCCCTCAGAAACTTGTTCATGTTAGTACATATGAGGTGGGATTCAAACTTATGATCTTCTTATTCCTAAATTCTGACACTGCAGGAAGGAGATAAAATTGGGCATTTTCTTTCCTCTTAATAGAGATTTTTCCAGGAAAGACTCAGTAAAACTTTATCAAACATGTTGAAGAAAAACTGTTAACTAGCTATGGGTTTGCATTAAAGACCTCTAAGGTCCTTTCCCAATCACAAAATTTCCCAGGGCATGTGTATCCACCAATAGCTACCTTTGTTCTTACCTGCCTATTCTCTTATAGAAGAATCAAATCATATCAAATGCCATATTTTTAAAAATATATCAAGATTAAATAGAACACAATGGAAAACATCCACCTTGACATCCATGGATTATTTGCCCAAGGTCATACAGATAAGGACTTTTGGAGGGATGATTTGAACCTACATCCTGCAATTCAACTTTTGATGTTCTATGGACCATACTGTGGTGTTCTATTACTGACTTTTACTCTCTTAGGCTTCCTTGTTCTTTATTTGATTTTCTTCTGATCTCCTAAAATAAATCATATTCCTTTACTATATTATTTGATATGTAAAACCTATGAAAACATTAAGAAGAGGTGCCAAAGGCTATCTATTAAATCTATAGTTGGACAAGGATACCTATCACAAAATCCTCCCATATTAACTTTCATTTAAAAACCTCCTGTAATTGGGAATCTAATTTTCTCAAGAGAAGCCCAGTATACTTCAATGCAAATCAAATTATGAGGCAATTTTTAATCAAGTACAGCTTAAATTAAGGAAAAATATGCCTCTGTAATTTTAACCACTTGGCCCTAGAATTGTCCTCAGATCCAAAGTAAATAAAGTCAAATCCCTCCTCCGTATGGCAGCCCCTCAAATTCTAGAGAACAGCTATAGTTTTTTATCCCCTTCCTTGCACCAAATGTTTTCTCTTCTTCCAGCTAAGAAACCACAGCTTCTTAAACCAAGACAGTATAAAATGATATTCAGTTAATTGATCATTGTGAACATTCATCATAGGACATTTTCCATTGCCTCAGTGTCTTTCTTACAACATGGTTCCTAGAGCTGATCAGAATGTACTCTATAAGGGCAGAGAACAGGGTGAAATGTCCCAGGCTTTCTTCACTAATTTAAATCTCCCGGGCTCCCTACGCTAACTTTCCCTCCCTGGGCTTCGCTTGGAATCTTACCTCAAGATCTAAGTCTTTGTTGGTCCTCAGACTTCTCTGGCCCCTCCTGTGGGGGAGGGGAATAACTAGACAGAACACCCGAGTTGGCAGCAGTTCACTCTTTAATTGTTCATTCACCTCCCCCGGGATCCCCCCAATGCTCCAGTATATCTTTAGGCACCCGAGCTCCTCCCATGTTCCTCCCCGTAGGCGGAGCCTACCCTGTTACTGAGGCGGTCCCAGTACCTCGTAGCTTGCTAGACCAGCTAGCATGCCACCTAGGCAGGTTAACACCTCCAGGTGTCTCTACTTTCCATACAGGAGGCCACGGTCCAGAGCTGGGCCCTAACAACAGGGTAACCTTTGTTTTTCTCAAATTAAGATTCTTAAGGTAGCCTAAGAAATAAGAGCTTTTAAAACTGTAATTACAAAATGTTGAACTGTATTTAGATTCATGAACACTGTCAGATTTCTTTCACATCAAATCTGGTCTAGCTCTGTCTCACCCATTCAAGGACTGTGAAAAGAACTTTATTTAACAATGTGAAGAATTTCACTTTTATAGCTTCTAAATTACTTATTATTGTATTCATCCTATTACTCTGCCTAGAACACACACACATGAATATTTGTATATACATGCATACATACATTATAATGTATATGCACATATATCTTCACCACACCATCCTTCATTTTTATTCCCTTTCTCAACTTTGTGTCATTTCAAAATTTGCCAAGAATATATTCTATTTCTTCATTGAAATCATTGGTTAAAATTTCAAAGAATACAGGGACAGAAACAAATCACTGGAGCACTGAATAATCAACCTTTAGCCATGTTAACATGGATCCAGTCTTCTTTAGATTGACTGATACAACCCATTTCTATATTTTCATATGAACTATTATAGGATGCAAAACACCCCCAAGCAGCTGTCAGTTTTCGCACTTCATAGACATTATTCTGGGGTTTCATGAAGCATTCTTACATAACATTTGGACAACTGAAATGTCACTCTGACATTTTACGTATGTGTGGTTTTTTGCGTGTGTATCCCTTACTTATGCCAACATTTAGTCACAATTAGCCATGTCTAATTCAGAATAAATCTGTAATGCATTTACTTCAATTTTTTGTGTCCTGGCCCACCCAGGAGTTTCAATTTAATTATAACTTGATGATTCTTATTTTGCCTGACCAGAGAAGTAGGCTTGGAAATGACATTTCGAGTGGAGTAGCATCGCCATCTTGTGATCTTTTGGGTCATTACTTCTAAAAGACCTGTTGCATTTTCCATTGTGTCATTGAAATTTAACAGAACAAAACTTTCTCTGGAATGGATGAAATTAATATGATAGTGGGTCCCTTGAATCCAAACAAAACAAAACAGTCCCTTGAATATGGGTGCATATGGAGTTCTGCAGATGTATCATATAAAATCATGAGTAGCAACCATTTGATATACTAGGAATGATATGTCATGTTCTGTCCACTTTCAGGTAAGTTAAATTGTTTTCATGACCTCATCACACACATTTTATTCCTACATTTTCAGTTATTTATTGTTGTTAAAAATGAAGGAATAAATAACTGTCTGAAAACACAATTATCAACATACGTATAGCAGCATTTTTTGTTGTTTCAAGAAACTGGAAATGCAGGGACTGTCCTTTTGAAGGTAAATGCCTATATTTATTTGGATATATGGAAGTAATAAAATGCTATTGCAGCATAAAATTTTGAATATGAATAATTTTTAAAAGTGTAAAGGAAGTATACAACACAACTATTATGGAAGTTATTTGCAAAACTACACAGATTTGGCCTATATTGAATTGCTTGCCTTCCAAAGGGAAGGGGTGGAGAGGGAGGGAGGTAAAGAAGTTGGAACTCAAAGTGTTAGGATCAACTGTAATGTTCTTACCACTAGGAAATAAGAAATACAGGTAAAGCGGTATACAAAGCCCTACAGGACAAAAGGGAAGAGGAGACAAGGGCAGAGAGGGAGGATAGAAGAGACAGCAGATTGGTCATAGGGGCAATTAGAATGCTTGGTGTTGGGGGGGGGGAAGGGGATAAAAGGGGAGAAAATTTGTAACCCAAAATTTTGTGAAAATGAATGTTAAAAGTTAAATAAATAAATTTAATTTAAAAAAAAAGTGTAAAGGAAGTTAACATATATCCACGCAGAGGAAAGTAGGCTGTGACAAGAGAAAAATATTCACATTGACCACAACCATGGAAAACGAAATATATTTTTTAAAGAATACAGATTGATGAGCTGACCAATCTTGACTGCTGCAGCTTCACCATGAATTATATTTCTCTCCTAGTAAGAGAGGGAAAGGTAGATTCTACAACTATGTGGTCAGTGTGTCAGGTGGTTGCTTCTGATTATTGCTTTTATTTGTCATAGCCTGTCTCTGGGAATTTTTTTTTAATACAGGGAGCTCTTCTTTGAGGAAATCTCTCTACCAATGAAAATTATCATGAGTTCTGTAATTCTTAGTCTTCCACATTTTCCTGACCAACTTGATGTGCTGCTCCTGTAAGGTTTACTTAATTGTGCTTTTTCCTTGTGATTGTTTACATGGTGATATTCAGTGGAAATAACTCTTGTGAACTAAGGAAAAGGCAGCCAAGAAGAGGAAGAATAATTATATATAAAATGGCTACCAAATGGAGTGGAAAGAATAATATCAATTAAAATAACCAAAACCAAACATATACTTATAATGACCAAGTTTGGTCCCAAAGGAAAGATGGTAATGTTCACATCTTTCCCTTCTTTCCAAGTTATGTATTGTATGTAAGGTGAATTTTGATCCAACTAACGTGTATTTTAGTGTGCATAAAGTGAATTTTTGTCATTATTTCTCAGAGTTCAGATTCCCAGGATCCGTAGCCATAACAATCTGATTCCCAGGTACTACATGAGTTCTCACACTTATGGTTCAAAATATCTCCACCATGTTTGTGCAGTTATGTAATGGTAAATAGCATACACATCTGCTGCAACTGTGCAATGAGATAAAAATGATGAGGTTAATGGTGAAGGGGACCCCAAAATACCGACGGTCCGGGTTGTGCTCGAATGAATTCGACTCAAGCCTTCTTAAAGCCAAAGAAAACAAAGTTTATTAAGGATTCGCCTAATTGGGTTGCCTCTTAAGGAGCCTAAGCACTTGTGACACTGGTATTCACAAGTGGGCCAGACACAATCCCAGCTAGACAGTCTGAGCTGGATTGCATCTGAGCACCTTCATGGAGGCAAAGTGGGACTTAAATACAGAAAAGAGTATAGGAGGGATCTGGGGGGGGGGGGTGGTCCAGGGTGATGGGAGGAGGGGTTTAGGAAGGGTCTTGAGAAGTCCAAGGAGGGTCAAAGACTGGAAACACCTGGAGGCTATCATGAGATAGACAATGGAGGGTTTGGGTGGGAAGCAGGTAGGGCAATCCAGGGATAACAGACAATGATCACAGAGCTGTGTATGAAAGGCCAGATTCTGTGAGGAGAAACAGAGTGCACAATCTGAATATGAAAAGCCAGGTTAAGTGAGGAAATTCCAGGGAAGTTCAAGGAAGTTCCCAGAGTCTGAACCTCATCATTACCCCCTCAAACAGATTGAACCCAAATTCTTTTGGGGTAAGGGGCGAAGGTCTCAGTTTCTGAAACTTCTTCCTGCTGGCAAGGGGCGTAGAGCTGTCCCTGCCTCGATGGGTCCTGTTCAAGGGGTCAGACTTCAGAATCTGGGTGGTGCCGGGTCCAGTGGGCTGGAGACCTTGGATTCAGACGGAGGTTGGTATACAGCCTGGGCTGTCATCTGGAAGTTGATGGCTTGCACTCTGGAAAAGACAAACCTGGCAAGGAGGTTAGGCAAACACACACCAAACAGGTACAAAAGGAGTGTAAAGAAAAATCAATTTCCCTGGCATAAAAGATAATTTCTCTGGAGAGAATTAAAGATGACTGTGGCAAGGCCAAAACATAGAAGGGCATGTTTGATAGGGGAGTTTTTTGCTGTCAGATATCGCCTTTCTTTTCAGATTGCTCCACAGGTTATGTAGAACAAGGAAAGCATATTTTGAGCAAATAAAAACATCAACTAGCCTGGGGTCAGGTCCTAAGGAATGGGTTAAGACTCCCAAAGCCTGTCCTCTCCTTTCATCAACATACAGAGTGAAAGGTTTTCCCAGATTGGGTAGGTCTGGTGATGGGGTGGTGGTCAAATTAGTTTTCAGAGTCTCAAAAACTTTCTGTGTTAGCTTATATGGACTTGATTCCCCCTGCATAGTACATTCAAAAGCAAAAACATATTCTCCATTAGGCTTTTTTGTGGGAAGGGTTGCAGTGTTGCATGGACATAAACAAGGAACAAGGATTTTATACTTAAGGAATTTTTCAATTAAAGGTTGTAGTCCTTCCCAGGTCTCAGGCTTAATCAGATACTGGCTGAGATGGGGGAGCACTTTAGGGTCTGAGAGACTAACAATGGCTGGGGTGGCAGAAGTAGCTCTCTGGAATTCCAGGGTCCCAAATACTTGGCCTGTCTCCCACACTCTCAAGCAAACCAAGGAAGACATAGTAAACAGCGGCAAAAGGGAGATGGGAGGTTTAACTAGAGAAAATTGACTTCCCAATTTCACCATCAGGTCCCTTCCCAACAAGGAGGCAAGGTCAGAGGAGGGCATAAGGAAGGAGCGTTTAAACAACAGATTCTCAAGCAGGCTGGGGAGGGGATATGTCTGGAGACATTCCTTAGTTTCCCCTTCAATGCCTATGACCCGAGGGGTCAAGGGACGGGAAGAGCCAGAGTGACTGGTTAAAGCAGAGAATTTAGCCATGTTAAAGTGGGTAACCTTACCTTCAGCCTTCGTTTTTGCCCAGGGCTTGACGAGAGAGGGAGAGAAAGTGGGAGCACTGCCAGCACCCAGGTTTTCCTGTCGTTCCAAGTCTTGAGAAGACTAGAGGACAGGGTACTGGGGGGCGGCTCCACCACTTTTCCCACCTGAGGGACAATCTTTCCTCCAATGTCCCTCCTGGTCGCATGGGCACGGTTCCACAGGCGTTGGTTCCTGGGGCTCCCTCTGGGGGGGCGCCCTGGAGGGGCACTCCTTGGACCAGTGACCCTCCTTGTGGCAACGAAAGAAGGTTTCCCCACTGCCCAAGCAGCCAGCCTTCCTCCAAGGGGGTGCCCTGGAGGGGTGCTCCCTGGGTCTCTTCCTGGACAAGGCAGCAGCCAGGAATTGAGCATGCTCCCTGGCCTTGGCCCTTCTCCTTCATTCTCTTTCCTCTGCTGCAACGAGGTCTCTGTTGTTAAAGACTCCAAAGGCCATCTCCAGTAACTGGGCCTGAGGTGTTTGGGGTCCCATTGCCAATTTCTGCAGTTTCCTCCTAATATCTGGGGCAGACTGATTAATAAAATACATGCTAAGGATCATTGCCCCTTCCAGAGTCAGGATCCAAATTTGTATGCTTTTTAATAGCTTCTACTAGCCGGTTTTGAAAAAGGGCTGGGTTTTCCTTTTCTTCCTGAGTAATTTCCCTAATTTTTTGAAAATTTGCTTGTTTTTGAAATGCAGTTTTTAGGCCTTCTAACAGGCAAATTACCATAAGGTCTCTCTTTTCCCTGTCCTCACTCTTTTGATAGTCCCATCTGGGGTCACTCATGGGAACAGCAGCTGTTCCTGGGGGGAATTTTATGGGATTACTGCTAGCCATATGATCCCCAGACTTTTGGGCATGTTCCCAAATTCTCTCCTTCTCCTCAAAGGTACAAAAGACAGAGAAAAGAATACGCAGATCCTTCCAAGAAAGTTCAAATTGCAGGGATATGTCCCTAAAACCCTCAGTAAACCTAGTGGGGTCTTCCGAGTATCTCCCCAGTTTCTCTTTAATCTGGGGGAGATCTGAAAGAGAGAACAGAACACGCATCCTGGTTGTCCCACTGGGTGGGGTAGGTACTTCTCTCAAGGGAAACAGCCCAGAGGGCCCAGTGGGGACAGGGGCTTGTGGAGGAAGATAGAAGTCCCACTTCTTGTGAGGGAGGGGCTGGGGAATGCCTGCTGAACTGGATTAAGCTGCAGGGCCAGGGGATCTGGCTGGCAAGGGGAAAGATCCGCTGGTACCTGAGAAGAGTAGGGATCAAAGGGGGAGATGCCCCAGAGAATGCCACGGGAGCGGGAAATAAAACCTGAGCGAATGTTGCCCCAGCAAGAGGAGCTGCAGAAGGAGGCACCGCAGCACACCCAGTGGCTGGGAACTGATCGGGGGTTACCAGGATGGAGGGAGGCACGGGAGATACAGGATAAGCAAATGAAGCTGGAATTGGGGGGGGTTGGGGTACAGGAAAGGTTGGGGTAGAGGTGGCTGGGGGGGGTGGAAGGACTCAGGGGAGGTGGGGGAGCAGTAGGAGGTTGGGGAGCTGGTGAAGGGCTCGGGAGGGGTTGAGGAGAGGGAAGGGAAAGGGGTACCGAAGGGGGGGGAGGCACGGGAGGAGGTACAGGATCAGGAATTGGGGGGGATTGGGGCAAAGGAAAGGTTGGGGTAGAGGTGGCTGAGGGGGGGGTGGAAGGACTCGAGGGGGTGGGGGAGCAGTAGGAGGTTGGGGAGCTGGAGGAGGACTCAGGAGGGGTTGGGATGGTGGTAACAGAGGTAGAGAAGGAGGTGAGGTCAAGATCCCAGGAACCATAAACAGGGGGTCATCCAAAACATCCAATTCACCCCCACTTCCCTTTTGTGGGACAACTTTAGCTACAAGCATATTACAATCTGTTCTGAGAATGGGGTCCTGAGAGAGTTCCACGAAGGCCCTTACGTAAGGTATTTCTATCCATTTTCCCTTTTGGAGGCAATATAATTGTAATTTTAAAACGATATCACTTTGTAAGGTCCCAAATATGGGCCACACCTCGTTGTCCTCCAGGTGATACTGAGGCCAAAGTGTGTTGCAAAAGAATACCAACTTTTTCTTTTTAAGGTCTTTAGAGCAGTTAAATTTTTTCCAGTTTTGTAAAAGACAGCCCAAAGGCGAATTCCTCGGAATTGATGAATTTTGATCCATTTTTTTTTCCTTTGGGACTGGAAGTCCCCCCCCTCCTAAAGGAGGACGTGGAAGTAAGCCTTGAGAAAAAAACACAAGAGGACAAAAAATAACCGAGCTTTCCCTGATTTCCTTGCGCCCAGGAAATCCAGAGAATTGGGCACCCACTTAACTGACGTTTCTCTAACCTTCGAGCGCCCAGAAAGTTCAGAGAATTGTGCTTTGGAGGGTATGCCCAGGTCCACGGCCTCAAACACAGCCACTGGACCGACAACCTGAGTCTCTAACTCTCTAGCGCCCAGAAAGTTCAGAGACTTTGCCTGATAATGGAACCTGAAGACAGGTCCGAAAAAACGCTTCCAAGGTGCTTGGAGAGCAAGAAGGGGATAGAGAGAGGGGAGGCTTACATACCTTCCAGTTTGAGCAGAAGAACTTGAGATTAGCAGGTATCTGGATCAGGGAACCAAAAATGATGAGGTTAATGGTGAAGGGGACCCCAAAATACCGACGGTCCGGGTCGTGCTCGAATGAATTCGACTCAAGCCTTCTTAAAGCCAAAGAAAACAAAGTTTATTAAGGATTCGCCTAATTGGGTTGCCTCTTAAGGAGCCTAAGCACTTGTGACGCTGGTGTTCACAAGTGGGCCAGACACAATCCCAGCTAAACAGAGTCTGAGATGGATTGCATCTGAGCACCTTCATGGAGGCAAAGTGGGACTTAAATAGAGAAAAGAGTATAGGAGGGATCTGGGGGGCGTGGCCTGGTAGTGCAGGGTGATGGGAGGAGGGGTTTAGGAAGGGTCTTGAGAAGTCCAAGGAGGGTCAAAGACTGGAAACACCTAGAGGCTATCAGGAGATAGACAATAGAGGGTTTGGGTGGGAAGCAGGTAGGGCAATCAAGGGATAACAGACAATGATCACAGATCTGTGTATGAAAGGCCAGATTCTGTGAGGAGATACAGGAAGAGATCAATTTGAGTATGAAAGGTCAGATTCTGTGAGGAGAAACAGAGAGCACAATTTGAATATGAAAAGCCAGGTTAAGTGAGGAAAGTCCAGGGAAGTTCAAGGAAGTTCCCAGAGTCTGAACCTCATCACAAGGGTGGGGTGATGTAAACTTGTAAGACCATTGCTGGCAATATGGCTTCTTTTTCTATTGGTCCATAAAACAGGTGGTCACAAGATGGTGAATGGGAAACCCTAAGGATTAAGTGTGCAAATGATATGTGTGCCTCAACTAGTCCCCATTGAGGCTTGAGGGAATTTAGGGGAAGCACAAGTCATGCCTTTCTCCATTGACCCCATAGATACGTAGGGGTAGTTACCTTATAGGAGTTTGTGCTCCCATTATCAGCAATCCTCTTCTGACAGTAGAATAAAGTAAAAATATTAACCCCTTCTTAGTGTCTTTCCTGTCTGATCAAATCAAGAGTGAAACTGTGCTAGTAGCCTTCAAGTGTGCTGTGTTTATCTGTCTTATATGTCTGTAAGGAGGTTTGGAATTGAGGGCGGCTTTAGGTGTAGCCTTCTATATATGACAGTAGATTATGTTAATGATTTGAGTTTTATTTCCCTGCTTTTGTCTGTTGTTTTTCAGATGAAATTTAATGAAATTCTGTACACTGCTGAACAATACACTCATTTGGTATGAGGCATGAGATATTTATTGTTAATATTTAATATAAATTTTAGACTTTAATAAGGGCCAAAGTTTGAATTAAGAAGAGTTTGGACCTAATAGTCTCCTTTGTTTAGAGGATGCCTGCACCTTGGGTTGTGAATAAACATTTCAAAGGCCTGTTTAGGACAGGATGTCTGCAGCCTGGGTGATGGGACTTTTCCTTACCTTGGATCACAAAGGAATGCTAAGGAAGGAAGATGCCCATAGCCTGGGATCACAAAACCTAATTACAATGTGTTTACAGTGTGAGAACTCCTTTCTCATGGCAAAATGTACTTAAGACAGTCAATTTCTGTACTAAGTCAGCCAGTTCTGATAATGGCTCCATAGCGCTATGTAACCGTTATCTTTATGGAGAATTGATTAATTAATTAAATCATAAAATGTATGCATTTAGCCTGTTGCCTTTTCTCTAACGAAGTATTCAGGTCAACAGTTATGGCTCCCAAACGTGAATTGGAATTGAGGAACAGGACGGGCATTGCCTCATCTCGCCAACGCCAGGACTCCAGCGCCAATAGGAACCGTTTTTCCTAGAGTCCTGGGCCTTGACGGGGTCGGGGTAAGTCCTTCCATTCCCAGCTTCCAAAGGACTCAATAATTCCCTTTAAAGATAACCGCAGGACAGAGACCACTCTGCGTGAAAACGCCTCTGTATTAATTAGGTCTCCTCTGAAGATCGATCTAGGGAAATCAGCTAGCTATGGCTCAGTCAAAAAACTAGAAGTAGAAATCCGGCTGACAAGACCCCTGCTTCTTGTGTGTCAAGCCGTTACCAACCTGATGATCACAGGTATTACTAGCACTAGTGTCAATCAATTAAAGACAGCCCTAAATTATGTTGGCCACCACAGGGCTCTTTTGGACCAGTCAAAGTTACTTTATCTTACAACCAAATTAAGAAAGGCCAACAAAACAACTAGCCAGCAGCGAGTACGTTTCATCCTGGGCTTGCTGAATTGGCTGAACAAGAACAAGACAGGTAGCCTCTTCCCTCTAGGGCTGGGAGCTGCTTCAGCACCTACCCGTGTCCTGGCAAAAATCCTTTCTTCTTCAAGGGCTCCAGTATGTCCTTCCCTTCACTCCCTCCATCCTATTCCTTGCCCCTTTCCTCCCTCCCCCTCCCCTTGAAGGCCTCTGATCTGGGGAAACTGGCGGCACCTAGATGCAATCCTTCTCCCTGGCCTTCCCCTACCTTAGACCTGAGGAAGGCAGCCTCTGTTCAAGCCTCTGTTGCCTCCCTCCTCCCCTTTCCCCCTCCCCGCTTTCCCGTAAGGGCTCTGGTCCTGAAGAGGACAGTTACAATCCACCTAAGAACTAGAGGCCTGAACCTATTCCCATGGGGCCTGTTCCTTTAAGACAGTCAGAAACTTTGGGGCACCAAGGCTCCCCACCCCTCCAAAGACCGCAGGGGTGCTCTGAGCAAAGGCTGCAGGATTGCCCTTTATTATCAGACCTTGGATTCTTGCAACAGCCTTTCCTCAGAATGATAATAGCTAATTCATGATGGGGATTTCTAGCAAGCTTCTAATTGCCTTCTCTCTCTGGGTTGTTTTTTGTGAGCTACATTTGTATTTGTCCTGTTGTCAGTTTGTCTGTTGGTGTATGTCCGTGTCTGTATCATGTGTGCTGTGAATGAGTGTGTTATCTTGTAAGATTTAAGTGCAAGCAGCCAGACTTCAAGGGCTGCAGCTAGGGAAATAAATTAACAAACAAAATTTTAGCACTTTTCCTTGTCATTCTGGTCTGGCCAACCTGGAATTACAATGGAAAGTTAGATCATCTTAGGTAAAATCATTTTAGCAGATTTGTATGTTGTGAAATTAATCAGAAATATTTCGGGAACTGATCATTTGAAATTACTCCTAAGATTGTGAGTAGCCCACCTTAGACATTCCGCCCACCCTGTCCCAGCACCTGCATATCGCCTTAGGGGCTCAGTAAATTCTGCCGCTGTGGGGGGGTTGGGGGAGATGGATGAATCAGGCCTGTAGCTAGCATTCTCTAAACTCTGCCTGCGAAAATCACCACTGGGACATCAGTTTCTCTGCTCTTGGTAAGCTTCACTTCTTTGTTCTAGTTGCAAAAAAGTATTTTATCTGTTTGACCCATTTTCTGATTTGTAAAAATAATTATGCTTGTTTGTTATGGGATCAAAATGATAAAATGATTGTAAAATGCTTAACGTAATGACTGGTATATGTTACATACAACATTATTATTATCTCTCTAATGTAATTGTTACCTTTGAAGTGGTTTTAATTGCTAAAAGTAATAAGATCACGAATTTCTGGAAATGCAAATAATACCATCTGCAGTTATTGTTGTGTTCAAACTGTATTTCTAGGATTGTATTTCTGAATTTCTCTCAGACTTTAAAAAGAAAGCAATTTTTAATTTGAATTTTGTTGAAACTAAAAGATGTTGGGAAAATTGTGTAACACCAGTTGTGTTACTTTATCAGTTCTGCTTACCTTGTCTTTTAATGTTTTGTAACTGTCATTTAGAAAACCAGGTATTTTCACCCTTGTCTGTTAAAAAAAAAAGTTAAAGCTAAAGAATTTGGCTATCTTCTATGAAGTTGTAGGATTGTTAACTAAGTTATTTGGGATTACTGTTTTAATACTGAAATCTAAAATTGTTAAGTGATTCCTGTGTATGGAAAGGAGGGAATGGAGTGAAAATTAGATTCCCTCTGCCCATTCAGAACAGTCCCACAATAGAGTGAAAAGTTTATTTAAATTCCTTCTGTTCATTCAGAACAGTCCTCCCATTCCTGTGGGTAAGATCGTCAGTCCTAGTAAAGGAATTTGGTTGGTTAATGCAAATTCTAAACAATGAATATTACTTGCACAGAAGTTGTAATAGACAGAAAGGATTTTTAATAATTGGCTTTTACATCAGGAAAGTTTTAAATCTGAGAAGGAAAGATGTTAAATGGAATCCCTTATGTGTGTGTGTCCTGGTAAATCTTTATTGTTTATTGTAACTCCAAGAGAGTGGAAATAACTGTTATCTGACTCTAAGTTGTGATTAGTGAGACTTGCTGTTTAAGGTAAAAGGCATTTGGGACCATAACTCTTTTTGTTTTGAGTTTGAATTTGGGTATAGTTGTCTGCATTAAATCAGTACCTGAGACACATGCCACAAAGGAATATTTCTCACCTGACTAAACACTGAAGGGACAATTCTAGACTCAATCTAGGATGGGATCCCCCTGGCTCAGTTTCCCTATTGTGTTCCTTTAAAAAGGAATGTTTCTCACCTGTCTATTCCTGAGCCTGGCTATGAAACAGATAGTGCATGATTGGAGAATTTCACTCCTATCTGAATTCAAACAGAGTAAAGGATGTTTTGTCTTGTCATATTTGGTATGTCATATGTCCCTGCTTTTTCCTTCTATAGCAAATTTCTGTGGTCAATAACAAGTGACCAGCAAAACATGTGAGCCTTTTGTGTAATCTCACTGGGAAATCTAATATTATTTTTATCTGAAATTAGAACATGGGCAGAAATTTATGTAAACTACTTAAGACTTATCTTAAGATGTTCCCATTGTTTAAAAGGATTTTAAAAGCAACAGTGTTTTTCTGTGAGTCAGTCTCATATCTAAGGATACTGCAATAATTAAGAATTCAATTTTTTATAATACTTTGGAAATTCATATTACTTAAGAACATTTTTGTAACAACTCAGCTTTAATGAATTCCAGTTTTAAAGGTTTATTTTTGCTTAAGAAAAAAAAAAGAAAGAGATATCAAGCATTTTAAAAGTTTCCAACTAGTTTTCTTCATAAGAGTTTAGTGAACATTAGAATAAATTTTAAACTATTTTTAAAGAAGAGAAATACTTTTAGAAGAAATGTTTTGAAAAATCATGTGTGATTCTTAGAAGGCCTACTAAAGCTTCAAAATAATATACTGTTAAATTAAGCTGTTTTGATCTGAATATGTAGTCATTCTATGGCCTAAGTCAGAGTTAAAGTTTGTGTTTGAATTTATTATGTAAAAGATTTAATTCCTGAAGTATCTCATTCTTTCAGAGTGAGTACAATTAGGGAATAACAACTTATGAAACAAAGACATAATTCCATCAAACTATAAATTTAGTCATTAACCTCTTTGCTTTGTTTAAGCTGGAATGAGATTCTAGTGCAGTTTTTCTAGTAAAAAGAAATAACTTATGAGCTATCTTGTCTTATGGTTAAAATGTAAAAGCAAGTGGAAGAATAGGATTGAGAGATTTGGAAAGATAAATTAAGTTCTGTTTAAAACTATGAAAGGTAGATAAGATTTGGGAATAAATATGGGTTATGCAAACCCCTCTTGCTCCTAGATAGTTGTTCTGGATACTTTTGTGTCAGTTTCAGGTGATTTAAAGAGTAAGGAAGTATTTTACCTGAGGGATACCAGCCAATATTTGCTATATAAGACTGGGACTGCAATTTACTATTGTTTGAAGCTCTGATTACAGGAATACTTGTCTAAGTTATCATAAAGCCAATTGACACGTGCTGCAGGCTAATGGTGGATGCTTGGGAAGGTTTTGAAGACGACCTTGGACACGGCCTAGGTAGGATCTTCCTAACTTTATTTTCCAAATGTGCTATTTCCTTTCTGATAAAGGAAATTCCCCACCTGATTACCTCTAAGCCCTGCTTTCAGCACCTTGTAACCTCATGATTACATGTCAGATAATGGCTTATTCCTGGAATCAACCAGAACTGTTAACATTGTCCCTCTTTTTCTTTTATAGCAAATCTTTATAATCAAGAAGTTCTGAAAGTACAATACTAAGTCTATCAAATAATAAATGGAAATTGGAGCATTTCTGAGTTATTATAATGGGGTGCAGGAATGAATAGCTTACAACTTTAACCTATATTCCTGGCCAAATAAATAAATATAATATAGAGATAACATCGAGGAAATGATTAGATCAGGCAATAAGACAAAGATGTAATGTGATAGATGTCTGATTAAATAGAGTAACAAATTTTGAGGAAAAACAACAGGATTAGCCTGATTCCTCTAAGAATCATATGCAAATGTATATCATTGACTTCCAAAATTTGTCATGCTTTGGATAATAAGATCTCAAATTTGGATTTTGGCATAAAACTGGTACAGGATAGCAGTAAAAGTAAGTGAAATTATTTCTTCTCCATTAAAATATCTGTCCAATAAGTTAAAAGGCAGATGAGTTCATCATATAGTTGAACACTCACATTTTAAAAGATTCTTATTCCAGGTAGAAGATTTAGGTAAATATAGAAACAGTAAATAATGTGAACCAAAATTTTCTGAAATTTCAAAAGTGGAGAACAAATTTTAAGTAATTGTACTAATTTATATTGTCAGAAGTATCTGGGAACTTCTAGATTTGAACCAGAAAAGCAGAATTCTCTTTTTTGAACTATCCCAAGAATAAAACCTATTGTCAAAGAAAAGATATCTAGGTATCAGATAACTACATGAGAAATCTGGGATTCAAGGTTTTGTTTAAATGAAAATTAAGAACGGATTACTGGGATACAAGGAACTTAATGTTAATTAACTTTGAAATAATAATTGCATTGATTTGTATGGTTCATGTTTAATTTTCTTGTTTATATTGGTGACATGTAAATCTCCCTTTCAAAACTAGTCTATTGTGAGCCATCTAAGTTTTAATCTGTACCTGACTTAATGTAAAAATATAATTTGTGAACTGTAAAAAAAAAAAACTTCACTGTGTTGTTTGAACCTAGCCCTGCATGGCTGGGAAACTGAACTATTGCTAAGTGTCTTTAGCCATGTTAACTATGTTGTATTGTCTCATTCCAATTATCAAATCATGTTTTCTGGGAGACCCTGTCAAGTTTTCTGTATAGACTCTTGGATCCATCTGTCACCTCCACTGCCCCTGCTCCTGCCATGCCCTCCAGTTTTGAAGAGGCCTGAAGAAGATGCCATCAGACATGGACAGCTTTCCCAAGAGCCTGGACCAGACTTGCATGAAGAGTAAACTCTCACACTACTGGTTATTTAGAGGTTGTTTTTGTTCATATCTTTGTTGGTCTACAGGCGAAGCCTTCGGCTTGCCTTTGACCAAAAGGAGGGAATGATAATGTTTAATATAAAATTTTAGAATAATCTCTTTGTTCTCTCTGAAGCAAACTCAGAGAGTGCCTCTTCCTATGTCAGCAAAAGCCAGCCAAGGACGACTCTACACTCCTTCAGGAGACCTTTAACCTAAGACACTATATCTTGAATAATGAGGCTTTCCTTTGTATCTTATTATCTATAGACATATACTATGTTATGGCATATTAATGGTGAAGAAAAATAGACATCTTAGGTCGTAATTTCTATTGAATTTTGTTTAGCCTTTTCCTATGTCAGTTATCTGTTTAGGGCAGGAAGCCTGCCACTCACTAGTGGTGGGATTTCCTTTCTCGTCACCGAGACATATGTTTACCCAGCTGGAATTGCAAGGCCTGACCAACATTACTTTGTTAATTGTCTTGTCTTACTAAATTTATGATTTGTTCAACTAGGAGAGTTCCTTTCTCACAGCAAAATGTATATAAGCCAGAAGATTTCTGCACTGGGTAGCCAGAACATTTCTGGCTCCATAATGCATTATGTTACCGTTGTCTTTAATAGGGAATTGATTAATTAATTAAATCATGAAATGTATGCAATTAGCCTATTGCCTTTTCTTAACAAAGTTTTCAGGTCAACACCAGTCATTACGTTAAGCATTTTACAATCATTTTATCATTTTGATCCCATAACAACAAGCACAATTATTTTTACAAATCAGAAAATGGGTCAAACAGAGATAAAATACTTTTTGCAACTGAACAGAGAAGTGAAGCTTACCAAGAGCAGAGAAACTGATGTCCCAGTGGTGACTTTCGCAGGCAGAGTTTAGAGAATGCTAGCTACAGGCCTGATTCATCCATCTCCCCCAACCCCCCCACAGCGGCAGAATTTACTGAGCCCCTAAGGCGATATGCAGGTGCTGGGTCAGGGTGGGCGGAATGTCTAAGGTGGGCTACTCACAATCTTAGGAGTAATTTCAAATGATCAGTTCCTGAAATATTTCTGATTAATTTCACAACATACAAATCTGCTAAAATGATTTTACCTAAAATGATCTAACTTTCCATTGTAATTCCAGGTTGGCCAGACCAGAATGACAAGGAAAAGTGCTAAAATTTTGTGTGTTAATTTATTTCCCTAGCTGCAGCCCTTGAAGTCTGGCTGCTTGCACTTAAATCTTACAAGATAACACACTCATTCACAGCACACATGATACGGACAGGGACATACACCAACAGACAAACTGACAACAGGACAAATAGGAACGCAGCTCACAAAAAACAACCCAGAGAGAGAAGGCAATTAGAAGCTTGCTAGAAATCCCCATCATGAATTAGCTATTATCATTCTAAGGAAAGGCTGTTGCAAGAATCCAAGGTCTGATAATAAAGGGCAATCCTGCAGCCTTTGCTCAGAGCACCCCTGCGGTCTTTGGAGGGGTGGGGAGCCTTGGTGCCCCAAAGTTTCTGACTGTCTTAAAGGAACAGGCCCCATGGGAATAGGTTCAGGCCTCTAGTTCTTAGGTGGATTGTAACTGTCCTCTTCAGGACCAGAGCCCTTACGGGAAAGCGGGGAGGGGGAATGGGGAGGAGAGAGGCAACAGAGGCTTGAACAGAGGCTGCCTTCCTCGGGGGAATGGGGAGGGGGGAGGCAACAGAGGCTTGAACAGAGGCTGCCTTCCTCGGGTCTAAGGTAGGGGAAGGCGAGGGGGAAAGATTGCATCTAGGTGCCGTCAGTTTCCCCAGATCAGAGGCCTTCAAGGGGAGGGGGAGGAACGAAAGGGGTGAGGAATAGGACGGAGGGAGTGAAGGGAAGGACAGACTGGAGCCCTTGAAAAAGAAAGGATTTTTGCCAGGATATGGCTAGGTGCTGAAGCAGCTCTCAGCCCTAGAGGGAAGAGGCTACCTGTCTTTTGTTCTTGTTCAGCCAATTCAGCAAGCCCAGGATGAAACGTCCTCGCTGCTGGTTAGTTGTTTTGTTGGCCTTTAAACTTAATTTGGTTGTAAGATAAAGTAACTTTGACCGGTCCAAAAGAGCCCTGTGGTGGCCAACATAATTTAGGGCTATCCTTAGTTGATTGACACTAGTGCTAGTAATACCAGTGATCATCAGGTTGGTAGCAGCTTGGCATACAAGAAGTAGGGGTCTTGTCAGCCGGATTTCTACTTCTAGTTTTTTGACTGAGCCATAGCTAGCTGATTTCCCTAGATCGATCTTCAGAGGAGACCTAATTAATACAGAGGCGTTTTCACGCAGAGTGGTCTCTGTCCTGCGGTTATCTTTAAAGGGAATTATTGAGTCCTTTGGAAGCTGGGAATGGAAGGACTTACCCCGACCCCGTCAAGGCCCAGGACTCTAGGAAAAATGATTTCTATTGGCGCCGGAGTCCTGGCATTGTCGAGATGAGGAAATGTCCATTCGGTTCCACAGTTCCAATCCACATTTGGGCGCCATAACTGTTGACCTGAAAACTTGGTTAAAGAAAGGCAGCAGGCTAAATGCATACATTTTATGATTTAATTAATTAATTAATCAATTCCCTATTAAAGACAACGGTAACATAATGCATTATGGAGCCAGAAATGTTCTGGCTACCCAGTGCAGAAATCTTCTGGCTTATATACATTTTGCTGTGAGAAAGGAACTCTCCTAGTTGAACAAATCATAAATTTAGTAAGACAAGACAATTAGCAAAGCAATGTCAGTCAAGTCTTGAGATTCCAAGCTGGGTAAACATATGTCCCAGGTGGTAAGGAAATCCCACCACTAGTAAGTGGCAGGCTTCCTGCCCCAAACAGGTAACTGACACAGGAAAGGGCAAACAATGTTCAATAGAAACCCAGGATGCCTATTTTTTCTTTACCATTAATATCCCATAACATAGTATGTGTCTATAGATAATAAGATACAAAGGAAAGTCCCATTATTCAAGATATGTCATAGGTTAAAGGTCTCCCAAGGAGTGCAGAGTCAGCTTTGGCTGGCTTTTGCTGACATAGGAAGGGGCATTCTCTGAGTTTGCTTCAGAGAGAACAAAGAGATTATTCCAAAATTTTATATTAAACATTATCATAAGGAAGGAAGATGCCCATAGCCTGGGATCACAAAACCTAATTACAATGTGTTTACAGTGTGAGAACTCCTTTCTCATGGCAAAATGTACTTAAGACAGTCAATTTCTGTACTAAGTCAGCCAGTTCTGATCCTGGCTCCATAGCGCTATGTAACTGTGATCTTTATAGGGAACTGATTAATTAATTACATCATAAAATGTATGCATTCAGCCTGTTGCCTTTTCTCTAAGGAAGTTTTCAGGTCAACATTATGCATGCATATATATATATATATATATATATATATATATACTTGCATATGTGTATATGTGCTTTGATTTCGTACATATGTAAGCCTATATGTGTATATATATGTATGCACATGCGTATATTATCTGTGGATATGATGAGGTTCAGACTCTGGGAACTTCCTTGAGCTCCCCTGGAATTTCCTCACTTAACCTGGCTTTTGATACTCAAATTGAGCTCTCCGTTTCTCCTCACAGAATCTGACCTTTCACACTCAAATTGATCTCCTCCGGTATCTCCTCACAGAATCTGGCCTTTTATAAACAAATCTGTGATCATTGTTTGTAATCCCTCGATTGCCCTACCTGCTTCCCACCTAGGCAACCCCAAGTCTGATATTTGTTGATTCTCCTCAAGACCCTTCCTAAACCCCTCCTCCCATCACCCTGGACTACCAGACACCCCCCCACCCCTCCAGATCCTTTCTATACTCTTTTCTGTATTTAAGTTCCATCTTGCCTCCATGAAGGGGCTCAGATTGAATCCAGCTCAGACTCTGTCTAGCTGAGATTCTATCTGGCCCGTTTGTGATTACTAGCATCACAAATGCTTAGGCCCCTTAAGAGGCAACCCAATTAGGCGAATCCTTAATAAACTTTGTTTTCTTTGGCATTTAAGAAGGCTTGAGTCGAATTCATTCAAGCACGACCCGGACCGTCGGTATTTTGGGGTCCCCTTCACCATAAACCTCATCATTTTTGGTTCCCTGATCCGAATACCTGCTAATCTCAAGTTCTTCTGCTCAAACTGGAAGGTATGTAAGCCTCCCCTCTCTCTATCCCCTTCTTGCTCTCCAAGCACCTTGGAAGCGGATTTTCGGACCTGTCTTCAGGTCCCAGTATCAGGCAAAGTCTCTGAACTTTCTGGGCGCTAGAGAGTTAGAGACTCAGGTTGTTGGTCCATTGGTTAAGCAGTGGACCTGGGAATTCTCTGGATTTCCTGGGCTCAAGGAAATCGGGGAAAACTTGGTTACTTTTCTTGTGTGTTCCTAAGTCTCTGAACTTTCTGGGCGCTAGAGAGTTAGAGACTCAGGTTGTCGGTCCAGTGGCTGTGTTTCAGGTCATGGACCTGGGCATACCCTCCAAAGCACAATTCTCTGAACTTTCTGGACGCTCGAAGGTTAGAGAAACGTCAGTTAAGGGGGTGCCCAATTCTCTGGATTTCCTGGGCGCAAGGAAATCAGGGAAAGCTCGGTTATTTTTTGTCCTCTTGTGTTTTTTTCTCAAGGCTTACTTTCACGTCCTCCTTTAGGAGGAGGGGACTTCCAGTCCCAAAGGAAAAAAAAATGGGTCAAAATTCATCAAGTCCAAGGAATTCGCCTTTGGGCTGTCTTTTACAAAACTGGAAAAAATTTAACTGCTCTAAAGACCTTAAAAAGAAAAAGTTGGTATTCTTTTGCAACACACTTTGGCCTCAGTATCACCTGGAGGACAACGAGGTGTGGCCCATATTTGGGACCTTATAAAGTGATATCGTTTTAAAATTACAATTATATTGCCTCCAAAAGGGAAAATGGATAGAAATACCTTACGTAAGGGCCTTCGTGGAACTCTCTCAGGACCCCATTCTCAGAACAGATTGTAAGATGCTTGTAGCTAAAGTCGTCCCACAAAAGGGAGGTGGGGGTGAATTGGATGTTTTGGATGATCCCCTGTTTATGGTTCCTGGGATCTAGACCTTACCTCCTTCTCTACCTCCGTTACCACCATCCCAACCCCTCCCGAGTCCTCCTCCAGCTCCCCAACCTCCTACTGCTCCCCCACTCCCCTTGAGTCCTTCCACCCCCCCCCAGCCACCTCTACCCCAACCTTTCCTTTGCCCCAATCCCCCTCAATTCCTGATCCTGTACCTCCTCCCGTGCCTCCCCCCCCCCTTCGGTACCCCTTTCCCCTCCCTCTCTTCAACCCCTCCCGAGCCCGTCACCAGCTCCGCAACCTCCTACTGCTCCCCCACACCCCCTGAGTCCTTCCACCCCCCCCAGCCACCCCTACCCCAACCTTTCCTTTACCCCAACCCCCCCAATTCCTGCTTCATTTGCCCATCCTGTTTCTCCTCCCGTGCCTCCCCCCCTTCGGTACCCCTTTCCCCTCCCCCTCCACAACCCCTCCCGAACCCTACTCCAGCTCCCTAACCTCCTACTGCTTCCCCACTCCCCCTGAGTCCTTCCACCTCCCCCTCAGTCACCTCTACCTCAACCTTTCCTTTACCCCAATCCCCCCCAATTCCTGCTTCATTTGCCTATCCTGTATCTCCTCCCGTGCCTCCCTCCATCCCGGTAACCCCCGATCAGTTCCCAGCCACTGGGTTTGCTGGAGTGCCTCCCTCTGCAGCCCCTCTTGCTGGGGCAACACTCAGGTCTCAGGCCCCACCCCCACGGCAGTCTCTACAGTATCACTGCCTGTAACCCACCCCTCCTTGGGGACCCTACCTCAGTCCCCAACTATGGGCCTTGCTGGGGTGCCTCCCTCTGCAGCCCCTCTCTCTGGGGCAATATTCACTCAGGCTTTAGGCCCCACTCCCGTGACATTCTCTGGGGCATCTCCCCCTTTGATCCCTACTCTTCCTCAGGTACCAGCGGATCTTTCCCCTTGCCAGCCAGATCCCCTGGCCCTGCAGCCTAATCCAGTTCAGCAGGCATTCCCCAGCCCCTCCCTCACAAGAAGTGGGACTTCCTACCTTTCTCTACAAGCCCCTGTCCCCATTGGGCCCTCTGAGCTGTTTCCCTTGAGAGGTACCCACCCAACCCAGTGGGACAATCAGGGTGCAGGTTCCGTTCTCTCTCCTGGATCTCGCCCAGATTAAAGAGAAACTGGGGAGATATTCGGAAGACCCCACTAGGTTCACTGAGGGTTTTAAGGACATATCCCTTCAATTTGAACTTTCTTGGAATGATTTACATATTCTTTTTTCTACCTGCTGTACAGCTGAAGAAAAGAGGAGAATCTGGGAACAAGCTCAGAAGTATGGAGATAGTTTGGCGGGTAGTGACTAATGAAATACCCCCCTGGAATAGTGGCTCTTCCCTTCACTGATCCAGGATGGGATTATCAAAAGAGCGAGGATAGGGAAAAAAGGAATCATATGATATTTTGTTTACTAGAGGGCCTAAAAACCGCATTTAAAAAGCAGGTAAATTTTCAAAAGATTAAAGAGATTACTCAGGGAGAACAGGAAAACCCTGCTCTTTTCCAAAATAGGCTGATAGAGGCCATTAAAAAATACACGAATTTAGATCCTGACTCTGTGGAAGGGGCAACGATCCTTAGTATGTATTTTATTAATCAGTCTGCCCCAGATATTAGGAGGAAACTACAGAAATTGGCAATGGGACCCCAAACACCTCAGGCCCAATTACTGGAGACAGCTTTTGGAGTCTTCAACAACAGAGACTTGGTCAAAGCAGAGGAAAAAGAACGGAAAGTCAGAGAACATGCTCAGTTATTGGCTGCTGCCATAACCAGGAAAGGACCTGAGGGTATTCCTGGTAACTCGGGTAATGGTGGATCTTGCTTTCGATGCCACAAGGAGGGCCACTGGTCCAAGGAATGCCCCTCTAGGGCGCTCCCCCGGAGGAAGCTTCCAGGACTGACGCCTCCAGGACGGTGCCCAATATGTGATCAGGAGGGACTGTCCTCAAGGTCAGAAAAGTGGTGGAGCCTCCCCCCAGTACCCTGTCCTCCAGTCCTCTCAGGACTCGGAATGATGGAACAACCCGGGGCTTGGCAGCACTCCCACTTTCTCCATCTCCCTTGCTGAGCCCTGGGCGGACATCGAGGTCGGAGGTAAGATTACCCGATTTATGATTGATACGGGGGCAACGTTCTCTATTCTAACTAATTACTCTGGCCCTACTCACCCCTCCACCTGTCGGGTTGTGGGGATAGAAGGGAAAACTAAGGGATGTCGAGAGACATACCCCCTCCCCTGCTTGTTTGAGAATCTGTTGTTTGAACACTCTTTTCTTATAATCTCCTCTTGTCCCACTCCTTTGTTGGGAAGGGACCTGATGGTGAAATTGGGAAGCCAGTTTTCTCTAGTTAAGCCTCCAATTTCCCTGTTTCCTCTGGTTACCAGACCTTCCCATGTTCCCTTGAATGTGTGGGAGACAGTTAAGCCAATTGTTTGGGACCAAGGAATTCCCGGGAAGGCTACTCATACCGCCCCAGCTATTGTTCGCCTTAAGAATCCCAATGTATTTCCCCATCGCCGTCAATATCACGTTAAGCCTGAGGCCAGGGAAGGACTACAACCTCTAATTGAAAAATTCCTTAAGTACAAAATTCTTGTCCCCTGTCAATCTCCATGCAATACTCCTATCCTTCCGGTAAAAAAGCCTAATGGGCAATACCCCGGATGGTCCAAGACCTCAGCTGTTAATGAAGCTGTTATCCCATTGCACCCCATAGTCCCCAATCCATATACTATACTCACTCAAATCCCTGGGGATACCCAATGGTTCTCTACTCTGGACCTCAAAGATGCCTTTTTTTGTATACCTCTCCACGTAGATTCGCAGTTCATTTTTGCCTTCGAATGGACCCTTCCTGGGGAATTAAGTCCATGCCAGCTAACGTGGACGGTCTTGCCCCAAAGGATTTAGAGACAGCCCTCACCTATTTGGCCAGGCTTTGGGAAGGGATTTAAGGGACCTGGAACTAACAGATAGTAGCCTCTTCCAGTACGTGGATGATATCTTAATCTGTAGCCCCACCCAGGAGGCTTCCCTGACTGCTGCCACAGAGACTCTTAATTTCTTAGGCACTCGAGGTTATAGGGTCTCTTTGAACAAGGTCCAGATAGCCTGCCAGTCTGTAAAGTAATCTAGGCCATGAACTTACACCCACTTCTCGCTCCTTAACCTCTGAGAGAAAAAAGACAATTTTGTCTATCCCTGCTCCAGTCACTAAGAAACAACTTCGAGCATTTCTAGGTATGGCCGGTTTTTGTAGACTCTGGATTCCTAATTTTGGCCTTATTGCTAAACCCCTCTACGACTCTACTCAAGGCCCAGACCTACTCCCTTTAGAATGGGGTCCCGAGCAGGCTAAAGCTTTTGAGACTCTGAAGACTAGACTAACTACCACTCCAGCATTAGCCATACCAAATCTAGAAAAACCTTTCACTCTGTATGTTGATGAGAGGAGGGGACAGGTTTTGGGAGTTTTAACTCAGTCTTTAGGACCAGACCCCAGACCAGTGGCCTATTTTTCCAAACAATTAGACTCGGTGGTGTCTGGATGGCCTGCATGCCTCCGGGCAGTAGCTGCTACAGTTATTTTAATTGAGGAAGCTTCTAAACTCACTCTTCGGCAGCCCTTGGAAGTTTTGACTCCCCACCGAGTTCAGAGCATCCTGGAAGAAAAAGGTCACCAGTGGCTGACTAGTGGCAGGCTCGCTAAATATCAGGCTCTGCTCTTAGACACCCCTGACCTAAGCCTTCGAGTATGCCACACACTCAACCCAGCAACCCTCCTACCAGATAGTGTCCACTCAGAAACCTTGGTTCATGATTGTGAGGAAACTTTGGACTGCGTCTATGCCAGTCGGTCTGATTTGAAGGTTTCTCCTCTCTTGAACCCTGAAGCAGAGTGGTACACAGATTGTTCCAGCTTTATTGAACAAGGGGTTAGGAGAGCAGGGTATGCAGTAGTCAGCCTCTACCAGACCATAGAGGTCAAGCCTCTGCCACCTGGGACCTCAGCCCAGAAGGCAGAGTTAATAGCACTCACCAGAGCCCTAGAGCTAGGTGAAAATAAGAGAATAAATATCTTTACTGACTCAAAATATGCTTTCCATATTCTACATGCCCATGGAGCAATTTGGAAAGAAAGGGGATATCTAACAGCGAAAAATTCCCCTATCAAACATGCCCAGGAGATTTCAAATCTCCTGCAAGCTGTTGAAAAGCCGTCTCAGATAGCTGTTGTCTTTTGCAAAGGTCACTAAAAGGGGGAAACAGATCAGGCTATGGGAAATAGCTGCAGCTAAGAATGCTGCCTGTCAGTTGGCTATACTGGCTCCTCTACTCCCACAACTCCCTGATTCCTTTACACCTTCCTACAGCCCCCAGGAACAAGCTTTGGCTAAGGAGAGGGGATATTCTCTCTCCTCCTCTGGGTGGTTTCAGACACCCTCAGGCCAACTGTTTATTCCAGGAGGAAGCCAGTGGAAACTTATTTTTGGTCTTCATCAGGCCACACACCTGGGAAAGAACGCCCTTCAGTCTCTAGTAAAGTCTATTTTTACTGGCTGCAAGTTGGGAGAAACAATCCGACAAGTCTGTCGGGCCTGCCCAACTTGTGCCCAGGTAAATCCTGAAGGGGCAGTCAGACCTCCCCCTCTTTTAAAACCTATCCAGAGGAGGGCTACCTATCCAGGTGAAGACTGGCAGATAGACTTTACCCACATGCCTCCATGTAGGGGTTTCAAATTGCTTTTGGTTTTTGTTGATACCTTTACTAATTGGGTAGAAGCTTCTCCCTGCAGAACTGAAAAGGCTCAAGAGGTGTCAAAATTCCTATTAAAGGACATTATACCTCGATTTGGCTTGCCTAGCTCCTTGCAGAGTGACAGTGGTCCAGCTTTTATATCACAGATAACCCAGTGTGTGGCAAAGACTCTTAAAATCACTTACCATCTTCATTCAGCCTGGAACCCAAAATTATCGGGTAAAGTTGAAAAAATGAATCACACTCTCAAACGGGTCCTTACTAAACTATGCATAGAAACCCAGGAAGATTGGATCAAGAATCTCCCAATTGGACTGCTTAGGGTCTGAATCACACCCAGAGAAAGAATTAAGCTTAGCCCCTTTGAACTTCTATATGGGAGGCCTTTTCTAACCTCAGCTATCCTTGTAGATTCTGAACAGCACGTAGTCACCCAATTTGCAACTCAGTTAGGTGCTGTCAGAAATGCACTAACTAAATATGCCAATGAGCATCTTCCAAAACCTCTAGACAATGAAAAGCAGTGTCCTGTTACTGTACAACCTGGAGACTGGGTCTATTTAAAGTCATGAAAAACTCAGAAGGGAGAACAATTAGATGTCAACTGGAAGGGACCTTATCGAGTAATACTCACCACTCCAACCGCAGTAAAACTCGAGGGCCTCCCCAACTGGACTCATTACTCTAGAATTAAACCAGTATCACCTCTTGTTTTTCCCCCAGAAACTCCGGAGTATACCTGTGAACCCTGGGAGGATCTCAAGCTACTGTTTAGAAAGGCCCCGCCCTCCTCCAGCAAACAGGTGGACGAAGAGAAGTGACTCTGTATACCTCCTTTTCATCTTCATTTTAACCCCACCCAGGGAAATTATTCTCCCTCTATTTTTCTCTCTTGTGAAACTGTTTCTTTTTAAACTGACATGATAGTGTTAATCCTTTTTCTTCTGCTCCCCAATACTTCAAATACCCTCGGTTTCTGGAAATGGGAAGATAATTCTTTGGTCAAACTGGGAAACTCATTGGGTAGGGGGGGAGTTGAAGATTGTTGGGTGTGTCACTCACACCCACAAGGCGACACTCACCTCCCACCACGGGCTGTTTTTGCAAAAGCTCCCCTCCCCAATACGACTTCTTCAGAGGTTTATGCCACCCCTTTTATGTTGGCCACTCCCCTATGGGATACCCTTTCCATCTCAACACCCTGTTTTTTCTCAGGGGAGTACTCCCATATGAGTTCCATGGCCACTGAACAAGTTAAGACTCCTGTTGAGGGAGGACTTGTAGAAGTCTCAGCTGGTCATTTAATCTGCACTACCTGCATAGATACAAGGAGTGATAAATGTCTCCGGAACTTTACATCTGCTAGTTGTACCAATTGCTCTGAGGGAGCATTTCCTACTTGCACCTATGACCGTATCCCCCCCTCTACTCTTCTAGTAGGTCACCCTTTTCAAAAATTCACCCCTAAGTCGAGCCATAGTGCCACAACTCCTAGCTACAAAACCCTTATGGATCTCTTAAAGACACCCTTGTCAACTGGAGGTTTAATGTGCAACCATTCTGATCCCTGGGGTATCCAAACTCAGAACCTTTTAAAGACTCACCTCATCTGTGCCCCCAAGGGTTATACTTTCCTTTGTGGGGTCTGGGAGCCAAGTAACAAAAGTTCTGGGGAAGAGGTGAAACAGAGCGCCACCACATGGCAAGACCCCAGAACCACCATCCTGACCACCCAATGCTTAACTCCTTACAAGGATTTTGGGATGTGTACCCTTGGATTTTTAGCACCCCCCTTCTCCATTTTTAATGCCACGCAACCCAAGGTCTCTAAATTAAAAAGGACAAAACGTGGATTCTGGGGAAACGTTGCCTGGTTCCTAAAAAAGGGGACAGAATATCTCATGCCCTGGTATGGTCACCTGCAGCATGAACTCATTCTCTCTAATCTTACAGAGACCATTCACCAGTTGGCAAACGAGACAGCTTATGATCTCCTGGAAATCCAGCAATCTTTGGGCTCCCTAGCAAAAGTAGTTCTGGATAACAGAATAGCTTTAGATTACCTGCTTGCCTTCAGTGGAGGTGTGTGCGTCGTAGCAAACACATCCTGCTGTATGTACATCAATAACTCAGGACAAGTAGAGGTCCGTACTGAACGTATCTTGGAAAAGGCACAATGGATGAGAGAAATCCATAATAACCTTGTTGGCCCCAAATCATCCTCTTCATGGGAATCCTGGCTCCTATCCTTACTCCCTCCTATTCTTATTCCTCTGTTAGTTATAATCCTTTTATGCCTATTTGGTCCTTGCCTGCTTAACCGTTTGGCCAGATTTGTCTCCTCCAGGGCCCAAGCCATTAACTTCCAGATGACAGCCCAGACTATATACAAACCTCTGACGGAATCTAAGGTCTCCAGCCCACTGGACCCGGCACCACCCAGATTCTGAAGTCTGACCCCTTGAACAGGACCCATCGAGGCAGGGACAGCTCTACGCCCCTTGCCAGCAGGAAGAAGTTTCAGAAACTGAGACCTTTGCCCCTTACCCCAAAAGAATTTGGGTTCAATCTGTTTGAGGGGGGAATGATGAGGTTCAGACTCTGGGAACTTCCTTGAGCTCCCCTGGAATTTCCTCACTTAACCTGGCTTTTGATACTCAAATTGATCTCCTCCTGTATCTCCTCACAGAATCTGGCCTTTTATAAACAAATCTGTGATCATTGTTTGTTATCCCTTGATTGCTCTACCTGCTTCCCACCTAGGTGCCCCCAAGTCTGATATTTGTTGATTCTCCTCAAGACCCTTCCTAAACCCCTCCTCCCATCACCCTGGACTACCAGACCACCCCCCCATACACACACACACAGATCCTTTCTATACTCTTTTCTGTATTTAAGTTCCATCTTGCCTCCATGAAGGGGCTCAGATTGAATCCAGCTCAGACTCTGTCTAGCTGAGATTCTATCTGGCCCGTTTGTGATTACTAGCATCACAAATGCTTAGGCCCCTTAAGAGGCAACCCAATTAGGTGAATCCTTAATAAACTTTGTTTTCTTTGGCATTTAAGAAGGCTTGAGTCGAATTCATTCAAGCACGACCCGGACCGTCGGTATTTTGGGGTCCCCTTCACCATAAACCTCATCAGATGTACACATACATTGAAACACATTAAAAATTCATACAAGTAGACAAGGGTAGAGATACCATTCCATCACAAGGCAGTCCCTTAGCTTGGCCTCCTGCTGCTTACAAAAGAGTGTTCTTGTCTTCAGGGGACAGAGAAACACACACATACACACTTACAGAACCACTTTATACATTTAGGGCCACTGTCCTAGGCTTGTCATTTTCTGTTTGCAAGGGACTCTTCTTACCTCTCACGGACAGAAAGTCACCATTACATTGCGTGCCACTTTCTGGATTCAGGAGTTGGAAAAAGATATCATTCCAACCAGCTCCATCCAGCTATGTACTGCACTGATTTGACTTGCCTGCAAGGAAAGGGGAGCAAACCATTCCGTTGACTCCCCCAACTAAACCGTTTGCCTAAGCTATCTAAAAATCACCTTAGTATCATTATTCAAAATCCATTGTCTCCATCTCCCACTGGCTGCTCCTTTATTGGCCTTCCTTTCAACTCAGTACTCCTTGCTCAATGTCCCACTTTAGTTGACCAATGTCTTAACTTGCCCTCTGGGAAAGGCTTGTTCCATCAGTAACAAAAACTCTTTGATTTTAAATCCTTTCCTTTCCAAATCACTTGCTGAGATGGGGGATTTGGAATGTTCATTTCCACTTATAGGCACATCTCCCTCTATCACCCAGTAATCTCTCCTACTATAAAGTTCAGTCAATGCTTTTCTGCCGTTAAATCAAAATTATTCTAGTTATTCTCTAAAATCTTCCAAAATCCTCCCTTTGTCTCCTCAATGACATCAGTGTTCAGGTAACAGCTATTTTCATCTATTACCCAATTCCTAGGCTCCTACTAGGGGATTTTTAAAGTACATGTTGATTTTTTCTTCAATCACCCCGAAAGCTCAATTCTTAATTTCACATGAATTACTTCTTCACTCTACCTCGGATACACAAAGAAATGATCATATCCTTGATCTTTCCATCACCAACATATTTAATGTTTAAATTTTCATGAACTCTGAAATTCCCTTGTCTTATTAAGATCTCATGACATCCCATTTTCCCTCTAGTTTTCAATCCAAGTTTATTTTTAGTCTACACTTTGATATTCAGTCCATATGCCCCTTTCTTTTTTCCCCTCACGAGATAATTCCAGCATTAGCTAATATCCCTTTTGGTGATTACACTTTGTGAACCAGTTTGATTCTTCACTAGTCTGTTCTCTCAAGTCTCTTGGTTTATTTTTCTATTACTGCTCTTGCCTCATCCAGTCTTAGCCTTGGATTACTACTCTTATGTGCATCTTTCACTCCTATTCCTGTTCTGAGCAAAGCTGGATAAAAATCACAAATATGTAATAATCTCAAATGGACGCTCACTACAACACAGAAGTCCTTTTTTGACAACCTAATTGATTGAGTTTCCTTCTCATCACTGTGGCTTTTCCAAATTTTTTTCCTTCCTCCTCAAACCTCTCATTACAGTTGCTTCCTCTATCTTCTCATCAAAAATGTTGTTCTATATTTCACTGACAAAAATGAGGCTCATTTACACGTTCTACCTTCACTTCATTTCTGCTCAGTTTCTACTTAATTCTCTGCAGTTTGGCTTTTGACTTTATCATTTAGCTGAAATTATGCTCTCCAAAGCTATTCCCTTAACCATCAAATAGACTGGCTTTTTCTAAATCATCATATTCACATCTCTGGAGCCTTTGAATTTGTTAATTGCCCTTTTCTGATACTCTCTTCTTTTATGTTTTTGTGATACTTCTTTCTCTTCATTCTTCTCCTGCCTGACTGAAGCTTCTCAGTCTTCTTTGCTGGATATTCATTCAGGTCATGCCCAGTAACCATGAATATCAGCCCAGTGTCCTATCCTGTGTGTTTTGATGATCTTACATGCTCTCATGTATTCAGTTATCATGTTTCTACAAATGATTCTCAGATTTCTCTACCTAGACCTAACTTTTTTCCTTGACTTCCAGTATCATGTCTTTCTCTGCCTATTACATATTTCAAACTTGATGTCACCTAGACACTTGAAATTCAGCATATCCAAAATTAATCTTATTACCTGACACTCAATTCCTTCCCTATTCTTAATCTTTTTTTATTACTTTGAGAGTACCACCATACTCTTAGGCATTCAGGTTTGCAAACTAGGTATCACCCTTGACTCCTTGACCTGTTTCATTCCCATAGGCTAGGTCTTCTGAACCTTGCATAGAGGCCAGTTGAGAGACCTTGGAGCAGCAGGTCAGCCACAAGACCCTATGACAGAGTTGTAGGAGGCCAGCAAGCAGGCATTGGGCTTCAATAGAAGAAGCTTGAGACAGTATCCCTCCATCCCAGAGCAGAACACAATCTCTAAAGTAAAGGAATAACTTGGAAAAATAATTATAGCAACAGTAATGATGAAGAAGGTGGAGGAGTGGGAGGAGTGGGGGGAGAAGTACAACAATAACAACCACACCCATAGAAAGTTATTATGTGACAGGGAAGATTAAAACACAATCTCAGAAGAAGATAACAATGTCAAAATTGCTCAAAGGAAATCTCAAAAAAGTAAATTGACTTTAGACCCAAAAAGAACTCCTGAAAATGCTGAAAAAGAATTTTGAAAATCAAATAAGAGAGGTAGAATAAAAATTGGTAAAAGGAAATGAGTTGCAGCAATAACCCATTTAGGGCGTATCCTAAAAAGATAACAAAAATTGATAAAGGACCCATATGTACACAAGGATAGCAGCTCTTTTTGTGGTGGCCAAGAACTGAAATTCAGTGGGATGTCCATCAACTAGGGAATGGCTGAATAAACTGTGGCATATGAATGCAATTGAATACTATTGTCCTATAAGAAATGATGAACAGCTGGACTTGAGAAAAACCTGGAAAAATGTACATCAAATGGTGCTGAGTAAAGTGAGTTGAACCAGGAGAACATTATTTACAGTAACAGCTACAGTGTGTGAGGTTTGTTTTCAAAGACTTAGCCCATGACATGATGAAAGGATGTTAAACATTTCCAAATTACTCATGATACAAAATGCCATTCACGTCCAGAGGAAAATTTATGGATACATCAGAATGAATCAAACTATTTTCTCTTTTGTTATGTTTTGTTGTGTTTTACTCATGGTTTCTCCCATTCATTTTAAATCTTCTATGCAATATGAATAATGTCAAAATGTATTTAATGGAAATGCTTGTGGAAAGCCCATATATGATTATATGCTGTCTTGGGGAAGGAGGGGAGAAATTTTAAAACTTATGGAAATGCCTGTTCAAAACTGAAAACCAATAAATTAATAATGTTTTTTAGGGGGAAGAAATGAGAGTGATAAAGGAGAATAATGAAAAGAGCAAAGAGCTTTGGTAAGGGAAGCACAGATATTTGTAGCACATGGGGGAAGAAAGGAAACCACCTTAAAAAGTAGAATTGGCCAAATGGAAAAGAAAGTATGCAAGTTAACTCTAGAAAATAATGTTTTAGGCAAAGCAAAGATGGCAGAGGAGACCCACTGATGTAATCTAGCATTCCCTAAATGCCCATAAAATACTTGTAAAAATGATTCTAAACAAGTTCTAAAGCAGGAGAAATCAAAAGAATGAAAAAAATAGAAGACAATGTGATATATCTCATTGGGAAAAAAAAAAAATGACCTGGAAAATAGATCCAGGAGAAGTTATTTAAAAATTATTGGTCTACCTGAAAACTCTGATCAAGAAAAGATCCTAGACATCATCTTCCAAGAAATTATGGAAAACTGCTCTGATATTCTAGAACCAGAGGGTAAAATAGAAATGGAAAGAATTCACCGATCACCTCCTGAAAGAGATCCCAAAAGGAAAACTCTTAGGAATATTGTAGCCAAATTCCAGAGTTCTTAAGTCAAGGAGAAAATATTACAAGCACCCAGAAAAGAACAATTCAAGTATTGTGGAAATACAATCAGGACAACACAAGATTTAGCAGCTGCTACACTAAGGGCTTGGAATAGGATATTCCACAGGTCAAAGGAAATAGGATGAAAACCAAGAATCACCTAGCCTGCAAAACTGAGTTTGGTACTTCAGGGAAAAAAAGGAATTTCAATGAAATAGAGTATTTCCAAGCATTCCTGCTGAAAAAGCCATAACTGAATATAAAATTTGACTTTCAAGTACAAGAATCAAGAGAAACATGAGAAAGTAAACAGGAAAGAGAAGCCTTAAGGAACTCATTGAAACTGAAATGTTTACATTTCCATTACATGGAAAGATGTTACTTCTAACTCATGAGACCTTTTTTCATTATTAGGGGAGTGAGAAGGAATATGTATGTATGTATAGGTATGTATGGGTTTGTATGTGTGAGATATATATATATATGTAGGATTGTCTGTTTTCATGGGTATACGTGTGTAAGTATATAAATATACATAGACAGAGGCCACAGGGTGAGCTGAATATGAAGAGAGAATACCTAAAAAAATAAAATTTACTATTGAGTGGAATGTACTAGGATTAAGTGAAAGGAAGAGGTGGAATGTAGAAAATCATGTCATGTAAAAGATGCAAGAAAGAACTTTCATAATTGAGGGGAAGAGGTGGAAGATGAAAGAAAATACGTAAACCTTACTCTCATGGGATTTGGCTTAAGGAGGGAATAACACACTCAATAGGATACAGAAATCTATTTTACTCTGCAGTAAGACAACATGGAAGGGTATAACAGAGGGAAGATGATAGAAGGGACAGCAATTTCATAAAAGGGATAATCAGAAACAAACCCAATTGTGGGAGGACAGGTCAAGGGAGAGAATGGAATAAAAGGAGGGATGGATAGGACAGAGGGAAATGTGGTTAGTCTTTCACAACATAACTATTATGAAAGTGTTTTGCATGGCTACACATGTATGACCTATATTTCTTTGTTTGTTTTCTTAATCAGGGTGGGTGGGAATGGAGGAAAGGAGAGAATATGGAACTCAAAGCTTTAATAATGAATGCTGAAAATTGTTTTAGCCTACGACTTCAAAATAAGTTATACAGAAAATGGGGTATAGAAATATATTTTGCCTTACAGGAAAATAGAGGAAAAGGGGATACATAAAGTGGTGTAATGAAAGGAAGACAGTCTAGAGAATGGGGTGGATGGGGTGCATGCTGTCCTGGGGTGGGGGTGGAGAGAGATGGGGAGAAAACTTTGCATTCAAATTGTTGCAGAAGTGAATGTTGAGAACAGAAAATATAAATGTATATTTAAAAATGAAAAACAAAGGTACAACAGAGCAAACGGAAGCTAACAACTTTATAAGAAATTAAGTTATTATAAAATAAAACCAAAAGAATGAAACAAAATGGAAGACATTGTGAAATATCTCACTGGAAAAAGAATTGACCTGGAAAAAAGATCCAGTAGAGATAATTGAAGCACTATTGGTCTACCTGAAAACTGTTATCAAAAAAAGAGTCTTGATATCATCTTCCAAGAAATTTTCCAGGAAACTCTCCTGATATTCTACAAACTGAAGGTAAAATAGAAATTGAGTGAATTCACTGATCACCTCCTGAAAGAGATCCCAAAATGAAAGTTCTTAAGGATATTGTAGGCACATTCCAGATGTCCCAAGTCAAAGAGAAAATATTACAAGCAGCCAGAAAGTAACAATTTGAATACTGTGGAAATACAATCAGGATAACACAGGATTTTGCAGCTTCTACACTACGGGATCGAAGGGCTTATAATACTATATACCAGAAGTCAAAAGAGATAGGACTAAAACCAAGAATCACTCCCCCAGCAAAACTAAGCATTTTCAGGGGAAAAAATGGAATTTCAATTAAATAAAGGACTTCCAAGCATGCTTGCTGAAAAAACCATGACTGAACAGAAAATTTAACTTTCAAATGCAAGAATCAAGAGAATCATAAAAAGGTAAATAGGAAAGAGAATCCTTAAGAAAGTCATTAAATTTGAACTGTTTACATTTTGACATGGAAAGATTTTTTTTAACTCATGAGACCTTTTTCAGTATTAGGGTAGTAAGAGGAAACATATATACATACATACCTACAGACACACACACACACACACACACATATGAAATGGAAGTGTTTGGCATAACTACACATATATGACCCATATTATTTGCTTCCAATCTCAATGGGGGTGGGGAAAGAGGGAAAAGGAGAGTATATGGAACTCAAACCTTTAATAATAACTGTAAAAAAAAAATTGTTTTTGAATGCAATGGGGAAATAAGTTGCACAGATAATGGAGTGTAGAAATCTCTTTTGCTCCACAGGAAAATAGGGGGTGAGGGGGTGAAAGAAGGCTATTAATAGAAGGGAGGATTGAATAGAGGAAGGGATGGATGGGGTCCATGCTGCCCTGGGGTGGGTATAGAGAGAGATGGGAAAAATATCTATCCTGGAAAATAATTATAGTAAAGATAGTTTAAGATTTATTTTAGTACTTGAAATCCATGATGAAACCAAAATCCTAAACAACATATATCAAAAATTTATTAAATACTAGATCCCTGACATCATATAATCAATGAGAAAATACAAATTGAAAGAATCTAATGATCACTTCCTGGTAGAGATTCTTCAACAAAAGTTACCTGGAATATTATCGACAAATTCCAGAACTTTCAGGTCAATGAGAAAATACTGCAAGCAGTGAGAAAGAAACAATTCAAATATCATGAAGTCAGTCAGGATTACACAAAATTTAGCAGCTTCTACATTAAAGGATAAGGGTCTTAAAATATATTCCAGAGAGTAAAGGAGATACAATTGCAACCAAGCATAACCTACCCAGTAAAAGTGAATACAAAATCCTTCAGGGGAAAATTGAGCATGAAATGACATAAGAAATTTCAAGCATTTCTGATGAAAACATCAGAGCTGAACTGAAAATTTGATTTCCAAATATTAGACCCAAGAGATGAATAAGAAGACTAACAGGAAAGAGTAAGCATAAGAGATTCGAGAAGATTAAACTGTTTACATTCCTCCTGAAGAAAACCATATTTTCTAACATTTAAGAACTTTATCAATATCACAACAGTTAGAAGGAGCATATATATATGTGTGTGTGTGTGTGTGTGTGTGTGTGTGTATGTACATATATATATAATACACACACATACACATATACAGAGAGAGAGAGAGAGAGAGAGGCAGACAGACGGACAGATATAGGGTGCAAATATAACTTTACTTAGATGGAATGAAATTTTAAAAAAATAAGTGTTGAAAAAATAAGATCACATTGTAAAAAGTGAAAGGGAAGGGAGAGGTAAAATGTGGTAAATTATTTAACATAAAAAGGCACAAAAATACGGGGAGGAGATAGTGGGTATTACTTTCACCTTTGAACATCCTTAAAATATTGCTATTACAGTGTACAATGTTTTCCTGCTTCTAGTCATATACTTTGCATGCATTGATATGTCTTCCTAGGTTTTTCTGAAATCATCCCATTTATTTCTTAAAATATAACAATATTTCCTCACAATCATATAATATAATCTGTGCATCCATTCCGCAATTTATTGTCATCCCCTGTATTTCGTTTTCCACTATTAAAAAGAGCTACCATAAATACTTTTTTTAAATATACTCATAGGTCCATTTCTTTTTACTTTGCTCTCTTTCTAATACAAATCTATCCAGTGACATTTCTAAGTCAAAGGATATGCAAAATCTTGCAGTCCTTTGGCCATAGTTTTAAATTTTTCTCAAGAATAATTGACCAAAGTCAATTCTCTAGCAATTTCAGAAAGTGATTAGTGGAATATTTTAATTTCTACTTTGCCTTTTGATTTAAAAGTATCTGTATAATGTTTCTTGACAATTTCTTTGAATAAGATATCTAAGCACTCTTCAGGATTTTGTCTATTGTTTTGTAAATTTTGTTTATTTATTTTTGGTTTTCAAGAGACACTTGCACAAGATTTTGAGTTACAAATTTTCTCCCTATCTCTCCCGTCCATGCACCCCAAGACAGCATGCATTCTGATCATCCCTTTCTTAAATCTATACTCCCTTCTCTCACAGCCCTCCCTTCTATTATCCCATCCCCTCTCTTTTCTGGCACGGCAAGATAAATTTCTATACCCTATTGCCTGTATATCTTATTTCCCAGTTACACGTAAAAACAATTTATAACATTCACTTTTAAAACTTTATTTTCATCTACTCTCCCTTCCTCCCTCCCCACACAACTCCACTGAGAAGGCAAGCAATTTATTATAAGTTATACATGTGTAATTAGGCAAAATGCTTCCATGATAGTCATTTTGTGAAAGACTATTTCCCTCCATCCTATCCTGCCCTGCCCCCACCATTTATTCTTTTCTCTCTTTTGACCTATCCCTCCTCAAAAGCGTTTACTTCTAATTACCCGGTCCTCCAATTTGCTCTAACTTCTACCATCCCCCTAACTCTCATTTATCCCCTACCCCAGTATTTTCTTGTAGTATAAGACAAATTTTCATACCAAATTGAGTGTACATGTTATTCCCTCCTTAAGGTAATTGGGATGAGAGTAAGGTTCACTCTGTCCGTCTGACCTCCCTCCTCTTCCCCTCAATTTAAAATGCTTTTTCTTGTCTCTTTTGCATGGGAAAATTTGCCCCATTCTATTTCTCCTTTTCTACTCTCAATAAATTCCTCTGTGACCCCTTAGTTTTATTTTTTAAGATAACATTCTTACCTATTCACCTCACCCTGTGCTCTCTGTCTATGCGTATATAATACTTCCAACTATTCTAATACTGAAAAAAGTCTCCTGTGTGATGCTGACTGTATTTGCTTCATATTTGAATTGTTTCTTTCTGATTGCCTGCACTATTTTCTCCTTCACTTGGTAGTTCTGGAATTTTGTAGTGATATTCCTAGGTGATTTCAGTTTGGGATCCCTTTCAGGAGATGATCAATGGATTCTTTTGATGCCTATTTGGCCCTCTGGATCTTCGACCTCTGAGCAGTTTACCTTGATGAGTTCTTGTAAGGTATTGTCCAACTCAGTAAGCTTTAATGACTCCGTATCATATCTAGGATGGTATGATTCTCCATTACACTCAGTCACTCAATCTTTTCCATTAGTAGTTGTGAAACATAGAATATTTAAGTTAGAAAAAAAAGAAACATTCCCAGAGAATTGGACCTCCAAACTTTTGCTTTTTTTTCTGTCTTTCTTTCAGACTCTCATCCTCTTCTCTCTGTGTCTCTGTCTTGTGTTTCTGTCTTTGCCTGTCTCTTTGTTTACCTATCTCTTTCTGTATCTGTCTCTGTGTGTCTGTCTCTATATCTCATTTGTCCTTGTCTCTCTCTCTCTCTCTCTCTCTCTCTCTCTCTCTCTCTCTCTCTCTCTCTCTCTCTCTCTCTCTCTCTGCCTTCCTCTATGTCTCTGCCTCTTTCCCCTCACTCTTACAAATTGTAGCCAAAGGAAGTTTTATACACTTGTAAATACACTTGCTGCTATTTCTCTTCCGGTGCCAAACGAGGGACAACTGCAGAAAACTACAGTAGGCAGATAGGACCTAATAATTGTCCATTTATTGCCTGTATTTCTGAATACAGTGCTCTTTTCCCTCCACTACATGGCATTAGGAGGTAACTGTCCATTTGCCCTGGAGGGCATAATGTAGGACTAGTTCTGTTTAATTGAAAAAAAAAGTCTCCTAAACTCCCTCTGGGAGCATCATTTCTTCAGATTCTCAAAGCCTTTTAAATACTTCTGCTCACATGTTAGAATCTGCTTGGATATTCTTTCTTTTTAAACTGATCATTAAGAGAGTTGAATGTTATATTTATTTTACTTTGTAATGCAGAAATGTTCTTCCTTTATTTCTGAGTTAAAAATTTATGATAAAAATATGTGTGTCAGTCTTCAGCCACGTTTTCATTTCTGGGAAGCAATTATCTCTTCTCGGTTTCTCAGAAGCTGTATGTGCAAGGACTTGAATTCTCCAGTTCTTGTGGAAAGCAAAGGTTTTTCTTCATGATTTGCGACAGACTTGATCTGTCCATTTCTAGTTTATAAACCCCTGCATTTAATCAGACTTCTTAATAAAGTAATCTTCTGATAGGTGTGTTTGACCAGTGGGTGAAATCAGACATGGCTACTTGTAAGATTAATTACTAGCCAGTATGTAGGGTAGTGAAATATTAAGCTACTGATGTTATTGTACATATATAACAACTAGATTCCAGGCTAACTGGATATTACCAAATTTATTGTATTTCATAGCTAATGATCAGAAAAAGTGATTTGATAAATGGTCACCTATAATCTCTGGGGTAAGGAAAGTTATAATGATGGCTGTAACTCAGCCTGATGAATCAAGGGCATAAGGAGCTCATTTAAACACCACTGAGGTCCTTTCCAAAACTGACATTCTATTTTTTCTCCTCTCAACTAAGGTGGCTCAGCTATGAATACCACAAACAACTAGAAGGCGATCTGAGGGTCATTTCTGGCAGTACAGTAGATTCTTACACTTTGTTTTTATGTCATACAAACCTATTGCATTGTCAGGGTCAATTAAAGAAGCTGGATCCAATTTTCAAATATGCCTAGAGTGAGTGTAATATTTCCTGAGCATTTTATTTCTTCCTTTATAGTTTATTTTTTACACTTCAGACTTGGAGAGAGTTTTCACAGTAAAGTACAACAGCCTATGAATGGATAAATAACTTTTGTGATATACCAGCTACAGTAAAAATGTGTTTTTTATTTCAGTAGACAATGACTTTATTATAAAATTATGGCATGAAATGATTAGCTCAGATTTTTCTTCCTGGGATATAGAAGAACGGGGAATGCAAATATTTGTGAGGTAACAAATATCACTTCATTGAAGGGATTGATAATTTCAATTAATACCAACAAGTAACGAATTAACATCACCCACAAATTATTTTAAATCATGTTTAAATATTTCATAACTTTGTTTTTTTAAGACTCAGTTCCCCAAAACTAAATTAAATCTGACATTTATTCTAAATTTATTCAAGCTACTCCTCAAGAAGAGTCTCTTCAAAAAGGTGTATTATCCATGGATATCTATCATTGATCTGAAAGCTTATTATGAGGGAGAATAATTTATGTTAATAGGTACAAAGATTTATTTTGAAACAGATGTAATTTTAGAAAAAAATAATTCATTTCATTGAGGTCAAACTCTTTCTTTCAATATACATATATGCATGATGTCTGTAAATACGCAAATAAGCACACATATTAGAATGAACATGTGGATACGTGTATGTGTGCATGAAATACAACATGTATGTGCTACTGTGTATATATTATGTATGTGTGTGGATCCTGTTCCTTTTGATAGACTGTCACATATTTGAAGACAGTTATCACAGCATGCCAAAGTTCTCCTCTCCAGGGTAAGTACCAACTACTAATTCTATTCATCCTACTAGTATGATCTCAGAGTGTACACACTCTGCATTACAATTAATAAATTAAAGACATTTTATATGAATATACATTCACTAAAATATATTTTTTCTAATTTCAGATACAGAACTTAATCTTGAATATTAATTATCAAAACAAAAATGAGGACTCAGGGCAACATCACAGAATTCATTCTCTATGGACTTTCCTATGACCAGAACATAAAAATATTTTGTTTTGTCTTCTTCTTATTCTGTTACATCAGTCTCCTCATAGGAAACCTCTTAATCTTCATCTCTATCTGTTGCAGTCATCTTTTCCACCAATATACTATTTCCTCAGTCACTTGTCTTCTATGCACATCTGCTATACTTCCAGTGTTACACCAAAACTAATTGGGGATCTCTTATCTGAGAGAAAAATCATCTCCTATGATTTTTGTATGTTCCAAATCTTCAGTGTCCACTTCTTTGGCAGTATAGAGGTCTTCCTCCTGACTGCAATGGCCTTTGACCGCTGTGTTGCCATCTGTAAACCTCTCCACTACATGGTCATCATGAGCAGAAAGAAACGTAACTTTCTTGTTTTAGTGTCTTGGGCTGGTGGGGCTGCTCACTCCTTCCCTCAGTTGTCCATGACTCTCAAATTGGCCTTCTGTGGCCCCAATGTAATTGATCACTATTACTGTGACATCTTCCCATTGCTGAAAATTGCCTGCACGGATACTTACACCACTGGTCTTCTTGTTGTCATTAATTCAGGGATAATTGCTTTGGGAATTTTTGCGATCTTATTCGTTTCTTATGCCATTATATTATGGACCCTACGCCCTTTCAGCAGAAGGGCGCCGGAAAGCTCTGTCCACCTGTGGGTCTCATTTCACAGTGGTTGTCTTGTTTTTTGTACCTGCAATTTTTTCCTATCTTCGACCTCCCACCACCTATCCAGAGGATAAAGTGCTTGCTCTGTTTTATACCATCATTGCTCCAAGGTTTAACCCCATAATTTATACTCTGAGAAACACTGAGATGAAAAATTCCATGAGAAAGGTGTGGTGTCAAAAGGTATTTTGGAAAGGAAATCTAAATGAATTTCGTTAATTTATCTATTGTGATATTTCATGGAAGAAAACAAGAGATTTAAATTTCAAATAAAATTTTAGGATTAAATACTTCAAGGAAAGGCCTTATATACTCGATAGCAGGCAGGGTGATAAGCATGACTGCAGTAATGAAAAGACAAATATATTAGCTAATAAGGGAAGTTAAATATGAATGTCAATTATTTTCTGTCCGGATTTTTGTAATCTCCCAATTCACACGTTTTTGAAGTATTTATTACATCCCACTATTTTGGTTCATAGTATGAGGTTTTGAATAATACTTTCAATAGGACATATATGTGTGTTTGTGTGTGTGTGTGTACATATATATATATATATAATATATTTATATATATTCCTTTAAAAGTAAACAGAATTAGGAACAAATATATATGTAGTATATTTGCATATAATCTCTCTATATAAACATACATTATATTTATACATATGTATTTAGGTGTTATCTCCTGAAATGATTCTTGCTTCTTCCAATTGACCTCCTGAATAAACATGATTCACATACCCAGAGACTAAACGCAAGTAAAAGTTAATTTTTCTCAATTACTTTTTGATTTAATAGGTTTCAAAATTTACCACCTACTCTTTACTCCCAGCCTCAGATAGATAGATAGATAGATAGATAGATAGATAGATAGATAGATAGATAGATAGCTCTAAAAATCATTGGTCTAATGATATGATAACATCTTCCTTTGTGCTTTTCGTAAAATTTCCTGTGGATTCTGAATATTCTAGTCTGAACCTGGCACTTGATTTTCAAACAATTTTCATTCCTGGCCATTCAGGAATTTCTTGATGTTCTCAGGAGACTAACGGGAAATTGTCATTGGAGGAGAGAGTTATCTGAAAGCTGACTTTCTAAAATGATCTGTGCACATCATTAGGGAAGATGAGGTCAGGCAGGCGGAAAAGTAGAGTGATGAGCCTGAAGACAAGAAGAACTGACTCTTCCATTTATTAGCGGTGTGAGCCTTAGTCATTTCACCCTGCTTGTCTCAGTTTCCTCATGTATAAAATGAACTGGAACAGGAAATGGAAAACGCTCCACTATCCTTGTCAAGAAATCCCCAAGTGGGGTCATACACAAAAATCAGACATTACTGAAAAATAATTAAATGACAAAGAACAGATGAACTTTCTTTTTTTATTGAATTATTTTTTTATTTGTTTTCAGTGATCAACAATCACTTAGATATATGTAGATTTTTTTTTCCACTCCCTTCCCCTCATTTCCCGCTCCTTCCCCCACCCTGCCTGAGACAGCATACAATCTTACATAGGGGCCACGCGTACATTCCTATTAAATGAATGTTGTATAGAAGAATTAAAATGAATGGGAGAAACCATAAAACAAAACAAATCATAATACAAAAGGAAACAGTCTGTTTCTATCTGCGATCCAATTCCATAGATCATTCTCTGCATATGGAAGGAATTTTGCCTCAGGAGTCCACTGGAAATTTTTTCAGTCCATCCACTTCAATAAAATACTAAGTCTACCAGAAAAGTTCCTTGTACAATGTGGTGGTTGCTATGTACCATGTTCTCCTGGTTCTGCTCCTTTCACTCAACATCAGTTCATATATGTCTTTCCAGGCTTTTCTGAAGTCTGTCTCTTCATCGTTTCTCACAGCACAATAATATGCCATTACATTCGTATACCAGAGCTTGTTCAGCCATTCCCCAATTGGTAGGCATCCCCTTGATTTCCAGTTTTTTGCCACCAAAAATAGTACTGCTATAAATATTTTTGTACCTGTGGGACACTTTGCCATTTTTATGATCTCTTAGGGTACAGTCCTAGAAGCGATATTTCTGGGTCAAGGTGTGTGCACATTATTGCAGCACTTTGGTCATAGTTCCAAATTGCTCTCTACTATGGTTGGATCAGCTCACAACAATGAATTAGTGTTGAAACTCTCCCGCATCTTCTCCAACATTTATATCTTTCTGTTTTGTCATGTTAGCCAATCTGATGGGTGTGATGTGGTACCTCAGAGTTGTTTGATTTGCATCTGTCTAATCAGTGGTGATTTAGAACATTGTTTCATATCATTATAGGTTGCTTTGATTTCTTCCTCTGAAAATTCCCTGTTCATATCCTTTGACCATATATCAATTGGGGAATGACTTGTATTCTTGAACATTTGACTCAGTTCTCTATATATTTTAGAAAGGAAGTGTTTGTCACAGACACTAGATGTAAAAATTCTTTCCCAGTTTTCTGCTTCCCTCCTAATCATTGTTGCATTAAATTTGTTTGTGCAAAAACTTTCCAATTTAATATAACCAAAATTATCCATTTTCTACTTCATAATGTTTTCTATCTCTTGTTCAGTCAAATTTTTTCCCTTCTCTATAAATCTGATACACTATTACTTGCTCCACTAATTGGTTTTTAGTATGAATTTTTATAGCTACATCATGCATTCATTTGGACTTCATTCTTGTGTATGGTGTCAGGTATTGGTTTATGTCCAGTTTCTGCCACACTGTTATCCAATTTTCTCAGCAATTTTTGTCAAGTAGTGAGTTCTTATACCAGAAGATGGGTTCCTTGCATTTATCAAACAGTAGATTGCTATAATCATTGACTGCTATGTCTTCAGTATCTAACCTGCTTAGACCCACTGGCCTACCCCTCTGTTTCTTAGTCAGTACCAAGTTGTTTTGATGATTGCTGATTTTATAATACAATTTGAGATCTGGTGGGTGAGGCAACATCCTCTAGCATGTTTTTTTCATTAGTTCCCTTCATATTCTGGACTTTTTGTTCTTCTAGATGAATTTTGATATTATATTTTCTAGCTCTAGAAAATAATTATCTGGTAGTTTAACTGATATGGTACTGAATAAGCAAATTAGTTTAGGTAGAATTGTCATTTTTATTATATTAGCTCAGCCTACCCACAAACAACTGATATTTTTCCACTTACTTAGATCTCACTTTATTTGTGGGAAAAAATTTTTGTAATTATGTTCATGCAGTCCCTGAGTTTGTTTTTGCAGGTAGACTTCCAAATATTTTACAGTGTCTACTGTAGCTTTAAATGAAATTTCTCTATCTCTTGCTGTTGAGCTTTGTTAGTAATATATAGAATTGCAAATGATTTATGTGGGTTTATTTTGCAACATGCAAATTTTCCAAACTGGTTTATTATTTCAAGTAATTTCTTTACTCGAATATCTGGGATACTCTATCATTATATCATCTGCAAGGAGTGATAATTGAATTTCATCTTTGCCTATTCTAATTCATTCAATTTCTTTTTCTTCTCTTATTGCTACAGTTGGCATTTCTACTACCATACTGAATAACAGTAGTGATCATGGACATTCTTGTTTTGCCCCTGATCTTATTGGAAATGCATCTAGCTTGTCCACGTTATATATAATGCTTGCTGATGGTTTTAGGTAGATATTGCTTATTTTTTTTTTGGATAGTTTCATTTATGCTTACCAGTGTTTTCAATAGGAATGGGTGTTGTATTTTGTCAAAATCTTTTTCTGTATCTATTGAGACAATTATGTGTTTTCTGTTTGTTTTCCTGTTGATATGATCAATAATGCTAATAGTTTTTCTAATATTGAACCAGTCTTGAATTCCCAGTATAATTCCTACCTGATCATAATGTATTATTCTCATGCTAAGTTGCTATATTCTTTTTGCTAAAAACATTTAAAATTTTTGCATCAATATTCATTAGAGAAACTGGTCTATAATTGTCTTTCTCTGTTTTGACTCTTTCTGATTTAGATATCAGAAGCATATTTGTATCATAAAAATAATTTGCGAGGACTTCTTCTTCAGCAGTTTGAGGTCCCCCACTAGTGTAGTTTTGCTATTTCTTCCTGTAACTCCCTTAACTTATCCTATAAGAATTTGGATGCTATATCACTTGGAGGGTATAAGGTTAGCAATGAAATTGCTTCATTGCCTATAGTACCTTTCAGCAGGATATAGTTTCCTTCTTTATCTCTTTTGATTAGATCTATTTCTGCTTTGGCTTTATCTGAGATTAGGATTGGTACCCCCGATTTTTTTTTTTTACATCAGATGAAGCACAATATATTCTGCTCCAACTTTTCACCTTTACCCTGAGTGTATCCTCCCATTTCAAATGTGTTTCTTGTAAAAAACAAATTGTTGGATTATTGTTTTTCATCTATTCTGCTATCTGTCTCCATTTTATGGGAGAGTTCATCCCATTCACATTCACAGTTATGATTACTATCTATGTCTTTCCCTCCATCTCCTTTCCCCCTATTTTCCCCTTTTTTGGGCATTTTCCCAACAAATTACTTGACTTTTGGATCCTTTGTCAAGAGTAGGGTATAATCTGGGAATCTGTAAAATCTCAGTTCCTCCAAGGTGGCACAATCAAGTATGTATACTGGTCTGGGAGCAGAGAGAGAATTTTGTGGCAAAAATCTTAGCAGTTACCTCTCCACAGCGCCCTGGTCTCCTGTTCTGCCAAGTCAGCACTGGGAGGCTGGGATTCAGTCAAACTGTGGAGGCAGGGCCACCATTCAGTGTGAGACAAAGACCGGCTCTCTCAGGGCCTCTACACAGGGCCAAGATAATAATTAGCTCCTCAGTGCCCCCACACGTTTAACGATCCAACAATGGATTCAGGCTGCTGTAGGGGCTGAGATGGGAGCTGCTGCTGCGTGCCAGAAGTGACCTCTGCAGCTGCTGCCTGATGCTGGAGCTATGGGAAGGCCCTTTTCCCTTCCTTGGCCAGCTGAAAAAAACCCAGTCACTGACCTTTGGAGGGTTGAGGGTCTGCGAATCTCCTGCTACTGGGACTGGAGATTCCACCCCCGAGGACTGTTCTCAAGCTAAGCCACATGACCAAGGCTGGGCTGGGCTGGGCTCCCCGCTCTGCTCCATGTCTGTGCAACAAATGTTTCCCATGGGCCTTTCAGGTCACTCTGGGCTGGAAATCTCCTCCACTCTGTTGTTCTCCACCTCTGCTTCTCCAAAATTTGTTGAGAGTCCCTCTCTACAGTTATTTTATGGGCTGTGTGGGGAGAGCCTGTCTTTGTATGTCTTTCTACTTTGCCATCTTGGCTCCACCCCCTACAGTCTGATTCTTTTTCCAGTTCTTGCTCTGTTTTCAAGGTATTTACTTGACTTTTGTGCACTTTCTCTAGGTAGTTCTCAGCTTCCAGTGGGGGTGGGGGTGCACTGTCAATCGATTGTTCCCCCCACAATGTGTGAGCTGGGAATTCCATAAAGAGTTGCTGCCACAGGTTCTTCTTCTGTGGATTCCTCCACTGCCTCCACAAACCTGAGGCCCAGCAACTCTGCTCTTTCACAGACGTCCCACCTGATATTTCCAATGACCTTTCAACTTGTCCTCATCGTTTTGGGGTCATAAAGTCTGGAAACTGCCACAAAAACTTCAAATTACATTTCCCCCAAGACCTGATCAGGCCTCATCTTTCTTGGCATGGCCCATATTGTTCTGTGCTCTGCTCTCTGCACGGTGCGATAAACACTTCCCTGAGATATTCCAGGCTGTCTTGAACTGGAGATTTGCTTCCCTCCATCATTCTGTTTGTTCTGCAGCTCCACAATTTGTTTAGAGTCATTTTTAGATGTATTTGGTTAGGTTCAAGGGAGACCATTAACAAGTCCATGCCATTACTCCAATATCTTGGCTCTGCCTCCTTGGCTATTGTTAATGTGGTAATTTAAAGTAAATTTATTTTCTTTGAGGTATTTTACATTTTCTCCAATTTTTATCATTATTTCGATTTTACTTTATTGTTTCTTGATGTCTATTGGAGTCATTAGTTTACATTTGATCAGTATTAATATTTAAGGAGTTATTTTCTTCAATTAACATTTGTATCTCTTTTACTATTTGGCTGATTCTTATTTTCAAGGAATTATTTTCTTCAACATTTTATATGCGTCTTTTACCAAACTTTTGATTCTCTTTTTAAAATAGTTTTCTTGTATCACTTTCAGTTATTTTCCCCAAATTCTGTCTACTGATGTTATTTGATTTTTAGTATTTCTCTCCTTTCCTATCTTTAGATGTTTTCTTTAGAAATTCTTGTTAGTACTATGTTCAATTGAAATTTGATAGCAGTCGACAAATGACAAATGTATGTCATCAGTTGTCATAATTGGGAGTTCTTTTTATTTCTATTATTTAGTGGACATTTGCAACAACTACACAGGATCAGAAAGTCTAGATGGATAACAGTATCCAGAATAAATAGAATGTAAATATTCGTGAGTTTCAGGTTGAAGTGGTAAAAGAAGTACTGAAATTCTGTGAAGTCTTCAAGCTTTGCAGATGGAATCTTTCTATCCATTATACTCTGTGTACCTTGATTTGAATTTGCTCGGGGAATTTAATTGCAGATCATGAATGACTGATAAAGGATATGAGTGAATTATTTTGTTTTGTTAGATGAGGGAAGAGCAATTAGGATAGAAACCAGATAAGTCACAAAGGAAATGAATATATTTTCCCTCAACCCTACTTCTCAGTCAATTGCTGATATTTAAATGTTTTGTTGTATAATTTATTTCCACTCATTCACTTTGCATGTCATATGTATCCTGTGTCCTTTTTCCTCAAACTGTTGAGAACTTTTACCTACAATAACTCCCTATTAACTATCAAATAATACATATGATCATTTGTGAAATATTTAAAGCTCCTCATGAATTGAAAACTCTTCACAATTTGTTCGACCTCTATGAGACTATTTTTCAAATAGCTATCTAAGCTATATTCGTAAACCACAAGTCTTACAGGCCCACATAAAAACTCATGCCAGCACTCTTCCTTGCTCCAAGATCATCACCCATGATTGTGCCCCAGATCCAAGCAGGGCACAGCAAGAGAATACTGCCTCAGTGCCATCAAAGAGAACCCTTCAATCCCCCTCTGAACGGTCACTTGATCCCCCCACCACTGTTTGTGGGCTGAGAGCTCTGGAAGCAGCCACTGCTGCTGCTGCCTGGGATTGGGGCCAGACTTAGTTCTTTCTCACGCAGGTCAGACAGACGTTCCCTACTGATCTTTTATGGTGTCTTTGGCATTTGCGGGTTGAGAAGTCTGCAAACTACCACAGCTGCCAGTGATTCAGTCCCCTGAGGTCTCCTTGGGCCAATCCTCTTGTTTAACTGTGCTCTTCTGTCAGACTGGTGCAACAGATCTTTCTTGTCAACCTTCCAGGTTTTCTTGGGCTGGAAATTTGTTTCACTCTGTCATTTTGTAGGTGCTGTTGTTCTAGAATTTATTTAGAGTCATTTTTTACAAGTATTTGGAGGGCTTGGGGGAGAGCTCAAGCAAGTCCCTATTTTGCTCCACCATCTTGGCTCCAACCCTCCACTATTAAAGACTTTCAAAGCACTTTTCACCAACAACCCCGTGGGTTGTTAATACAAGAATCATCATACTGTTTTCGCATATGAAGGAGCTAGGGGACAGAGTGATATGCCCATGGTCACACCACATTTAGAATATAGTTTGTCAACTAAAAGTTCAGTGGTCTTCCACTACATTAATATTTCTTCCATACATTTAGGCTCTAAACATTCTCTTATTCACAAAGGATCATCTGTGTAGTCAGGGGGCCAAAGTCTTTATTTGAATTAATGGATGCTGCATAGTTCTTCTGGAACCAGCATCATGACAGCCATTGTTCTCTATTTATGTGCAAAGATATTTAAAAGAATTCCATTAAGCCTTCCTTGGCTTTTGTTCTCTTGTTTTAGGTGGAGGAACACTGTGGTCAATATATTGAAACAGCTCATATTGTTGAGGTTTAGGGATGTTGGGACCCTAAAATAGCGACACCTGGATCCTGCCCAAATGAATTTGACCCAAGACTTCTTTTAGCCAAAGAAAAAATACAAAATTTATTAAAAATCTGCCACATTGGTCAGACTGTTAAGAAATCTCAGCATTGGTTAGACTCTTAAGGAGTCTGAGCCCTCACCTTTGTCTGTTAAGCAATATTATTGACAGAACACTGGGTCTGGAGTCAGGAAGACCTGAGTTCAAATCCAGCCTTAGATTTTGCTCATTAGCTATGCAGCCCTTTCTGCCAAAGTTACCTCAATTGTAAAATGTGAATAATAATAGTACTTAGTCTCCAAGGCTGTTTTGAGAATCAAGTGAGATATCTGTAAAGCACTTATAGTGGTCCTTGGCACATAATAGGTTCTTAAGAAATGGAAGACAGAAATGAATAAGTTTAGGGTTAGGCTAAAATCTGTTTTATTAAGAAGAAAAAGGGGTAGGGTCACTTCTTTTCCACTCTTTTCTCCAGGATATACCATAGTGCCTGACACATAGTTGGCACTTAATAAATGTTCTTCGATTGATGAGTCTCTCAAGTTTTTTAGCATGGCTTTTCTTGTTCCCTTCAAACAATCTAGAAACGCATTTATTTGAAATCCTTGGCATGCTACATTTCGAGTTCTGTAGGGGATAGAAATATATATGAAATATGTTTTTTACCCTTAAGGAGCTTTTGAGATAATTCCAAACAAAAACTGACACGGAAATAAACTGCCAAATGGGAACTAGAAGTTCTAATAAGACTGTGCTTTTCTCTAAAACTTGGTGTGCATACTACCTGAATGGCTTTTTTCAGGAATAGATAATACTGTGCATGATGAAAGGATGGGAACAAATATTAGATCAACTTTATACATAATTGGAAGGAGGTCACAGAAAGGATTCTACTCTTTTCCTTGTCTGTGTCCTTTAATACTTTTATCTTCTATCCTGAATGTTCTGGACATTTGGGTGAGAATAAGTATGAGATGGAATGCAGTGAATAATGTGCTGTTTCTGAAATTAAGGACCTGGATTTGAATCTGGCTGTTATTTACTACCTGTATGATTTTGGGTAAATCCCATGCCACCTTTGGACCTCAGTTTCTTTATCAATCAAATGAGAGATTGAGTTAGTTTTTATCTCGAATCCCTCTCAGCTCTAAATTTGATGATGCCATCTTCCTCCAAATGTCTGTTCCTTCCATTCCTCTTTCATACCAATTAGATATATTTTCAGAGCTCAAGTAATAAAACAGATGTTTGACAATTAAAACTAAATGTCTATTAGATAGGTATAAGACACATGAAGAAAATGTGTTGAAGGAACATATTAAGGGCTGAAAATCAATTCTTCCATATTGACTCAAATAAGCTTTTCAGTGTTATTCTCTTTTTTACTGTCAAAACATAAATCTTGAGACATTTCAAGAATTCCTTCCCTCCCTCATTTTTAACTATTTCTCTGTGAAGATATTCCCCTGAAGCTATAAAATAGTTAATGATCACAGGTCAGGCTAATGTATTATATTACTAATAACCACATAACAATTATTATGAATGTCAACTCATCTTTTTTATAATTCACATAAGCATAGTCACTTAAAAAAAAAATAGAGCAGGGGGAATTTTAATGGATTTTTAGTTGGTTCAAGCAAATCCTCCCAGCGCGCTTTGGGTTTCTACATTAATTTTAGCCTACGTAACCAAGAAACAAACAACGAGGATTGGGTTCAGCTAAAAATGGGAACAAAAGGAAGAAAATGATATTGTCATAAAGATGACAATAAGCTACTGATAATTAGTGGCAAAGGCTTATTAACCTTCCCCGAGGTTCATAAAAAAAATCTTACCACGGGTGAGTGATGCAATGTTAAGTGCAATACAACTCTTCAGAAGGAGGTATTTTAAAAGAGAGGGAAATGGTGAAAGTCAGTTGAAGACAGCAAGCTGAAACAAAATCATTTGGGGCAATGAGCTACAATAATCCTGAGAGACAATGTTAATCATTCATTTTCCCCCTTAATGAATTAGTATTCTCCAACAAAAGCAACTGATTTTCTGCTAAAGTGGAGTAGCATCATATGAGCTAAATTTCAAGATAAATTTCAAGAAGAATGTACTGCCTCCTGAAGCAGCCTAATTCACATTTAGAAAGTTCCTAAGATTAGTTAATTTCCCCTTTATATCAAGATTAAATTTGCCTTTCTGCGTCTAAATTGGGAGTTAGTTCAGATTTCTGGAGCCATGTAAAACTTGTGTGAGAAGTCTTTCACATGACTGTACTTGAAGATAACTATCATGTCCCTGCCATCATATTTTCTCCAGGTGAAACAATTCTACTTCCTTTCATCTTTGGTTTGGGGTTTCATCACCTTCCTATTTGCTTTTCACTGAATTTATAACAGTAAGGCAATATGCTTACTAAAACGTATATGTATTTTTTCATAAGTGACAACTATATGAAATATTACTTTAAATTACTAAGAACAAAAAATACAAATTAAAAGCTCACAATCAGGCAATTGGCAAAAATGACAAAAGACAGAAATAATCAATGACCTAAGGGCAAGAGGCATATTAAGCAATCAAACCATCCTGGAAACCAATTTGGAACTGTGCACAAAAAAAAAAAAAAGCCTAAAATCTTTATACCCTTTTAAATATATTTCAAAGAGGTAAAGGACAGGAAGAATAGTCCAACTATTTGTAGCAGTGCTGATTTTTTGTAGCAAATGACAAATTGAATGAATGGATGAATTATTGAATGAAAAAGTATTGCTTATATTTACTTAGAAGCAAAGCTCTGTGACAAGTGCTGGGAAAGCAAATAGAAAAATTCAGCCAATCCTTGCTCTCATGGACCTCATACTCTAATTGGGGTAGACAACACAAAATAAAAGAATTCAGATGTTTGTATGGACAAAAGAAAGGTCTAAACGTCCTAAGGGTACATTAAAGAAACGAATGGTAAGATCCAGAAGTCTTTAGGATACATCAAATGACAAGGCCTGAGGGTATCTGCAGACTACCGTAGCAGGGCAGCTAGGACTAGGATTTAGTAGGAGGGTAGATGATAAGATTCGATGGTTCAGGCTTGTAAATGTTGATGCCCAGCTCATCCATATGGAATGGCCATCCCTGCTGCTTTTCCTCTCAGTGTTCCTCATGGGATCTGGTCAGAAGGGGACAGGTAAGGGGCAAAGAGAAAGCAAGGGGAAGGATACCCCATCTTGTGGTTTTTCCTGTTCATCTAGCCCAGAAGCAGTATGTATCAATTGGAAAATAGCTAAATAAATTGTTCACATGAATGTGATAGAATATTGTTGTGTGAGAAGAAATGTTAATAGGAATTCACAGAAATATAAAGAAAATTGTATTAACTGATGCAGAATAAGGAACAAAGATATACACACCTATGTATGTATATGTGTATGCATGTACATATGTATTTGACTCACGAGAAAATATTAATACACTCATCTTTCATTGGAGAGGTAGGAGACTGTGGCGATAGCACGCTGTATGTGTTTTTGGATGCAATTGATGAGACAGTTTTTCTTAACTTTTTTATTTTATAAGAGGAGTTTCTAATGGGCAGGGTACAATTGAATATGGTTATAATATAAAACAAAAGGCAAAAATGAACATTTAATAAAAATAACTAGTTTTAACTTCTGGCTTTGCCATTTTCTAACTATATGGCCTTGGGTATGTCCCTTAACATACCTGTTCCTCAGTTTCCTTATCTGTAAAATAGAGGTGGTAATACCTAGACCGTATTTTTCATGAGTTTATTATTAACATCAAAGGAGGTAATTTGTTAACAGATCTTTGTAAAGACTACGTATATATATCGTCACCTATAGTTTGATGCATAACTATAACTTCTTTAATGTACCCTAGACAAAAGCGTGATTCAATGGTGATCTAAGCTGTTTACTCTGAAAATGTACAAACAATTCATATAACATATAACTCAATTCTGGGTCCCCCTTTTTATTTTTGCTCCCTATTCACTATTTATTTTATCCCAAGCTTTTATTCTTTCCATCTCTGCATCTTGCATGAAAGCATGTGAAATATTATATCTTTAATACCAGGATTATCAGAATGCCAAAAGCATAAGGCTTATTCCAAGATTTATTTCTGATTTTGCCACATCAATCCTGTCTTAACTGAATGCATCCCTCTAGTGAAAATATTTTGTTTTCATAGCTAAATTTTCTTTGGGAAAATATCGAATGGTCCACTTAGGTGAAAAATAAACAAATTAGATCTTTTATATCTAGACAAATACCAAGCAAGCACGAGATGAAGGAGTGAAAGTATGACACTATTCTTTAACATATAAAACATCTGAGTATTCTTTTTTTCTTCCTCTTCCTTCTGGCAACGTGTTTCATAAAGAACTCATACTGTCAGCTGCCCAACTTTTGCCTCTGATTTTTAAATTGTGGTTATAAGGAAACTTCTAACATTTCTTCATTGTACATAGTGCCTATTAGTCATATCCCAGAAAGGATGTGCATATCATGTGGGGTTTGAGGTTATCGAGAAACGTTCAATTCCATTCCATTCAATAAACATTTATTAAGCCCCTACTATGTGGAAGGCATAGAGTTAGGTGTTTTAGATACAAGGATGAAAAATAGCATAATCCCCAAGGTTATATTCCTGTGAGAGATCTAAATCAGCCTGTGAAATCTCATTATCAAGGATAAAAGGAATAGATCATTTGGCTGCGTAGAGTATTTGTTAATACTCATTTGACAACAGAGAGAGTAACTTTCTATTATTCATAAATCAATGAACTTTTAGAGTAGAGTGGGAGAATATAATGAAAAAAGTGGAGAGACACTTCTTAGAGGGAAGGAGGAAACAAAAGAAGATTGAAGGAGAGGGCAAATCAGAAAAGAACAATGTATACTGTTTCCACACACCCCTCCACCAGCTTTTTAGCTCCTTTTTTGTGTGTTGACTTTTTTCCATTACAACGTACCATTCAGAATAGGTATTATATTTTTGCTTGTATTTGTATTTCCATTGCATAGTACAGTACCTTCAATGTAGTATGCACTTAATAAATACTTATCTATATATCGTCTATCTGTCTGTCTGTCTATCTATCTATCTATCTATCTATCTATCTATCTATCTATCTATTTATCTTGAAAAGCCAAAGAATCCAGGGAGAGCATCCAAAAGCAGATTAGTTAACTGATTGAATGTGTGGGGTGAGAGAGACAGGGATAACTCCTTAGGTAGAACCTGGGAACCTGAAAGAATAATGACATAGTAGAAATATAGAAGTTTGTAAGAAGTTGATTAAGAAGAGATATCTAAAAAAGATAAAATTAAGGGGTGAGAGAGGAGTATATTGGGAGGAGAAAGGGAGACATGGAATGGGGCAAATGATCTCTCATAAAAGAGGCAAGAATAAGCTTATTCAATGGAGGAGAAAAGGGAGGAGGTGAGAGGGGAAAAGTGAAGCTTATTCTCTTCACATGTGGCTTAAGGAGAGAATAACATGCTCACTCAATTTGGTATGAAAATCTATATTATACTATAGCAAAGTAGGGGAGAAGGGGACAAGTGGGGTGAGGGGGATGATAGAAGGGAGGGCAAATGGGAGAAGAGAGTAATTAGAAGTAAACACTTATGGGGAGGGACAAGGTCAAAAGAGAGAATAAGGGGGGGGGCAGGGTAGGATGGAGGGAAATATAGTTTGTCTTACACAACATGACTGTTATGGAAGTCTTTTGCAAAACGACACATATATAGCCTGTATTGAATTGTTTGCCTTCTCAGTGGGGAATGGGTGGGGAGGGGGGAAGGGAGAGAAGTTGGAATTCAAAGTATTAGGAACGAATGTTGCGAAATGTTTTTTGCGTACAACTGGGAAATAAGAAATACAGGTAATGGGGTACAGAAATATATCTTGCCGTACAAGAAAAGAGAGAAGATGGGGATAAGGGAAGGGAGGGGTGAGATAGAAGGGAAGGCATACCGAGGGAAAGGGTAATCAGAATGCAAGACGTTATGGGATGGCGGAGGGGAGTGATGGGGAGAAAATATGGAACTCAAAATTTTGTGGAAATGAATGTTGAAAACTAAAAATTAATTAATAAACACTTAAAATTAAAGAAAAATAAAATATATATCTTATCTGAAAGTGATTAGTGAGAGAAGTTCCCTGATGGATGATAACATTGTTTAGGACTTTGATCATCTCTCATTGATTTTTTTAATGGCTGACTTACACTATTGTAGGTTGAAATCACCTATTTCTTCTGTGCTTTTAAGAGGGAGTCAGCTATGGAGGTAGACCCTTTTTGTTATTTTTTTTCCTTTCTGGAGGAAAGACTTTCTGGCAACAGAGCTACAAGGAAACCTGGGTTGTTCTGGGCCTGGGAGTCTTTGAAGAAGTGTATGCATGTCACATTCTCCTCCCCTGTGGTCACCTAGAATCTTGAATGGCTTTCTTAGGACAGAGGCACAGAATAGTAATACTCACTGTCTCAAATTAGGTCTAAGGGGAACTCGGCCTCCTGGATAGAGGAGAGACAACTTCTTAGAGAACTCCTGAATCCTAGGCTCTTGAACTTCCTTAGTAGGGGTGTTTGGAGAGGTGAAGGATATTCTCAAGTCTTCATAGGCCATTTGTAAAGAAAAGGATTCTGAAGTCCAGCCTTCCAAAGAGAAAGAAGGAAGACCAGGGCAAGAATCAGTTTCAGTTGTACCTTTTTAGTAACATCGAGAAGAGTAAGTTTTGGGACACTGCCATTCTCTTGAATAGAAGAGAATCCCAGAACCCAGACTTGTACAGGGAGAAGAAGGAGTTCTTAAGCAGCAGGCAATAGCAGCTTCTTGATAAGAATAAGACTATGCATGTGTTTTCTAGAGTTATTAGAGTAACAAAGGAAGACGCCAAGGCATGAGCGAGTAGGAGACAAGGACTTTTCCTTTTGGTAGCAAATATTTGAATATATTGGAACTGGACAAGGACTTTTCCTTTTGGTAGCAAATATTGGAATATATTGGAACCTTTTGAATATATTGGAACTGATGAGAAGCAGATTGTCTGTCTAGCAATGTCATTTGTTCCCCTTCTGTGGGGATACCAAATCACAGGGTGGTACTATGAGTCTAGAGGATTGTAGAAGGCTCCAATGGGAACTTGAGATTCTTTAGAGAGGAAAGGGAATTGCACTTGTTTAGAAGCTATTGTGAATCCTTGTTATGTGTTTTCTGCAGAAAATGTTAAAATAAAAGCTGCTGTTTATCCAATATACACTGTTGACCTGAAAACTTGGTTAGAGAAAAGGCAACAGGCTAAATGCATACATTTTATGATTTAATTAATTAATCAGTTCCCCATAAAGATAACAGTTGCATAGCGCTATGGAGCCAGGATCAGAATTGGCTCCCTTAGTACAGAAATTGACTGTCTTAAGTACATTTTGCCATGAGGAAGGAGTTCTCTTAAACACATTGTAAACAAAGTGGCGTCATTTGGGTTTTATGATTCCAAGCTATGGGCATCTTCTTTCTGTAGCATATCTCTGTGATTTAAGATAAGGAAAAGGTCGCACCACCCAGATAACAGACATCCTGTCCTACACAGGCCTTTGAAGTTGTTATCTTAACAGAGTTTGACAAAAGCTGAAGTCACACCCCAAGGTATTTGTGTTTTTCTCTTAACACTAGGATGCTAGAAGAAGAGTCTGATAAGGACGTCCCATTTGCCCATCAAAAGGCATCCTCTAAACAAAGGAGACTAATAGGTCCAGGCTCTTCTTAATTCAAACTTTGGCCCTTATTAAAGTCTAAAATTTGTATTAAATATTAACAACACTAGATCAGTTACCATCCTCACCTCTGGGCACACACCGTAAGATTAAGCCACAACTTATTTCCATACCTGCACATAGAAAGGCATCGTAGCCTCGGGGAAGGAGCGCCGAATTTAAAAAGAACTGGAGTTTGAATGTTGGCCTGCCGTTTCCTTCTGGAGAAATTCACTTAGGCTGTGTCTGTTTTCCAAGCCTTTAGTTTTAAAGTGAGGGGTTGGTCTGGGGAACTTACGGAGTGTCTCGTATTTTTAAAGTCTTGTAACACCATCTGGAATTGTTACCACAGAAATGAAGCTTTTGCTGGGATCCTGGACATTGGAAGTGATAATGTTTAATATAAAATTTTGGAATAATCTCTTTGTTCTCTCTGAAGCAAACTCAGAGAGTGCCTCTTCCTATGTCAGCAAAAGCCAGCCAAGGCTGACTCTACATTCCTTAAGGAGACCTTTAACCTAAGACACTATCTTGAGTAATGGGACGTTTTCCATATCTTAATATTTGTAGACCTACACTATGTTATGGCATGTTAATGGTAAAGAAAACACAGACATCTTAGGTCGTAATTTCTATTGAACTTTGTTTACCCTTTCCTATGTCAGTTATCTGTTTAGGGCAGGAAGCCTGCCACTCACTAGTGGTGGGATTTCCGAGACATATGTTTACCCAGCTTGGAATCCCAAGGCCTGACCAACATTGCTTTGTTAATTGTCCTGTCTTGCTGAATTTATGATTTGTTCAACTAGGAGAGTTCCTTTCTCACGGCAAAATGTATATAAGCCAGAAGATTTCTGCACTGGGTAGCCAGAACATTTCTGGCTCCATAATGCATTATGTTACCGTTGTCTTTAATAGGGAATTGATTAATTAATTAATTAAATCATAAAATGTATGCATTTAGCCTGCTGCCTTTCTTTAACCAAGTTTTCAGGTCAACAGTTATGGCGCCCAAACGTGGATTGGAACTGTGGAACCGAATGGACATTTCCTCATCTCGCCAACGCCAGGACTCCGGCGCCAGTAGGAACTATTTTTCCTAGAGTCCTGGGCCTTGACGGGGTCGGGGTAAGTCCTTCCATTCCCAGCTTCCAAAGAACTCTCACTTTAAATTCCCTTTAAGGAAAACTCTGGGGATGTTACCGTTTTCTTTAATAGGGAATTGATTAAATTCCCTTTAAGGGAAACTCTGGGGACCGGAGACCAAGTCGCGTTAAATCGCTCTGTATTACTTAGGTCTCCTCTGGCGATCGATCTCAGGAAACTTAGTACAGGTATTGCTAGCACTAGTGTCAATCAACTAAAGATAGCCCTAAATTATGTTGGCCACCACAGGGCTCTTTTGGACCGGTCAAAGTTACTTTATCTTACAACCAGATTAAGAAAGGCCAACAAAACAACTAGCCAGTAGCGAGAATGTTTCATCCTGGGCTTGCTTTCTTGGCTGAGCAAGAACATAAGATAGGTAGCCTCTTCACTGTAAGGCTGGGAGCTGCTTCAGCACCTAGCCGTGTCCTGGCAAAAATCCTTTCTTCCTCAAGGGCTCCAGTCTGTCCTTCCCTTCACTCCCTCCGTCCTATTCCTCACCCCTTTCCTTCCTCCCCCTCCCCTTGAAGGCCTCTGATCTGGGGAAACTGACGGCACCTAGATGCAATCTTTCCCCATCGCCTTCCCCTACCTTAGACCTGAGGAAGGCAGCCTCTGTTCAAGCCTCTGTTGCCTCCCTCCTCCCCATTCCCCTTCCCCACCTTCCTTTAAGGGCTCTGGTCCTGAAGAGGACAGTTACAATCCACCTAAGAACTAGAGGCCTGAAACTATTCCCATGGGGCCTGTTCCTTTAAGACAGACAGAAACTTTGGGACACCAAGGCTCCCCACCCCTCCAACGACCACAGGGGTGCTCTGAGCAAAGGCTGCAGGATTCCCCTTTATTATCAGACCTTGGATTCTTGCAGCATCCTTTCCTCAGAATGATAATAGCCAATTCATGATGGGGATTTCTAGCAAGCTTCTAATTGCCTTCTCTTTCTGGGTTGTTTTTTGTGAGCTACGTTTGTATTTGTCCTGTTGTCAGTTTGTCTGTTGGTGTATGTCCCTGTCCGTATCATGTGTGCTGTGAATGAGTGTGTTATCTTGTAAGATTTAAGTGCAAGCAGCCAGACTTCAAGGGCTGCAGCTAGGGAAATAAACAAACAAAACTTTGAGACTTTTCCTTGTTATTCTGGTCTGGCCAACCTGGAATTACAATGGAAAGTTAGATCATCTTAGGGAAAATGATTTTAGCAGATTTGTATGTTGTGAAATTAAAAAAAATATTTCGGGAACTGATCATTTGAAATAACTCCTAAGACTGTGAGTAGCCCACCTTTCTAGGTAAAGCATTCCGCCCACCCTGTCCCAGCACCTGCATATCGCCTTAGGGGCTCAGTAAATTCTGCTGCTTTGGGGGGGATTGGTAAACGTGGACGAATCAGGCCTGTAGCGAGCATTCTCTAAACTCTGCCTGCGAAAATCACCACTGGGACATCAGTTTCTCTGCTCTTGGTAAGCTTCACTTCTCTGTTCAGTTGCAAAAAGTATTTTATCTCTGTTTGACCCATTTTCTGATTTGTAAAAATAATTATGCTTGTTGTTATGGGATCAAAATGATAAAATGATTGTAAAATGCTTAACATAATGACTAGTATATGTTGCATACAACATTATCTATAATGTAATTGTTACCTTTGAAGTGGTTTTAATTGCTAAAAGTAATAAGATCAATAATTTCTGGAAATGCAAATTATACCATCTGTAGTTATTGTTGTGTTAAAACTATTTCTAGGATTGTATTTCTGAATTTCTCTTAGATTGTGAAAACTGAGTGACCACTGCAATCTAGAAATAGTGTTAGACAAAGCAATTTTTAATTTGAATTTTGTTGAAACTAAAAGATGTTGGGAAAATTGTGTAACACCAGTTATGTTACTTTATCAGTCCTGCTAACTTTGTCTTATAATGTTTTGTAATTGCCATTTAGAAAATCAGGTATTTTCACCCTTGTCTGTTAAAAAAGTTAAAGCTAAACAATTTGGCTATCTTCTGTGAAGTTGTAGGGTTGTTAACTAAGTTATTTGGGATTACTGTTTGAATGCTGAAACCTAAAATTGTTAAGTGATTCCTGTGTATGGAAAGGAGGGAATGGAGTGAAAATTTTATTTAGATTCCCTCTGCCCATTCAGAACAGTCCCACAATGGAGTGAAAACTTTATTTAAATTCCTTCTATTCATTCAGAACAGTCCTCCCATTCCTGTGGGTAAGATCGTCAGTCCTAGTAAAGGAATTTGGTTGGTTAATGCAAATTCTAAACAATGAATATTACTTACACAGAAGTTGTAATAGAGAGAATTTTTAATAATTGGTTTTTACATCAGGACAAGTTTTAAATTTGAGAAGGAAAGATGTTAAATGGAATCCCTTATGTGTGTGTGTCCTAGTAAATCTTTATTGTTTATTGTAACTCCAAGAGAGTGGAAATAACTGTTATCTGACTCTAAGTTGTGATTAGTGAGACTTGCTGTTTAAGGAAAAAGGCATTTGGGACCATAACAATTTTTGGTTTTGAGTTTGAATTTGGGTATAGTTGTCTGCATTAAATCAGTATCTGAGACACATGCCACAATGGAATATTTCTCATCTAACTAAACATCGAGGGAACAATTCTAGACTCAATCTAGGATGGGATTCCCCTAGCTCAGTTTCTCTATTCCTGAGTCTGGCTATGAAACAGATACTGCATGATTGGAGAATTTCACTCCCATCTGAATTCAAACAGAGTAAAGGATGTTTTATCCTGTCATATTTAGTATGTCATATGTCCCTGCTTTTTCCTTCTATAGCAAATTTCTGTGGTCAATAACAAGTAACCAGCAAAACATGTGAGCCTTTTGTGTAATCTTGCTGGGAAATCTAATATTATTTTTATCTGAAATTAGAACATATGCAGAAGTTTATGTAAACTATTTAAAAGCAACAGTGTTTTTCTGTGAGTCAGTCTCATATCTAAGAACACTGCAATAATTAAGAATTCAGTTTGTTATAATTCTTTGGAAATTCATATTACTTAAGAACATTTTTGTAACAACTCAGCTTTAATGAATTACAGTTTTAAAGGTTTATTTTTGCTTAAGAAAAAAACGGAGAAAGAGATATCAAGCATTTTAAAAGTTTCCAACTAGTTTTCTTCGTAAGAGTTTAGTGAACATTAGAGTAAATTTTAAACTGTTTTCAAAGAAGGAAAATACTTTTAGAAGAAATGTTTTGAAAAATCATGTGTGATTCTTAGAAGGCCTACTAAAACTTCAAAATAATATGCTGTTAAATTAAATTGTTTTGATCTGAATATGTAGTTATTCTATGGCCTAAGTTAGAGTTAAGGTTTGTGTTTGAATTTATTATGTAAAAGATTTAATTCCTGAAGTATCTCATTCTTCCAGAGTGAGTATAATTAGGGAAGAATAACAACTTGAGAAACAAAGACAGAATTCCATCAAACTATAAATTTAGTCATTAACCTCTTTGTTTTGTTTAAGCTGGAATGAGATTCCAGTACAGTTATGCTAGTAAAAAGTAATAACTTGTGAGCTATCTTGTCTTATGGTTAAAATGTAAAAGCAAGTGGAAGAATAGGATTGAGAGATTTGGAAAGATAAATTAAGTTCTGATTGAAACTATGAAAAGTAGATAAGATTTGGGAAGAAATATGGGTTTTCTAAACCCCTCTTGCTCCTCTATAGTTGTTCTGGACACTTTTGTGTCAGTTTCAGATGGTTTAAAGAGTGAGGAAGTATTTTATCTGAGGGATACCAGCCAATATTTATTTGCTATATAAGACTGGGACTGCAATTTACTATTGTTTGAAGTTCTGGTTACAGGAATACTTGTCTAAGTTATCATAAAGCCAATTGACATGTGCTGCAGGCTAATGGTGGATGCTTGGAAAGGTTTTGAAGATGACCTTGGACACGGCCTAGGTAGGATCTTCCTAACTTTATTTCCCAAATGTGCTATTTCCTTTCTGAAAAAGGAAATTCCCCACCTGATTACCTCTAAGCCCTGCTTTCAGCACCTGGTAACCTCATGATTACATGTCAGATAATGGCTTATTCCTGGAATCAACCAGAACTAAGGAGATCCTTTCCTTCTGTTAACACTGTCCCTCTTTTTCTTTTATAGCAAATCTTTATCATCAAGAAGTTCTGAAAGTACAGTACTAAGTCTATCAAATAATAAATGGAAATTGGAGCATCTCTGAGTTATTATAATGGGGTGCAGGAATGAATAGCTTACAACTTTAACCTATATTCCTGGCCAAATAAATAATATAATATAGAGATAACATCAAGGAAATGATTAGATCAGGTAATGAGACAAAGATGTAATGTGATAAATGTCTAATTAAATAGAGTAGCAAATTTTGAGGAAAAACAACAGGATCAGCCTGATTCCTCTAAGAATCATAAGCAAATGGATATGATTGACTTCTAAAATTTGTCATGCTTTTGATAATAAGATCTCAAATTTCGATTTTTGCATAAAATTTATATAGGATAGTAGTAAAAGTAAGTGAAATTATTTCTTCTCCGTTAAAATATTTGTCCAATAATTTAAAGGGCAGATGAGTTCATTTTATAGTTTAACCCTCACATTTTAAAAGATTCTTATTCCAGGTACAAGATTTAGGAAAAGACAGAAACAGCAAATAATGTGAACCTAAATTTTCTGAAATTTCAAAAGTGGAGAACAAATTTTAAGTGATTGTACTAATTTATATTGTCTGAAGTATCTGGGAACTTCTAGATCTTAACCAGAAAAGCAGAATTCTCTTTTTGAACTGTCCCAAGAATAAAACCTATTGTCAAAGAAAAGATATCTAGGTATCAGATAACAAAATGAGAAATCTGGGATTCAAAGTTAAATGAAAATTAAGAATGGATTACTGGGATACAAGGAACTTAATGTTAATTAACTTTGAAATAATTGTATTGATTTGTGTGGTTCATATTTAATTTTCTTGTTTATATTGGTGACATGTAAATCTCCCTTCCAAAACTAGTCTATTGTGAGCCATCTAAGTTTTAATCTGTACCTGACCTAATGTAAAAATATAATTTGTGAACTGTAAAAAAAAAAAAAACTTCACTGTGTTGTTTGAACCTAGCCCTGCATGGCTGGGAAACTGAACTATTGCTAAGTGCCTTTAGCCATGTTAACTATGTTGTATTGTTTCATCTCAACTATCAAATCATATGTTTTCTGGGAGACCCTGTCAAGTTTTCTGTATAGACTCTTGGATCCATCTGTCACCTCCATTGCTCCTGCTCCTGAGTGGATCATGCCCTCCGATTTTGAAGAGGCCTGAAGAAGATGCCATCAGACATAGACAGCTTTCCCAAGAGCCTGGACCAGACTTGCATGAAGAGTAAACTCTCACACTACTCGTTATTTAGAGGTTTTTTTTTGCCATATCTTTGTTGATCTACAGGCGAAGCCTTCGGCTTGCCTTCGACCAAAAGGAGGGAATGATAATGTTTAATATAAAATTTTGGAATAATCTCTTTGTTCTCTCTGAAGCAAACTCAGAGAGTGCCTCTTCCTATGTCAGCAAAAGCCAGCCAAGGCTGACTCTACATTCCTTAAGGAGACCTTTAACCTAAGACACTATCTTGAGTAATGGGACGTTTTCCATATCTTAATATTTGTAGACCTACACTATGTTATGGCATGTTAATGGTAAAGAAAACACAGACATCTTAGGTCGTAATTTCTATTGAACTTTGTTTACCCTTTCCTATGTCAGTTATCTGTTTAGGGCAGGAAGCCTGCCACTCACTAGTGGTGGGATTTCCGAGACATATGTTTACCCAGCTTGGAATCCCAAGGCCTGACCAACATTGCTTTGTTAATTGTCCTGTCTTGCTGAATTTATGATTTGTTCAACTAGGAGAGTTCCTTTCTCATGGCAAAATGTATATAAGCCAGAAGATTTCTGCACTGGGTAGCCAGAACATTTCTGGCTCCATAATGCATTATGTTACTGTTTTCTTTAATAGGGAATTGATTAATTAATTAAATCATAAAATGTATGCATTTAGCCATGTTGCCTTTTCTTGGTAAGTTTTCAGGTCAACAGAAGTTGGAAGAATCCTTCGCGTTTATGTATTCTGAATTCCTTCATTTTTCGGATAAAAAAAAAATTGAGGTTGAAAGGTGGGATAGTTTAACTAGTGGGAGAGAAACTTTTCCTTGGCTTCAGTTTTGTTGTTCAGTGATTTCAGCTGGGTCTCAGTCCGTGACCCCGCTGGGCTTTTCTATAGATCGGGGCAGACAGTGGGAGAGAAAGGGCCGGAGAGGGGGGGTAGGGTCAGAGGGCGGAGAGGGGGGTAAAGGTCAGAGGGCGGAGAGAGGGGTAGGGTCAGAGGGCGGAAAGGGGGGGTAGGGTCAGAGGGCGGAGAGAGGGGGTAGGGTCAGAGGCCGGAGAGAGGGGTAGGGTCAGGGGCCGGAGAGAGGGGTAAGGGTCAGAGGGCGGAAAGGGGGGGTAGGGTCAGAGGGCGGAGAGAGGGGGTAGGGTCAGAGGGCGGAAAGGGGGGGTAGGGTCAGGGGGCGGAGAGAGGGGTAGGGTCAGGGGCCGGAGAGAGGGGTAGGGTCAGGGGCCGGAGAGGGGGGTAGGGTCAGAGGGCGGAAAGGGGGGGTAGGGTCAGGGGGCGGAGAGAGGGGTAGGGTCAGAGGGCGGGGAGGGGGGTAGGGTCAGAGGCCGGAGAGGGGGGTAAGGGTCAGGGGGCGGGGAGAAAGGTAATTTATACCATTTGGGACTGGACGCGATTGGGCCCAGGGCCCTCCTATTACACACAGCGGTACAGCCGTGGTCGCGTGAATGTGTCCCCCGGGCACGGGACGCCTTTTCGTTGGCTCATGGGCTTGGGGTTGCCGGGGAACGGCATTAATGAGCGCATTCTCCCCATTGGTTACAATCTGCAGCTGACGTGCCTGCGGGACGGCTTCACTCCCCAGAGGAAGCACGGGATCTGCGGGAGTCACTTCGGGAACACGGGCTAAAAAACAAAACCAAACAGCTTCACGTGCTTCAAAGTTCGTTAGAACTAGACCAGCGGAGCAACGCAGCTCAGGCGCCCGAGGGTGGGCGCGCAGTTAGAACACGTGGGTACTTCTCTCCTACCATTGGTCGTTGTAGGTACTCTGCCTGGAAACCCCCGCCGATTGGGAGATACAGCCGTTTCTCAGACTTGCCAGCCAATCAGAAAAGGGAAGCCTCCCGGGACTCCTGGGAGTTGCAGTTCGCCTGTTTCTCCCCTTACCCAGGTGAAGAGGGACCTTGGCACCCAGGCTCTTGTTCCTCTGCCTCTGTGATCTCTCCGGACTGCTGACCCAGCGCTTGCTTCTCTTCCTTAAGACGAGGTAAGTGAGGAATAAATACTGTTGACCTGAAAACCTGGTTAAAGAAAGGCAGCAGGCTAAATGCATACATTTTATGATTTAATTAATTAATTCATCAATTCCCTACTAAAGAAAACAGTTACATAATGCATTATGGAGCCAGAAATGTTCTGGCTACCCAGTGCAGAAATCTTCTGGCTTATATACATTTTGCCGTGAGAAAGGAACTCTCCTAGTTGAACAAATCATAAATTTAGTAAGACAAGACAATTAACAAAGCAATGTCAGTCAAATCTTGAGATTCCAAGCTGGGTAAACATACGTCCCAGGTGGTAAGGAAATCCCACCACTAGTAAGTGGCAGGCTTCCTGCCCCAAACAGGTAACTGACGCAGGAAAGGGCAAACCATGTTCAATAGAAACCCAGGATGCCTATTTTTTCTTTACCATTAATATCCCATAACATAGTATGTGTCCATTATTCAAGATATGTCATAACATAGTATGTGTCTATAGATAATAAGATACAAAGGAGAGTCCCATTATTCAAGATATGTCATAGGTTAAAGGTCTCCAAGGAATGCAGAGTCGGCCTTGGCTGGCTGTTGCTGACATAGGAAGAGGCATTCTCTGAGTCTGCTTCAGAGAGAACAAAGAGATTATTCCAAAATTTTATATTAAACATTATCAATAGCAACATCAGTTTATTAATTGTTAACTGTGAGGACCTTAACTATTCATTTGTTGAAGCGGTTGGGGATGCAAAAAGGCTTTCGGGGTTCGGGGGTGCGGTCACACGGTGGGTTCCTTCCTTCCAGCACCGAGGTCCAGGTTTCACAGAACCGGAAGGAGTGTGCGGGTTCAGAACCTCCGTGTCACCCTGGGCAGACCCTTTCCCTTCTCGGGACGTCAGGTTTGCAGCTGTCAAAACAAACGGGGTCGTAACAATTAGAGGGGCCTCCGATTTGTGGGGGAGTCTGGAAGGTGTTTGGGACCCTTAACTACCTGACTCAAGGGCGTGTGTGCGCGTGCGCACGTACACTAGATGTGCTGTATATGCACGTGTGTGTCATACATGTGGAGGTGCATCTGCACCTACTGCATTATGTATTTACATGTGTCTTAATGCATGGTTAGGCTATAAACCGTAAAACCTCAGTGAGATCTTTACAGCGCTATATGATGTATAATAGTTAAATATCATGTATAGATTAAAACTGTATTAAGGTGATTGGGATATTGGATATGACGTCACATTAGTATTAAACAATATATATTTACACACACATACACACGCACATTTTGTATATGATGAGGCTTGGCGTGCTGGGACCCCAACAATGCCAAAGCAGAGTGGCCTGGAATGAATGTATACCCTCAAGCTCCTCTTAATCAAGTGGCAAAGGATTTATTGCAATGCTTTGGCAAAAATGGGCAGAGGTCCTTAGGAGAACGAACAACAGACGGAGGATGATGCTGGGTTTATGTACAAAACAGGGGCATGTGAAGAATCTAACGGTCCACGTATTTTCGAAAGTGATTAGTGGGAAACGATAGAGAGTATCCCAGACCTTGAGGGAGCTGTCCAATGCGTAGACCTTGAGGGAGCTGTCCAACGCGTAGACCTTGAGGGAGGCTGTCCAACGCGTAGACCTTGAGGGAGCTGGCAGGGCCATCCAGGGACCAAAGCCCTTGGACCAGGGTCCGCCCTCCCACCCCCCGCTGAGCCTGACATAGGGACACATGCTAGCTAATACCCTGCGTAACAGTCCAAAACAGGAATTTTTAACCTTTTTGTCTCATACACCCCTTTGGCAGTCTGAAACCTGTAGACCTTTTGGGGGGATTAAAAAAAATTCATAACTGAAAGAAATGATAAATTTCACCTATGGGTTGCTTCATGAAAATAAAGACCTGATCTTTTTCCCATCCAACCTCATAAACCCCCTGAAAGTCACTTCTGATTTTTACATTTCAGTTTTTTATCAAGGACATAAAGACCTTTGCATACATAATCTCTGTAGTTCCATCCAGTGCTAACATGTCTCTGGGAGTGCAGTGGGAGGACTCCGCTAATATGAAGTGGAAGACTGTTCTAGATGCACAAAATTAGAAGAACATAAGGAATCTGAAGCATGGTGATGAAACAAAAAGGACAAAAAGTGGAAAAAAACTTGGAGGAAAGTGGTTTAGGAGGATAGAGTGGATTAGAGGAGTGCACTTTCTTTTATGGACCTGGTCCAAATGCAGGAAGACTTCCATTGGGGGGGTTAAGTTCTCTTTCTTATAAAAACACCACATAAAGCAAATATTTCTAAAAGTAAGAAGAAAAGATTGTATATGAAACTGTAAATTTCTCATGTAGAACTTGCTGGTTTTTAAGCAAAAACTTCAAATATATAACTATCACAGCCACCATGTCCAAAAATGTATTTCTTATTAAGTATTTTGAGTTAATTAGGTAGTGGGCACTATGTTTTGTAATAGGTACTTTCGGATTATGGCTATTTGTTGCATTCTTGTTTTTAATTTTTTTTAAACAACTCTCTTTTTGTAAAACTGTTTTTCCTTTTTCTACTTCCTTCTACATTATTTCATTCCTTTCCCAGTTTTCTCTGAATCCATATTTTTTTTTTGTTCTTTCTTACAGAACCAATATATTCATGTACCATAGTTTGGTCCAACCTTACTCTCTAGTACTCTGTAACGTTAAAAAGAACTAAATTAAATACTTTTGTTTACATGAACACTTGCTCCTCATTTTTTAAAATTTCTTTGAAAATAACTCTAGTAGTACTATTGCTTGGTCAAAGGGTATATATAATATAATTAAACACTTTCTCCAAATTCCTGACTTCATTAGTCTCACTTATCCCAATGCAAATTAGCAACCCCACATCCCTAAATGGAAAGTTTAGTGATTTTTTTCTTTTTTTTGCTTTTTGCTTTGCATAGAAGTTTATCACTAGTGACTAACTGACTTTGGGGTATAGTTCCAAATTACTCTCCAGAATGGCCAGACCAATTCTGTAGCTCCATGAACGATGCATTAATGTGATCATTTCCCATCAGGTCAAGAAAACCATAAATTTTAGAAATATGACTCTTCTATTTGTAATACACTACTTTTCTAAAGAATTAGCATTTTCTCTATAGAGATGTTAGGGCATCAAGAATGGTCTCATGAGGTGAGATCACAAGGGAGATTGAGAGTAGAAATTTTTTAGAGGTAGAACTTAGCGTAGTATGTGGACATGTATAATATAAATGTACATACCTATATAAAAGTAACAATTTGCATAATATACTGGATTAAAAACTGCTCTGTGAAGACATTGATGAGTAAGTGCAGATGAGTGGCAGAAGTTGTAAGAAAAACTGTAAATGTCAGATTCTCTACTTTAGAGAGTGATAAACACATTTTGAGAAAATGGGCAAAAAAAAGAGAAATAGATTTGGACTTGGAACATCTTGTTTTGAATCTTGGGTTTGCCACTTAACTCAATGTGTAACCTTGTTGAGTAAGTCACTTAATCTGTTTTGGCCTCAATTTCCTTACCTGTGAAAATGGAGAGCATAATAATTGTAGAGGTTCACAGTAAGGCTTAAGTGAGATTCATGTTCTTTCCAAACATTGTAAAAAACATACATGCATACACAAATCAGTTATTAGGGCGTACCATTCTTTTGGAATTAATTGAACAGCTTCACAGAAAGCTATGAGGCCATAGAAAATGATTTATACAGGCATGTTTGATGGGATGTTTAGGGGTACATTTTGGCCACTTCTGAATATTCTCTAACTGCAAGTTCTTCACCTAATTCATCATATTTTCCCCCCTCCAATATAATTCCTGACTTCCTTAGTCTGACCCCAATTCAAATTAGCAACCCCACATCCCTAAATGCAAAGTTTAATGACTTTTTGTTGCTTTTTGTTTTTCATAGAAGCTTATTACTAGATAGCCAACTTTTGGTGATAAACCTTTCTGAGCTTAACTCAGGTTTATCCTTTGACAGTCTTTGTGTTGTATTGCATAGGACCGTGGTATAGGTAGGAATTACCTCAGATAATTTAATCTATTTATGAATAAACTGAGGCCTATGGAGGTTAAGTGACTTTCCCAAGGTCACTGAGAGCACCCAGAATGTCTGGGGATTTGATCTTTAGTCTGCCTAATTCCATATTCTGTGTTCTTTCCTCACCCCTTTGCAGCATGGTCGGATGTTCTGACAAAGAGTTTGGGAGTACCTGGTTACCTCTACTCATGACAAAGAAACTTAAAAGAACACCTCTAGACTGAGTGTCCTTTTAAGTGACAGTGGAAACTTTGTGCTAGATGTTTATTTCTAGCCATCAACCCAGTTATAGCTTTGCTATCCTTGCCCCTTATCTTCTCATTCTAGTTTGACCTTTCTTATCTCATGAATAATAATGGTAATAATGATGATGCCAGATTGCAATAGTTCTCCCTAAAAAGGTGGAAATATTTTCAACCTTTTAATTTTTTTTTTGTGGAAAGGCGTTACAGAGAAAAATTTAGAGGCCACTGCTTCAGAAGGTTTTTTCCTGTAGCTAGTTATTCTTGCATTATGGAGAATGAATATGAACTAAGTGGCTATGTAATTTTTTTCGTGGTACATTGATTTCCATTAGAGAAGGACAGGATTGTGGCAGTGGTGAATCACTGACCAACCCAGTCCCTTTTGGCTAAGCCTCTTGGCATTTCTAGGACAAACTGCAGTCAGTTCTAGTACTGTTACTTCTCGTTAGGGATTTTTGGTAGCAGCCAAAAGAAGCTATTTGCAACCTTCCTCCACCCTTTTTTCATTTAAAAAAAAAACAACAACAACAAAAACCAGTGTTCCCTAGGTCATATGGTTAGGGCATATGCCTGTACTTCAGTACGCTTCTGTGTGATAGCATGAACGCTATTACTTTTATGATTTTTACCTTTGTATAGAATTTCAGGTTTTTTTGCTAAGTGCCTTTATAATCAATTTTTATGGTTCAGCTTAAAGGCAGGCAGAGTTATAGTCATCTTTGTCAGAAATCATTTAGCACAATCTAGAGAAAGGGCTGAATTCTAAATACTGGGCTCTTACTGTGATGTGCAAAAATTCCAGTGAGCACAAATTAGATAAAGTTGAAAAGAAAATGTGAACTCGTTATTATCTCTAGAGAACAAACTGTTAATGGGTGATACAGCAAGTAAGATATACTTAATGATTTTTACCTATATGTTTCAAAACAAGGAAATAATAGCTTAGAATTGGTTAAGATCAATGGCATTTCGTATCCAGTGGCACGCAGGGACATGGTGGAGAGCTTGGTAATTGTTTTACATGTCTACTGTTTTCTAAAATCTTTGAGTTCTGTGCAATTACCAGACGATGGTGCAGTTTGTATGTGTGTGTGAGAAGCCAAAGTAGAGCAGAGAGGACACTTGATGAAAACTGACTCTGGGCTTTCTTATAGGTTTTCCCCCATGCCTGAAAAATCTTCATTTCTGCTTCCTAGACTTCCTTCAAGTCTTATCTTAAATGCCACTTTCTACCAGTTTCTCCCTATCTTCATTAATCTTGGTGCTTTCTGTTTCTTGATTATTTATCCTGTGTACAGATTGTTTACACATAGTTGCTTTTATCTTGTCTCTCCCATTAGACTAAGCTCCTTGAAAGCAAGGGCTCTTTTGACTTTTTTGTATCACCTGTATTTAGCACAAGGCCCAGTACATAGTGCGTACTTAGTAAATATTTATCATCTAACTCAATAAAGTGGGTTAAATAAAATATACTCATTTTCAGGTCTCACTGACTTAGGTACTTTGTGTTAAAATTGCTGTCACTAATAGGATGCAGGTGAGATTTCTCGGTGTGTCTGTCTGCCTGTTTGTCTCTCTCTTTCTCCGTCAGTTCCAATTACCAACTATTTTGTAATCTGAAGTCTTTAAGAGTTACTTGGAGCACTAGTGAAATTAAGGGCTTTGCCAGTGAGTCAGAAGTGAAATTTGAATCCAGGGCTTTCTTGTTAGGAGGCTTGCTCCTTGTCATTATTTCTCATTGTATTATGGGGTAGCATACTCTTAATATGCATCCTTTTTCTTTCATTCTTTCACTTTCTGCATGTATAAATGGAATAGAACATGGGAAATAGAAGTGTGTGAAATGATATACTGGTTAACCCTATATTAGGGTATTTACTCTATGCTGAACTTAGTCATGGGTTCTGTAGTTTTACAGTAAGGAAAACACTTGGAAATTTTAATAGTAGTGCCATCATTAGAATCTCATAAAAGGTCACTTTGCCAAATACAGAGTTATAATTTGCAGTGAATATACATTTTATATATAATATGTAATATTTTATAACAAATGCATATATATGCACATATACATACATCTGTATAAAGTATACCTTGTAAAATGTATATAAAGGTGCCCAGCTGACTTGGATTTTCCTGGTCCCTTTCTCCTGTTCTGTGCTGTCCTGTCCTCTCCCCAAACCTTAAACCTATTGCACCCTGAAACTGGGACACCACAGGGCACTGCCTAAGGGCTCCTCTTGACCCTCCTTGCTTTTGAGTGATTATCAATAGTAACTGTTGCTGTTTCCCTCCCAGCCTGATGTCTTTCTTTTCTTTGCCTCATTAAAGGGGCTACGCCCTGTCTACTTCTTAAACAGACCTATTCAATGAGTGGGCATTGCCTCACCCTAAGTGAGTACCTGAAAAGACCATGGCCTGAAGGGCCCAAGGTCTCCCAGTGCTTCCTGGGTCATCTCCAGTCTCCCTGTTGGATGTCTGACCACTGGACCCAGATGGCTGTGGAGGAGAAGTGAGGCTGGTGACCTGCACAGCCCTCCCTCACTCAGAACAAAGTCAAGTGCAAGTCATGTCATTATTTTTCTGATGGCATGGTCTTCTTTGGCAATGAAGTTCAAACGCAATCTTAGTATGTACAATATACTCTATATTATGATTTTTAGCCATATATATAATCTAGGTTAATAATATGTAATATAATTTTTGGAGTAATTTATTTTCAGCATTATCATCTTTTGCTCTATTGAAATCATACTGTTAGTACTTCACTGTCTATTTTCACTAAGTTAAAAGGCTGTATAATCAATTCCATCTAGTTAGTGCGTAGTCTTATGAATTGCTTCTATCTCTTTTTGTCCTGTACATTGATAATAGAATAATAATAATCTTCTGCTCTTGTCATTGCATTTCTCAATGAGGCCTACGGAATTCAGAATTCTTAATATGTGCTTTATTAACTCCTCCGCCACTCTTCACAAAATTCTTTACCACTTGTCCTCCTTAGACTATTATTACTGCCCAGCGTCAACTCTTTGCCTTGGCCACAGGTCTAACATGTTTGGACCTCAGCTATTGTAACACTGATGTTACATTAGTGTGATTTCTCTCTACAATATCAGCTAAGTTCCACTCATCAAACATTTGAAAATGCCTCCTATATGCAAGGTACCATGCTGCTAAAGACAAAAATGAAAAATAATCACTGACTTTGAGGAACTTACACAGATAAGTAAATACAGGCTAATTTGAGGCAGCTTCTTTTCTATCCTCATGAAATCTTTATCAAATTTATCCCTTCCTCTATGTTCCTATTGTCATCATTCTGAATGCAAGAGCTCTAACGTGTAATGCCCTAGAGAGGGAGACTGTAGAATGCAGTTGACTTACAGCATACTATAAATGTGGCCTCCACTCTACCCTTTTTGTCTCTGGATATTTAAGCAACCACACTATTAAAACAATCAGGTTGTCTTTTTCCTCCTTTTCTTCATAAGGACAGTATAATGTAAAACTTCAGGTGAGCAAAAATGTTGGCCTAAAAAGATAAATAAAGCATGTTACAGTGTCTGTTAATGGATGAGCAGAAGTAGGGGAAAGACAACCCCTTTTCCTTAGAGATGGTGTAACCAATGACTTGAGCCCTAATTTTTTTCTCTGAGCCTGCAGAAGGAGATGACTTTCCTCTTAAGTCATTATTCTTCTGTGCTGAAGCTGAGTCTTCTGTGTGGTTTCTCTTTTTACTTGTTGCCTCTAGTGTGACAGCCAGTTTTGTGTTTGTTTTGGTTTTGGCTCAGTTTAAATCCTGGGCAGGGCAAGACTAAAGAGGCCGATCTCAGTGCTGCTTATTCCTTATTTCTCCTTTGCTACCCTCCTCTGAAAAATGGAGGACTTAGATTAGGTGATTTCTATTTCAATTTCTATTGAATGTTCAATTTCTGTTTCAGTTGTAGTCATAGAATTTGAGAATAGAAAGATACTCTACTTGCAATTTGGTTCAACACGTATGTAAAAGACATCTCTACTATAACACATCTCCTATATGATTATGTGGTCTCTACTTAAAGCCCTTCAAGAAGGGGGAATGATATTTTTATTATAAAATTTGTCATAGATTTAGAACTACAAGGGATCCTATATATATCATCATCCATTCTAAGGCTTTTAGCATGATGTATACAGTTTAAGGTTTTATACATATGTGTGTGTTTATATATATATACACACACATATATACTGTTAAGGAATGTTAAGAAGTCCCCTGAACTTATTTTTTTGAGTTGCCATATTATCCAGAAACACTGGACCCAGAGTATGCAGGAGGCCCTGAATGTGTGGAGAATGAAGCCTCCCTCACCAGCTCCTCCTGTATGGAAGGTCTTGGGTGTTATGACAGGCACCAGTCAGTCTGTATTAGATTGAGAAACTGCTTGTGCAGCTGGGATCCTTGTAGATCATCCTGTTTTCATGGTCTAGCAGTTCCCAAGGGAAAAGAATGTGTTTTTGCCATAGCCTTGCCCCTCCACTTCCAGAGGTGTTTTTTTTTTACTTGCCTTTACTGCATATTTTCCCCTCCTGTGCCATGCCCCTTTAGGGTGAGATTTGTGTTTCCTTATCCTTCCTTTTTTGTACTGCTATAAATATGCAAACTTGTGTATGGATTATGAACTGTTTGGGTTCCACATGCATGTTAATTTCTCATATAATAAACATAGTTTTCACATAAGTTTCACAAAGTTGTGATTGTCTCTTGATAATACAGACATATTGTGTGTGTGTTGATAATGTTTAATATAAAATTTTAGAATAATCTCTTTGTTCTCTCTGAAGTAAACTCAGAGAGTGCCTCTTCCTATGTCAGCAAAAGCCAGCCAAGGCTGACTCCACACTCCTTAAGGAGACCTTCAACCTAAGACACTATATCTTGAATAATAAGACTTTCCTTTGATGAATAATGAGACTTTCCTTTGATGAATCTTATTATCTATAGACACATACTATGTTATGAATAATGGGACTTTCCTTTGATCTATAGACATATACTATGTTATGGCGTATTAATGATAAAGAAAATATAGACATCTTAGATCATAATTTCTATTGAACATTGTTTACCCTTTCCTACGTCAATTATCTGTTTAAGGGAGGAAGCCTACCACTTACTAGTGGTGGGGTTTCTTTCCTTATCACTGAGACATATGCTTACCCAGCTGGAATCCCAAGGCCTGACCAACATTACTTTGTTAATTGTCTTGTCTTACTAAATTTATGATTTGTTCAACTAGAAGAGTTGCTTTCTCACGGCAAAATGTATATAAGCCAGAAGATTTCTGCACTGGGTAGCCAGAACATTTCTGGCTCCATAATGCATTATGTAACTGTTTTCTTTAATAGGGAATTGATCAATTAATTAATTAAATCATAAAATGTATGCACTTAGCCTGTTGCCTTTCTTTCAAAGTTTTAAGGTCAACAGTTAATATACAAATATACTTATCTGTGTGTGTATAGTCAGTTATTTAAGAAGTCAGGAAACTATACGTACTATATAGAAATAGAAATGAAATGATCTTCACTCAGCTTTTCAAATTTCAAATCCACCACTTTTTGTTTTCTTTTTTTACTTGATTTTACGCCTTGAGTCTAAAGTCCTCAATTTTTGCCTGTAGGTGGGTGGGGCAGTGTTTTCCATGGAGGAGATGTGAATCTCACAGTTCTCCTTATCACAAAGGACTACTTGATGCCTTTGTACTCAGGCTTTTAGCTTCTGCTTTGTCAACCTGAATGAAAATTCCCTTCAGAGTTCTGCCCTAAATATCAGTGACCACTTATATGCTCAACTCCATGACTGGAAGATATCAATAAATAACGTTGTTACTCAAATGTTATATTCCTCTATTTCCTTACATTAGATACCATTTTCTCCCTACCTTTGACCTTTTGAGTGTCATACTCATTTCTTTCTGTAGCAGCTTGATGGTACAGTGGATAGTTTTGGACTTGGAGTCAGGAAGACTTGATTTTGAATCTTGCTTCAGACAATGTGACCTTGGACAAGACACTTAACCTTTGTCAGCCTTAGTTTCTTCATCTGTAAAATGAAGATAATAGCACATATCTGTGCTGTTTTTAAGATACATGAGATGTTGAGAAGGCTTCTTAAACCTTAAAGTGGTAAATAAATGTAGGTATTATTATTAATAATATTAGTATTTGTCATGGATCCTGGAACCCAGGTCCCATCACAGTTTTGTAGTTGCCATTTGCCTCTAGGTATCTTATGGGTAAAGCTGCTAGTCAGTGTTCTTATCCACAATAAGGAGATAATAGTCTTCACTGCCTTCTCTTTTCATCCCCCCCCCCTGCCCCCGCCCCGGATCCTTTCTGCCTTCCTCCTCCACCCCAATCCAAACTGTCTAAATCCATTCTCACCACTGAGTGTATTTTCCAAATTTTTGAGGAGGGGTATAAGGAATCTCAAGTTATCTGGTCATTGGGCAAGGCCCAGAAAAGCTCAACCAAGGGGACTCTTTTGATTAGGTAGCATACATTCCAGTGTTCTTTTGAGAAGTGCTTATTGCTCTTTAACTCTCTGTAGTAACACTGCCTTTTCTGTGAAGATACTTCTTTGTAGGCTAGTTTCTCTGTTGGTTTTGTGTATGTGTCTGTGTAAGATCTATGACCTTGGCCAAGTCTGTTTATCTCTTTGTGCCTCAATTTCCTTAGTGCAATGGTAATTTAAGATTAACGGTGGGTGGGGGGAAGAGTTAAAGATCTTCCCCTCCCATTAGTAGACCTCAGTATCTTTTGTTAAGGAGTCCTGCCCTCCAGCTCTGAGGTAAGGCTTTACTTTGGGAATTAGCTATTGGAAATGTTTGTCCAGAGGAGACTCCGGGCAGCTGCTAAGGAACCCCTTCCCTTTGAAAACCCATTTGTCTGTGGTAACTATGTTTGTTTTACTTCTGGTCAGACAGTTGGAAGCCTTCTTTGTTGGGTTTATTCCTGTGTATTATCTCTGAAGTGTTCATTCAGGGTGCTGACTCTTGTGAAGTAGGCGAATGATGTGTGCTTGATTAATCTTTAAGGTAGATTTTTGACCCCTCAAAAGTTGCTTTTCTTTTAGAAAAGCAGATCTAAGAACCTTTATAGCAGGTCCTCCCGTATATGTCAGAGTCCTCGCTAATACATTTAGCTGTGAAATGAAGATATAGATATGTAAATGTAAAATGTGGGCTTTGTATGTCTGGCTGCTGCAAACATGTTCATTATAGCTTCTATATGAGGTAAAACAAAATTTACTTAAAAGTAATTTCTTTTGTTCATTTACAGACTGATCAAAATCTGTGGAGCAACAGATTCTTAAGGTTTTTGTAAATTTTAGGTTATTTACATGAGTCCAATTTATTATTAATAGTACTACTTATTTTAAAATGTATGGCAACTTCCTTCTGTGACTTTATCCTGATTTCTTACTTTTTTTTTAATGTTCCACTCGTTATTCATTTATTGATTTAACTTTTCACATTCATTTTCGCCAAATTTGGGGGTCCACATTTTCTCCCCTCTTGTCCCCTCCCCCTCACTCTCCGCCCTGGTCTTTTTTTCTTTTTCTACTTTCCCTCCTTGTTCTAATGATTCAGGACAATTTTCTTTAAGTATTTCTTGTATTATTGTATCAAGATTCTTTTTTGATCATAACTTTTAGTTACATTATTTTATATTTTCTTTTCTTGATCTGTTTTATCTTATCAGGCGTTTTACTTCCTCTTCTATTTTTTCATTATTCATATTTTGTTCAACTATTTCTTGATCTCTTATAATTTCATTGGCTTCACCTTGCCCATTTCTAACTTTCATAGTATCATTTTCTTCCTTCAGATTCTGGATCTCATTTTCTAATTGGTTGACTTTCCTTTCATAATCTTTTTGTTTTTCTAGGATTATTCTTATTTTTTAAGTTTTTCCTCCTTCTCTGTCATTTGATTTTTAAAGTCTTTTAAATAATCTTCCATGCATTCTTTTTCAGTAGGTTACGTAACCATTTTACATTACTCGTTCTGGGTTTCTTTACTTCAATAACCTCCTCTGAAGATGAACCTCAGTCTTCTCTATTCCCATAATAGCTTTCTATGATTGCCTGTGCATTTTTCTGTGGTAACAGCTTAATTTTTGTAATCACTTCTAGCCCTGGTCTATGGGGGACGGTGCCTGTTGCCCCAGATCTTCACTTCTCCTCTCTAGCCTGGAACCAAAGGCAAACCTCCAACCTCCTTTAAATGCCCACAGCCATGGGCTTTCTGCCCCACAGCTTCTGCACTCACCTAACGTGTGCTGCTTCCTTCCAGCCCTTGCTACTCTTCACAGCTGGGTCTGGCTTTCCTTGTCCACAGAGGTTCCCTTGGTCTTCCCAGGCTCAGACACCCCACTCCCCTCACTATCCCTGGGGTAAAAGCTCTTGTGGTTGGGCCTGAGGCAGCCTCTCAAACCAGCTAACCCCTCAGCTTGCTGCTTGTTGTTAAAGGGGAACCTAGCCTGGAGGTGTTTACTCTTCTTGGGGACCAAACCTCTTCCTGGGATTTTTCTTCTAATCTTCTCAAATTGTTCCAGGAAGACCCCTGTTGTGCCTCTAGTCTTATTTATTTTTACCCACCCTTTGTTCTCCCTAAGGTGCTATTTTCTCTCTTTTATGGTGGAAAATCTTGAGAGCCTGGAATTTTCTAACCCACTCTGCCATCTTCCCAGAATCCTCTCTTCTCCTAAGATATTTTTAAATTATGGTCCTTATCGTGTTAATAATAAATACATATATTTTTAAGATTGAAGTACTTATAATCTCTCAAGCAATAGGATTTTGGTAAATCCCAAACCTTAAAAATGCATCATCATTTGATTCTTTCATATTTGACAGCTGCAATTGCATTGCTATGCACATTCTTTTTATTAATGTATATTGCAAGATATATGCATAGACATACAAGAAATTCAGTTAAAACAGCCTTGGGATAAGTTACTACCCTGCTGTTAATCTTATATAGACTATTGCAAAACAGACAAGGTTACTACTTCTTGTAATTGAATGGAAAATTGAAATTTAATTAAAATGATGAAATGTAAGCTTATCTTCTGTAGGCTCAATGAAAGCACCTGTGGGACAACACCAAGAGCAGATGGGATTGCAGGGAAGATAGCATGTTCCCGTCTCTTTGTGATTTTTTCCTGCTAGGTCTTTATGTTTTGAAAGCATTCAACATAGCTGTATTGTTGAAAGTATTTTATGTAAAAAATGTTATTTTCTTAGTCAGGGGAATGTTATCTGCGTGATTTGAGCAGCATTTGGTCTGCCCTCTTTGTCCAGTTTTGGTAGAGTTTATTCACTGAATTCTCAAAGATATTTTGAGGTCTGTATTGTAATATTATGGCTTTTTCATTTGTTGCCTTGTGAAGGATACTGAGCTTCTCATGTATGTAATTCTAGTCACCAGGTCATGACTTACCAGGTATTCAGTAATTGTGAATTTTTTTTTCAGCTTTCAGTGTTGTGTTTTGTTTTTTATTCCTTTGCATATCCTTTATTGATCATTAAATACAGGTCCTTTAAAAGAGACATCTTATGTAATTTCTATTGCCAGTTTTTTTCTTGGTAGGGAAGTATTTTTCTCTATGCATTGAACATAATGAAGTGTTAGCCAAAGAAAGTTGCTTTCATATTCGGATGACATTTGCATAATTTTAATCTTATGCATGGGACTCTGCTGGGTTTGAGGTCTTGAATCAGTCAACACAAAGCCATTTATAAACAGGAACATCTGAAGGACCTCAACATCTATCTAGAATCATCGACTTAGACTTTACACTAGAACTTTTTCATGACACTAGTTTTATGAGAATGGTTTCCTTGTTTTGCAACTTTTCTTAATTTATTGATTACTTTGATTTCTTCATAAACCTTAAAGTTTTTGTAAATCTTCATAGTAAGCAATTTGCATTGCTTATTTATCAATTTGCTGTTGGTGAGTTCATGTAGTTATTGCCCATTGAACATTTTTATTTTGATTTTGCTTTTAGTTTTTTCATAGCAATAACTTTCGCTTAATAAATGATTTCAGTGGTGTGTCCCTGATATCAGTCTTTACTCTTGCTGGGTGAACTGATGTTGGCTTATGCAAAAATTATTCCTATAGGTTTTTGACAGTTTAGCATACTCACAGAGAATGCCTGTCAATCTTCTTTATTCTTTTAGAATAGTAAATGTTGAAATTTCAATAGCTATCTTACAGTGATAGATTTTTGTGTTTCATTAATATTGTATGGATTTTGCTAGGACACTTTCCAAACCTGTTGTGGTCCATTGTGTCGGGAAGTGAGTAGCATTCTTCATTTGACCTGTTAAATTGATTGAAGTTATTAAGTCTTTTAAAAATATTCATTTTTTCAGTGTTCATTTCACACTACTTCAGTTCATACAAGTTTTCCTTTTCCTGAAATTATCCCTTTGATTGTTTCTTATACCCCATAGTGGTCAGAGAAAGAAGAAAAGGATTCACATAACACAAATGCCATGTTTTATAACAGTTGCCCTTCATGGCTGTTTTCTTGGTGGGACTTTTTAAAAACAGTGACCAGTTTTTCATGTGGACATCAAATGCTCCCATTTACTTGTGTGTACTTTGCACCTCTCTCTGTCTCTCTCTTGTTCTCTCCATAGTCATACTCTCTTTCCATATGTTTGTGTGTATATGTGTGTGTATGTATGTATATACACACATATATGTATATACATATATATATCTACGTTTGACGTCCCCCCCATATATATATATATATATAAGACATTGTAAGTGAGAAGTTGAAGGAGAAAGGAAAATAACCACTGTAAAAAATTTACGAGGTAGCAGTCTGTATTTTTTCCCTGAAACTCAGTATATTTGGAAAATCATAATAAGATGCATTTTAGGAAAGGAAGAAAAGCATCTTGGCAGAAAGATGTAGCAGTCAAAACATTCTTCCAAGAAAGGGGGGGGTCACTACAGCAATAAGCTTTTTATGTTTTCTTATAGCATTAGCAAACAAGTGCAAAACATCAAATTCATGTTCCATTATAACATCAAGGAGCTGTATTTATAAGTGTCTATATGTAAAAACATTAATCTTTGCCTAATACTTGTGTATTGCATCCAATAAATAAAAGAATAGCCCTTACCTCAGGGGAAAAGTACATGTTAAATAATTTTCCTTGTTTGAAATTGCTTCAAAAGATACTATGGATCTTACAATGGAACTTCTTCAAGTATAAAGTAATTTTTGGAAACTCAGTGTAACCCTGGACATAATGAGAACATTATAATAGAATTCAAATTAGTGATATCCTAATCTTGGGTGTATCAAGGATAAATTATGTGATGGTGAACAGATAGGACTATTTATTATTGAATTTGTCCACTCTTAGGCTTTGTGCTCCTTCGTGGTTTAACTGATACGTGCTTATTCATAATTACTTTCCATGAATTATAAATGTATTTGTTTTGGTTTTTCTTTAAATCTATACTCGTATTATTTTTGTCTTTATAACTATAATGTACTTTTTTTTTGGAGTAGTGAAGTTTCTCTAAGGGAGAATTAGTTGATCTGTTCTAATTGTACTTGACAGGAATTGTGGTATAACAGAGGGTTAGACATATAATCAGGTCACATTGGTTTGATTGATTCTTGCTTCTAACAGTTAATGGTTTTTTAACCATGGGCAAAACATTTGACCTCTGTTAGCCTCATTTCCTTTATCTGTTAAAAATAAAACAAGACCTCACCTTGCCTTTCTATCCTGCTTGCCTCTTGTCTCTATTCTTCTTTAAGCTTACTACAGGGGGAGCATGTGATGTTCTGGTACCTTCTCTATTTTCTGACATCACAAGAACACCTGTTCATTTGTTATTCCTTGTTTTTACGACATAGCTATCCAATTTTCATTTCCCTCATAAACAGCTCTAATGACATCTTTTATTTCACTTCTCCTTGGAAATCCCTTGTTTGCAACGTATTGCGTATATGAATAGACACAAGACTAAGATATATGCATATTTGTGTATCTTATTGAGGGATAGAGAGGGCTTCTGCAGCGTGTTTAAGGACTTGATGCAATTAGTACAATGCCATCTTTTAACAGGAGCATCTGAAGGACCTCATCATCTCTATGGAAACATGGACTTGGACTACACACTAGATCTTTCCCCATGAGAGTGGCTTTATGAGAATAGTTTCCTTGTTCTCTCTCTCTCTCTCCTTATATCAAAGGGGTTATCAATAGTTACTTTTTTCAAGGTATCTTATCTATTCATTACATGTGTGGGATACATTCTATTGGAGGAGAGGCTTAAAGGTGATATTTTGGCTTACTGAATCCAATGCATTTTTATAATTAACAAACAGAAAAATGAGAAGAATGCATCTTTGCCAATTGTGTGGTGATAGACAGGTAGTCTACCGATGAACACTGACTGCTCCACAAAGTCCTAAACATTTGCAAAATGAAGATAATTCACTATCTACTTCATAGGGTTGCTGTGAGGGAAGTATTTTATAAATCTTAGGATGTTATATAAATGTGAGCTATTATTAGTATATTTTTTTCCTAAGGGGAAAAGTTCTCTTCAAGTCATTCTTTACTGATTCTTTCCAAACTTTGAAAACAGGAAAAATCCAGTTGGTTTTTAAAGCCAGGTTTAGAAGTATGGGAATCTTTAAATGTACATTCATGTGGGGTCCCATATTTTCATTCATTCAACTAATAAGACACAGACTTTAGCCTTGAGTATTTAGAAACAAATACATACAGCTATATCGTACAGTATTGAAAAGTATATTAGTTATAAATCAAAGCACATAGGAAGATTGTTACCAATGAGAATTAAGGAAAAATTCTCTCGTTGAGCTCCCATTTCAATTACATTATCATCACCATATCAAATATTTATTAAACACCGTGTGCTAGGCACTGTGCTAAATGCTGGGGAAGAAAGTCTTTGAACTGTGCAATCAACAAGTGTAGAAAACTGTAATATAAGATAATGCTAGAAAGGTAAGGTTGCCATATGGTTTGGAGGAACTTGAATATCAGGAGAATGTATTTGCACTTTATTTAAGCAGACGGGAGCCTTCGACCACGTTTTGAGATAAGGAGTGACACTGTCCGGAATACATATAAGAATGATTACCCAACAGTGTTATAAAGGATGACTCATAGATTCATAAGTTTTGAATAAACAAACACAGGTTTCAAATAGATATTTATTAAAAGATCATATAGTGCAGTCCCCCTTCATTTGAAAAAGGAAGAAACTGATGCTCAGATAGGAGAAATGATTTGTCCAAGTTCACACTTGTAATAAGTAGCAGAGATGAGATTCAAACTCTGAAACTTTAACTCTCTGTGTGTGTGTATATATATATGTATGTATGTATGTATGTATATATGTATGTGTATACTTTTATATATATATATGTATATATATAGTGTACTTTGCATTACTCTTCCGTTGGTTGTAACCAGCAATGTTACAACCACGGAATATACAGCATGGACAGGGTAGGAGATAGAGGTATTTATTCAAACTCTGGACTCTCTTGGGAAATAATCATTTATTTAAATCAGGTGTTGTTATTGTTTTGTTTTTTTACATCACAGTCCTTTGCTGATGTACCATGAACTCCCCCACTGGGCCCTCCCAAGAACACCACCACCAAAAGAGTTAAGCAAATAAATTGATCTAGTAATCACTTCTGACTAGTGTTCAGCACCCAAAGTCCCTAGCTTTTTACCAAATGGAGAAAGGTGAATTTGATCATCTCTTCTGTGAGATGAAATTACTCGTTAAAATTATTCAGTGTTCAAATTTGTTTTATTATTCTTTTCATAAAAATTATTGCACTCAGATGTTGTCCCTCTGGTTCTGCTCGCTTTGCTGAGTTTAAGTTTTTATAACAGTGACATCTATTTAGCACCCTCTCTGTTTAGAGTTGACTAGAGTGCCATATTCACTATTGGCAGCAATATTGTTAACATAAGTGATATTATGGATCCATTTAGGTACTAATATAGAACACTAGTCTAAACCATACAGAAATCCAAGAAAATAAACACCCCAGCTCCCACGCTGCAGTCCCAGCTATAGCACTTCTCCATTGCTAATATATGTGACATTATAAGAAACTGTGGAGCTCAGGCTGAAAATGGCATTCTAAGAGGTGAGGGTTTACTTGTTTATGTGTATCTGTGTATGTGTGATCCAGATATGGGATTTCATAAATAGGGAGCACCCTATATTCAAACTTCCTCCACTGATATAACTTTTCTCTCAACATACCTTAAGAACTATAATATTGAGAGTAAAGTGGCCTTTTTTATTCAATATAGAAATTAATAATACAGTATGCATTTCTTCATTTATTCCCATTTCCTCCTCACAGCCCCTTTCCTCTCCTCTAAAGAGAGTATATTTCACATGTGTGGAATAAATAATTTTATGTTCAGGTACTGCTTTGGGGGAGTGCCCAATAGTTCCTCACCAATGGTTGAGTAATGAAACTAGGACCTATCCCCTGAAACTCTTCTGCAATTTATAGCTGTAAGTCTTTTTTTTTCCTTTTAATAACATTTTATTTTTTTCCAAATTGCACATAAAAACAATTTTCAACATTCATTTAAACATTTTTGACTTCCCAATTTTCTCCCTCTCCCCCTTCTCCTTTTTCTGATATGGTAAGCAATTTGATATAGGTTGTACATGTTCACTCATCCGGAGCATATTTTCATATTAGTCATGGTGTAAAAGAAAAGACAGACCCTGCCCCCCCAAATAGATGAGAAAAATAAAGTGAAAATAGTGTGATATATAGTAATAAGTCTTAAGAGTTATCTGGGGCATAGAAAGGTTATGTGACTTGCCCAGTGTGACAGAACTAGTACATAACAATGACATTACTTGAACCTAGGTTTCCTGACTCCCAGGCAGATTTTTTACTTACTATATCCCATTGCTTCTTTGAATTTACTATAAGTAATTGTATAATGAACCTCTCTGATGGCTTACACATCAGCATGGTGTTTAATGTTTAAGTCAAAGCCATACTTTAGAATTCTAACAGCTAGGTGGTGCAGTGGATAGAGTGCCAGGCCTGGAGTAAGGAAAACCGTTGTGTTGCCTCACACTCTTACCAGCTGTGTTAACCCTGGGCAAGTCCCTTAACCCTGTTTGCCTCAGTCTTTCATCTGTAAAATGTGCCAGAAAGGGAAATGACAGAACGGTGCCAAGATGTAACCCCAAATAGGGTTACAGAGAGTAGGGCATGACTGAACAGCAGCACAACATAATTTTGGAGCTGAATTGTAGAAGAGGAATCATAGAGCTATTTAGATAGTTTAAAGCTACACGTTTGGCAGGATTTGGAAGACAGGAATAATGTAGAAGTAGGAACACATCAGTGAAGGAGTCTGAGGTGGAGCGAGATTAGAAATGCAGAAACAAGAGGGGGAGAGGGAGGGACAGATGGAGAACAGAAGCAGGGGAGCAAAGAACGAGTGAATGAGCGTAGACCCATCTCTTTGGATCCCCCAAACTCCTCATGGCTTTTCAGTGTTTTTGTTTTTTGGGGTTTTTTTTGGTGTGTATATGTGCTTGTAGCAGACAGTTAATTGTTCCATTTTCACATCCCTGCTGAATGTCATCAGCACCATATTTTAACCTGTATACATCTTCCCTGTGATCTCAGCTCCTTTGAAAACAGCAGACACAGAGGTTCATTATTTACTCATTTACATTTTTCTTTTTTCCCTAAAATAATGCCTCAAAATGTATATCCTTTAGTTATCACAGAAAATCGTAGGCTTGTCATGGGAAAACCATAGTAAGCTAAAAGGCAGGTTGGAAATCATCTCTTGTAACTCCCTCATTTTGTAGATAAGGAAGGAGAGACCCAAGAAACTCAAGTGATTTGCCTAAGCCCATACAATTGTCTGGGTTCAGAGGTGGCTACAAATACGGAGTGATAGGATCCGATAATCATCCAACTATTTAGTGTTATTGGTGACTTGGGATCATATAATCATAGCTTTAGAGCTGGAAGGAATCTTCATGATTCTTATTTTTTAGATGGCCAAATGAGTAAGAAGACTTTCCTGGTGTTATCCAGCTAGACAATGTCTGGATTGAGATTTCAAATCAAGGACTCAAGGACTTAATTTCTCTACTGTAGGTTTCTACTCTAGGCTGCTGTTAACATCATGCTGCTTTCCTTTATATTATACATTTTACTTATCCAAGTAAACAACATTAAATTGTTGTTGACATTTGGTTGTTTCATTCATTTCCAACTCCTTGTGACCCCAGTTTGGTTGTTTCATTCATATCTAACTCCTTGTGACCTCATTTGAGGTTATCTAGCCTAGGATATTGGGGTAGTTTGCCATTTTTCTCTCCAGCTCATTTTAGAGATGAGGAAACTGAGTCAAACAGGGTTGTGACTTGCCCAGGATCACACAGCTAGTGTCTAACACCAGATTTGAACTCAGGAAGATGAGTCTTCCTGATTTCAGATTCAGCACTTCATCCACTATGCCACCTACTTGCCCTAACCACATTAAATATTGGGTTTTAAGAAAGCAATGGAAAAGAATCTGTCAGGAACCTCAGCCTCATTAATCCACAAACATTTACTAAGTACATTTTGTATGCTAGGCATTGTGGTAGGTGCTTAGCTTACAGATAGAAAATTGAGACTATCCTTACCCTCATAAAGTAAACATTCTCTTGGAAAGATACAACACATACTGGGGACTAAGGAAGGAGACTTTGGTCTTCTAGGCAGTCAGAGGGATTGTGAGTGGAATCATAAAGCAGTAATAGATTTTCATGACTTTTACAGTAGCAGTAGACATTTCACTTTTATTATTGTTCCTTGAACGAGGGGTCAAACTAATGGCCAGGTGTTAAGTCCATATTCCTTAGGCCCTGCTCTTCTTGTGGATGGTGAATGGAATGAAGTATGGTATGTAAGGTTTGAGGACCAGCTGAATATAGAGAGCCGAGATCAGGATGGATTCTTTTGTTCTCCCTCCCTCAATCTAGACACCAATACCTTGTATCCCCAAACTGGATACATTAATTACCCCCAGATATTGGCAGGTGAGGTCTGTAAAGGTCTAGTTCTGGAGTGTAAGCTATTCCTGGTAGAGACAGTAGGACAGTGGCACTTGAAGTATATCACACTTAGCATTGATGCTGAACACAGAAAGTGACTCTACCAGCAGACACTGACCCTTTGACTTGGGCCAGCTGTCACCAGTTTCCTCATGAGCAACAGAGAAATAATTTAATTAACCTCTGTAGTCTTTTTAGACCCTTTGCCTTTCTTCTAGATTGAACCTCTCCATTTGCGTAAGAAAAATGAATCCTGTGAGGTCTCAAGGTGGTACTTTTCCAATAAACCTATTTTCTTGAGACTTTTCAATTAATATGTTTTTCCACTTCTCTCCCTCACACTTTGTTCTCCTGCGGGGAAAAAGAAAAAAAAACTTGTTACAAATGTTTATGGTCACATATTGAGACACAACAAGGGCTGTATCCGATTAATCTTACACAACGCAAGAATTTCTTTTAAGTTATTGCTGATGGATAGTATTTAAATTTCTACTCACATACCTCCAGTGATGAGGAGTTTACCACTTCCTACGGGCAGCCATTAATTGGATCATTCTTATCATGAGAAACGTCTAACAATAAAATTTTGCTTGCCTATAATATCTACACCAAACATGTCTCCACCTTCTCTGGCATAAAAGCTTTTCAAGACTTTGACTAAGACTGTCATATTACTTTTTTCTTCTTCAGTTTGAAGATCTCCAGTTAGTTCCTTCCACTGTTCTTCCTGTGCCATGATTTCCAGAAGCCTGATCATTTTTTTTGCCATCCTATTTTATCAATGTATTTCCCACATGATGGTGAGCAAAATTGGCTACAATTTAGATATATGATCTCTTGGGATTAGAGTCCAGTTAGACTTTTTAAATATCTACAAAAGGAAAGAATACTTAGAAAATTCAGGAAGTCTCTTGTCACTTTTTTACAAAAATGTTTTTGTACCATTTTTTGTTTTTGTTTTACACCACAATCGTTGCCCCCCTGCCCCAAAGAATTAACAAAGAAAAAATGTTAAGCACAACCCACTGGCACAGGAGCTACATATGACTGTTTTTATATCAGTTCCAAAGATTAGCAGCTAATTTTTTTAATATTTTGTACAATGTATAAATGTGTGGGTTTTTTTTCACATGTGAATCGCCAAGGCAATATTCACAGCACTGGTGGTGACTACGAATATGTGAGCATAGTTCTCAATCACAAAATATAAAAGACTCTCCATATAGAAGACAGAAGAAAAATATTTATTCAGACACCAGAAAACCAAATTCCAGCCAGAAAGCAAAATCCGTCATGGCGACCAAGAAGTTAATAAGTATGATCACTGCAGGGGGCAAAGCCATTCCCAGGCCTCCCCTCCTCAGCCAAGGCCTTCTCACAAGCAAATGCTCTCAAACTGGGCCTCGTTGAGGGCCTGCCTGCATCTTCACCCCAACTCCCTTCCTTCCCGTTCTACGTCCCCCTTTCTGTTCCTTGTTCAGCAAGCTCCTCCCACCACATGTGACTTAGGCTTCCAGGTGATTTAATTTTTAATTTAATTTAATTTTTTCCATTTAAATTACTGTTGCAACGTTCTGATGGATCTTATTTCGTGGTATAAATTGTAAAGCTTTTTGAAATTAACACATACTTGTGGAATGAAAATACAATGGATTAATTACTGGACATGGATTTAATTATTAGTGGCCTGAAATAAACGCAAAACCTGTGTAGTTTTAACTGTATTTAAGAAGTGTAACCAAGGACAAATCATAAACTTGCTGATTTTTCTTTCCTACTCTCAGTACACCTTGATTTTCTGTTGATAATGTAATTTCTAGTGATCACAGCACTGGTCATATTTCTCTTTTAAATAGTCAAGCACAGTTTTCATCATTTAGGGGAAACCTGTGGCCTCAAGGCCACATGCAACCTTATAGGTCCTTGGGTGGGGCCTTTTAACTGAGTCCAAGGTTTACAGAACAAATCCTTTTATTAAGGGAATTTATTCTGTGAAGTTTGGGTCAAAGGGCTGTACTTGAGGACCTAGAGGGCCACAGGTGGCCTTGAAGCTGCAGGTTCCCCATCCCAGATCACGGCAGTCAGTTCTCACTGTGGTGACACAGGGACACATGAGTTTTGTAAAGAATGGAAGACTGAGATGATGTATAAATTAGGGTAGTAAAGTGACAAAAAGTGATTGTGTGAATTTGAGCCTGTATATCTGTGACCAAGATTGGAAACTGAGTGGAGCTAGATATGCCTTGTTCTTTTTATATTTTTCCCAGAGAAAGTGTGAAAGGAACTTTAGGAAATTCTTTACCTTTTCAGGTATAATGTTATCCTTGTAGAAGTGTTAAGGATAGGTTTGGGCGAAACCAAACAAATAAAATATATCCATCTGCTTGATAGCTGTCTTGGAGGAACTCCTGAGTATTTGATTTTTAAGCCTGTTTAATACCCTTTGTTGTCATATCCACTTTCACTTGTGACCACGTTTTTGTAATTTAGTGACATAAATTTTAGATAGTCAGCTAGTGATAATGCAGGTTGGCCTTACTGGAATAAATAGGCTGGAGTCAGCAAATGAGTATGTTTGCCATAGCAGGTCAGCTGTCTGTAAGTGTGCTGAAAGAGGAGCAGCTTCTACAAATGGCAAAGCACAGGCTTACGTTAAAAAAAAAAATAACAGATAACAGTTCTCCTTACACAAGGAAGTTCGCTCCAAATCTACTGAATGATTGACACTGGCTTTCTTTTCTTTTCTTTTTTTTAAATGCTTACTTGTCTACTCAGATCAAATAATGCCATCAGCATTTAGTGCTGTGTCAAAGCAATCTGAATTTAAATTTGCCCAGTCACGTTTCCTTGAAATGTTTGAAAATTCTCCAGTTCAAAAGTTTTTAAAAAAGAGTACCAAAAAGGTATTTTAATCGGAAGTGTGTGTATGTATTTTTTTCTCAAAGAGCGTAATCCATGCATTATGACCAAATATCAAATGTCACATATTAGAATCAGAGTAGAACAAATGAATGCATTTTTCTTAAATTTACTTTTTCTCCTAAAAGGTAAATTATTTTTAATAAAAACTTTTTACCTTTATGTGGTACATTCAAATGTGTTTACATGTCTCTACAATATTTTGGAATGTCCCCAAAGTTTGAGACTTTATTCTGGGTTCAATGAATACTTCCATTTAGGAGGTACTATAATAATGATTAAAAGGTTTATTAAGTTAATGTTACTTTTTATGGGTAAATTCATGCACAGTTCGTAATCTGTTTAATTGTTCTTTGCTTTTAGATTATAAGCTACATTTGTTCTTTACTGGCACATTGCCAGAATGTGAACCCGATAATGAAGGGATAAAAAGGCAAAGTGGTCTCTGAACTAATTACTTATTTATTTTTTGGCAGGAGGGAGCAGAAGGACTGATTAAAAAAAAATAGAGCCTCTGAGGGGAGGAAAAGAGAGATGTGAGAAGGGAAAAATTGGGAACCATGGAGACAGGGGAAGTTCCTTCCTATGGAGGGAGTGCTGCAATAGGACAAAGTATTTTCTTTTCAGTTAAATTCAGCTATTACTTACTGAGTGCCTGTTATGTATAGTGGGCATGTACAGGAGTATAAAATATAGTCCCTGTCCTCACTTTTTATAATACTTACAATACAGTCAGCAAAAGAATGCTTTGAAAGAGAAAACGAAACTCATCTTTCGCTGTTAAACTCAAGTACCGTTGAGCACTGATATAGGAACACATAGTCTTGCCCTACCTGGCCATTGTAGGAGGAACAGCCAGGGAAAGAGCAGGAATGGAAATAAAAACCTTGTCTTTCCTCATCATGAATCTTAAATCGGGGCCTAAGCAGAAAGATTATAGAATAGAATAAATATTTTCATGGTTGTAGAGAAACAGCAGGAACTCAAGACTGGTTCTGAAGAGGCATATTCGAATGGTTCAGAGACTTTTTCCTTTCTCCCTCAGCATCACCTTTTATACTGCAGAAGCTTGTTGCCCATATCCCTGCTCCCATTGAGGGGTTGCTGTTTGTTCCCTTGAGTCCTTGACAGTTTATTCAGTGACATCTATGTGGACTTATGTAGTTACGGAGAACTGAATGGAAGGGGTACAACTTGGACTGAGCCATGAGGGATGTTATTTAATCTGAAGAAGCAGTGCTTGTATGTCATGAACTCGGCATTTTCACAAAAATGGGGAAAAATTATAATTGTTCTGTTGTCATTACTTCTTACCTATTCCAGAGCCCCTAAATGACAGCTGGAATGATTATCAGGCTCAAGGGGGAAGGTCCGTTTTTTTGTGTAGTTCAAGTGTATATTGTGAGCAGGGATGATTCTAATCTGATGATAATGGCTCTACTCTAGAACTGAGTCTCTTTCTTCTAAAACTGTGAATGCAAGCAATATTTAACTGACTAATTATGCTTTTGGATTGTTTGTCGAATATATAATGTTCAGATGATATTACAGATAGAACAAAAGAGCTAGCTTTTTGTGGCAAAGGAAGATGGCAGTCACTATTGGAAAGGTAAAACAATGCTTAGAAAAGGACTGCAACAGCCTTTGTGTGTAATACGCAGTTCTCAGTAAATATTCTTGTCAGCCATCAGGCAGGCTATAACTGTCCATTCGTAAGTAAATAACTAGATAAAACCATAGACTATTGCAGTGAAGATTAGATCTTAGATCATCTGCAATTCCAGTAAAACACACGGATGGGAATTTTTTTAAAACATCATTTAAAATGCAAAATGAATGTTTGAATAATAAAAGTAAATTAAGTGGTAATGTGTAGTGCTTCGAATATTAAAATGAAAACATTTGACATACTACATAAATTTTCCCCATCGACAGAAGGATGAGTGTAGCCATTGGTTTGTTGCCATCACTGACTTTTTTTCTTTCCTAATTACATATTTTTACATCTATATAGCACTGCTCATTTTTCTTTCTGATGCTACTATGTTATGTTTTGTCCACATTTTTCTTTCGTGGCCTTTTTTAAATGATATTTTTATGACCACAAAATACTTCCAGGGGGCAGTATCAAAAACCGTTGTTTCTTATGAAAGATAGAATGACTCCATGAGTTCAGCTTTACTCAGTGAACCTTGTATTATTTGGATCAGGAAAGTTGATTATGAACAAGCTGGACTGATTTTTTTTCAGTTTCTATGTTTATTATATGTAGATTTCCAGGAGTCTAACATTCCCCTTTAAAAGGTATAAAACTTGTTTATTCTGTTTGAATTTAAAAAGGGGGATGGGGGAAAGCTCTCATTTTAAAATATCCATATTGATTGGGTTATGTTGAAAGGTGCCTTACTACTTTTAGGTGGTTTGGCGTAGTAAAAATCTTTGGACCTAGAATCAAGAGAAACAGGTTGTAATTCTTGATAATTGTGGATATTTGAAGCATACAGCATTTTTGTTACTAAAATCACTAAGTGAATAACTATTTATATTGCTTATAAAACTATAGTTCAGGAGTGGGGAACCTGTGGCCTCAGGACCTAGAAGGCCACATTTGTGCTCAAGGCTGCAAAGTTCTCCACCCTTGATAAAGTTACTCTAACAAAACAAGATCCAAGGAGAGGCATGCTGACTGTTCTTCTGGTCTGTGTTCCGGTGTGTCAGTGACCACAATCACTCTTTTCTGCCCTTTGACTGTGACCAGGGACTCAGCTCCTCCTGCTGTTCTTTCTTACCTTGGAACTGTGACCTGGAACTGCATATGGGCAATGCAACTAAGTCCTGCCCCCAGTGCTAGCAAAGGGTGTCCTTTAATCTTCTTACCATTTGTCCAAACCCCTTGCTACCTGTAGACTGATAGCTTCGGGAGCTGCTGTTGCTACCAAAACAGTAACCCCCAAGGGCTGCTGTTAGTTTGCTTAGGGGCAGCCTGCATTGGGCTGTGCTCCACTCTCAGCCATGACTATTTGAGACAGACTTTTCCTTCTGAACTTCTAAGTTGTTTTGGGATGAACAATTGTTTCACCCTATCCTTTTGCTGGTTCTGATGCTCCAGAATTTGTTTTGAAATGTCATCTTAAATATGTTTGGAGGGAAATTTAGGGGAGCTAAGCTGAGTTCCTGCCTTTACTCTGCCATTTTGGCTCCAATTCCTTCTCATTTCTTGAGACATTACCACCCTATCAATCATCCGGAATCATAACCTTGGAGAAATTCTTGACTCTTTATGACCTCCTACCTGCATTATAGTTTGTTGCCAGGTCTTCTTCATTCTTTCTCCATCCATTCGCTTCTCTCCACATACATGAACACCACCCTAGTTCAGGATCTCATCAAATATTTACTGTGTTCTGTTGCTACTTTTCCATTGCCTAGTTTCCTGACAGGAGTCAAGAGTTCCCTTCCCTATGTGAGATCCCATTTACTTTTGTCATTAAAAGCTCACTAATTTTCCCTAATAGTCTTGAATAATGAGCACTGATCTTGAGTCTCTGCGTTCCCTCCTTTGGAGAGGGGAAAGAAAGATGGAAGCATTTATTAATCAACTACTACATACCAGACGGTGTGATTTACAAATATTATTCCATTTGGATCCTAACAGCAATTCTGAAAAGTAGGTGCTACCCCTTTTTTACAGTTGAGGCAACAGACACAGAAGTTAAAGAGACTTGTCCAAGGACACAGATATTAAGTGTCTGAGGTAAAATGTGAACTTGGCCCTTCTTTACTCAGGTATTCTATCCACTGAGTTAAAACTGTGTGACCCTGGCTAAGTCACTTAACCAGTTTCCTTTAATTCAGTGGAGAAGGAAATGGCAAACCACTCTAGTATCTTTGTCAAGAAAACCCCATGGACAAGAGTGAATGACTCAACAACAGCAACAACAAAAGTAACCCCCTTCAACTTTCTTTCCTCAGTCTTAATAACTCCATCAATACACCTTCCTTTGCCCCTTTCCCTAAACCTTCTGTTTCATGAATTTGCTCCATCCATCAGACCCCACTCTGCTTTATTTTCTGAATTGTTCCATTTATTTATTTTTTTCTTACCTTGCCTGGCCAGTTACCTTTGCTTTCTTCTTTTTTGTTTATTTCTGTAGTTGCTGCTTCCTGATCTTTCTTGATCTTCCTTAAACCTTGCATATTCTGCTTGTTTGTCCTTGATCCTTTTCTTCTTTACAGCTAGAAGTAGATCCTGGACAAGTCTCTAGACATTAAAATTTTGCTCTTACAAACTGTCTTTAATTTCATCAAAAATTGCCTCCCCAGATTTAGCCTATGATCTAGTTTTTGACTTGTTGATCGACTCTTGATTTACTCCACTTGTCCAATTCTGTCTGTTACTTATGTGATTTCCTTTTTTATTTCTCTTTGACTCAAATCCTTTTTTTCTTCTCCCATTCCTTCTCCTAGGCAGTTTGGGAGTAGAATGTTTAAGAGGGATGAGAACTGAGAAAATAATTTTTATTTGGATCTAGCAGTTAATTTTCTTGGCAAAGTTGGAGAGAGTAGTTCTAGACAAATAGAGTGGTGAGCCTTCTTTTAGTGGTTTCTGAAGTAAAAGAGAAAGGATGAAGTGAAAGTAATAAGTATAGACAGGGAGATGAGATAGAAGTGGAGATGATATAAAGGACTTGAAGAGATGGCAAGGATGGGTGAAGATTTTTTTTTGGCATTGGGTATTAAAGCCTGCTTATAAGGAATTAGGGGAATATTGATGATGATCAGAGAGAAAGGAGCCAATGTTGTAGAGGAAGTGGAGGGAATGGAATCAATAGCAAAAAATAGAGAGATTGGCTGTATTCATGAGGCCACATTTAACCTCTTCATTAGAGACTACATCAGTGAAGGGGTGAATGGGAAATGATTTTTGAGATGTAGAATTGGGGTAAAGAGGGATATCATAACGGATAGTCATAATTTTGTCATTTAAAGAAGAGTATCTGAGAAAGGAAAACAGTAACGCAGGTTGGCTGAAGAATGGAAAAAAAAATTTGAAACAGCTCTGTTTCAAATGTGGTAATCAGGCAAGGATAAATTGATTTTCATGCACCACTATTGGTACAGTTGAGAGTAGATAACATAAATTTGTGTTTGATCTAGTTGGCACAGTACTTTAACTTGTTAATTCAGTGTTACTCAGCATGACTTTGAGTAAGACTGGAGAACACACATGGTGAAAGTTGCCCATGTTTGGGGTTTGGCAAGGGACAAGGAATGACAGAGATTTGAAGACCCAGGATCACTCAAATTAGGATTCAGGGAATCTGTGACTTGGCTTCCTATACCAGAGTAGCAAACAGGCATTCCAGAATGCTTTCCAATCAGTTAAATTGTAATGAGATGGTTTAAGAACTTCTTTAAAAAAATAAAAGACTCGTATTCTCACCTAATATTGATCCCCTTTTAGAATAAAGAACAAAAGAAGATATTAAAATTTAAACTTCTGGTAAGTTTCTCTATAAACTTGGCTGTAATAAACTGGATGGCACTATAAATCTGGTGTAGCATTTCCCTCTAGTGGGCAAGTACGGGAACAACATGGGAACAATGATTTTAGACTTTTTTCAGTTCTTGTATCTAGCCATCCTCCTAATGTCTTAATATTTGGAATACCAAAATCTAGTACAGGGAAACACAGAGCAAACCACAAAGAAAGTAAAGGAGACATACTCACAAAATAGTGGAAACAGGTCAAGTCAACTGGAGTCTTGACAGAAAGTGGTATATCCTATTGGGGCCCTGGATAGGATGGGGCACACGCAAACGGTGAAGTTTGAGGAGCTGGGAGGTGGAGTTATGGTATTTTTACTCGAGTCTAGGGAGTAATAGGAAGGGGCTTTTGGCTTTTATTTCTGGTTTTACTCTTACTTACTTATTTACAGTGTGACTCAGGGTTTTTGAACTTCCTAGGGTCTCCTTTGCTTGAAGGGAAGGGAAAGCCATTTGGGTCATTAGAAAAACTAGGCTTATTAGGAGCCTGCCTACATGTTAGACCCTTTGAGTGATGCTTGGAAAGCTCTCTGCTCAAAACCACCAGCTTTACCACCTTAAATTCTACCAATAAGAATTCATTCTTTCAAGCATAAAGATTTTCCCATTTTTCAAAAAATTAAGACTTAAGTCTTGGGGATAAAATTTCATTATTTGGTAAACAAAAAAAAATGTTGGGAAAATCGAGCATATCTTACACAATTTATGAAGGTAAGATAAAAATGGATAGATTACCTAGATATAATGAGAGATACTACAAGAAAATTTGAAGAACATGGAGCATATGATCTATAAGACTTATGGATATGTAAACATTTTATGAATAAACAAAAATAGAAAGCAGGGGGAAGTATAAAATGGATAATTTTTATTAAATTAAAAGAGTCTACACAAATAAAACAAATATAATCAAGGTCAAAAGAAAAGCAGAAAATTGGGGGAAATATTTATAGACATTCTCAGATAAAGATCTCTTATCTCGAATGTATAAATAACTTTGTCATGTCTGTAAGAATGTGAGTCACTCCCAATTGATAAATGGTCAAAAGATATGAGTGGGCAGTTTTTGGATGAAGAAATCAAAACAATTTATAGTTATATGAAAAAATGCTCTAAATCATTATTGACTAGAGAAATGCAAATTAAAACAACTTTGTGATATCATTTTACACCTGTCAGATTGACTAAGATGATTGAAAGGAAAGCAACAAATGTTGGAGGAATGTGGAAAAATTGGGACACTAATTCACTGTTGATGTAACTGTCAACTGATCCAAAAATTTTAGAGAACAATCTAGAATTATGCCCAAAGAGTTATTAAACTGCCTATACCCTTTGACCCAGAAATATCACTACCAAGTCTATTTCCCAAGATGATTAGGGGAAAAAGGAAATGAACCTATGTGTTCCAACAGCTCTCTTTGTGGTGGCAAAAAACTGGGAATTGTGAGAATGCCTATCAACTGGGGAACGACTGGACAAGTTATAGTATATGATCATGATGATCACATATAACTATTGTGTTATAGGAAATGATGAGTTCAACAATCTTAGAAAAACATGGATAGACTTGCACAAAATAATGAAGAGCAAAATTAAAAAAACATTGTATACAGTAATAACAATATTGTTTTAAGAACTGAGTAACTAAGTCATTTTGACTATTATGAATACACAAGTTAGCTATAAATGACATATGAAAGAAGATGCTATCTGCATCCAGAGAAAAAACTGATAAATAGAAGTACATATAGAATGGTTTAATGGGGTGTGTGTGTGTGTGTGTGTGTGTATGTGTGTGTGTGTGTGTGTTTTCTAGGGCAGAGTGGGGGGAGGGAAGAAAACAAGAGAAAAAAGAAAGTTACATGATAACTATATTATAATTTAAAAGAAAGCAAATTGTAAATAATGGATCTGTAGTTTTATGTACAATCAGCTTTTTTCTATTCTACTATGTTATGGAAATGCTTGTTTTATTTCTTAAATGCAGAATAAAATTAATATTTTTTAAAAGACAGGAAATAAAAAAGAATTCCTGTGAAAATGCATTATTTCATTTGATAAGTCAACCGTTATTACCTAACAATAATAAAGCAGGCATTAATTGACCAGGGCAGGGAGGGGAGACTGGTATGAGGATTTTGCTAGGAACCTGGGTTACAGGAGCAGGATAAAAGGCACTGATATGGATTGTAGTAGGTTTTCAAAGTGAAATTTTGTAAAAGACTAGATTTGTTGTTGCCAAAGAAAATGGGGCCATTTTTAGAAACTTCCTATATTTTCAATGTTATTCTAGGTTAGGCCCGAAAAGACCTGGTTTTTTCTTCATCTCTGGAGGGCACCCTATGATGCATGAAACTGTACTCAGACAAATGTCCACAATGCCAGGCTTCTATGGACCATGGCATGGCTCCATCCACCTGGCCCTCTCTAGGAAAATTTGGGATATCTCACAGGTCATCTACTCCACCGCCATAATTTTACAGAGAACACTGAGGTCCAGAAATATGAAGTGATTTGACCAATATCACAAAGATAACTGAATGATTTCATATCAGATGCTCTGATTCCAAATTCAGTACTAATAATTCAGAATAATCAGTTCCATAGGAGTTTAGAGGAAGGATAAATAACAAATAACAAAGGATGATGGGGGAAATTTTCACCGATGTAGAATGTGAGCTATACTTTGAAGGAATGATAGAATTTGGATAGGCAGAGGAGAAGGTAGCACTAGGTGGTTCAGTAGATAGAGCATCCAGACCTGGAGTCAGGAAGACCGAAGTTCAAATCTGGCCTCAAACATTCACTCGCTGTGTGACCCCTGGGCAAGTCACTGCTTCCTCAGTTGTAAAATGGAAATAATAATAGTGTCTATTTTCCAAAATTGTTGTGAGGATCAGATGAGATAATGGTTGCAAAGAGCTTAGCACAATGCCTAGCACATGGTAAGTACCATATAAATATAAATATTACCTATCATTCTAGAGAGTTGTACAGTAGAAGGAAAATTACCAATGGTAGAAAGCAAAATGAATGTTTGACGTTGAGTGAATGTGGCTAATGATTCTCAGATCTATTTGTCTACCCCTAACCTCTCTCCTGATCTCCAGTCTCATACCTCTGACTGCCTACTCAACATGCCTAACTGGATGTCTTGCAGCACTCTTAAATGAAAGTCATCTTCTCACTTAAACCCTGCTCTCTCTCTTCCTAACATCCCTATAACTGACAACCCTTGTCACTCAGGTCCTTCATCCCCCACCTCCGCTGATCACCCCCTTTTATCCTCCACTCCTCATTCTCTACCCCCATCCTCATCTCCAACCAGTTGCCAAGTACTGTTGTTTTTACCTTAGTGTCATCTCTTGTATATCTCCTCTTCTTTTCTGACACTGACATCACCCTGATGTAAGCCTTCATCACCTCAAACCTGAACTACTGAAATAGCTCACTGTTTGTTATCTCTGACCAGTCTGTCTCCACTGCAGCGTATTCTCCACTCAGTTATTAAACTGATCTTTGTAAAGCACAGATCTGACTCTTTTAATAAATCCACTAACTCTTTGTTATTTCAAGGATCAAACTGAAAATCCAGTTTGTTTTTTTTAAAAACCTTTCATAACTTCAATCTTTCTTATCTTTCCAGTCGTCTTACACACTATTAGCCTCCATAAACTCTGTGATCCGGTGACATTAGGCTCTTTGTTGTTCTTCACATATGACATTCTATCTCCCAGATTCAAGCATTTTCAATGGCTATCTCTGATGAGTAAAATATTCTTTCTCCTCATCTCCAAATCCTGGCTTCCCTGATTCCCCCACATCTCCACTAAAGACCCACCTATACAAGACCCCTTTTTCATTTCCCTAATCTGAGTGCCTTCCCTCTGTAATTATTTCCAATTTATCTTACCTATATCTTATTTACCCATAATTGTTTACTTGGTGTCTCCTCCATTACATTGTAACCTCCTTTATGTGAGAAACTGTCTATAAAAATTTTCACCCAGTTTTCTGCTTTCCTTCTGACCTTGGCTACATTTGTTTTATTTGTACAAAACATTTTTAATTTAATGTAATCAAAATTATCCATTTTATACCTCACCTTGCTCTCTCTCATTTATTCTTAAATAGTTCACCTATTCATAAATCTGAGAAGTAATACATTCTAGGTTCTTCAAATTTTCTTGTAATATCTCTCTTTATACCTCGGTCAGGTATCCATTTTGACCTTAGCAAATGGTGTAAGATATTACTGTGTTATGGGAATGCTGGTTTTATTTCATAAGTTAAAAATAAAATGAATAACATTAAAATAAACCAAAAAAAAAAAAAGATTGTAAGTGAGAGGAAGGACTGATTGTTTTATGTTGGGTTTTTTGGGGTTTTTTTTTTTTTTTTTTTGCTTTTGTTTTAGCCTTTTCTGTCTCCAAGAAAAGTGCTTGGGATATAATAAATACTTCAATGCTTATTGATTTGACTAGATTTGACTTGAGTCACAAGTATGTCTGGATTTAAAAGTCTATGGAGTGATGTAATATAAAATAGGATTGGAAGAGTAGGTTTGGGGTCAGATTATGGAGGTCCTAAGGAGGTTATAAGAGAAACATAACCATCAACCAGAATGTATCAAGTATTCTAGCTCCATACAATTTATCAATATTATGGATGTGGTCTTATCAAAAATAATCTGAACCCCCCCCCCCATGAATTTGGGAATGACTGATCTATATACTGATATAATGGTATATTATGGTATAAATAGTATATTATGGTATGTGTCCCAGCAGTGTTCACCGTGACTGGTCACTCTAGAGGTTTCCACTGCCCTCCCCCATTCTCTACAGGTGTGACTGACCATGTCTTACACACATATAATCTCTAGTCAGTGGGAAGGTAGAGGGGTGGGGGGTAGGGAAATCCCACCAAACTTTAGGAGGGATTTAATGGAAGATGAAGTTCCCAGTTCCAAGGGGCTTTCTTTTTCTCCAAAGCTAAAAATAAAAAACCTTAAAATATCCATTGAAAAATATATCTCATGATATGTTTCAAGACCATCTGTTGATTGCCAAGGGGGAATCATTATCGGCATCCAAATATTCTTCTCTCTCTCACATTTTCTATTGCAAAACATGAACTCTGGTTCCCTTTAAAATCATCTTATCGTTATCTAATCATCATATTGTTTTTTAAAATAAAAAACTAGTGAACAAACACACACACCCGCAAATACATTTCTATACCAAAGCAGCCCTTAGTGATTAACCTTGTCACCCATTGCCTTCAGGCAATAAACAAAAGTGTAGACAGTGAGTGAGTGGAATAAATTTACCAGTGATTTCTCAAGAAGCTAGAATTCAGTCGCTCTCTGTTGGCTTCTCTTAATAAACTGGAGCTGGGAGCCAGGTAAAGGAATGGGCTTCCAATTCTAAGAAGTGACTCAATTTCCTGGGGAAGAATCCTCCAATTGCTGCCATTAACATGATCATTATGCTCTGTCTTGATTCTTTTATAGTCCTTCTCCAAGGAGCTTTTTAATTTGATTTTGTTTTAACTCATGCTGTGCCTGCAGCTCTCTGGTCCACAGCCCTGTTCTTTCTTCTAGCTTGAAACAAATACAATTCCTGGGATCTGTACCAATTTATGCCTCCTTTGAGGTAGTTTGTCCATCCTTGCCAGAAGAGCTATAAAGCATGAGAAATGACAAAAGAAATGGGTTCATAGAAACTTGGGATGACTTGTATGAACTGATGCAGAGGGAAGGGAATAGGAAGAGGAAGACAATTCCTACATATCAACAACATTATAAAGACAAATAATGTTGAAAGACTTAAGAACTCTGATCAGTCAGCTCAGTGACCAAACATTATCACTGAGGATGAAGTCTGATACTCACCCCTAGATAAAAGGTGATGGATTCAAGATATGGGAGATAGAAAGATGATAGATAGATAGGCATATAGAGCCAATGTGGGAATTTGTTTTGCTTGACTACTAATATTTGTTTAAAAAAGGTGGTCTTTTTTTTCATTTTTTTTTTCAATTGAGGATGGGGTAAGAGGCAAGTAAATGCTCATTAATTGAAACAAGAAAATAAAATAATAAAAAATAAAATAATTTGACTGCCTGGGAACATTTGTATCAACTGTCACACTGTAAGGTCAGCAGAATCAGGACAATTTATACAATGATTACAATACTGTATACAAAACAACACTGAAAAACCATAAGAACTGTGATGACCAACTGCGACTTTGGAAGACAGATGGTGGTACCTGTTTCTCATCTCTTGGCAGAGAGATGATGAGCTACAAGTGCATAATGAGTCATGTTTTTAGCCATAACTACTGTGTAGGCTTGTTTCATTTTACTATTCTTATTAGTTATAAGAGAAGGCTTTTATTTGTATGTGTGGAGGGATTTGTAGGTAGAAGAAAAGGGTGGTGATAATGAGGCTAAAAATAGAGGAAAAGAAAGAAACAACTGTCAATGAAATATTTGTAGAAATATTTAGAAGAGAGGAGAAGGAAGTTCATAGGGAGATACAGATAAACAGAGCAGTCTAAGATCTACTGAGTTGCTTAATATATACTTTAAAACAAGTTATATGTAATAAAGGGTCAGTTTCATATACAAGCCCCTTTTTCTATTCTTTTTATGTGAAAATTATCATGTATGTTCGTATCTGTCAAGTTCATGACCCTAAAAAAATAAGCCAAACAGGCATTTCAATATGGTACTCAATCCTGATTTAAGCTTTGTTGAACCTCAAAGAAAGAAAACAATTAAAGTTACTCTACTTAGTTTACATCTGACTCATAAATTCTTATCAACACTGATAGATCTCATTGACCATATTACTCATCTAGAAGAAAGCACTTCTATGTATTGTACCCCATATAATCTTGTCATCGAAAATCATGGCTTCATTTGGCTAATTGAGTTTTTTATTATTTATTTGAAAGGCTACAACTTCACATTCTTCTGGAAGACTGAAGAGGGGAAAGGAAAAGAAAAACAAAAAAATACACCAACACATTTTATGATGGTACCCAATGAAATGCAAATGCTAAAATTGCTTCCAACTGACTGATACATAGAATTGTGAAAATAATTCATTCAACTAGAGGAAATAGAGATCACAGGATAATAGGTTTAGAATTGAAAGAGATAGACCTTAAAGGTAATTTATTCCTTCTCCCTCATTTTACAGATGAAGAAACTGAAACCAAAGAAATCAATTGTCTTGCCCAAGGTCATACAAGTAGTAAGTGACAGAATCAGAATTCAAACCTAGGACCTCTGATTTTAAATCCAATACTCTTTCCATTGTAACACATTATCTTACATAATTAAATGTTTTATCAGAAAGTATGTTTTATTATAATATTTATATATCATTTTATTGTTATATTTTTATTATCATTTTTTAGAGAGGCTATTTGGTACGTTTCAGGGAGGCATGTTGGACTTAGAATCCAGAGGCTCTGGGTTCAAATCTTGTCTCTGACACTAGCTAGCTATATGAACTTAGTCAAGACTTTTATTTAATCTCTTACAAGCCTTTTTTTCTTCATTTGTAAAATTAGATTAATAAAAAATGCACCAGCTGGCTGCTAAGAAACTAAAATAAGGGACTAGATAGAAAGCGCTTTGGAAACTATAGCAATGTAGAAATATAAGTTATTTCTTGCTCTTCTTTCATTATCAAAGTCCCAGAGAATTTGGAAGGGGGTAAGAAATTCCACGTTTTAAATCATTTCCTTGACTCAAACTGATTTTTTGGGCCAAGTTTTTCCCTTAGAGGACAGCTAGGTGGTACAGTGGATAGAGTGCTATATGTGAAGTCGGGAAGACTCATCTTCCTGAGTTCAAATCTGGCCTCAGATACTTATTAATTGTATGACCCTGAGCAAGTCATTTAACCCTGTTTGCCTCAGTTTCCTCATCTGTAAAACGAGTTGGAGAAGGAAATAAATATCAAAACACTCCTGTATCTTTGCCAAGAAAACACCAAACAAGGTCATGAAGAGTCAGACACATCTGAAACTACTGAACAATAATATTGTCTTATGCTGGATGAAACACTTGATTTGGAGTCAGAGGGCCTATGTTCAGGTTTTAATATATTATACTACATGAGGAAGGTAGATGGAGAGATGTCTGGCCTCCTGTCTATTCTACAAGACATTCCATCTTTCAGCTCCAGGCACTTTCTCTGGCTATCCCCCCATTCCTGTAATGTTCTCCCGGCTCCATTCCAACTACTGACCTCTATGGTTTCCTTTAATTCCCAACTTAATTCTGTCTTTCTGTTAATTATTTCCTATTTATAAACTATCTATAGCTTGTTTTATATATATATATATATATATATATATATATTGCACGTTGTCTCCCCCATTAGTTTGTAAATTCCTAGAGAGTAGGAACTATCTTCTGTCTTTTTTTTTTGTATCCCTAAAGCTTAACCCAATACTTGGTTTATTTACTTAATACATATTTACTGAATCAAATAGATTCAGAAAGACCAGAGTTCAAATCCAGTGAGCTTGGGAATATTATTTAAGCTCTGTATACCTCAGTTTCCTCATCTGTAAAATGGAGGAAATAATACCTCCAGGATTGTTGTAAGGATAAAATAAGATATTATTTGTAAAGAGCTGCATAATTTCAAAGCATTCGACAAAGGCTAGCTATTATTATACTGGGTTTGAGCTCTGCCTCTGTCACTTGAACAGCCTTTCTGAAGACTGATTTCCCCATCTGGCAAATGGGAATGATAATGCTTTCATTACCTGCCTAACAGCATTGTTGTGAGACTCAGAGGAGATAATACATGTAAAATACTATGTAAAGTCAGTAACAGTTAACATCCCATGTATATCATTGTATTCCTTCAACAGATGCTCCAAAATAAACATGTGCCTATGGTTAATATTTTTACTTTATATGAAAATAAATCAATAAAATTCTTCTTTTCCACATAAAACATTCCTTGGTCAGCACTCAGAAGAACTTCCTCCTTGTTTTGAGGATCAGATATGACCAAAAAGACATTTGCCCTAAAGCAATTTGTGAAAATTGTATATGCTTTTAGCAAAGGGCAGATTCAATTTCCAGCATTCATAGACACATAAACATGTGAGTTTATATATGTACATGTGCATATAAACGTGTTTAATATATTACCTGGCATATTAGTAACTTCTTAATAAATGCTAGTTAACTATTAATATATGTGTGTATGTACATCTATCTACATAGATCTATGTACATCTAGATACGTTTCCATGCTATATATTTGTACATATATATAAACACACATATAAGTATTTTATAAATGTGTGTATATATGAATATGTATGTATGTGCATATTGAGTGCATGGACCTATAGTTTATCTTTACAGACAATGTCTTGTTGACATGAAAAGTGACATATTTTCCATCAGCATTTCATCACACTTAGAGGTAAGATGACATAATAAATCCTCCCTGCTTGACACTAGCCTAATGTACTCTAAGTTAATGTTCCTCCATGTTTTAACATGATGACATCTGTCCAGGGTGATTTTAAGCACTAATTATGCAGGGCTGATGGGATGGTAGGGAACAAGGACTTGTTCTTGACTGGAGGATATAGTGATATTTGTAGCTGGCTAAAATCCAGGAGCTCTACCAACAGGCTGCTTTTGTCCCTCAGCTCTGACACTACTGGAATCAGGAAATTATTTCATGAGCTATAGCTATAACCTGATGTGACCTGATTTTTAAACAAATTTGAACATCCTTGAGAATGCATTTCATTTTTGGTGTGGAACTCTTGGGAAGGTACACATTTGTTCTAAAGAAATTGACATTTTTTCCCACATCTGCGGAAAGCTCTCTTTGGGAAGTCCTCTAAGACTAAGGCATATTCTTTTAAATATTCTCAAATATTTGTGACAAATTCTAGACTTTTGAAAATAGATTTGATTTCTAAAAGCAATGGAAAAACCTTCCAGAGCTCAGTGCCATGAATGAAGTGAATGAACAAATAGAACCTCCTTTTGAGGTTCAAAACCAAAGTGTAAGAAATGCTGACATTGATTTAATTGTGTGGCTCAGAAGGTACTACATAAAGAGAAATTCAGAACCTGTTTTGAGTGAGGGCACTATCTTTGAAATCAATATCCGTCTTCCCAAGGTGACTACTTGGAAGAAAGTTATATTTATTTGATGTGGTTGAAGAAGATTCAATTCATTTCAACATTTAAGTGCCTACTATCTACAAGACAATATGGTAGGCACTAGGGACACAAAGACAAAAACAGAATACAGGTCCTGCCCTCAGAAAGTAAAATGTAAGCATGTAAGAGTACGAGATTGAGAAGGGATAAAGAGCGATAATGAGAAAAGGCTCTGGCATTAACCACAGGGGCTGAATTCTGGGTTCAAACTTCATCTCTACTGCTTCTTATCTGTGGTGACCTCTGGGAAATCACTTGACCTCTTTGGCCATCGGTTTATTTCATTCCTTCTTTTAAAATTTATAATTTTGTTACCTGAATCCCCTTCAATTCAATTCCATGCAACTCAATAAGCATTTCTTAAGTATCTGCTGTATGCCAGACACTGTACTAAGTGCTAGGGATTCAAAATCAAACATGAAACAATCTAGGCCTTCAAGCAGTTTAGTTCTCCTTAGAAGACACAGCATACTTACAGATTTAATGGAGATTCAAACCCCATGGAACTTGCACAAATAAGCAAGCAAAAAAAAAAAAAAAAGTGTGTCCATGGCAAATGCAAAGACATTTTTTGGAGGGTGATAGGCCTAATAACTTTGTTGCAGCATATATTTTAAATATCACAATGAAGTTGAAAACACTCCACCCCATTTTGTCCCTTCTACATTTATTAGATAGAAATAAGTCTCAATCAATCGATCAATCATAGTCCTTAGACTGAGTGTGAGAAGTCTTTGATACCTATTTGATAATGTAAATGAACCAGATAGGAAACCTATTCTAATTGATTAAGGAATTTTTTTCATGCCCTTCAATTCCTGTATAAGAGCACTAAGATGGAGTAGAAGAGTTTCAATGAGTGGCAAATCAGAAGTTATAGAGATTGAGGCAAGCCTGAATTTCCAATAAAATGCCTAAGAAAGTACTTCCGTGGGGGGGGGGGGTGGGGGGGGGGTGGGGTGAAGAGAAGCCTTGGCCGGGTCTCTTCTCCCACTTGCTTTGCCTGGAAGTCTCCTTGAGAGATGTGAAAGTATACAAAGAATTTTGGACCTCCTAATGGTGTCTCTGGATCAATTGACTACAGCAACTGTATTGGGAGTTAAGGACAGATTTGACAGTCATAGTTTTACAAGAAGTCCATGAAAGAAATTATACCATACCAAAGAAATTATAGTGATGGGAACTTGATCACTCCAGATGAGAGAAAAGGACTTCTAGAAGACAGGAGCTGCGTGTGAGTTACCACTCTGCCACATGTGGTCTTGAAACTTGAGCCCTCTTTCCCCAGGACTTGCATATACATGTGAGGGAAAGTATCACATACTTTTGGGTAATATTTTGTGTTTTTTTTTTTAATTGAATTATTTTATTTGCTTCAGTGTTTGACAATCACTTCCATATAGCTTAGATTTTTTTTCCACTCCCTAATCCTTATTCTCCCCTCCCTCCCCGAGATGGCATATATAGGCTCTACAAGTACTTTCCTTTTTGGGTAATATTTTGAACCAGCTGTTCTTACTGTATAGAAAGGCAACCACCCTGGCATACCCAGTATGGCTGCTAGCACAGGTTCTTGGAGATGCTTTACTAGGAAAGACAGATGTCTAATGGATCAACAATCCTTTTAAATTACATTCAGAAAATACAAACAGAGGAAATACAGAGAAAATATAAGAAATAAAGACCAACAGGCAGGGCTTTACTGCCTGAATCAAAGCAATATTGCTATGTACTTTACATATACCCCTGGATCAAGAGAGCCTTTACATCTGAGCAGTCGGGGATCTGAACATACACCCAACTCAGAGTCTCAATCAGGGAATCACAAGATCCTTCTCATAAGGGAGACCCCAAAGTAAAATACCAACCTCCCAGTATACGTAACAAAGACTCAGCCCCTGATTGGCTCAGTCAGTAGGCACAAAACCTATATGACTCAGCACAGCTGTGAACTCTCAGGGTTCAAAGGAGATTGAGCCTTCAGATGCTTACAATGTAGTCTGAGCCTGGGAAACTGAACTCCAAAAAGAAAACAAACAAACAAACAAAAAATCCCACTTTACTTGCTGTTACATTGTACCATCTTACTAAATGTCCCTTTCAAAAAGCTACTTGAGGGTAGTGGATCTCTACTCAATCTCTACTGATAATCTTGTGATGAAGCACACCAGTTGGGGCTTGAACCAATGGTATTAAACAATTATCCCACCACCATCACCACCCATACTCCTCTAGGGTACCTGTAGAACTTGAGGAAGATAAGTAGCCTTGCTACAGGACCCGAGATACATCTGTATGGGTGGGAATTGAGACAAGCATCTTCAGAATTTGTACAGGCTGCATCAGAATCAATATCATTGTTTTTATCTGTTTCTTCCATTGATTCTTTGTCCCATAGTCATGTTGCCTTTCTTCTATCTCAAAGTAACTTTATTCATGTGTTATATGATCCTATCCCCTTTTAACATAAAGTTCACGTGACTAGAGATGGTTTTAAACTATTGTGTTTGCATCCTCAGAGCCTAGCACAGTATCTGGCACATAGTAAGTGCTTAACAAATGCTTATTAAGTTAATAACTAAAATTCCAGGTGCTACAATGATCTCTACTCTTTTCTTTGTTCCATAGAGACAGAAAAAACTTAAGAGGTTAATTCATTGGATACAACAAAAGCATAGAGGTTAGGTGACTTATTTAAGCTATGCAACTAGTAAATTTTAATTCAATTTAATTCAATAAACTCTTATAAAGCACCTCCTTATCATTTGTAAGGTACTGCGCTGGGTACATCAGGAAGCACCCTAACGTACACAGGGGAGCCTATCACACACAAGTGCCTTCATCTGCTTTTCTAAAAGGAAAGCATCTTTTGAGGAGTCACCAATCACTTTAATCAAACATATCTACGAACAGAGAAAACACAAGCAATTGGAGGCAGGGCTTTCAACTGTCTGACCAAAGGCAATACATACACCACAGATTAGTAGACATCTAACAGTTACATACATACATACATATATAGTTACCAGTGAGAGAAGCATCAGCATCTGGGTTTTCAAAGAGAAGGGGGGGGGGCTCCTAAGTGGCTTCCCGAAGTCTCATCGGGCCTAATCACATACACACTCACCCAAAGATTGAGCCCTAAAGCAAAGCCTCCCCTCAGAGTATATATAGAGCCAGAAGGCATCACAACCCACATGCTTCAGTGCCCAATTACCAAAAGGTGTGAAAGCCTTCAAGTAAACAAGCCTCCCCAATCAAGCTCACCTGAGGCCTATTGTGTGGGAAAAATGTTTAACTCTCATTATAGATGAATACAAAAGCATATAACCATTTTGTAAGGATGATATCAGCCATGCCCAAACTGAGAATAGCCTAAGGCTTCTGTTAAGAACAATTCAAAGTGCTTTGTTTTAGTTTGTTTTGAATCTGTGATTGAGGCAGGAAGATGGAAGAAGTAATAATATAGACTTTTGTGTTACATGGGACGATGATAACATAAAACTGACTGAACTAATCAGCTCATTTTTTTTCTTCTCAAAAGAATAATCTGTAAGATGGGGAAAAAATTAAAATAATTAATGGAGTAAATAAAGAGATGATAAAGAAATTTAGCTACTTCAATTAGTTCTAATGACTACAACCACATGGCATACATGTTATTATAGATTTAGTTTTCATTTAGTTCAGTCACCTCATTTTACAGATGCAGAAACTGAGGTGCAGAGAAACTAACTTTCCTAATGTCACACAGGTAGTAAATAGCAGACCTGGGGTTTAAATCCAGGTCCTCTAAATTACAATCCAAAGCTATGCCTTCTACTGCGCCTCTTTATCCCAAAGTACTGAAAGAAAAGAAAAACTCTGTGATTACTAACTCACTGTTATCAATCAATCATTAAAAGATTTTAGAAAATGGGAGAGGTGGCACCAGAATCAAGAGAGGCCAATGTTGCTTCAATTTTCCAAAAATGGAAAGATGGCAGAATCTGAAAACAGCAGGCTAGATGTTGAGGTCTGAGAATCATGAGGTTTAGGGTAGTCGGGACTCCAAAATGCTGAAACGTTGGGTCCTGCCAAATAAATTTGACTTAAGACTTCTTCCAGCCAAAGTAAAACAAAGTTTATTAAAGGTTTGCTATGCTGGGTTGACTCTTAAGGAGTCTAAACACTGTGACACTTATATTGACAAGCGGGCCACATAGAATCTCCACTAGAAAGAGTTAGAGCTGGATTGAATCTGAGTGCCTTCATGGAGGCAAGATGGAACAGAAAGACCAAGGGAAAGATCTGGGAGTGGTTTAGTAGTCTGAGAGGAGAGTTTAAGGAGGATCTTGATGAGACTAGGGTAACTAGTGATGTAATCAAGTGTGGAAAACAGCTGGAGGCAATTGGGAAGTATCAGACAATGGAGGGCTTGGGTGGGAAGCAGGTGGGGCAATCAAGAGGTAACAGACAATGTAGCCAGGCTAGGTTAAGGGTAACAGATTTGAGCTCAAGGAGGTTAAGGAGACCTTAACTTCTTTACATGGAAAAAAACTAAGACACACTATTAAAGAGATGATTTAGAATGGAAAACAGCAATCATTATAAGTCAGGAAGGCTTTATCAAGAGCAGGTCATGCATTACTAACTTCATTTCCTTTTTTTGACAAGGTAATCAGGCTGGCAGTTCAGGGGAATGGTAAAAACATCTAGATTTCAACAAAGTATTTCACAAATCTCTCATAATGTTCTTGTTGACAAGACAGAGAGATGTGAGATAACTGATAGAATAATTAGGTAGATTTGGAATTGTTTGAAGATTTGGCCCAAAAACCAGTCGTGGGTTTACATTACTCTGTAGGGTGGTCTCCAGTAGAATGTCCCCTTGGATCTATCTGAGATTTTTTATTCTTCAACATTTTTATCAATGACTTGAATGAAGGCTGGTGTTTTAATAAAAGTTGCTGTTAAAAAAGTAGTAGGCACATCAAAGCGTTTTGAATGATAGGATCATGACTCCAAAAGATCTCAATGAGCTGATATGAGAGGCCAAATCTAATGACTTAATGTAAAGGGGACACATGCAAAGTTTTCCATTGGGTTAAACAAAATCAACTTCATAATTATAGAAATGGAAAAGAATATGTCTAGACAACAATAAACAAAAAATAAATCAATAGCATATGGCATGTAGACCAAAAAACCTAGTGCCATTTTATCTGTGTTGAGAGACACTGTCCAGAAAAAGGGAGAGGACCATTTTGTACTACCCTACCTTGAACAAACTGCATCTGGCCTACTGTGTTCAGTTCGGTGAACATTTTAGGAAAAACATTCACAAATTTGAGTGCACCCAGAAAAGGGCAACCTGGATGATAAAAGGCACTGAATACACAACATATAAGGATTCATTTAAAGAAATGAGCATGCTTATGTTAGAGAAGTAAAGACTATGGGATACTATGTCAGCAATCTTGATCTGAAACAGGTTGTACATGTGGGAGTGGAATTATACCTGTTATGTTTGGCTCTAGAGGGCAGATCTAGGAGCAATGGGTCAAGGTTTCAAAGGGATAAATTTATGTGTGATGTAAGGAAAATGCTTTCTGACAGTTATAATGATCTAAAAGTAGACTGTGCTGCCTCAAAGGAGCAATGGCTTTTCCATTCTTAGAGTTCTTGAAAGCAAAATCTTCATGACTATTGCAGGGGGTGAGGGGAGTGTTTTCTAAAGGATATGTTGAAAGGATATGTCTCTGAGGTCCCTTCCCACGTTTTGATTAGGACTTGAAAAGAAATCCCTTTTCCTATCTCTGTGCCTTTACCCAAGCTTATTCCTCTATGCTGAGAATCTTCTCTCTCCTCTGTACAACCTCTTAGTATCCCCAACAACTTTCAGAACTCAAATCAATCATCTCTTACATGAGGCCTTTTCTGACCTTATCAGCTACTAGTGCAGCATCACCCTCCCCAACTACTTTGTATTTATGTTTTATGTATTTTGGATTTATTTTTGTATTTCCCTTGATATAATGGATCCCTGAGGGCAAAGACTGTTTCTTTTACCCTCTTTGTATATTCAGCATCTAGCACAGTACCTACCACAGTACCTAAGCTCTAGATCAATGCTTCTTTTAAAAAAAAAAAAAGTATTTATTTGTCCTTAGTTTTCAACATTCACTTCCATAAGTTTTAAACTTTTTCTCCCTCCCTCCCCCTCCCCAGGACAGCTCGCAATCTGATATATGCTCTACATATCCATTCTTATTAAACATATTTTCACATTAGTCATGTTGTATAAAAGAATGAGACTAAATGGGAAGAAAATGAGAAAGAAAAAACAGAACAAGAGATCCAATAACTTCTTGATAGATTGAATTCAGTCACTGAACAACTGAATGATCGATTCACCTAGGTCAGCATAGGAAAGTAGAAAATATATTAGACTAATAATCAGAAGCTGTACCATCTGGTCCTGACACTTTCTAGTTATGTTATTGTGTGAAAGTCACAGGACTAGAAGCTATAGCTGGGTAGCTAGAAGGTACAGGGGACAGAGTACTGAGGCTCGGGTCAGGGAGACACATCTTCCCAAGTTCAAGTGTGGCCTCAGACATTAGCTGTGTGATCCTTGGCAAGTCATTTAATCCTATTGGTCTCAGTTTTCCTATATGTAAAAGAAGCTGGAGAAGGAAATGGCAAATCATTCTATTATCTTTGCCAAGAAAACCCCAAATGGGGTAACAAAAAGTCAGACATGACTTAAAACAGCTGAACAATAACATGAAAGTTACTTTCTCTCTCTATAACTGTTTTCTAATTAAAAAAAAAAAGGATCACTAATACTTGCATTAACTACCTCATAGGATTATTAAAAGGAAAATGGTTTGTAAACCTTAAAAGTGCAGGATAGAGTGCTGAGTCTGGAATCAGGAAGACCTGAGTTCAAATTCAGCCTCTGATACTTACTGTTTGAACATGGACAAGTCACTTAATCCCTGTCTCCCTCAGTTTCCTCATCTGTAAAAGTGGGAATAATAGTAGAACCTATCTCCCAAGGGAATTGTCAGGATCAAATGAGGTAATATTTGTATAGTACAGTGGCTAGCACATAGTAGGTGATTAATAAATATTTGTTTCCTTCCCTCTACTGCATAAAAATGAATTATTATTCAACAAATATTTTCAGTCTTTCCGTCTTAATTAAATTGTTCCATGGCTACAAACATTGTCAAATCCTTTCTTTCCTGGGAAACATTCTCTTGACCTTGCTATCACTGAAAGTTACTGTCACATCTCTTTCCTTTGTAGCCACCCGAGGCTCCTCAGAATCACAGAATTTCTCTGTTGGAATGTAACTCGGAGATCATTTCTACGTTACTATATACATGAAAAAAGAAATCCCTCTACAACATATTTGACAAGTTGTATTCCACTCTTTGTCTGAAAAGCTCTAATCTGGAGGAACTCACCAGTTCTCAAGGTAACCCATTTTACTTTTGCCCCCTTGAATTATCAGAAAGTTTGCATAGCCTAAATTTACCCCTTCACTATTTCTACCTGTTGCTCCTAATTCTGGGTCCAACCAGAACAAATCCACTTTCTTTTCTCAAAAGAACTGTCTATACCCATTGATTCTATTTCTTTGCCACACATTCATTCTTAAACCCTTAAAATCTGGCTTTCATTTCCACTACTGGAATGCTTTCTACTGAAACCATTTTTTGGAAGGTCAACAATGACTTTCTAACCACAAATCCATTTCTCACTCTTTATTCTCCTCATTATCTGAAACATTTCATGCTATTAGCCCTGCCATTTCTTTTCAAAGTCTCCCCTGCTGCATGCATCCCCTTAGCTTTGGGTATAGAACCTGCCCTATACATACATATATTATGTGCCGGAAAGCTATTCCAGGTTAGAAGCATTTTATGGGTCAGCATATTCTCAAAAGCCAGATCTCACAAGCCTCCATTGATGTATCTTCTCTAACTAGTCTAACTAGAGGATCTCTTGGTTCAAAGCAAAAGATACCTTAATTGAGTAACAAAGCAAAGTAAATGACAAGAATGACTCCCCTCATCCATAGAAGGATACGCTCCCCATAAGGTGACACTCCACTAGTGAAGAAAGGAACACATACAGGGGATTTGTGAGTGGGAAACACATCTGGAAGGGCATTTTTAGAGCTATAGAGTTGGATGACATCATCATATCTGCTGCATATTTGATGAGTTGGTGATGTTCTCTATTGCCTCCTCCTGGTACTAAACTAAAATGCTGTTTCTTTCCTGTGGGGGACCATTATTTTCTTCGTTAGGCAGAGCCCAGCCGGCTAAGAAGGCTTTGATACTTTGTTTTGTTTTGTTCTGTTCTTAACTGCTTTTTCTTTTGCTACCTTGGGCTCTTTCAGTAAAACTTTGATCTGAATTAAGATTTGAAATTTATTTTAACTCCTGTCATACCACTGGGTCCCCTTAACCTAAGCTCCCTTCAAACATCCTGGGGGATTTGTGGTTGTTCAGTCATGCCCGACTCTTTGTGACCCCATTTGGGTTGGTTGTGTTGTTGTGAAGGGATAGAGTAAAGCTATGTGAACATGGACAGGTAACTTAATTTGTTTGTTGTGTTGTTTTGTTTTTTTCTTTTGCAAAGGTACTGGAATGGACTGCCATTTTCCTTCTCCAGTTAATTTTACAGATGAGGAAACTGAGGCAAGCAGGATTAAGTGACTTGTCCAGGGTCATAAAACTAGTGAGTGTCTGTAGCTGGATTTGAATTCAGGTCTTCCTGATTCCAAGTCTGGCACTCTAGGCACAGTGCCACTCTACTTAGCAAAATTGCAAAGGAACTGGCAATGAAGAGGTTTCTTTCATGCTTTAGTAATGTCCCTCGTTTCCATAAAAATAAACTCAGGAGCAAGACTGAAAGCAACTGGAGAAACTGTTGCAGTGAGCAATCTTTGCTTTTATCCCCTTCCACCTTCCAGTAACCAAAACTGTTCTTCCCCCTACTTGTGATGCCGTTCTGTCATGTTCTCTTAACTTCCTTCCCCTCCTTCCTTTCTTTGTTGTATCTATACCAAAAGTCTGTAAATTGCCATCAGCCTTTTTTCCTTTCAGTCCTTTGAGAATTTAGTCATCTTCCTAGATTTGGCTGTTATCTTCCAATGAGTGTTGCAAGAAGCAGATTAAAATGTAACTGGAAAATATTTAGTGAAATAAATAAAAACATACTAAGCATTGATCATATTACATTTTGAAACTAAATATGTGACTGAGGGATCCTTACATATTGGTTAATGACCTTTTTTTAATTTGAATTTGATATTACTGGGTTAGATCATCTACTCCAACAAGAAATCCATGGTGGACACAATTTAATTTTGGAATCCATAAGAGATTATTTTATGACATATCTCAGGGATGGGAAAATAAGAAAGTGATGGATGAAAGAAAACATCAAATGATATCAAATTCAGTTCTACCTGGTAATCAAGTCAGCTAAAGTTTCAGGGCCTCATTATCTTCATCCATAAAATGAGAGGATTAGAATGCAATGTGTGCTTAGATCTCAAAATCTATGATTTTATGATCCAATCCCTTATATATACCACTCCTAGATCAATCATTTTTTGACTCTAGGGAGAAACAGAGCACCAAAAGTAGAGGAGCTTTCCAAAGCTGGGTGATGCAAGGCAAAAGACAATGCTCCCCCAAGGATGGGTGTGAGAGACTAGTAGAGGAGAAAAATTAATATTGTTTCTTCCCACCTGAACCTAGCAGAATTCCAAGGTTCCAGGTGGCAAGGCCAAGGCAGGAAAGGAACATATCAGAGTGTTTTTCTCTGTCTATGAGTGTTTTTGATTGACACAATTTCTTCTTGGTTCTACAGTGTTCAGGTGAATGGCCAAGTTACTTTGGACCTCTATTGGTTATGGACCCAAGTTCAAAGTGATTCCTTGGTGATTTATTTTCTCTGCTGAGCTTGTAGAAAGTATCAGACATGTGAGCATGCATGCATACACACACACACACACACACACACACACACACACACACACACACACTTAATTTCCCAAACCAGTATTTTGTGTTGTTTGCAGGACATTGTGTAGGTATGAAACATGCTATGTGAACATGGACAGGTAACTTAATTCCTAGGTACCTCAGACTTACCTATTAAATCATAGAAGGGTTGCTGAAGGAATCATACATCCTTTTGTGCACTTAATATGTAGAAGGGTAGGAAATAAGTGCTTAGGATTGACACTTAGGAAATCTCTTGTAAATCTTTTGTAAATAACATCATAGGCACTCTTTGATTTCATCCTTTAGCTAAACGTAAATGATTTTTAATGTCTTTTTTCACTTTCCATAATGAAATATAGTATGTGTATATATATACGTATATATATAGTGTATATAAATGTGCATATAAATATGTAGTGTGTACACACATATTACATATATGTGTGATTTGGAAAGTATTAAGCACCATACAAGTAGAGAGTAGTATTTTTATTATTATAAATTGGAGATGACTACAAGTTCCTAAGATTGGTTTGCCTGAGATAACAAATCTAATGCTCAGAGACTAACTACATACTCCCATGTTTCATGACCTTTTCTGGGGTCATGAAATTAAGTTCTAAGAATTAACCTTCACTGTATGTCATACTGTGCAGAAATCTATGGGGCAGTTTTTCTCATGGAAACTTCCATTTACTGATGATTAAAGAGAGGATGTTGCAGTCATTTATTTAAGACTCTCAGACAGTATTCACAAGGAGATCACAAACCTCAGACTGTCGGGGAGTTACCCATTCTGCTACACTGTCTCATATCATTATCCTTCTTCCTGAGACACAGAAATTGTGTGTGAAACTTCTAGTTGTGGCTATTGTTGCAGTGACAACTTTAAATTGCTTCACTGTTCACCTTTTCTGAGACAGAAAATTCTATCATTTGAAAAATAAGTTGACTTGTCTTGTCTCATTTTGCTTTCAATGGAGGCACTTCCAAAACCTGAAGCAGAAATGCATTTGACCTTGAAAGCTTGTGTAAGAAAAATAACCTGTCTAAATGTTAGTTTTCACCTAAAATATTATATTATCAGGCTGCTCAATGGCACTGCTATAATCAAGAATCTGCCATCGTTTATTTTTTTTAACTTCAAGTTTCAGGGTCTTATAACTACTTTGAAAAGTCAGTCCGAGGTAAAAACTTGGCAGTACAAGGTCTTAATTCAGGAAAGATATTTTTAACCAATTTTATAAAAAAGGCTTTAATTTCAATCTCACTTGCTTTCTATGTAAGCCTTTGAAATACTCTCTAGTAAAAATTAATATATGTGAATTCTGTCATTTATTAATTAGACTTATGAGACAAGGCTCCTCAGAAATCACTTGATCTACAACATAGAGTAAGACTTCTGGGCATAATGGTTTAAAGCAATGTGTCACAAGTAATTTCCCCATATTTAGCAAAATATTACTAGCAGGATTTTTTGTGGTGGCAAAAAAATAAAAATAATAAGAGTAACATAACAAAATAACGCTGAAACAAAAGAAAACCCTAGAGACAAAGCAAATGTCTTTCAGTTGGGGAAGGCTGAACAAATTGTGGCATATGAATGGAATGATGGAACGAACAATAAATGTGAGGGAGTCAGAAAAACTCGTGGGAACTAACATAGATCAAAGGAAGTAGAACCAGAAGAACAATCCACAGGACTGCAAAAATGTAAATGAAAAGGCAAGTCAGGCTCTTTTTAATTATAGCAAATATTCCTTGTCTCAAAGAATTTGTTATGAATCATGCATTGAAATGCGGGTGAAATATGTTGTATGCCTACACCTGTTGGTTTTTCTTAATTTTTAAAATCATTATTATAAGGGAAGAATTTTGACGGCATATGGAAAGGAGATATTAAGGGAAATGACTGTGTTATAAAAACAAAAGACATCTACAAATTATTTAAAATAATAACAACGTCCTAAAATTGTTGTTCAGCATTATCAAATATTTATTGATCAAGAGTAGGTATGTTGGATGGAGTGTTCAATTGGAAATTACTACAAGTGTAATGTTGGGTCATTTATTTCATTTCTTTGGTACTTAGGTTCCCTCACCATTAAATGAGGGCTTTGGAATAGAAAATCTATCAGTTGATTCTATCCCTAAAATCCTATGGTCCTATTCTTAGAACTTATGACTATGCAAATCAATTTTACACAATTTGCATAAGATGGAATCTCTGATTTCAGGTCACAATATAGTGGGAAGTCTATGTGGAATCTCAGTAACTAATTAGTTATTAAGTAATCGAGTAATCAATTAATGAACTCCATTAACCACAAATTCTATTGTGAAATGAATTCTCTTCACAATTTCTTCCTTAAATGATTATAAGCAAAAACAGAGTTAGATTTTGCATTATTCTTGTGCCCTGAAAACTGAACTGGTTATTGTTCATTTTTAGGTATAACTAAAGATGTTGATTTGGAATGGCATAAAGCTATTGATTAGGAGGCCAAGTTCAAGGGTTGTCCCTTTTCCACAGAACTGCTGTCAAGAAAAATGTCAGACTGAATTCATTTTAGGATAGTTCATAGACTGAATGTCTCAGACAATCTAAGAAACACATTTATTTGCTGTAAAGAAGCATATTTACTAAATAAACATGGAATGTTAATGCTCTTTCACAATAACCATGATTCTTACACCCAGCCCAACATTTGCTTGCTTTTCATTAAAATTTTACTTAATGGAGCAGTTCTCAAATATGGTTTGGGGAACTCCTTTCTAGTGGTACTCAAGGTCAAAACTATCTTCAAAATTATGCTAAGATGTTTTAATTTCTAATATAGTTTTATATACACATATGTAATGCACATAAACAAAAGTTCTTTAGGAGGTCCTCAATAACGGGGTCCAGGTGCCAAAAAATTTTGAGAATGGTTAGCTTATTAGGTAATATCATAGGGCAGCTAGGTGGTACAGTGGATAGAATACCAGGCTGGAGTAAGGAAGACCTGAGTTCAAATCTAACCTTAGATATTTACTAGCTGTGTGACCCTGGGCAAGTTACTTAACCTCCATCTGCCTCAGTTTCCTCATCTGTAAAATAGAAATAATAATAGCACCTACTTCCCAGGATTGTTGTGAGAATCAACTGAGATAATAATTGTAAAGCACTTAGCACTGCATGTGGCACATAGCCATCACTATATAAATGTTAGCTATTATCATCATTGATTATAATAGAATTAGTAATAGTTTAAATATTAAATTATTAATTAAATCAATAATCACTATTCAAGAGTTTTATTTATTTAATTATTAATTCTTGAAGTAATAATTTAATAATAGTTGGAAGGGACCTTTAAAGTCTCCTCAATTTATTGTTGAAGACACTGAGAGCCCGAGAAGTTCAATAAGTTGCCTAAGGCAAAACAAGAAGTAAGCAGTAGAGCTAGGATTAGAATCCATGCCTTCTGATTCCAAATCTAACACTCCTTTCCTTTCACCAGGCTGAGAAAAGACTATAGCTTTTCTGAAGGAGTTTATTTGTGTTCCAAGAACTCAGTAGCTTTTAAAACCTTTTTAAAGAGCTTACTCAGTACAACTCTATCTCTGTAACCTCTATCTACTGCTCATTTTCATTTATGCCTTTTATAAAATTACCAAAGATAGTTCCTTTTGAATCGATGTTATAAGATTTAGGGCCAGAAAAGACTTGGGAGATGATCAATTTCAATATATTCCATGCTCCCTGCACCTATTTTACAGATGAGGTTACTTTCTGTCTATTGTATAGTGGACCACACCAGATGACTTCAAACTTAAAAGGTAAACAGTAGTGGCAAACTTTTACCTCCTTGCAACTAAAATAATTTGAATATCAAAGATCTATCTTTAAAACCTACAAACTTAAAACCTTGATTCATCTTTCTCCTTGTACCCTGCATGTATGATCAAGAGGGTAACAATAGAATAGAAAAGCTGAGTTAGAAAGCTAAACTTTAGACAAGACAGGAATAGTCAGCAGGAGCAGGTAATAGATAACATATAGCAGCCATCCAGGAACCACTGTCAGAAAACCATTATCAATCATTATCAGAAAAATCGTAATTGCAAACCATGGGATGCCACATGGAAGGTGTTTAAAGACTGTAGCATACTTGTGCATAGGGCAATCTCAAGGATGTTGTCTGATCTAAAAAGCAAGAGAACCAGTCATTTAGTAAAGGTGAAAGATAACAGATAGGAAACCCCAGTATTGAACTAATATCTCTAAATATTAAAAAAAAAAAATCTAGAGGAAAATGTCCAGGGCACTGGATAAGTAGTCTATGGTGGATTTATAGAAGGATATGGAAAAGCATTGTAGAGGATAAGAATTTGTGGGTGGGTTTGACTCAGACCACCAACATACCAGGGAGCACAGAGCCTGGATACTGCCATCTTTGTGCTTTTAATCTGGAAGGAGCCATCACTACTCTTGATTTATGTCTTGCCACTGGACCTTGATGAATCTGGAGGATGGAATAGGCTTATTACCTAGCACAGCTCTGCCTCACTTAAATCCCATCCACTTGCAAGTCCAAACATCATCCTCCTGATGTCATTGCTCCTGCAAAGTTGGAGGATGGTTCATGCCCTTTCCCAGAAAACTGTACACAATTGGACTGTCCTCTGAGCTGCTGCTGTCCTACCACTCATTACCAGACTGCCAGTCTTCTATACATCCTGTGCCATGCCCAATGTCTTCTATACTTTAGGCTCCACCCCACACATTCTAAGGTGCTCCATGTGAAACTATTTCTAACTGTTGCTGGTGATTTGTATGGGTAAAGGGAATACCATGGATGAGATCATGTAAATATCAATGTATAATAATATACTTTGAGCTGGAAAACACCACACTAAATGCCACAGATAAGATTAGGGAACCAAAATTCCTCCAATGAGTAATCAACCTCAAAACCTTCTTCAATAGGTGGTGGGTTCCCCTCCACGGAGGTCTTCAAGCTGAGACTCTATGATCACTTGTTGGTCATGTTGTATTAAGGATTCTTTTTTCTGTGTAGATTGAATTAGATGGAGCCTGATCTTCCTTCTAGGACTCAGATTTTGTGATTCTGTGACAACAGGCACAAAAGGAGGCAGAACTGTTAAAACAAACACCTTATTTTATTGCTTCAGTCACAGGACACCAAGCTGTCAAATGGATAGGCTTCATTTAAAAAGTCAAAATAAAAATAAAAATTGTATTGGTCAGATGCCAACAAGGAGCCTGGGCTGTGTCTGTGTGTGTGTGTGAAGGTTTTTGAAGTAAACTGGAAAATATCAGATGTTAGTTTTGTGTTTCAGCAGCTTTGTTTACACTTTCATCAGGTTTAGAGCCTAAAAGTTACCCACAATAGTGAAGTATTCATTTGATGGTCAATAGTTCTGCAGGCCTGCAAGCCTTTTTATTTCATAGTTTAAATTCAGGTCTCTATTTGGGTTAGCACAAACTCTTCATTTCTAAGCTCAGCACCATCACAGATGCATGTTTAACAAATACTTTTCGTTTGTTTCAATTGGTTTGACCAAGTTCATTTCCTTAGGCCTTATTTCTATTCAGTATGTTTAATAAGCCAGGTAGTCTAGTTGAAAAGAAGGCAAATTACCCAGGCATCTGTGGAGACATATTTTAGCCTTACAAAACCCTTTAATACTAAGAAGAGGAGAGGTGGAAACAATCTAAGTATCATAAAAATGCAATAGAGCTACCAGGGAAATTTTTCTCTATTCACAGACCTTCTTGAATCATTTTTACAAACAAAACCCCTAGCCCAATGAATTATAAAGTGAGCAGTCATTTTAGGTTTTTTTGTTTCACAGGACTGAGGCTGGAGATGTTTTGCTTGTAGAAATGGGTAAAGGGGAGTTTGCTACTTTGCTGTGAGTACAAAACAGACTAAAGAAATGGCAGCCTCCCAGCCCTTCAGCTTGGGGTGGGGTGGAGTGGGGAGAACTCTTAAATAACTGGAGAAGTTAAAGGAGATAAATTGTAAGGATTTTAGGAATTAGGAAACCTGCTCTTTTGTTAGGCCAATAGAGAACAGAGATAATATAGAACTATAGATTTAGAGCTTCAAGACCCATTTGATAGATAAGGAAACTGAGACTCAAAGAAATAAGTGACTTGCCCAAGGTCATTACTCCAGGCAAATTAGAAAAAGACCTCCTTAGCAACATCCAAGCATGTGCCTGGCACTACCTGGTCCTGAGCATTCTTAACTGTAGAAAGGAAATATTAATTCTCTGTTAATAACATATGTAAAATGATGTGCAAAACTTTAAGCTCTATAAGAATGCTATTTACTACTACTGCTACTACTACTACCACTACCACCACCACCACCCCACTTTCATTGGTACTATCCTGAGGAGCCTCTGGAACTAAGGCTTAAAAAATCTAAAGTAACTTGCAAAGTAAAAATACAGTAGTAGTAAAATAATCCAGGAAAAGCAGATATACTTATATTTGCTTAAAAAAAATGCAGGAACGATAATTTCGGCTAACCATGGTGTTTTATTTCCCCCAGTTTTAAAAGTGTATATGCTTGAAAAGTCTATATTCCTTTTATCATTATTGAAAAGTCTATATCCCTTTTATCATTATGACCCATAGACCTGATATGAGAGTACAGAATATTCCCTGATAACTTCTTCCCAAAAGGGGAAAATCCACCAGTACCCCCGACCTTGAGACAACACCTGGCCTTACCCACTAGGTTTTCCTGAATCCACACTCCATTCCCTAAAGAAACTCAATCCATTCATTTGTGGAGCTCTCTTGCCAGGGCCCAATTCAGTTGATTAGTGACTTAGTGTGTACAAACTAGTCCACTGAGCCAATTTATCTACAGCTACCCTTAGATAATTAGACCTGTTTTCACATTCCATCCATTTAGCAACCCAGGTCACCTCCTCCCGCCACTTTTCTACCTCTCCAGAACAATATACTCTTACCTTTCCTCTATAAGTGCTGGTCTTTCTCCTAATTACTTGGGGACAGGGGCACAGCACAGTGTAAGTGCATAATAAATGCTTTGCCATTCATTCATTTATTCATCATTCATAATTTGACTCCAGATTATGTTTATTTAGTACACTAAAGAGGTTCCCAGTTGGCTCCAGGATCAAGTATGAAATCTATTTAAAGCTTTTTATAACCTAAGCCCTTTCTACCTTTCTAGTCTTCTTAAATGTGTTTTCTCTCTACATATTCTATAACCTAGTGATACTGACTTTCCTGAAGGTCCTCCAAAGGGACATTTCATCTCCAGACTCCAGGCAATTCATTTTACTTGGTGTTCTTCCATTCCTGCAGCTTCTTATCTCAACCTCCTTGTTTGGCAGAAGTCAACTGAAGTCTGCAAGAGCCTTTCCCAGTTTTCCTTAAATGGACTGTCTTTTCCCCTCTTCATTGGCTCTGATTTCAGCCCTCCCTCACTCAAAACAGTCAAGTGCAAGTCATATCATCATTTCTCTGATGGCATGGTCGTCTTCGGCAAGGAACGACCAGCACAGGCCGAAGCTCTGATTTATCCTGTGTATACGTGTGTATATACATGCATGTGCATATATATCTTTTTTTTACATAGTTGTTTGCATGCTGTCTCCCACATTGAACTGTGAATTCCTTGAGAGCGAGACCTGTTTTTTTGTCTTTTTCCCCTTAGCACGAGCATTTAATAGTGTGTGGCACAAAAACAGATGCTTCATAAATCTTGTGCACTTGATTCCCCTTAAGCATTTCATATCACTGTCCTTCATAGGTGGTTAAGTTCCAGCCAAACTGACCAGTCTGCTCCCTTCTCTCTCCCCCACTGCATGTTTGCACAGGAGGCTCCCCCCTCTCTACTCCTGTCTGCCCCATCAATACCTGGAGTACTTCTCACCTCAACTCCACCTTCTAGAATTCTCAGCTTCCTTCAAGGTTCATCTCAGCTGCTATTTTCTGCACAAAACTTCCTGCTTTTTGCTCCCCAAATAGTCTGCTGTTTCCTCATCTTTGTGTTCACATGTTCTTGAAGATTAATCGTAGGAGCCATTTTCCATATTTGCATTTGTATCACCAGTACTTAGCAGTGCCTTGCACGTTTTGGTTTTGGGGGAGTTGGGGTATCTGTAATTTCATCAGTATTGGGAATTCCTGGTGTGGAAACTTGCTCCATTCGTGGAAATCAGTAACTCCATCTCCCTTTCTTTAAGGTGGTACGTCCGTCCACCAAGTCATTCTGCTTTTACCTTAGCCATAGTACACACTTAATAAATGCGTCTTTAATTGAACTGGAAATCCAAGGTCCAAGGCAATTCTCAACTATCTACCTTAGCTAAACCTGATCCAGCTGAAGTTTAGTCCCCAGCCTGGAATATCTAGGCACTTAATAAATGCTCATTACTGACCACTGCCTCCTCAGGGCTCTATCAAGACTTGACTTTCCTTATTTCTCTCTTCCTGGTCCTCTAACCCCCAGCCAGCGGGTGGCACCAGGGACACTTGCCCTGGGGCCTGTTTTCTCCCACAGCTAGGGGCTATTTGGTTATGGGATAACAGCCAACAGAGATTAAGTAGAACTGCTCAATTCTTATTCTGCTCCTGTTTTGTCTGCTCATATTAATAACCAATTATTAATTGAGATTAAGGTTTTCCCTTTCTATTTGCTCACTCAGAAATCAACTCCTGTAGGTTATTCAGCCAGCCCCTGAAGAATACTACTGATAAATGAGATTGCTCTCTTCCTCTATTTCAATCAATTAATATTTAGTAAGCCCCTGCTGTGCTAAATTTTGGGGATACAGAAAGAGGCTAAAGACAGTGACCCACCTCAAGGAGCTCGAAATTAACAGGGAAGACAACATGCAAACACACACACAGACACGCTGCAAGCTATAGAAAGGATAAATAGGAAATAATTAACAGGGAAGGCACTGGTGTTAAGAGGGATAGGAAAAGGCTACCTGAAAAGATGGGATTTTCGTTGGGATTTAAAGGAAGCCAGGGAAGGTGGTTGACAATTGGCACAAGCCAATCAATGAAAGATGTTTTCTGAGCTTCTGCTTTGTGGTCAGAATTGCACTAATTGTTTTGGGGAGAACCTAAAAGGGGCTAAGACGTGGTAGAGTTTTCATGTAAGAAATCTTCCATCTAATATTTATACTAAATATCACTGAGACAGTAATAAAAAAGTATGTAGGAGTCATTGTCTAAAATAGAAAGTACCAAGCCTTGGGGTGCAAGTAGAAAAAATATATTGAGTTGCAGTAGTTGTCTCTAAATGCCAAAATGCAAAATGATTATTTTTGCCCTATTGGAGAGAGATAATTGTAGTAGATGGATGTAATTGGGAGGCCTTCTACCTCCTTATTCACTGTCCCTTAATTATTGCAGTTTTGTTTTTCATTTCAACATAGCTGACTAAGACTCAAAACAATGAAGGAAACACTCATCTGGCTCTGTCAGCAGGGTTTTATGCTAAAGGATTCCAAGGTCAAGCAAAGGAGATTAGCTTCAGAGTATAATTAAATTTAATATTTCTTTTTGGTTTGTCTTTAGTAAAGCAAGTCCCCCATCCCCATCTCTCTTTGTTTTGACTTCATGAAAATATCCTTCAGACCTCTGCCTTTCTAACTGCCTCCCAGAAAGAAAATAAAGTGGGAGGGAGAAGTCAGTCAACAAACAGTTGTATTAATTACTTACTATGTGGTAGGCTGGGTACTAAGCTTTAGAAATATGAGGGAAGGCAAAAATTCTGGCCTGACCAGGCAGGAACATTCTAATGGGGGAGACTACAAGATAAATACAATATTTTATTTTTCCCAGATTACATGTTAAAATAATTTTTTAAACATTTGGGTTTTTTTAAGTTTTGAATTTCAAATTCTATTCCTTCCTCCCTACCTTTCCTCTCACTTTTCTGAGACAGTAATCAGATATAGATTATACATGTTCAATCATGTAAAACATTTCCATGTTAGTCATTTTGAACAAGAATACAAAATAAATGAAAGTGAAAAGTAGCATGCTTCAGTCTATATTCAGATAATACCAGTTTTTTCTCTGGAAGCAAATAGTTTACTTCATCATTAGTCCTTTGGGATTGTCTTGTAACATTATATTGCTGAGAATAACTAAACCGTTCATAGTTTTTCAATGTTACTGATACTGTGTTCAACATTCTCTTGGTTTTGCTCACTTCACTTTGGATCAGTTCATGTAAATCTTTCCAGATTTTTCTAAATCATCCTGCTTGTTAATTCTTATAGTACAATAATATTCCCTCATAATCATATACCACAGCTTGTTCAACCGTTCTCCAATTGATGAGCATCCCTTTGGTTTCCAGTTCTTAGCTACCACAAAAAGAGTTGCTTTAAATATTTTTAAATAGGTTCCCCTCCCACCTTTTTTATGTCTTTGAGATATAGATTTAGCAATGGTATGGCTGGATCAAAGATAAATACAACATTAATAGAGATAATTCAGATAGAACGCATTAGCTGTGGGAGGGGTCAAAGAGTGGATGGGGGACCAGAAAAAACCTCTTCCAGAAGATGGGATTTGAACTGAATCTGGAAAGAAGACATAGAGGAGTCTTAAGAAGTCAGGAGATTATGCAGGCCTGGGAGACTGCCAGGTAAGAGTGTGGAGATGAAGAGGAAGGAAGAGCTAGTCCAGTGTCTCTGAATGCTAGAATATGTAGAGGGGAGTAAACTGTAAAAAGCCTGGAAAGGAATGCCAAACAATGCATTTTATATTTGATCGTGTATGATCCTGTGAGTCTATGTAGAGACAGCAGCATAACCCTGTTGGATATCTGAGGTCCAGCAGGATTCAATTAGATTAGAGCGAAGCATACATCAATCACTGAATGTGAATGATTCTAAAACACATAAGTGTTTTAGGTGGGTTTTATTTTGTGAGTTTGCATTGTGTCTGAAGGAAATTTGGTTTGAAGGAAATTGCAATTGTACTCTTTTCTGTACACTAAAAAGTTCCTGTATCTAAGTGAAGGTATAATTTTGTGGTATTGGTAAAAGAAAGGTAGTTGGGAATATTTTTATTCAGCAGAAACAACACTAAAGTTAATTTAAAATATTGTTGCTACATCTTCGATAATGTACTTAAAAATTTCTCTTTCCTTAAATTTTCATAATGTATTCTTCCTTTCTCTGCCCTCCCAGTATTTCCACCCCCTCCTTATAGTAAAGAAATATAGTTAAGCAAAACAAACTAGTACATTGACTAGTCTTATTGGGGGACAGCTCTGGACCAGGGTCCCCCGTGAGGACCGTGAGATGCCTGAGGGTCCGAACCTGCCCCCTTGTGGGGTACTGGGATGGCCCTGGTAACAGGCTGGCTCCACCCACGGGGAGGCACTTGGGAGGAGCTCGCCCGCCCATGGGAGGTACGGGGGAGGAGACAGGGGATAATAAAAGGGGATGACCACGAGAGCTGGAGGAGAGGAAACGCAATAAAGCTTGCTGACTGCAACTCCTTTCGGGTGCTCTGCCTGTTTATTGCCCTCCCCCAACCGGGAGAGGGACCGGAGACGTCCGAAGACCGTAGAAGGCGAAGGCCCGGGAGTCGCCCCGGGCATAGTCTAATAGTGTATAATCTTCCACCTATCTGCCAAGAGGAGGAAGCCATGTTTCATTCTAAGTCCTTCCCAGCCAAGGTGGAGTATTGCTTTGCTTTGGGCACGCATCTTCCTACGAATGCCTCTGGTTTGTGATTTCTTATGGCATGGTGTTGTTGTTGTTCTGTTGTGTCTAACTCTTCATGGTCTTGTGGACCATATCACACCAATACTGTCTATGGGATTTTCTTGGCCAAAATACTGGAGTGGTTTGCCATTGCCTCCTCCACTGGATTAAGGAAAACAGGTTAAGTGACTTGCTCAGATGTCTGAGGTCAGATTTGAATTCAGTTCTTTCTGACTCCAGGCCCACTGTTTTATGCACTGAGCCATCTAGATGCCTCATATGCTACAGTATTATTTAGTAATATACCTTTTTGTTCAGACATTTCTCCAGTAATACTTCCTTCATATATGTGCCAAATAGTAGGATACCAGGGAAACACTTTTCCAGATAACAACCCTCTGAGAAAGGTAATATAGATATTATTGTACCATTTTTTTCAAACCAGTGATGAAGTTGGATCTCAGAAGGGGTAAGATTACACAGCCAGAGAGTATCAGAGTTCATTCTTGGACCCAGATGCTCTGACCCCATATCCAGTGTTGTTTCAAGGACCTCACCATTAAAGCAAGATAAATGTAGGGTAAACTGGAGATTATCAGAAGAGGGAAGGCACTACAATAAAGGGGGATCAGGAAAGGTTTCTTGTAAGGTGAGAGTTTAGCTGAGAATTTAAGAAAGCCAGATGACAGATGAGCGGGGAAGAGCTTTCCAAGCTTGGAATGGAAAGGGGCCAGTGCAAATACCTGGGATCTGGAGATGAAGTGTTTTGTTCTAGGAAAGAGGCCAGTGTCACTGAATCTGAGAATGTGGGGGTTGGGAGTGTGACTATAAGGTGGAAAGAGGCTGGAATGCTAAACAGATTTTATATTTGATTGTAGAGATAACTGGGAGCCTCTGAAGTTGATAGAGTAGGTAGGAAAGGGGTGATGTGCTGTGACTCAGACTTTAGAAAGATCACTTTGACAGCTGAACCGAAGTGTAGAGAGAGTTTTGATGGGCGCCCAACCAGCAATTGTCCTACCAGACCAGGGTGATGGAGATAAGAGGCTCTATGCATGAGATGTCACAAAGGTGAAAGCCACAGATCTGGGTAACAGATAGGTATGGAGGATGAGGAAGATAAGGAGTGAAGGAAACAGATTGCAAGCCTGGTGCCTGAGGATAGCGTTACCCTTTACAATATTGTGAAGTGAGCAACAAAGGAATGTTGGGAGGGATGGGCAAATGATGAGTTCAGTTTTGGACCTGTTGAATTTATGGTGTCTATGGTACATCCAGGTCAAGATGTGTAATAGGCAATTGGAAATGCAAGACTGGAGGTCATTCAAGAGATAAGGGTTAGATAAATAGATCTGAGAGTCATTGGCATAGAGATGATAATTGAATCCATGGTTGCTGATGAGATTAGCAAGTATCGAGGGAGGAGAGGGCCCAAGGCAGGGCTTTTGGAGAAGTACTCATCAATATCTTCTAATCATGTTGTTTTTTGGAGTATTTTTCTTTTAGACTGTGATCTGTGATCTGTCATTATGACTTGGGCGATCAGTCCCTGAAACTGAAAGGAATATGGTGCAGAAAACAATGTATTACATTGGAAATGTCATGAGTCTGGAGTAAAGAGGACCTAGGTTTGAATTATGTTACTTGCTACCTATGTGACCTTAGTCAATTCATTTAATATCCACGGGCTTCAGTTTCCTGGTATATAATATTAGAGAGTTAGGTTGTCAAAGATCCTTCTCAGGCTTGAGTCTATGATCCTGTGACTTAATAAGAACTCCCTAGAAGTTGTATATAATTTATTTTGTACCTGATTGTTTTGTTATTATAAAAGCCTGAATTTAAAGACTCATCTTCGAGAGTTCAAATATGGCCTCTGATATATATTAGCTGTGTGACCTTAGCCAAGTCATTTAACCCTGTTTGCCTCAGCTCCTCTCCTTTAAAATGAACTGGAGAAGGGAATGACAAATTACTCCACTATCTCTGCCAAGAAAACCCTCAAATGAAGTCACACAGACTCCTCAGACTTTCAAAACTTTGTGAGGAAGTAAAACTCTCTTGATTTTCCATACTGCAATCCATTATTTTTTTTTTTACCATCTTAATGTGGGGTAAAAAATTTCCATAGAGTGCAAGCCTGGGAGCAGCAACCTCACATCTATCTCAGAACTTTCGCAGCCTGACCAGCTATCCCTCCAGCTACCATCCAAAATGGCATCAACTGTCAAGGATCAGCTTATCTTGAACGTCCTAAAGGAGGACCAGGTTCCCCAGAGCAAGATCAGTGTTGTTGGGGTTGGTGCAGTTGGCATGGCATACGCCATTAGTATCTTAACAAAGGAATTGGCTGATGAACTTGCCCTAGTTGATGTAATAGAAGACAAACTAAAGGGAGAGATGATGGATCTCCAACGCCAAAGATTGTTTCTGGCAAAGACTACAGTGTGATTGAAACTCAAAGCTGGTCATTGTTACGGCTGGGGCACGTCAACAAGAGGGAGAAAGTCGTCTTAATTTGGTCCAGCATAATGTGAATATCTTTAAATTCATCATTCCCAATATTGTTAAATACAGCCCTAATTGCAAGCTGCTTATTGTTTCCAATCCAGTGGATATTTTGACATATGTGGCCTGGAAGCTAAGTGGCTTTCCTAAACACCATGTTATTGGAAGTGGTTGCGATCTGGATTCTGCCCATTTCTGTTACCTAATGGGGGAGAGACTTTGGTGTCCATTCTTTAAGTTGTCATGGATGGGTCCTTGGGGAACATGGAGACTCCAGTGTTCCTGCGTGGAGCGGTGTGAATCTTGCTGGTGTGTCTCTAAAGAACCTTCATCCTTCTTTGGGAACTGATGCTGATGCAGAAAATTGGAAAGATGTTCATAAACAGGTGGTTGAAAGTGCTTATGAGGTAATCAAACTGAAGGGCTACACTTCCTGGGCCACTGGCTTGTCTGTGGCAGATCTGGCAGAAAGCATTATGAAGAATCTTAGGAGAGTGCATCTAATTTCCACCATGATTAAGGGCCTATATGGCATTAAAGAGGATGTCTTTCTTAGTGTCCCATGTGTCTTGGGGCAGAATGGCATTTCAGATGTGGTGAAGGTCAGCCTATATCCGGAGGAGGAGACCCGTTTAAAGAAGAGCATAGATACTCTTTGGGGAATCCAGAAGGAGCTGCAATTTTAAAGCCTTTGAATGTGCTGCCGTAAAGAGAACAGGACAGGGGTTGAGGGGTTATCTATGATCTGCTTCTCAGATAGACCAAATCCTTCTTCTGCTTAGTGACTAAACACCAGAAGTGTAAAACCTGTGAACACACTCTAGTTTCTTCCTACAGTTAGAAATGGGGAATAGAACCCTGTTGTAGTTTGCCTATGATGCTGAATATGACCTGTATAGTCTCAGTGGTTGGTGTCAAGCAGAGGCAATGCCCCACAGGTATATAAACTACCTGCTTTGTATGTAGGTGCTACAAGTTCCCTCAGGTCCAGAAGACAACACTGCTGGATACAAAACACCATACAGTAGTAATTCTTTATTGATGCATTGATTACCTTTGTGCTGTCCTCCATTAGGGCAGTATAGCATGACCCCATGTATCACCTTTCTAGAGGACCTGATTTTGTCTGCCTGTAAATTTCCATATTATATAAAAAAGATCTGTGTATGTACAACAACACAACCAATTCTTCAAGTGTCATACTAACCCTAAATACTGAATAATCAACAAATAACTGATAAAAAAAATTTCCATAGAGTTTATATATTGCTTATGTCAGAAGAAGAAAAGTTGTTCTATTTTAGTGATCATTTACTGTTCTCCAAAGCAGATTTTTTCAAAGCTCTATCAATAGAGTCTGAATTTATCAGTTGGGAACTGTTGTAATGTCAGTTAATAATGCTATATTATATGGTTCCATGTTTCTCCTTTCTGATCCCTTCAAGGAGTGTTTTTGAAACTAGCTGTTTAACCATCTTACATACATTTTGATTTCCTGTTGAAGAAATATAAGAGCAGGAGCAGCTTTGTATCTTGCAGGAGGATTACAGTAATAAGCCAACGTATAGCATACCTCTCTTGAATTGCTAATGTCTGTCACCTGAAGAAGGTGAAGATGATTTCCGTCCTCCATGCTGATGTGTCTGGTACATGTGTCCTGAGTGGCTGCTGTTTTTACTGCCTGTTTTCCAGCTGAGGTGCAACATAAACTATTTTAATTAATACTGTGTCACCAAAAGGGATTGAAATGGCCAATTGAATTCTGCCAAGATAGAGTCTTTTGATGAAAACATATCTTTATTGATTGTAGATGAAGAAAATCATTTTTAAAATGAAATCTAGAGAAAAATCATCTCCCTTGGAGAAAATTTCTGAGTGGCAGGTCCAAGATTAACATCATAAAATTGAATTTGGGCTGCAAACCTTTGATGTAATGAGCACTTGGGAGATGGTGTTGCCCTCATTGTGCTCCCTTGGATTGCAGTGAATTATTGTGTGGAATGAAATAAGTGTTTCTGATGTCACTCCTGTAAGAAATGGAAACAAGGGATTAGGAGGTGGTTTTTTGCTATTTAAAATGGGATTGGATCAATGGTTGATCTCCATCTCACACCCCAGAACCAAGAACCATGGAAGTTGGGCGTTTAGTTTTACCTCAGGGAAAGGATTTCATTTTTATTCCACTGGAATGGGACTTCTTTGGCCACTTGTGACAGGTCATGAATTAGCTCAGAGCAATTCCCCTCCCAGTGATGTGTGTGTATGTATGTGTGTGTTTGTGTGTGTACGTCAGAAAATGATAAGGGGAAAGGGAGCTATGTTATTCTAGAAGAAAATTTTTGATCACCAATTATATGCCAGGCACGATGTTATATATACATATTATAAGTAGACAGGAATCATGAAGAAGTAAATACAAGGTATTGGGGGAATGAGGGGAAGAACCATCTGTTATGAGGACATACACTAAGACCTTACTGGTAGTTATCAAAAGATGGGAATATACTACAGATTAAATCATGCCCATCTCTTCTCCCCTCTAGTAAACAATATATCATAATGTATACTTTACTATCTCCAGTTTCCTTCAGTATTCCTCTCCCTCTTCATTTTCTTCAGGAAACCTTTCCTGACCCTCCCTCTGCTCCAGTACTCCAAGCTATTGGTGTCTTTCCCTCAAGAATTATCTTGTGTTAATTTTTGTATATTCTTATATGAGTACATGTGGTGTCCTTGATAAAATGTAAGTTCTTTGAAGGCAGGAATAGTTTCACTTTTGTGTTTGTATCCCCAGCACCTGGTACTGGATCTGACAGTCAGTAAATACTTAAGAAGTTCTTACTAACCTCTGCAAACACAAAAGCAGTCCTAGCTCTCAAGAAACAACGCACAGTCTGATGGGGGTCAGGGGGGAGAGACAAGATACAAACAAGTAAGCTGGCAGTTTTTTTAGTTCCTATAATTACAGCAACCACATCTTCTGGAATTTGGAGGACAGTCTCACCCTCAAGAAGACACGGTGTAGGCCTCCCTCGCTCGCTCCCTCCCCACCCCGCTCGCTCTCTCTCTGCCTCCTTCCTCGCGCCTCGGCCCAACATGGCGATGCACAACAAGGCGGCGCCGCCGCAGATCCCGGCGGGAACTGGCCGAGCTGGTGAAGCGCAAGCAGGAGCTGGCGGAGACGCTGGCATACTTGGAGAGACAGATCTATGCTTTTGAAGGGAGCTACGTGGAAGACACCCAGATGTGTGGCAAAATTATTCGGGGCTGGGACCGCTATCTGACAAATCAAAAAAACTCCAATAGCAAAAATGATCGTAGGAACCGAAAATTTAAGGAAGCCGAGCGACTCTTCAGTAAATCCTCAGTTACTTCAGCAGCGGCAGTCAGTGCTTTCGCTGGAGTTCAGGAACAACTCATTGAAAAAAGGGAACCAGGCAGTGGTACAGAGAGTGACACATCTCCAGACTTTCACAATCAGGACAATGAACCCAGCCAAGAGGACACAGGGGATCTGGAGGGATCCGTGCAGGGGGTGAAGCCCCAGAAGGCTGCTTCCTCCACCTCTTCAGGGAGTCATCACAGCAGCCATAAAAAGAGGAAGAATAAAAACCGACACAGGATTGATCTGAAGCTAAACAAAAAGCCAAGAGCCGATTATTACAAGACCCTTTAATACAGAAGCTTACAGGCTGTAGAGCCCTGCCCTCATACAACTTCACCAAGAGAAACACCCCTCCACTGAGTAGCCATTAATGTCTGCGCTCCCAGACCCAGTGCCTGCATTGAGGAGTAGTTTGTTCTAAAGAGGGATGAAAGAAAAGCCTTTCCGTAAAACCGCATCACACCATTTACCTCGTGTCATTTTTAGTAATTGAACTGCAGGAAGACCAAGGCCCGGAGCAGTCCTAGGTTGCCCACTTTGTGCAGTTCTCCATTCTTGGAATTGAGTACTTTCCAGCACTGGCTGCATCACATTCTTCTGTGATACCCATCGAGAGATGTCTTGGTTTTTTTTTTATGCTGAAACCAGCACCCAGTTGTGTTTTGCAATATGGAGGCTGTAAATATCAGGCATTTCCTTATTCTGCCTTATGTGTTGTTTGCTGTTACTGGCTTGCTTTCTTTGAGGGGTTTCTTGTAAGACAGTTGTACAGCTTATGGCTTCCTGCTGTTTTCTCTGGAATCTGATTATCTTTATTTGGCTTAGAGGCTGATATCCTAACACAGATAATCTCTAGTAGCATAAATAAAATGGATGACTTGTCCTATTTGTCTTTTTGCAGAGTGAAAGTAAAGGGTTATTTAATTTTTTTCTCATCTTCTGACTTGGAAGCAATTTTCATGTACAGACAAATAGCAATAGCTAAAAAACACAAATTTGAATCCTTTTAAAAATATAAGTTTTTATTATTTTGTATAAAAAATAAAATTTCACAGGCTTCAAAAAAAAAAAGAAGACAAGGTGTAATGATGGGAGGCATATGTAGAGGGACAATTCTTTGCTGATTATATGAATGAATAAATATGAAAGTTTTTATTCAGTATTTAAGGGACACCTCGCTATGATAAGTATTGGGAATAAAAGTATAAAATAAGAGGGGCAAAAGTTTCCTCCCTTAACAAGCTTACATGCTAATGGGGACACAATGCATAAAGTGAGATTGGTGACAGGGGGTTGATGGTATTCTGGTTTGGAAAGATTATTGTGATGGTGATTTGAGCCATAAAGAGTAGTATCCTTTCTAGGAGGAGGATCAATATTGATTTGATTATGGTTCCAAAAGTGGAAGAGTGTAGGGAATAACAGGATACCTTACTACGTTGCTGGTGGTGAAGAAATAGTAGAATACAGTGAGGCATGCTAGTAGGGAGCCTAGCCAGTTATGATGGACCACCAATGAGTCAATCATCAGTTAGGACTTGGGGGAAGAGGAGTTGGGGCAGAGGCTAACTTTCTATCCCCTACCCAACCTACCTTTTTCATGGTAATGGTTCTAGGACTACAGGATTTTAATCATATTGGCTTTCAAGTTTATTGCCCCTTCCCCACCCCACTATATTTACCTTCTGATTCCATTAATTAAGCAACTATGCCCCCCAAAGTTTGGGGGATACACAAGCTTCTATTTTAATGCAACGTAGGGGAATGGTAGAAAGAAAGGGGAGTTATTGAGACTTACTACAACTTGCCCTCTCACCCCATGTCGTTCAGTTCACCACTTCATGATTTCATTTCTTAGCAGAGATAATAGAGTGGTTTGCCATTTCCTTCTCCAGCGCATCGTAGAGATGTGGACACTAAGGCAACAGGATTAAGGTCTTGTTCAGTGTCACACTGCTAGTATTTGCCTGAGATGAGCTTTGAGTTCAGGAAGATGAGTCTCCTGGACTCCTGGCCCAGAACTCCATTCACTGCCCCACCTGGTTGCCACCTCTCGTCACTGTAAATTGTAGGACTCTTTAAGGGCAAGGACTGTTTAGCTTTTTCATCTTTTGTATTCCCAGAAAACCACTTAGACGGAGGAAGTAAGTCAATAAACATTTGTTGTGCCAAGCACTAGGGATACAAAGGAACTAAAGAGTTCTTGCTCTCCAGGAACTCACTGGATATCGCAGGAGATAACATACAACAAACTACACACAGGATAAATTGGAGATAATTAAAGGGAAATGCCCTAAGAATTTAGGGGGATGGGAAAAGCTTGTTGTTAGAGGTGAGATTTTAGCTTGGACCAGAAGGAAGCCAGGGAAGCCAGAAAATAGGAGGAGAGAGTGTTCCAGGCATGAAGGACAGCCAGTGAAAATTCCTGGAGTTGGGAGAATGGACTGTTTTGTGCTCAAATAGCAAGTAGGTACTCATCAGTGGGTTGAAAAGTACTTTGTGGGATGGGGAAGGTGTGAATTGGAAGAAACCTGGAAAGGAGTCTGATAAAATGTTTTGCTAATTGACCTGGCTGATATTTTGACTGGTACAGAAATATACTTTTAAAAATACTTACATTAATGTATTTAATTCAAGCCCTGCAGATTTTGCAAAGACTTGGCGAGTATGAACATGTTGAATGCCACTGCTATTTTCTTCCTTAAAAACATATGCAATGATGGAAAATTTTATCCACATCAAGAGAAAGAATTGTAGAGTCTGAATGCAGATAGAAGCATACTATTTTCTCTCTCTTTTTTGTTTTGGTTTTTCTTTCTCATGGTTTTTCCCTTTTGTTCTTATTCTTCTTTCACAAAGTGACTAAATTGGAAATATGTTTAATATGATTGTATACATATACCCTATATCACATTACTTGCCTTATTGAGGAGGGGGCTGGTTCGGGATGGAGAAAAAAATTTAGAACTCAAAATCTTGTAAAAGTTAACGTTGAAAACTATCTTTACATGTAATTAGAAAAATGAAATACTATTAGTGGAAAAAAACATGTAAAACACATGCACAAAAGTTAAAAAGATTTCAGTTATCTCATACCTCAGAAAAAGCAGGGGGAAAATGTATAATTAACTTCAGCATATCTACTAAAAGTAAAATACAGAATCATCCTTTATTATGAATAAGTTTGTATGGTTAATTAACATGAAAGATTTTTTCAAAAGATAAATAAATCTCAGTTAGTCTTAACATATTTTACATTAGGATAGGTCAGGAAAGGCTTGAGCACCAAAACAAGGATTTTATTTTTGTTACTAGAGATAGATAAGGGAAACAGTGGAATTTATAGAGTTGATACTTGAATGAAAGATGAACAGGAGTGGGGAGAGGCTTGAGGCAGGGAGATTAGCCAGCAGGTTATAGCAATACTCTGGGCATGAGGTGGTCTTGGTGGTGCCAGTGGCAGTGTGATGGATGGAGTCTACTGAAAAGTGTGTTGAATTGAGAATTGGGAGAGCTGGTTTTCAGTCCCAGCTTTTTTACAAACTTTGTAACTTGGGCACATCATCTTACTTCTTCATGCTTCAGTTTCCTAACCTCTAAAATAAGGAGGTTAGAGTGGATAAATTTTCATCCAGTTCAAAAATTTAGGATTCTTTGAGTACAATTGTGTGAAGTAAAATAATGATGAAAAGCAAGAACACAGTCCATGGAATCAGGGCTCAGAGTTGGAGGGGACCTCAGAACTCCTTTACCCTAAAACTTCTTTATGCAGGAATCCCCTCTATATAGTATTCATTCATTAAGCAAACTTGTTTACTTGTTATATATCTACACAGTGTGCACTGTATGCTGCTACATTGGGAGAGAGAATAGAGAGAAGTGAAGTTTACCAAATCTGTCCCTGTTCTCATGGAGCTCTCAATTCTAACCCTAACCCCAGATCTCTCACTATCTAATATAACAAATAGTTATGGTTAAGATAGCCCACATTTCTGCCCTCAGGTTAACCATAACCATAACCATAACAAATAATATATAAGATTGCAAGATCTGGAGTCAGGAAGACTTGAGTTTGAATCCAGCCTCAGACATTTACTAGCTGTGTGATCCTGGGCAAGTCACTTAACCCTAATTGCCTCAGTTTTCTCATCTGTAAAACAGACTGGAGAAGGAAATGGGAAACCATTCCAGTATCTTTGCTATGAAAACTGCAAACAGAATCAGGAGGAGTTGGACATGACTAAAATAACAGAACAACAAACAGCAGTACCTATGTGAAAAGCTATACAGAAGAAAGTGTTCTGTGAATCAAAAGGGAACAAGGAAGCATTCTAGGAGATAGCATTTGAGTAGAGCAGCAAAGGCTGTATAGAAAATACAATAGACTAAGAGGAATGTGAAATTAAAAGTGCAGTACAAGCCAAATGGGAGGCATCTAGGTGGCCCAATGGAAAGAGCACTGGACATAGAGTCTAGAAAGCCTAAATTCAAATTAGCCTTCGACATTTACCATCTGTGTGACCTACATACTTAACCTCTGTTTGACTAGTAATCCACTGGAGAAGGAAATAGCAATCCACTCCAATATCTTTGCCGTGAAAACCCCAAGGACAGTGTGGTGGTGGTGGGGTCTTGAAGAGTTGAATAAAACTAAACTACAGCAACACAAGCTAATTGACTTTTAGTGTTGGGAATTTAACACCTTATCTAGGAGCCCATTACACCTTTGAATATCTATAGTCTAGTAAAAGCAAGGCTAATAATCCCTTTCCACAAGTACTTAAAGATGCTTGTCCACCCTAAATTTTCTCTTTTCTAGGATAAATTCAACTTGATTCAGTTCAACAAGCAATGATTAAGTATCAGCCATATCAGCCAACATTTATGAAGTGCTTTTTATGTCAGGCACTAATGCTACAAAGATAAAATTAGGATATAATCCCTGCCTTCAAGGGATTTATATTCAGCTTGGAATTTACAAAGTTTACAGAGATAAATAAATACAAGATACATACAAAGCAATTTCTGGGGTTGAGGTGGTGGGGCACTAATAACCAGAAAACCCTCTTTTGGTAGTTAATGATTGAAATGAGCAGAGCTTTCAAGGAAATTGGATTCCAAGAATTAGAGATTAAGAGGATTCCCAGACTTGGGACATGAACAATGCAGAAACAATAAAGGGAATGCATAAGGAATAATAAATAGTGCAGTTTGTTGGAATACAGACTATGTGAGGGAGAATAGTAGCTAATACCACTTGGAAAGGTAGACAAGAACCAGACTGAGGACTTTAAATGACAACTAGTGTAAATTGTGTTTTATCCTAGAACCACTGAAGCATAGGGAATGTTATCGTCAGATGTGCACATTAGGAATATCAGTTTAGTAGCTGTTTGGCAAATGAACTGGACAAGTAAAAGAATGGGCCTAATGAGACCAGTTAGGAGAAGGAGACTTTACATTCAGGTAATGACAGCCTGAAACAGAGAGTCAGTAATTCTAGTGAAGAGAGTAGGACTGATTCAATTGGGAGTATGCTGGTAAATGTTTAACAACCGACTCTCCAATAAAAATGTGTGTATGTGTGTGTGACCCATGTTTAAGTTTAATCTTCATTAACATTTTTCCATTATATTCTTAAATCTAGACAATCAATAAAACAATAAATCAAGCCCTAATTTGTAGCATTTATTGATTTGCTAAGATATAAATGCTCACACTGAAATTTTAACAACCAACTCTTGAGAACTTGTATGAGCTGTCTCCAGTGCCTCCCCTGGACAAGTAATGTTAAAGTAAGAAGTTAACTTCACAAGAACTGGTAATCGATTTGAGATGAGGTGAAGGAGAAAGAAGAGGCATGGATGCCTCCTTTCTAGGCTGGGAATCTGAGTGACTAAAAGTGATAGAGCTATTGATACAAAAAGAGAGGAAGAAGGAGGAGGATTGTGTTTGGGCAAAATCTAATGAGTTCTGTTTTGGATATGGTGAATTTGATAAGTTTGTGTGGCACGCTGGATAGAGTATTAGACCTGGAGCTAGAAAAATCTGAGTTCCAATATGGCCTCGGACACTAGTGTGATCACGTCACCTCTGTCTCAGTTTCTTTATCTGTAAAAACCTTCCCAGAGTTGTAATGACAAAATATTTGTAAAGCCCTTTACAATCCAAAGTTATTTAGAAATGCTAATCTATGCTTCTATGGATATCTATTGGATATCAGGGAAGAGGTTTGACCCCCCCCCCCCATCATCAACAATTGTTATTTTGTTTGTCCTTCATTCTCAAGAGGACTGTGACATCAAGATGATGACGACTTGTGGTTGACTTTGATTTGAGTGAGTGAGGGTTGTGCAAGGTCGCCAACCTCACTTTCTCCTGGAGAGCCATCTGGGTCCAGATATTCATCAGAACTAGAGATGTCCCAGAATGCAATGTGGGACCCTGGCCGTTTTAGGCTAAAGTCTTATCAGATTCTCATTTTGAGTGAGATATACCCATTCAATGAATAGACCTCTTTAAGTAGTTACTCCAGGGAAGGCCCTTTTTGATAAAAAAAAAAAAAACAAAACACAAACTGGGAGGGGAAGATCCTCAAGGTTCCTAGGTAAAAGAGAAAAAGTCACTATTTAGTATTTACATTCACTCTGTGCTAAGTGGGGTGGGGACCCGTTGTCCAACTGGGCTTAAGGCTTGGTGTTTGAGCAAGAAGTCGAGCCAGTAAACCCAAAGGGAAAATGTTGGGGGTGTAAGCTCAGTTCCATGTGGACAGTCTCGGGCAGGTAAAAGTGAGGACTTCTAAACCTTAGAGTTCTCATGAGGCCCCCCAGGGAACAGCAGGGAATTGAGGTGTGAGACCGGGATATCTCGTGCATTTCCGCCTCTTCCCGTGGGATGGGAAACGTGCTGGGAGAGAGCATCCCCGCCCTCGAGATTGGCCCGGGTCTGAGCACACCTATTGTTATCTAACAGGCACGGTATTCAGGTGCAAACTATGCGGCAGGAGAGCTTAAGTAGGGTCAGGAAAGCCTGAAGGCGCTCTTAGCGCTGAGGGGCCCTGACAGGACAGAAGGCCCCTCTTCCTTCTCTCCTCTCTTCGCTCTTCCCTCTCCCCTCTCTCCCCACTTCCACTTCCATTAAGATCTTTGCCTCCTGGGGAGATTCCTCTCTCCTCAGGAAGAGTTCCCCCTGCACATGTAACCAAGACCCTGAATAAAGCCTAACCCTTGTTCGACTCTGGAAAGTCTCTTCTCTCATACGTTTATCCGGTTTGGCCAGCCAAAGACCTGCGATAGGTAAGGTAAGACTCGGGTAGCCCTCAGGCCTCTAGGCCTGGCAGGAAAAAGGTAGCTTTTGGCGGTGGAAGTGTACTTTCCCCTGGGTAGAGCACCCCAGGTGAGGATAGAGAGGAGAGGAGAGATCATCAACAATTAATTATAAACTTAAGGTAGGGATACTGTATACTCCATTACAAGACTCTCAGTAAATATGTGGGTTATTAACCATTTATAGGAATATGTATATTACATATACTACATATATATATATATATATACATTTCTGTCTTGACAAGTGAATTTCAGGAATGAAGACTTGCTTTCTTTAAAAATTTTTTTTTTGGCTATTCTAGAATTAGTAACCATTAATAGCCTTATTTAAATAGACTTTCCTTCGGCCTCACAGTGTCTTATATGTGGGTAATTCATCCATGTTGTGTCGTTTCTAGCCACTCTAGTAGCCTTTGTGGGAAAATCATTCTTTTCTCTGAGGCTCTACTTGTGGAGTAGTTAGCTATACTCTTCTTCTGGGTCTGTTCTAACTAGGGGCTTGTTTTAACTCATAATGTTATTCATTGTGTTTGGCATTTTCTTGTGTTTACTCATATGTCCCACCAGAAACTTCTTTGTTTGCTTTCATTTGTTTTTTTGTGCTAAGGGTCGAACTTTGTTTGGTTCTTTGTGCTATGGTCAAACTTTGTTCTCTCCTGCACTCAGACACCTACTGAGTAATGTGATTTGGGGGTTCTTTGGCTATCTTGTTGGCACTTTTGGAGAAGATAGTGATAATCAGTGGCAACAACAACAGTAGTATTTTAAAGTTTGCAAAACATTTCATTCATGTGCTTTGTTTCATTTATGCCTCATTCTAGCCTAGTTGAGTTACTTATTACTAATAAGTGTTATTATCCTCATTTTATAGATGAGGAAACTGAGGTTCAGAGATAGCAAATGAACCTTGGTCATACAGATAATGCATAAGAAATGGGATTTTAACTCATCTTCCTAACTCCAAAATCTACTGAGTCACATCTACCTTTATTTTAAATATAAAAAGGCAAAGATACTGATGTTGATTTTCACCATTCCTGAACAGCAAGTGCCCTATCAACTTGATTCTTATTTTGGTTGGACTTTGACCTTTAATTAGTCAGTCACTGATTACATAGGAACAGATTTTCGTAAGTCTTCAGCCTCTAACCTATCATTTCTTCTCTTGAGAAAGGGTCCATTTTGCTTTTTTGTTTGTGATGTTTCGTACTAGCACCTTGCAATTCTCTTGTTTTTAAAAAGTAAATTTTTATTGATATCTTTTGTTTTTATATCACTTGACTTTCCCACTGTATTCCTTCCTTTCCCTTCCCATAAAGTTAATCCATGTAACAAAGAATTTTTTAAAATGAAAGAAAAGAGGACAAACATCTACAAAATCAATCAATCAATACATTACCTAGAAAACCCTATTTGTAATACTCACCACTCATTCAAACCACCCACCACCATCACCACCTCTTCAGAGAAATGGTAAGAAGTACCTGATCATAACTCTTCTTTCAAGCCAATGTTGCCTTTAGAAATTTGCAATTTTCATTTTCAATTATTTTGTTGTGACTCTTTCTAGTTACATTATTGTAGTCATTGTATGTATTGTTTTCTTGGTTCTGCTTACTTCACTTTGCATTACTTCATGTAAACCTTCCCATGCTTCTCTGTATTCAATAGAGTCATCATTCTTAAAGCACAGTAATATATTGCATGCTTAAGTCATAATTTGACAAGCCATTCCCCGACTGATTAGCATTTATTTGCCTTTCAGTTCTTTGCTACCACAAAAAGTGATGTTATTATATGAGGCATTTCTTTTTGTCAGTGACTTCCTTGGGGGTGAATGCCCAGAAGTGTAATCTCTGGGTCAAAGTATATGGACATTTTAGCCACTTTCCATTTAATTCAGTAAGCATTTAAGTACTGACTATGTGCCACAAGTACTGGAAAGTGGTGGGGATTCAAAGACAAAATGAAACTAGCCTTTAAATCACCTAAGTGCTACACTGTGACAAGAGTCAGGAACCTTAGTTCAGACATGGCTTCAGACACTTACTAGCTGGGTGACCCTGTGCAAAAATCACTTAACTTCTGCCTGCCTTAGTTTCCTCAACTGTAAAATCAGGGTGATAATAGCACCTATTTCACAGGGTTCTTGTGAGGATCAAATGAGATAATATTTGTAAAAGCACTTACCACATAGCAGGCACTTAAAAAAAATGCTTATTTACCTCCCCCATAAGCAGCTTACATTCTACTGATCTTTGGTCTCTTTCATGTCTCAAACATGGATCCTGATTTCCAACATACTTTTCTCTACCTCCCCTTTGCCTGCTTTTACCCTGATTTGGTAAAATAATCAAAGTAAATGTTGACTTGGTCTGGAATCTCTTGTCAATAAGTTAATAGAATTTCTTTACCTCTTCGTCTTCTTTAGCAAATGCCAGCATATAAATGGTTGTTTTCCTTTTGGGCCTTGGGGGTTATGCTCATCACTGAACACAAGAAGACCAGACGTTCCATAACATAATGTTTCTTACTGTCCTGGGGTGTACAGTGAAACCAGATACCCCAGATGTTTTGTTTGCCTCTCCAAAGAGAACTCATGAGCTATTTAGCTTCTCTGATCTTCTGAATATCAATATTTCTGGGCTGCAGTTCTTCCAGGAATAGCAGCTGGTCAGTAACTGAACAAGTATATCCCATTTACAGTTTTTACAGTTAAGTTAATCTTTAAAGATGGTCTTGAATGCTTAGTGCTCTTACCTCATCTCATTATTTCTACCTGCTACAACAGAATCCAAAGGATGGGTCTTGCACAAGACTGAGAATCATTAAGAAAGTTTTTTTTCTTTGTTTCATGGACTGCCATGAAATTCTTCATCACCGAGGCGAATGAACATTTTTGTATGTAGCTAAATTGGTCCCTAGGTTGCAAACTTTGTCTGGGACCAAATACTTTAAAAATATTTTTAAAAATCACATGTAAAATTACAAACTCTGTTGCTTATAAGTTTTAAGAAGTATGTTGCTTTCTTCTCAACATTTCCTTTTGTAAATTCCTCTGGATTTTGTTGCCATGATGATGATGATGGTGTTGACGTAGTTGCAGCATATGTGTTGCTCTGATTCTTCTTTCTCCATGTGGCACCTCCTAAGCCTTCACATATTTTCTCATAGGCTTCATTTCTCATGAAGCCCATCAGGTAGTAAGTGTTGTTTATTGGAAAGAGTATTGGAACCGGGAGTTAGCAGATCTGCATTCTCATCCCAGTTGTGATACTCACTAGATGTATGACCTTTGACAAGTCAGTTGACTTCTCCAACTATTGATTTCCCCATGTAAAATGAGGCAATTTGAATCTAAAGTCCCTTCTAATTCCATAAGTATGTGAAGTTTATCTTAAGCATTAAAAATGGAAAAGAATCTTTTTGAGATTGTATCATTGAACTCTCTTATTTTATAGATAAGGTCATTGGGGCCATTTTCAGTACAGACTTTTCAGTAAAGGCCCTGGTAAAGAAACTTGGTTGCAAGGTTCTAGAGAAAGAATGAATAATGAAAAAAGTCAAGGAATAGACTGAAAAATTTTGTCATCTAGAAGAGAATGCAAGGTAAATTGAGATGTATATTTGCATACATATGTATAAATATATGTATACCACTCAGTAGTCTCTCTTTGGCATTCATGCTATTCCTATCTACTACCCAATCAAAAATGTAGTAGCTATTGTGTCCTTCTCAAAGAGTTTGATATTTGACTTATAATTTTTCTCTCCTCCCCAACTCCTGCCCTCACACTAGGGGACTTCAACATACAAACTGATTCTCAAATACTCTAAATACTCAGTTCCTAAAGGTACTCACATTCAATGAGTTATTCTTCTACCCCACCTCAGCCACACACAAAGACGGCCATATACTTGATCTTGTCATTACCCACAAATGTACCACCTCCATGTTCAAAATTTCTGAAATTACTTTATCCAACCATAACCTATTGGATTTTCACCTCTTCCTCTGCCTTCCGTCACACTGCCCTTCTCTTCATTGGCATCATGATCTCTAATCCCTTGACCCTTCAGGCCATTTCCCCTGCATTAATCAACTAATTCAACTCTATAATAACTCCTTTTGAATTCCTAGCTCTCTTCTCATATTGATGATTATACCCGACCAAGACTCAGTTTGCATCACTCCCACCATTTTATTATCCTAGACCCTACACTTGCACTACTGAACAAAGGTAGAGAAAATCATGTAACACTCTGACTGGGTTCACTACAAATTTATGTTGTACAACCTTGATTGGGCCCTCACTGCTACTAGGCAATTCTACTACACCTTCCCTTCCCACATACTATCCATTCTCCACAGAGGTGTTTCTAAACTTTTTAATTTCAAACTTCAAACTTCTCATAACCCTCTTTCTCTTCATTCTCTCAGCTGAGAACTTTGCCTCATATCTTACAGAAAAAAACATAAAAGCTATTCACCATGAGCGCCCTCTTTTCTCCTTTTCTTTATATCCTATTACTCAAGTGCCTTCTGCTACTTACTTACTTCTTACCAATGTTAACCCATCTACTTGTTTAAGTGATTCCATTCGTCTCATCTCCTTTAACATTGCCTCTTTTCCTGTCTACTGTCTCATTATACTGCCTATAAACAGGTCCATGTCTGCCCTATCCTGAAAAATCTCTCAATTGATCCTTCTACTCCTTCCTCCCCCCACCCCTCAACAAATGTGGTGTAGTATCTCTTCTTCCCTTTGTAACTAAACTCCTTAAAAAGGCCTTTTACAATAGGTGCCTCCACTTTCTCACCTCTCATTCCCTTTTTAACTCCTTATAATCTGGTTTCTGATCTTATCATTCCATTGAAACTGCTTTCTTCAAAAGTACTAATGATCTCAACTGCTGAATCCAATGCTCTTTTCTCAGTCCAGGTTCCCCTTGAACCCTTTGCAGCCTTGGACACTACTGATCTCTTTGTAATCCTTGATAGTCTCTTCTCCTTTGTACCCTCTTCTCTAGGTTTTTAGAATACCACTCGCCTCATTTTTCTCCTACCTGACTGCTCCTTCTCTGTCTCCTTTGCTGGATGCTTCTCTAGATCCTACCCTCTAATCAAAGGTGTCCCAAAAGAAGTCCCAGACCCTTTTCTTTTCTTCCTCTGTGCTACTTGGTGATCTCATCAATTCCCATGGATTTAATTACCATCATTTATGCTGAGCATTCTCAAATCTACTTATCCTTCTCCAGTGTCTCTGCTGATCTCCAATCTCACATCTCCAGATGCCTTTCTGATATTTTGAACTGGATGTCCAGTACACATATTAAGGTCATTATGTCCAAAACACAACTCATTAGCTTTCCTCCTAAACCACCCCCCACTCCTAACTTTATTATTTCTGTAGAGGGCTACACCATACTCCTTGTCTCTCAGGCTCATGACCTAAGAGTTATCCTGAATTCCTACTATCTAGATCCAATCTCTTTCCAAGGCCTACTCATTTTATGTTTTCAATATTTCTCATATATGTCCGCTTCTCTCTTCTGCCTCTGCGACCACTCATATACCCACCCTTATCACCTCACACCCTTATTACTACAATAGCCTGCTGGTGAGTTTGCGTTCCCCAGTGTGTTCCCACTCCAACTCATTCTCCATTCAGTCACTAAAATGATTTCCCTAAAATGTAGGTCTGATCATGTTCTCCACCCCTTCCCCTATCACTGAGATCAAATGAAAAATAATCTGATTGGTATCCAAAACTTTTCATAACCTCTCTCTCTCCAGTCTTTCAAGACTTATTCCCTGACCCATATTCCTTGATCCAGTGACACTTATCTCTGAACACTCCCTCTCTAGGCTCTAAGCATTTTCTCTGGCTGTCCCCCATGGCTATCCACTTTGACTACTGACTTCCTTTAAGTCCCAACTCAGATCTTATCCTCTATAAGAAGCCTTCCCTAGCCCCTCTTAATTCCAGTGCATTCCCTGTGTCAGTTTTCTCCAGTCTATCCTGTATTAGCTGGCTTTAAATGTATTTGCTTGCAGGTTGTTTCTCCCATGAAGGCAGGGACTGTCTTTTGCCTCTATTGCTTAGCACAGCGCCTGGTACAAAGCAAGCACTTATAAATATTGATTCATTGATTGATTAGCTCAAATGGAAGAAGGAGGAAAATAGCTGAGAGGAATGGATGGATCAAGCGGGTTTTTTGAGAAATGAGACTGACATGGACATATTTAAAGGTAGTAGGGATGCAGTAGGTAGACTGAGAGAGACTGAAGATAAACGAGAGTTGGGATTGTAGAGGAGGCAAATATGCTAGAGAAGACAGGATGGAACTCGCAATTGTGCTCTTGCTGTTCTGTGCTGGGGGTTGGATGCTTACAAGTCAGCACATAACTGCTGAGACTATTTAATTGGAATAGCCTTGGACTGGAGGGTTCCTTTGCATCAACAGAAAGGGAGGAGAGCATAAGTAATGAGAGAACTGGAGATGTGGGAGGATGGGAAACTACTGGCACTCAGAAATATCATGGAACTATGGCAGGAAATAGAGAGGATGGAGCTTAGTAGAGCAGTTGTTTGTGAAAATAGATCCTTGAGGAAGGTGAGGAAGGTTTGAAATATCAGCAGTTGGAAGTGTTTGGGAATCAGACAGATGAATAATAGTACTGTGGAACAATACTGACTGCCAGATTAAGTTACATAGCAAGAAAAAAAATTTGGAAGGGGGCAGGCATGTGAAATTTCTGATTTTCTTAGTTAAATCAAGGTACATGTTCTAAAGAATTTAGTCAAGGTACCTGGGCTCTAATTTCATGGTCACTACTACCATTGAGTGCCATTGAATAGGTTATGACCTCTGTGGGCCTTAATTTCCTCATCTGTAAAATGACATCAGACTAGGTCCTTTTCAGCTCCAAATCGGTGATGTTATGAAATAAAGATTAACAGTGTTTTTAAATGATTGTCTTCTGATCCAATGCTATATTTCTCTTTGTTTTCTGCCTGGCATGAGTCAGTTCAAACAATGAAATTTCCTGCCAAGGTATTCCCACCTAAAAAACACATTAAACTTGAGAATTTACTTAAACTGCAATTAATCACTTAATAAAAACATATGGGAGGAACTGGACCTTAATGTTTGGTTAGGGGTTAATTCAGAAACTGACAAGCTTGAATGGGCAGCCCTGGTGGAATTGTATGTGTAGTCCAAACAGGCCCTCCAGCAGCTTTTGACTTTGTAGAAACAGATTTAACTTTTTCCAAGGAATGATCTGATTAAAATCTGCTGATTAGATGAGATTTTTTCCTAAGGAGCACCTGAAAACAAAACAGCTTTTGTTACTTAAAAAAATAACAATAAAGTTTAAAAAAGAAAAAAAGCTTCTGCAAATTGTGTCACTAACAACCCAGTTAACTCTCAGTTATCTGTATATTGTGGAGAATTATTTTCAGTCCTTACTCTGGCCACCCACTCAAATAGGCTTTCCCTGCAACTTTTCTCCTTTTTCTTCTGCTTCTTCACAAGACTCTTTGCTATTTTTGTCATATTTACTTACTTTTTTTCTGCTGCCTCAGGCCATCTTGCACTCTAAAAGCTATGAATGTAAATAGCTAAGGACACAATTATTTGGGTTATGTACCCTCAAGACCTCTGTCTATAGTCAGTCAGGAAGTATTGAGGGTCTGCATATGTGGGGATCATTTGTGTCAGAAGATGCATTTATGGGAGATGCGAAAAAATAATAGTCTGTGAAATTCAGTTGGGAACCTAGAGTTGGTTTTTGTTGATTTTGCTTTGTTTTGGTTTTATCAGCAGCCTAATTACTCATTACAAAGCTGCTGAAAGCTATCAACAAGGACCTCCTCTGCTCATAAATTCACAAATACTATTCTTGTGTCTAGATTCTGGATCTGATTTTATCATACAGGTACATGGCTAACCTATCCCTGTTTCTTGTCAGGCATCAACTTCCCCATATGATGTAAGTCCATGAGACAAATGGATGCTGGCTTCCCATCATAAATGGGATTGTGTTGATTCCCAAAACTAATTCTTTGAACGCTGATTTTCTTTATGTTGCTTCCCTCTAATGAGGACTACTTATTACATGGTTATTTGAAATATGAAAAGAATAGTTCTTACTTCCTGAATCTTAGTTGGATTTTAACTTTTATGTTTAATGTGTGACAAAGTAATCTGATCTCCACAAACCGCAAAAAAAAGAAAAAAGAGTTAATGCTTTATTAAGCATTTATGTGTCCAAGGCACTGTGCTAGGTACTGGGGCTACAAAGATGGGTATGTCATGGACCTTGCCCTTTAAGATCTCACCAAAATTGAAAGTGAGATTGGCTAACAATGCAAAGTTTCTCATGATATTCCCCTGAACCAGCTAATCCAGATTCCAAGATGGAGCTGCCAGGATGATACCAAAAAAATGGAAAATTGAACAACTTTGTCACTGTTTTTATAAAGAATTATTTTCATTATTAGTCATAGCAGAACCACCACATTTTGACTCTTAACACTTCACTCTCAGCTGTACTATATTAAATTAAAATGTTGCTTGAAAAGATGACAATGGGAAGAGCAGCTGGGATATACCAAGTACATCATGTGAAAATTTGTGCATGCAGTCTTAAAAGCATTGAGGGATTATTTTGTAAGATATCTCAGGGAAGAGTAGGTTTCAAAGAAAACTATAAATGACGTTAATCCTGGCTCTACTACTTACTACCTGTGTGATCTTGGACGCAAGTTGTTTCACTTCACTGGAACTCTGTTGCCTTCACTATAAAACTGGGAGAGGTGAACTGGGTGACCTGTAAGGTCCCTTTCACCTCTAAAGCCTTAATCTTATGATCTAATAAGAGAAAAGATACAATATGCAACAGTAATACAAAGAAGATTGTGATAATTATAAAGGAGAGGAATTGGACAAGGTACTGTGAGGAATTTGAGGTGAAACATCACTTTTCTTTGGGAATTAAGGGAGCTGGTGAGGAGTGTCAGGGAAGGTTTTGTAGAAGATTTGGGCCTTGAAGAAATGGAGAGACTTCAATAGATGGAGATTCTATTCTATTACAGGTAAGGGAGATAGTATGGACAAAGGTCCAGAGAAAGGAAATGACTTGTTTGTGTGTTTTGTCCTTCATTCTGGAAGAGGACCATGACATCAAATTGATGACATGACTTGCAGTTGATTTTGATTTGAGTGAGGGAGGGCTGTTCAAGGTCATCAACCTCACTTTCTTCTCCTGAGCCCTCTGGATCCAGTGACTAGATATTCATCAGGACGACTGGAGATGGCCCAGGAGGCAATGGGAGACTCTGACCCTTTCAGGCTAAGGTCTTATCAGAATCTTACTTGGAGTGAGATATACCCATTCAATGAATAGACTTCTTTAAGTTACTGCAGGCTTGGCCCCTTTAATAATAAAAAAAAAAAAAGAAATCAAAGTGGGAGGGGAAGACCTTTAGGGTTCCTGGGTAAAAGAGACAAAAGGACAGGAAAGGACAGAATGACATGGGAAGATCTCTTCCAGTTTGGCTCAAATACAAAATAAGGAAAGAAGAGTATTTTGAGATTTCCTTGGAAAATTAGGTTGGAACCAGATTAAAGAGGGTCTTAACTGCTAGCAACATGGAGAGTAATTGCTTTATTTGGGACTTAATGGGGATCCATTGAAAGTTTTTGAATAGAGGAAAGAAGATCAGAGCTATTTATTAGGAAGATTTTTTTCTGGAAATAGTGTAAGCAGAGGTGTTAAACATGCAACCCTCAGTATTTCTGAGTGCCACCCAGTCAGACGAAACCATAATTGGGTGTTGGAGACCAGTACTTTAGCCTGGGCCCCCTCACCCCATGAGAAAGCCACACCCCCAGTAGCCTGTTCGGGGACAAGCTGAACCACAAGACGTTCCTGCCAGCAGATGTCCTGACTACAGAATGTTTTAGTACCGCCCCGGAAAGCCCCTGGAGCCAGTTCCTCCTATACCTATCCCCTCTCCGTCCTATAAAAGCTTGCAGCCCTAATAATAAAATCAGACCTTGCTTACCACCCTTTTTTGGTCTCACTCCTCTTTTCACCCATCCCCTTCAGGTAGGCGTTCTCCTCGATCTCCCCACTCATACTGGCCCTGCAGGACGGGGCAAGTGGCGCCCAGACGTGGGGCTCGAGGTCCGGACTTCTGCCAGGCGGACCAACATTGAGAGACGATTCGTCGCGACCCCTTCCTTCTCATCGCTCATGAAGAGCCCCTGCGTTTTGGTAAGTTGAGTTTCGTCCGCCTCATTCTAATCATGGGTTCCAACCTTTCCAAGGAACAGGTCTTTATCCATGACCTTAAGCATGCCCTTAAGGATAGAGGAGTTAAGGTTAAGAAAAAGGACTTAGTGAACTTCTTTCTTTTTGTCGATGAGGTCTGTCCCTGGTTTATTGTTAACGGGCCGGACATCCATCCGGGCAAGTGGCAAAAGGTTGGGAGAGAGCTTAATAAGAAATTGCAAACTGAGGGCCTGGAGGCCGTCCCCCCTTCTGCCTTTTCCTATTGGGGAATCATTAGAGACATAGTGGAATCCGCCTCCGGAGATCCAGGTGAACGACAGCTTCTTTCGGTGGCAGAGTTTTGCTTGCTCCCTTTGTCATGGGCCGCCTCTGTTAAGTCACTAGAGCGCCCCTTACCACGGGCGGCTTCTGTAAAATCACTAGCTTCAATAGCCAAAAGTCCCCCAAGGCCCCCGTCCGTGGTCATTGACATTCCGCCAGAGCCACCAAAGCCCATTTATCCTCCCCTCCCTACAGGGCCCCACCCTACAACCGAGTCCCTAACTTTCCCTATTATTACTAAACACAAGACCCCTCCCTTAAAGAATCCTGACCCTGATACGTTAGATCCCAGGGATGAAGCGGAACTTGAGGATGAGGCCGCCCGATATAATGATCCCGATTGGCCCGCTCTTCAACATCTGCCTCCTCCTTACTTATCCCAAACCTGCGCCCCTGTACTTTTGCCCCCTGTTCCCACTCCCTCGGTCCTTACTAATGCTAGACACCAACTTTCCACCCAGGTTAAGGAGCTCCGAGAAGTCTTAGACCTACAAAAGCAATATGTACAGCTCTCTTCAGAGTTGAGTTCCCTGCAGCACTCCCTCCAGAGCTCAGTCATTCTTTCTCCCAGTAAGCCCCAGTCGACCAAGGACCCGTCCAACAGGACTGGCGCTAAGACTAAAAACTCAAAAAAAGCGCAGCCCATGATGTTCCCCGTTATAACTCGGTCCCGCCGACTTGGGCCCCCACAAACCCCTGGGGCGGGTGAACTTAACGGACTCCTCCACGAGTGAGGAAGAGGAGGAGGAAGAGGAAAAGAAGGAGGAGGAGGAAGAGGAAGAGGAGGGAGAAGAAGGGCAGAGCAGTAGGAAGGCGGAACGGGAACGGCCGGAATACGGAAATTGCATTTTAAGGGGCTTAAAGATCTCAATGCCGCAGTTAAGGCATATGGCCCCAACGCCCCTTTCACCCTCTCCGCCCTCGAGGCCATGTCCCGTGGAGGGTATCTTTTGCCAGCGGAGTGGCTCCGCGTGGTTCAGGCAGTTCTCTCACGGGGGCAATTTTTAACATGGAAGGCCGATTTTTACGATCGCTGCCAATCCACAGCGACAGCCAATCAAAAGTCCCCCAACTCCCCCGCTTCAAAATGGACCTATGAAAAGCTGAGTGGTCAAGGCAAATATGCAGGTGAGGCCAAGCAACGCCGCCTTCCCATAGGTCTCTTGGCGCAAACCGCCAACGCGGCATTTGCCGCTTGGCGCGCTTTACCAACCTCTGGTTCTCCTCTTGCCCCGCTTAATAAAATAATACAAGGGACTCAGGAGGACTTTTCTGAATACGTTAGCAGGCTCCTGGAGGCCACTGAGCGGACCCTAGGTCAGGAGGCCTCTAATGATCAGCTTGTGAGGCGCCTGGCATATGAGAACTCCAATACTGCTTGTCGCTCTGCCTTGCGCGGGAAATGGAGGGATAAAACCTTAGAGGAGATGATACGCCTCTGCAGAGACATAGATCCTTTTACTACAAAAATGTCCCAGGCTGTACATTTAGCTATCGGGGCGGCTCTCCAGCCGGGGGACTCCCAGAAGGGGTGTTTCCGCTGTGGGCAACCTGGCCACTTTGCCCGGCAGTGCCCCAGCTCGCCAGATACCCCTCCTCCTCCAACCCAAAATAGGGGTTCTCAACCTTCCACCCTCTGCCCCAGATGCAGGAAAGGGAAGCACTGGGCGAACACCTGTCGCTCCACGACAGATGTCAATGGCCACCCCCTGCAGGGAAACGGCCGGAGGGGCCAGCCCCGGGCCCCCCAGCCGATCCCCATCCTGCGGGCCTCGGGGACCAGCCCGCCCACACCCAACTCTACAGAGCCACTGCAGGAAGCGCAGGGGTGGACCTGTGTGCCGCCTCCACCACAATATTGACCCCTGAAGGTGGGGTGCATGTAATTTCTACAGGCATCTTTGGCCCCCCGCCCCCCAATTTTTATTTTTTTATTCTTGGTCACGCTTCCACTACTATTAATGGCCTTCTAATCCACCCCTCCATTGTTGACAGTGATTATATGGGGGAAATCCAGATACTTGCTTCAACCCTACAGGGACCCCTCACTGTCTATCAGGGGCAACGCCTTGCCTTGCGCAGGCTCTCCCGCTCCCCCTACAAACCCCATACCCTGCCCTCACCACCGTTAGAGGCCACTCCAAGCCCGGGTCCTCAGACATCTATTGGGTTCAGGCCATTTCCCAGGATCGCCCCATGCTTACGCTTACCATTCAAGGCAGATCTTTTGAAGGAATATTAGATTCAGGAGCTGACTCAACTGTTATTTCAAAAGATAGCTGGCTGCCTTCTTGGCCTCTTCAACCATCCATGACGCACTTTCAGGGCATAGGCCAGTCCCATTATACTCTACAGAGTTCCCAATGGTTGCCCTGGCAAGACAAGGAGGGAAATAAAGGGACTGTCCAGCCTTTTGTGGTTCCCGGCCTACCTGTCAACTTATGGGGGAGGGATATTCTTTCTCAGATGGGGGTAATTATGTGCAGTCCAAATACGGTTGTGACCCGTCAGATGCTCTCCCAGGGATTTCTCCCAGGGCAAGGGCTAGGCAAAAGAGGGCAAGGACGACCGTCCCCAATTGTTGCTGAAGGGAGGAAAGGGCGAGCAGGCCTTGGCCTTGAATGCCCAGATAATCAGAACCATTTTTCGTGAGGGCCACGGGTCCTCCTGCACTCCAGGCAGATAGGATCTCGTGGAAAAATGACCTACCCGTCTGGGTTGACCAGTGGCCCTTACCCAAGATAAAACTGGAAGCAGCGTTCGCTTTAGTGCAGGAGCAATTAGCTGCAGGGCACATAGAACCGTCCACATCCCCGTGGAACACGCCCATTTTTGTTATCCAGAAAAGGTCAGGTAAGTGGCGGCTCTTACATGATCTGCGAGCCGTCAATAAAACAATGGTTCCTATGGGGGCCCTTCAACCTGGGTTCCCCGCCCCTGTAGCCATACCACAAGGTTTCTCTAAAATACAATTGACCTTAAGGATTGCTTTTTTTCCATTCCCCTCCACCCCTCCGATTGCCAGCGCTTCGCTTTTAGTGTTCCAATTACCAATTGTGTGGGCCCTTCCCCTCGTTTTCAGTGGAAAGTCTTGCCACAAGGCATGGCTAATAGCCCTACGCTGTGCCAAAAATATGTAGCACAAACAATTGACCCTTTTCGCTTGCGGTATCCCAAGCTTTATATCATCCATTATATGGATGATATCCTCCTTGCAGGTTCAGATGATGAGGAATTGACCCAGGTATCACAGGAGCTCATTAGAGCATTGGAAAATCGGGGCCTTAAAATTTCCCCCGACAAAATACAAACCTACCCCCCGCAGCTCTTCTTGGGGTTTGAACTTTTAGCTAATCGCATTCTCTCCCAGAAGGTTCGCTTGCGAGTAAGTCACCTTTGCTCCCTTAATGATTTCCAAAAGCTTCTGGGGAAATTGAATTGGCTCAGGCCTTATCTTAAGCTCACTACGGGGGAATTGAGACCCTTGTTTGATATTCTAAAAGGAGACCCCGACCCAAATTCACCCTGTTCTCTCACACCGGAGGCCCGTAAGGCCCTTGCCTTAATTGAGCAAGCTATTCATGATCAACATATTGGGTATTACGCTCCTCTAAAACCTCTTTGGCTCTTAATTTTTTCTACCGCCTTTTCCCCCACTGGATTATTGTGGCAGGAGCATCCGTTGTTTTGGATTCATATGCCAGCCACACCTACAAAGATCCTCCCCTCCTACCCGCATTTAACAGCTGGCCTCCTGCGCCTAGGGCGAGAGGCAGCCCTTCGGCTTTTTGGTCGGGAACCAGATCATATTGTCTGCCCCTACACCGCTTCGCAGATTCAATGGCTGCTTCAGAATGATGACGATTGGGCAGTTAACTGCATTTCCTACCCAGGGATTATAGACAATCATTATCCCTCAGACAAGCTTGTCCAGTTCTTTCAGAAAACACCTGTTGTCTTCCCAAGGATTACCAAGGCGGAGCCCATCCGAGGCGCCCATTTGGCGTTCACTGATGGATCCGCCACAGGGAAGGCAGCCTTCAGTGTTGATGGGAAGGCCACCTCTTTTGACACACCCTTCATCTCTGCGCAGCTGGTGGAACTTGCAGCGGTCTCTGCGCAGCTGCTGGAACTTGCAGCGGTCATCAAGGTTTTTGAATCTGTTCCGGGTCCTCTCAATATTTGTACTGATAGCTCCTACATTGCACATTCGGTCCCTCTATTGGAAACTGCCCCGTATATTCGTCCCTCCACTAATGCGTCTCCTCTTTTTGCCACTCTTCAGCTTCTAATCCTCTCCCGTAAGCATCCCTTTTTCATTGGACATATTCGGGCCCACTCCGACCTTCCCGGTCCCCTTTCTGAAGGGAATGATCAGGTTGATCAGGCAACTCGTCGCATTTTACTTGCTCTGTCTACCTCTCCTGTCGCTGCTGCCATGCAAGCCCATAAGCTGCATCACCTTAATGCCCATACGCTTCATCTCAAGTTCCCTATCACCTGGGAACAAGCCAGACAGATCGTGAAACAGTGCCCTGGCTGCCTGACTCTTCTCCCTGAACCTCATACTGGCATCAATCCCCGAGGTCTCATTCCCGGGGAGCTTTGGCAAATGGATGTCACTCATTAACTCCCTTTTGGTCGGCTTAAATATATTCATGTGTCCATTGATACCTTCAGTGGTTTCATCTTTGCCACCTTGCAACCTGGAGAGGCCACCAAACATGTCATTAATCACCTCATTAGTGCCTTGGCAGTCCTCCCGCAGCCCAAAATTCTTAAGACAGATAATGGCCCCGGCTACACCAGCTCTTCTTTCAGATCCTTTTGTACACAACTACATATTAAGCATGTAACTGGCATACCGTATAATCCTCAGGGGCAAGGAATTGTGGAAAGGGCCCATCAGACATTGAAAAACATGGTCCTGAAATTACAGTCGGGGGGGAAGTTCTTTATCCCAGAGCTGGCAATGCCAAAACGTTGCTCAATCACGCCCTTTTTGTTTTAAATTTTCTCACCCTTGACGCTGCGGCAAAGAGTGCAGCAGACCGCCTTTGGCAGTCCTCTACGGCCCAAACCTACACTCAGGCAAAATGGAAAGATCCCCTTCTTGGCAAATGGCAGGGCCCTGATCCTGTGTTAATCTGGGGCAAAGGCCATGCTTGTATTTATGATTCAAAGTGCCAAAATGCTAGATGGTTGCCTGAAAGGCTGATCAAGTTGATGGACAAGCCAGATGTTTACAATACCGTCCAGGGGACTACACCTCCCTGAGACACATCTGTTTTTCTTTTCCCGTTTTTCAGGAGATGACACTTCTAGCGTTTCTCCTCCTGCTCCATGGAAGCCACAGCGGTTTTCAATCTCCCGACCCAGAAGCGCTTAGCCATACCCTCTTTGGGAGCCCTTGTGACTGCAGCGGGGGTACGGTCACTGTCCGCCCTAACACCTATACGCGAATGATCGATTGTACAGACAGGACGGCCTACCTCGCTTACCATCATACGGCCACAGGCATCTCCAAACAAACCTGGAAATGCGTAAGAAAACCCCGAGTCATCCCTCCAAATGGTGACCAGCCTGGGCCCTGCCCCACTGATTGCAAGTACCTTGAGGCCTTGCACTCTACATGCTACAGCTCCACCCAGCAGTGCAGTAGTGCCTCAGGGACAGTATATCTTACTGCATTGCAGGAGAGGAAATATGCTGGCACTTTTGGAGGTGAATTAGGGATGAGCCCCAGCTCTCGTGGTACCACTAACAAACATGCTCAGGCTTCTTGCGGCAAGGAAAATATTGGAAAGAATGTCTGTTGGCCCCCCCGTGCACCCACCCATATTTCTGATGGGGGTGGCCCCACGGACCAGATTAGAGAATTTGAGGTAAGGGAACGTATAAATGAGATTATTAGAAGCATGTACCCCCCTATTCATTACCACCCGCTCGCATTGCCAAAATCCAGGGGGACGGACCTTGATGTCCAGACCTCGGAAATTCTTAAAGCTATGCTCAAGGCTCTTAATTATTCTAATCCTGAATTAGCAGCAAATTGTTGGCTGTGCATGGCCCTTGGTATGCCTATGCCCCTAGCTATTTTGTCTAAAAATGGTTCTACTTCTACAAATTGCACCCTCAGTCCGCCTTTTAGGATTCAGCCCGTAGATCTGTGTCCCTCCCCCTGTATTCAAGCCCCATTCCGGAACTCTACCTTCGATATTGATGTTGGCTTCGCAACCTTTGCCAACTGCTCTGAAATCCTTAATCACACTTCTCAGGAACCCCTCTGCCCACTAACAGGTCAACTCTTTGTCTGTGGGGGCAATATGGCCTACTCTGCCCTCCCCCAGAATTGGACAGGACTCTGCGCACAAATATCAATCCTCCCCAATATTGACATTATTCCAGGGGATGAACCTGTCCCACTGCCCAGTCTAGATTACATTGCTGGGAGACCTAAGAGGGCCGTGGTATTTATCCCCCTTCTTGTGGGACTTGGAATAATGGGGGCGCTTGCCACCGGCACGGCCGGTCTGAGTGTCGCCGTAGACTCCTATACAAAATTGTCCCATCAATTGATTAATGATGTGCAAACCCTCTCGGGGACTATAAATGACCTTCAAGACCAGATTGATTCTCTGGCAGGAGTTGTTCTTCAAAATAGGAGAGGCCTAGATTTACTAACGGCAGAACAAGGGGGAATTTGTTTAGCCTTACAAGAAAGGTGTTGCTTCTATGCAAATAAATCTGGGGTAGTTCGGGATAAAATTAAAAAACTACAGGAGGATCTGCTTAAAAGACGTAAAGAACTTTTCGAAAATCCCGTCTGGAGTGGCTTGAATGGAGTCCTCCCATACCTCCTCCCTCTCCTTGGACCCTTGATTGGTCTCCTCCTACTTCTTTCTTTTGGGCCCTGGGCTTTTAGTAGACTAACCTCTTTCATTAAAACGCAGATTGAGGCTTCTCTTAAAAGCCCTATCAATATCCATTATCATCGCCTGGCATCTCTGGAGAACCCTGCGGACAACGAGGAGGACGGACTTCAGTTCTCCAAGCTTGTGCAGTCGGAGTCCCGCTGCACGCGGTGGTGGAAGGCTTTCAGGGAAAAGTGTAGGGCAGCAGCTGTGAGAAAGCCCATGACGGGAATATTGAGGCCCCATGCATCAGGAAGATAGGTGCAGCTGCAGTGGTTCCCCATGACGGGAGTAGAGCGAGGCCGCTGTGGTATGACCACTCAGGGGTCCCCTCGCTTAGCCTAAGACAGGGACACTGCCTTAACGCACCCTGAGCATGGAAACCGGCCTCATAGCCTAAGACAGGCCTCTCACCTGCATTACTTAAATAAAATGGGGGACATGTTGGAGACCAGTACTTTAGCCTGGGCCCCCTCACCCCATGAGAAAGCCACACCCCCAGTAGCCTGTTCGGGGACAAGCTGAACCACAAGACGTTCCTGCCAGCAGATGTCCTGACTACAGAATGTTTTAGTACCGCCCCGGAAAGCCCCTGGGGCCAGTTCCTCCTATACCTATCCCCTCTCCGTCCTATAAAAGCTTGCAGCCCTAATAATAAAATCAGACCTTGCTTACCACCCTTTTTTGGTCTCACTCCTCTTTTCACCCATCCCCTTCAGGTAGGCGTTCTCCTCGATCTCCCCACTCATACTGGCCCTGCAGGACGGGGCAATTGGGAAGCATTTAGCAAAATAAGTAAAAATACGCGGTTCATTTGTATTGCTTGGTTCATTTGTATTGCTTAGTTGTGCTGACTTTTTTCTTCTTAAAAAAAAAAAAAACACTGTTCTGGCATAGCTCTCTGGGAGGGGTGGGAGTGGGATACATGGGATAAGTATAGTGATATAAGAAACAGAAAATAACAATAAAAACTGATTTGAAAAATAAAATAAAACAAAGATACAATAGAATATACATAACGTTAATTTGTAGTTTTCTAAGTCAATATGCACCCTGCAAGGGATTCTTATGTGTAGTTTGGTGGCTCCCTTCTGTTTGAATTTTTCACTGCCAGTGTAAAGGTGGGGTGGGAGGGAATGAAAATGTAGCGGGGAAAAGCAGGCTATTAACAGCTCTGTAGATGAAGGTCTACACTAGGTTAGCTGCAGTGAGAACAGAAAGGAAAGGGAATGTATATGCAATATACTGGGGAAGCCAAATCATAAGACCATGGATTATAATTCTAGAGCAAGAAGGGACTTCATAGACCACACTCTTCTAGTGAGGAAACCAAGACACAAGAACTATATGTGACTCGATCAAATGTTTTTTAGATAGTAAGCATCAATAGAACTTGACAGATGTTTGAAGGAATAGTCATGATATTATGCAATATCTTATCTTTTACATTTTTAAATTTTAATTTATGAAATAAAACAAACATTTCTGTAACACAGTGTAATGAAAAAAGACAGTTGCATGTGAAACCGCACATCTACTATGTACAACTTGCTATTCCTTTCAAATACATAACAAAATTATCATGTAAATATTTTTTCCTTTTTTCTTCCCTTCCCCTTAACTTATCTTAAAGACAACTCTCAGTTCTATGATTCCATGATCATATATATATATATATATATATATATATATATATAATTTATTCAGTAGTGTTAAATTTGAAAAGAAACAGGAAACAAGTAACCCACATATAGGGATCCCTGGGGGCCACATTGACACAAAACCACATATTAAAATCGTCTGTGTTCTATTTTATTTATTTTGTTAAATATTTACAATCATATTTTAACTAATTCCAGAAACGTGGGCAGTCAGTAGCTTTTGACATCTCAGATTTAAACCTTCACTATCTCTGTGTACCTCTACAAAGATTTTCCTCCATTGCTTCATTATGGTATTAGAAGGATGAATAGTTTCTTCAAGGATATGCCAGCAAAGCATAAGCTCTAGTAGGTCTTACTCAGTTGGGAAGACTTCAGGTATAGACCTCATAATAACCTACCGTACCTGCCATCTGCGGAACAGTGTACTTAAATATGAAGAGGCTGGACAGGTTGACTAGCAAGGAGATGATCACAGAACTCTTGAAGATCATCTACCAAAGCAGAGAAAGAAAGCAGTCTGCCTTGGTGGGGAAGCTGACACAAATGAAACCAGGGATCCTAGAAGTATTTGTAAACGTAATTTTTTTTCAATTAATAACCATTTATAGTTGTCCCTTCCACATAGAGACTTTCCCCATCGAGGTTTTGATATATCACAGGTCAGCCTAAGAAATTAAATGGGAATTTGGGGGGAGCTTTGCAGATGCTGCAGATGATATGTGAAGCCCAGCAGATGACAGAAAAAGTTTAGAAACTCAGAAATGCATAAAATATATATATAGTACTGTTTAATATCAACATACCTTATCTTTTAATACCCTAACAATTTAAACTTCTTCTCTAGGATAAAGACAAGGCCAAATTTTTTTACACAGATTTTCCAGATGGGGGGGGCACCACACCCCTAACCCTCGCATAGTGTGGAAGGGATAACTGTGTTTTCTCTCCTTGACTCAAGCTAAAAAAAAAAAGAAAGAAAAGAAAAAAAAGCAAAACTCTTGGAACAAATATACAAAGTCAAATGACTGGTGTTTGTCATCTCTCTGTCAGGAAACGGGTAGCATGTTTCCTCTTTCAACCTCTGAATTTGTTGTTTGCCACTGCTTTGTTCAGTGTTCTCAAGTCATTCAAAGTTGTTTTTTCATTATATTCTTATTGAATAAATTGTTCTCCTGCTTGTGTGTAATTCATACCACTTCAGTTCAAAAAAATCTTTATCTTCTCTTTTCATTTTGAAACTGTGTATTGCATAATTTCCTGTGGTGCAATAATTTCTATTTCATTCTATTCTATTTCATTCATATGCCAAAATTTCTTTATCCATTTCCCACTAGCTGTGTGACCCTGGGCAAGTCACCTAACCCTGTTTGTCTTAGTTTCAAGTTGGAGAAGGAAATGGCAAATAGCCACAGTATCTTTATCAAGAAATTCTCAAATGGGGTCATGGAGCGTCAGATACAACTGTGAAAGGACTCAACCACAACAGTTGTATAAATTGTTCTTCTGGTTCTGCTCATTTCAGTTGTAGCAGGTTCTTTAAAAAATAATTTTATTGACATCTTTTTTTTTAATATCACCTTAATTTCCAAATGTAACCCTTCCCAACCCATCTCGTTTACCAGCAACAACAAAAAGAATTTTTTTAAAAAGCTGTTCATCCAAACAAGCAACCATTTCAACTAAGTCTTAAATGCCTGTGTTTCTGTGGGACATAGGCAAATAACACATTGACTCTGCCTTCATAGAACTTATACTTACTTCTCATAATTTATAAACCTCACAGAGTCCTGGACACATAGTAAACATTTAAGAAACACTTATTGATTGAGGTTGCCTTCCTATAACTTTTATAAACAGCACTGAATGGAGCTGCATCTTTCCCTGGAATTCTTATCCACTTGATCATTGATTCTGCTATTAAAAATGCAGACTACTTATCAGTTGAGTGACTTAACAAGCCTTTAAGTACTTCCTATGTAGCAGGCCCTAGAGCTATGGAGTTAAAATTGGAATAGCTCCTGCCCTCAAAGAGTTTACATATTAAATGTAAATTAGTGTATAAGAAATATAGACAAAACAGAAACTATGTAACTGGAAGGCATTTGTATGGAGGCGGGAGGAAAGCAGATAGAAAAAGCCTAAGAATACCTAGGTTGTAGCGGCTGTTTTATTTCTGTCCTCATTTTAGTAACAATGTGTGTGCTCTATTGTGTGTGTGTAGATGTATACATAAATACGTACCCATCTCTACAGACAGCTACTTAACCATGTCTCTAATTTTGGGGGAAATTTCCTGATGGTTGGTGAAGAAGTATATTGAGTAATCACTGTTGAGAAAATTCCTTGCAACTGTGACAGAGAGGTTCCTCTCTATTGAACAAATGCCCAGATACTGTGGCTTCTTTAGAGGAAAAAAAATTACCATCACTTTTAAAAAAATATATTTAAAATGATTATTTTTTTGTTTTCAGACACAGAGGCAAATCATTTTCAGGAAATGAAAAGATGATGCAGTGCTAGGATATCTCGGGTGCAATATATCTGTTTTCTACACCAGGGTTTCCCAGCCCTGAAGGGTAAGAATTATTGGAAAAAATCTTTGAATCCATATTGTAGCAAGTATTTTATAGCACAACAAAATAGGCACCCAGACTCAAAATTGTAAATAAGCAAGCACATCTTTTGTTGATTATTAATGCCCCAAACATATGTTCAAAGATGTTATGACCTTGTGGAGAGAGGATTGGCCTTAGAGGCTTAGAGGGACCGATCTTTTTACCTTTCAGTATCCTGAGGTATCTCTTTAAGATTTTAGGTTAGAAATAGTGTCAGATCTTCATTTTTAATGCAATAACCAACCATGTTTAATCTAGACGACCAAGATGAAGTATACTACACATCTCCTGACAGAGAGGTGATAGTCAATATGCCAAAAAAAAAATTTTTTTCCTCATGTGTTTGATGTTGGAATTTGTTTTGCTTAACTATGTATGCTTGATATAAGGATTTTGTGTTTTTTTTTCTCCATTGGGTGAGAGGCAGTGACAGAAAATAAATACCTGTTAAATGAAAAAAAAAAATGGTGTATTAGAGGGAGTTTTCCCACCAGGAGTTCCTTACACTGATGAAGTCATAGATATGAAAATGGACACACTGTATCAATCAATCAAGCATTTATTAAGTACTTGTGTGCTAGATACATCCTAGGTTCTAGTTTATACACAGAAAGGCCAAAAAACCCCAAAAACCTCTTTGCCCTTAAATAGCTCATGTTCTCGTGGGGGAGACAACATGTATATAACCCTGAAAATTCAAGATACATGCAGAGTGGATGGCAGGTAAACTTAGAGGGAAGGAACTACCAGGGGTGGAGTTGGGGGAAATCAAGAAAGGCCTCTGGCAGAAGGTGGGATTTAGTCTGAGTTGTGGAGGTAACCCCAGAAGGTAAGAGGTAGAGGTGAGAAGGGAGAATGTTCAGAGATGTAGGATAGCTGGTGATGGAGTGCTGTGTGTTTGAGGAACATCAGATAGACCAAGTCAAGCTAGATCATGAATTGCTTGGAAGGGAGTAAAGTATAAGAATGGAAGAGACATGGGAATGTTTTTAGACAGCAGAGAAGCAACCAGCACTTAGGGAGATAATGGATGCAGTCTCCTAGAGAAGAGGGAATGGTAAGTACCAAGTGTGTATTTAAAAGGCTTGCTTTGTCAAGGAGAAAGATCACTTCTTCATCATTATGGAAGAAAGGAGGAGATAATGGAGAACTTTTTGAGTGGTGTGAGATGAGGAGAAGGGGGAAAGAGAGAACATTTGGGGGAAGATGTCATTTGTTTTTGTTTTTGGTGAAGTATTTGGTACAGCCCTCATCTTGGAGGGCTGAGGTGTGTGATGGGAGGATGGAAGAGGGATAGAAAGTTTGTAATAGCCTCATTTTTTTGAGTGGGATATTAAGTTGATTAGAGAGGTATAAAGGCTTACCTTACTATATTAAGGGCACAGTTGAGATTAGGTAATAGTAATTTGTATCCATATGTATACAAGTACACGTAAATGTATATACAAATATATTTGAAATGTGTGTATGTGTAATTTATGTATGACATTGTGGTAGCATAGTTTAGTGAACTGAGTACTGGTCTTGGATCTAGGAAGATGGGTTAAGTCATACCTCTGATACACAGTGGCTATAGGAAAGTGATTTAACGTCTCAGGTCTCAAAGCAAGTTTCCAAGACTATAAAGTGAAGGGAAGATACCAATCTAACTTGGTAGAGATTGTTTTCTCCTCCAATGAAATCACAGGTCCAGTACAAATTTGACATTAGACATGTCTGGAAAGGAAACATGCCATTGCCAATTGATTAAGAAAATAAATCTTTTAAAGACATTATTAGATTTATAGGGGATTTTTTATTATATATCTTCTCAGTTAATGGATATCAATTATTACAATACTAATCCTTTGAATCTGCGAAATTTTGTGACATTAAAAAGAAATCTTTGAAAGAGCTGGGAATTGATTATTTGGGTCTCAAGCCTTGAAGACAGTGTTTTTAAAGATTTTGTTAGGCAGTAAATGAGTGATTTGATAAGTTTATATTTATGAAAGTATCAATCCTAGGATTGTGAATATTTTACAAAAAATATGTATCTGCTCTTTTGAGAAGGCCCAATATGGGGAGCTATCTGAGAGGTTAGTGAAGAGTCTCAGAGAAGTCTTAAATTCCTCTCCGATTCATACCTAAGGAGATAATTTACAAACTGTCACATGCGTGTATATCCAGACTACTTCTGAATTCAAAGTGGAACATGGTTTTGGGGTGTGGGAGTTAACTGTAGAGAAGATAAGTATGGTACTTTCTCCACCCCAAGAAGTAACACCCCTGATGGCCAGAGAGGAAACTGTTGGATACCCCATAAGAAGATTTAAATGAAGATTCCAAGAGAGATTTTTTTTCAGCTTTTTCTGGAGTGTTAAGTACAAAGATAGATTACTCCATTGCCAGGATCAGACAATTCTTGTATGAGTTTAGATAGTTATGGAATACACTTTCACAACAGGAACTTTGGGTTGTCATTTCCTTCCAGTATGCATTTTTTCAAAAAAAAAGTGAAGAAAAATGAGAAACAAAAGTTTCAGCATCATACGGCTTTGTCCCTGGAATTGTAGATGGTAACATGCCCTTTGATTAGTTTTAAGTTTTCAACTAAGTTATACTTAAAAGTGACTTAGGTAGGGTGGAAGAGCATGAAATAATGAGATCTGTAACAGTAATTTGCCTATCAAGATATGCCTTTAAGATAATCAGATATTTTGTAAATGTCACATTGTGAAATGGGGTGGAAAATTATATTCACACCCCCTCTCGCATAAGTGCATCAAATTGAAGTTTATGCCTTGGATGTGAGTCCTAGCATTCCTATCAGTTTCAGGAAGAGAGACTGGGGATAAAGACACAATGAAATTTCAGAGAAGATGGGAATTGCAGATTGTATGATTTTTCCATGGCATCAACTTTTTGAGATAGGTTTATCCTTCATCTGAAGCTAGATGCAACCTAGATTTTCTGTCATTTCCACAATGCTCCAGACATCAGTCAATTAATCACTTGATCAAGACACATTAAAGCACCTGCTATGTGCTAGGTACTTTGCTAGTTGCTGGGAATACAAGTACAAAACGTAGAGAGAGGTACTCCCTTTGAGGAATTAACATTCTATTAGCAAGATGCAAGATATCCACAGATAAAGAAGATTTATACAAAATAAAGCTTGTAGTAATTTGGAGGTGAACAAGTTATTCACAACTGAGGGGAATCAGGAAAGGCCTCTTGAAGGAGCTTACTTTCAACTGAGTCTTGAAGTGATCCAAGAGGCAGGAATAGATATTGCTTGTCTGGGTGCCTAAAATCAGTGAGATAAATGATAGCTGGCATCTGCATAGTGCCTTAAGATTTGCAATGTGCCACAAGAATGAAGAGAACCATGAAAAGGTGAACAGCAAAGAGAAGTCATAAGGGACTTACTAAAGTTGAACTGTTTACATTCCTACATGGAAAGACAATATTTGTAACTCTTGAAACATTTCAGTATCTGGGTACTGGGTGGGAGTACACACACATACATAGAGACAGAGTGCACAGAGTGAATTGAAGAGGATGGGATCATATCTTAAAAAAAAAATGAAATCAAGCAGTGAGAGAGAAATATTGGGAGGAGAAAGGGAGAAGTTATATGGGGCAAATTATCTCTCATAAAAGAGGCAAGCAAAAGACTTATTAGTGGTTGGATAAAGAGGGGAGGCAAGAGAAAAACATGAGGTCTACTCTCATCACATTCCACTAAAGGAAAGAATATAATGCACACTCATTTTGATAGGAAAACCTATCTCATAATACAGGAGAGTGGGGGACAGGGGCACAAGCAGGGTGGGGGGGAGGATAGAGGGGAGGGCATGGGGAGGAGAATGCAATACGAGGTCGACACTCATGGGGAGGAAAAGGACCATAAGAAAATAGAAGTAATGGGGGACAGGATAGGATGGAGGGAAATATAGTTAGTCCTATACAACACAACTAGTATGGAAATCATTTGCAAAACTAAACAGATATGGCCTATACTGAATTGCCTGTCTTCCAAGGGGAAGGGGTGGAGAGGGAGGGAGGGAGCTAAAGAAGTTGGAACTCAAAGTGTTAGGACCAAATGTAATGTTCTTACCACTGGGTAACAAGAAATACAGGTTAAGGGGTCAAGAAAGCTATCTGGCCCTACAGGACAAAAGAGAAGACGGAGACAAGGGCAGGGAGGGAGGATAGAGGAGACAGCAGATAGGTCACAGGGGCAATTAGAAAGCTTGGGTCTGGGGGGGGGGGGAGGGGAGAAAAGGGGAGAAAATTTGTAACCCAAAATGTTGTGAAAATAAATGTTAAAAGTTAAATAAAAAAAAAAAGATTTGCAATGTGCTTTGTGAATATGATCTCATTTTATCCTCACAACAACATAGGTGCTGTCATTATCCCCATTTTACAGGTGAGAAAACTGAGACAGATGACTTAAGTGACTTGCCCAGGGTCACACAGCTAATAAGCATCTGAGACAAAATTTAAATACAAAGTCTTTCAGACTCTAGGTGCAATTTATATCCACTGTGCCACTTTGCTAATGAATAATGATGGGAACAGTGACACTACCTGGGCTAATGGAGCTAGAGAGGTAAAATTGGGCGTAGAGGACCGCGTGAAGCTGTTTACAATGGGAATAACCAGTTTCAGTGTCTAGTGATCACCAGTCATAAAACCACAATTGCATCATTCAGTACTATGTCAGACAGAACTCACAAGGAAGCCAAGTACTGTTTACGATTCAGGAAAGAAACAAAGGTAGGATGAAGGTTAATCGTTATAAAGAAATGAAGGTTTTTGACTTTGAGCTTTGATGAGGGATCTTTCATGGCTTGTTCAGTACCTGATTTAAGTTTTATAAAGAGTCTCAAGAATCCTTTATAAGGATAATGGAAACTATATTGAATTCTGTATACTCTGTATGGCTAGGAACTTTCAGAGGGTGGGGTAAAATGGTTTGATTCTTCAGTAAGCTGCAAAACTATGAAAAATGCAAAGGGATTTTTTAGTTGAATTTGTTCAGAATGCTTGATTTGCAGGCCTGTCTCCTTCATTCTACTTAAACAGAAAGAATATTAGAGCAGAAGTTTTGACCTGGTTTCTAGGCTTCAATCAATCACTAACTGAATGTCTAACTTTGGGCAAGTCACTTGTTCTCTGGGACTTAGTTTCCTTATCTGCAAAATGAATTGAGTTATGTTAAGTGCTCTCTCTCTGCTCTACATTCTGTGATTGTAGGTATATGTGATGTAATAGTTAGGAATATAAATACAATAATTTATGTACTATGGTTTCTGCATACATTCACTTATTTCCTCCTCATCTTATCCTTGTTATGTAGGTAGGAAAGATGACATTATTCTCCTCTATAGATAAGGACTTGTTCTGGGTCACAGACAATACTGTAGTATTGGCAGTATCAGGTATATATTGATCATCTATTTCCTGTCTCTGGGTTACTGGGTTATAGAAAGCCAATCCAGATTACTGAAAATTAATCTTGTCTGATTAACATGGGTTTTACTTCCTTTGTGAAGATTAAGGCTTAGTATGACTTAGAATTTAATATTTAATAACTTATGATTGTCATTTTTACTTCTACAGACATTAAGTCCCTATTGTGTAGCTAATACCATACTAGGAAATGGGAAGGATAGGTTAGATTTTAAATAGTTTCTACCCTAATGGAATTTAGTCTAACAGGAGGAAATACACATACATATACGTACATACATATATACATACATAAACATACATAAATACACAAATACATATACAAACACATATACACATACAGAGCTTCATTTCTCATCAGACTATACTCTGGATTTCATTTTTCTTTATTATATCCAGAGCTCTTTGAAGGTAGGAACAGTCTTTTGCCTTTCAGAGCTTAGTGGTTAATAAATGTTTATTGACTGACATACATATATATGCCTATCTAGATATAATTATCTATGTAGATAGGATTTTTTTCCTTTTTTTGTTTCAAGGACCCCTTTGACAGTCTGAAGCCTATGGATTCCTTCTCAGAATAATGTTTTTAAATGCTTAAAATAAAATACATAGGATTAGAAAGGAAATCCACTGTATTGAAACATAGTTTTATGTTTTTGGTGTATTTTACATACACACACATACACACATACTGAGGAAAGAATCAGACAGAGGAAGAAATGCAAAAAAGGACATTGTGAAAAGAGAGGGGGAACTTTGATATTCAAGACTATGGAGGTAAACAGTGTTCCTAAACTGGGGCTCTTGAGTGTTTTTCATAAAAAATACTTTAATAACTATTTTTAACATAATTGATTTTCTTTATATGCCTATGGATTTTATTTTATGTATTTAAAAACAGGATTCCAAGAAGTAGTCTATAGGCCTCTCCAGAATCCCAGAAGGTTAAGAATTCCTGTTTTAGGGTGATGGTTAAGTCAGAGGTGTGACCATTCCTATAGGCTGCTTGAGGCATTCAGATAAGTACAATAGAAAATGAGGTGGGGTAGTGGGACTCAGTGAGAAGGGCATTCGTTTTTATAAATGCATGTATTTTTCCATGCCAAAATTTTCATTTATGACTTTTAAGTATTTTCATTTATGGTATATCAAGTTTCTTATATTAAAGTGAAATCATAAAATTGTAGAAAACCAGTGTCAGGGCTGTGTTGGTAAATGTTTAACAATGGGCTCCAGGGTGGGAAACAAATGTGTGTACAAAACACTTTTGCATTTAATCTGCCTTATTAACATTCCTTATCACTTTAAGTTTAGCTAATCAATAAAACAAGAAATCAAGCCCTGATTTGCAGGCTTGTTGATTTCTGAGGTGTAAATGCTCGTAATGATATTTTGAGCAATCATTTCTGGGAAATTGATTTGAATTGGTCCAGAACCCCTTTGTACTATGGTATAAAATAGAAGGTCTTGGGATTTGTAAAATTCCCCAAAGACTGAAGGGGACCTTTGTTTGAATTTCTGCTCTGCTACATATTGCCTGTGTGATCTTGGCCACGAGGGGCTTCAGTTCTCTGGGTCTCAGTTCTGTAGTTTCATAGATCTAGAATTGGAAGGGACCTTGGGACAACTAGTTGGTACGGTGGCTAGACAACCAGGCCTGGAGTCAGGAAGACTCATGTTCCTGAGTTCAGATTTGGCCTTAGGAGCTGTGTGACCCTGGGCAAGTCACTTCACCCTGTTTACCTCAGTTTCCTCATCTGTAAAATGAGCTGGAGTAGGAAATGACAAACCTCTCCAGTATCTTTGCCTAGAAAATTCCAAATAGGGTTATAGAAAGTTGGACATGAGTAAAGAAAAACAATAATTAGGGATCCAACTCTCATTTTACAGATGGAGAAACTGAGGCCCAGAGAGGCCCAAAGTGAAATGACTTGCCTAAGATCATAAAAGTAGAAAGTAGCAGATTTAGGCGATGACCTCAAATCCCGTGCTTTCAAGTTTACTATTCCTGTTTCATTCTTTTTCTATTTTATCACATCCCTTCTCTATACCATGAGGGGACTGGATTAGTGGACCTCTCAGATCCCTTTCAGCTTTAAATATGGCCCTCATAGTCTTTGGGGGTTGGGGAAGGGCATGGTATGGACCTTCAGTAACACAATTTGTCGTCATGAGAATAAAGGAAATAGACTTTATCAAGAATTTTGCCTTTTTTGGAGGCATTTTCCTCAGTCTAGTTGATTTCTTTGCAGCTTTTAACTGTATCAGATGTTCCCTCTTTCTAGATGCTTTCTCTAGTGTTGGCTTCTACAACACTGCTTTGTCAAACAGATTGCTTTGGCTGAGTCTTCTTTGCCAGATCATTATTACTCTTAAGAGAAAATTCCTGTCTCTGCTGCATAAGGTTAGTTAACCTCTACGTAGACATTTGGAAGAATTTCAGTGACAGCAGGACAGTAGGAAATCACAAGAGGTGATAGGCCATTGCTGGTGATTCCAAATCTTTACATAGAAAAGTGCAATCATTGTGTGTTAATCTATAGGCAAACTAATAACTATTTGCCTCCTGGGGTGGTATAATGCTAGTGTGGTTTAGCAGGAAGAGTCTTGCTAGATTTGGAGTTGGACAAACTGGGTTCCACATTTTTGAAAGGTAATTGATAAAGCTTGAGAGCATCCAAAGAAAGTTAATCAGATTAGCAAAAGGGCTTCAGGATCGTGCTTTATTAGATTTATTTGAAAGAATTTGGGATGTTTACCCTTGAAAAGAGAAGGCTGGGAAGAGACAGGAGCTTTAGAACTTCCCCCAAATGTCTAAAGGCTATCACTTATAAGAGTCAAGTCAGAAAGCATTTATTAAGTACCTACTATGTTCCAAGTACTGCGAAGTTCAGAAAAAGCAAAAAAACTATCCTTTCTTTCATTACAATCTAATGATGATAAAGGCAACATGAAAAAAAGATTAATTGAATGTGATGTTGGGAATGGGAGAAGGGGGCAGAAGCAGTAACAGTGTGTAGAAACTGCAAACAGGACAACTGAGACTTAATGGAAGGAAAAAAAAAACTAATTTGAATTACCCAAAAAGAGAATGAATTAGGTTCCCTGTGGAAGTGATGAGCTCCTTCTCATGAAAGGTATTCGATCAAAGGTAAGATGTGTCCTTGTTTGATTTTCTTTTTCTAGAGGGACTCTTGTACATTTAGACTAGATGGTGAGACTGAAGTTTCTTCCAGTTCTGAGTCTCTATGATAAGATTGCTTGTCCTTGAGTAAGTAATTTAACCTCTGAGTTTCAGCTGTCTCATTTGTAAAAAAAAAAAAAAAAAAGGGCTGGAGTCAATGATTTTTCAGATCCCATTTAGCTCTAAATCTTTGGTCTGGTGAGCTCATAGTTTATTCATCAATAGGTATAGCTAAACTAACTGAATGATAGAAGTAAATCTCCTTGCAAATAATTAGATATAATAAACATTCATTACTAAATATTAAGGAAGAACAAAATATTGAACTGGATAGAAAGAATCACATTCTTTGAGACCCTAGCCTCTCAGCATCTAAATGCACTTTCATGCATTTAGTAGGCACTTAGTAAGTGCTTATTGAATTATATTCTCAACTGGTATCGTGGATGCCTAAAAGAATTGTTTTTCTTTCCCTCTCTAACTTGTTACCAGTATATTTTCATAAGCCTAGGTATGGTTAATTCTAGGGACTAGCAAGTGACTTATCCATTTGGCATTGTCTAGTGCTTTCATTCTTTTAAAACTTACCCTCCTTGGATGTGTTCAGTGCTGAAATACCACCTTCCTTCCCCACCTACCTGGGATGGAGCCAAGCCTTCAGATCCTTCCTTCTTTATTCCCTAGAAAGAGTTCTACAGATCTATCCAAACTGCAATGGGTGTAGGCTATAGTTAAATACTGACTTGATTCTGGAAGCTGAAGATTTGGAGATACAGAATCTTTTGTCTATTAAACAAATTTGGGTAGATTTTTAATGATGACAAAGTACTAGAGCCCAGAAAAGAGATCTAGAAGTTTGACTGACAACTGTAATTTTTGTATTCAAAATATATTTTATATCTAGAATGTAATTTAGAAACAGTTCAAGTATTCTTATTAGTTGAGATACGTAGATTGTGATTTTGCATATAACTAAACACATTACCCTTCAATCCTTTAATTATTGTTGATTTATAGGCATGAGTACTCTTTTCACCAATATGTATTCTGATGTCTATCCTTTGGTAGATTTTCTCTGAAAGCTATTGTGGGGATGGGCAATGAATGGGCACTATGAATAATTTCCTACCCTACAGGAAAGTTTATTTGATTACCCTTACCAGGAATTATCAACATCCTTTTTTTTTAAGGATGCATAGATCATTGCTTCACTTGGAGAAAAAAAATCTTTAATAAATCTTTCTGTATATACTTGTGTATGTACTTGTCATCTTTACTATTAAAATATAAAATCCTTTCAGGTTGGGATTGTTTCATTCATTATATTTCTATATCCAGTACCTGATACATAGTAGATGTTTAATAAATGCTTAATGATTGGTCAATTACAGATAAATTTTTAAAAATGATGGTACTTATGTAGGAAGTTATCAATGTCCCAAAGATCATACAAGCAGGAATTGGGCCAGACTTAGTAGACATCCAGATGACTTTGAGGCTAGGTTAGTGATGCAAGATGATGGGTTAATTATAAAATAGGTTAATTATAGCATGTTTTAAAGATATGGGCTTCGCATTGCATTTGGAAAACAGATAAGTTAGTTTCATAGAATTACATAATGTTATACTTAGAAGATACCTCAGGGACCACTTATTCCATCCCACATCTGAATGCAAATCCCCTCTACAAAATACCTATAAAGTAGTCATCTATCTAGCCTTTGCTTAAAAACCAATGAGGAGAACTGATTGCCTCTCAAGGTAGTTTTCCATATTAGGTAACGTTTTCTTATCTCTTTGAATAGCTTTGTCTTATCTCTAGGATAAGAGATTCACCTGTTTTCCATCAGTCCAGTTTATCAAGATTTTGATTAAAAGTGGGAGAATTAATCATAACTGTCTTAAAAATTGTGATACAGTATCACTGAAAGATACACTGACTACATGGCAAGAGTCCAAAATAACTTACAGTCCACATTCTCTACCATGTTGTTAGGATATTATGATGTTAGGAGAATATAGGGAAAACCCTGGCGCGTTGAGAGGACTCCTGGTAGAGATCTCATGTGAGGATCTGGACAAGAGGCTCTTGTAGGATTTCTAAAAGCCATATATACAGAAGTCCGCCTTGGGCTTGGCCTGTGCTTATCAGTAAATTCCTGAATAAAAGATCAAGGACCCTTTCATTCATTTCTCAAGCATTCATTAAGTGCCTACTGTGTGCCAGGCAACTGTGTTATGTGCTCAGGATAAAAATACCAAAAATTAAACGAACCCTGCTCACAAGGAGCTTACATTCTAAGGGGGAAGCAACTATATACACACACATATACATTGTGTGTGTGTGTGTGTGTGTGTGTGTGTGTGTGTGTGTGTATACACATATACATATATATATATACGGAGTAAACAAAGAAAATAAGAAGTAATTCAAAGTAGTTTGGGAAGGAGGGCTACTAGCAGTTGGAAGCATCTGGAAAGGCTTCTCGTAAATGAGAGAAATGATCTTGTAGGTAAGAGAAAGCAACTCTTTCAAAGGTTATCTTGGTCCTTTAAAAAATATCTTTTTCCCAATTACTTGGGATAAGAGGCACATGTAGGGCAGCAATAATAATACATAATGTAATAAAGAAATATAAATATAATAATAAAGAAATGTATTTAATCAAAATGAGTAAGCACTTTGGTCATATCTACTAATATATGCTATATTCTGCAACCAAAATTCCCAGAATTTTTCTTCACACACCTGAAATTCTACCTATTAGAAATTCACATTTGTTAATCAAATATCCTTGGACATCTCTATCCCTTGCTTTATCTCCCTCAAGGCTTAGCTTGTAATATTGCGTACTTGCAGGGGCCTTTGATGATTCCTTCCATTGTTGGTGCCTCCTACTCCCATATCACTGTGTATTTATTTGGTATACATCTTATATTTAATTATGTGAGAACCTGTTGTATCCCTCATGGTAGAATGAAAGCTTTTTGAGGTCAGAGACTATGTCATTTTTATGTTTTTATTATCTCCAAAACTTAGAACAAAATAGGTTGTTAAAAATTTTTGTTCGTTAGTTGTTGCCTATGTTAAGGGTCAGGATAGCCCCAAAGCCTTTCCAGGTGCCCAGCTAAATAGAATATAAAAGCCCTTCCAAGAATCACTCAAATAGAAGAAGGATGAGTCAGGTGCTGTAATCCAAATACCTCACTGGTCATCTTTAGAGGAACTTTGAGAGAGTGACATAGTGCCAAGCTCAATTAGAAACCTCTGGTTCCATGGTGGGGATGGGGGTTAGGGGGAGGGCAGGCAGGAATATTGACTTAGAAAACCATATGTTAACATTATCTATGTTCTATTGTATTTTTTATTTTGTTAACTATTTCCCAACTACATTTTAATCTCGTTCAACTGTACTCTAAAGGAGTATAATGTAGGGATGGGGGGGTAGGGGGAGGGTAGATGGTAATATTGACTTAGAAAACCCCTATGTTAACATATTCTATACATTTTCATCTCATCCAATTGTATTCTGAAGCTGTATGATGCAGGAAGGGCCTTCATATTTGACACTTCTCCCTTAGAGGGATCTATAATTTACCAATTTTGATTAACAAAACACATTTATACATGCAATAAATATTTTGCTATTTAATATGGATAACCTGCTAATTGATATACTATTTAATAATATGATAGATATTTGCTATTTAAAGAAATCTTTCCTTTTCATGTGACCCTGAGAAGAAGCAAGCTGATGGGGCAATTGTTGCAGCATAGAAGATGAAGGATTTGGAGTCAAGACAAACCTGGGTTGAACCCTTGGCTCTGATTCTCTCAACCTGTTTGATCTCAGGCACATCTCTTATCATCTCTGGGCCTCACTTTTGTCATCTATAAAGTGAAGGGGTTGGATTAAATGCCCTCTAGTCACTTCCACCTCTAAATCTATGATCTGTGATCCTAAGTAAAGTTGTGTGACTTGTCCTAGGTCGCTGGCAGAGAGGGGATTACTTCTGAATGGCAGTTAAGTGTCAGGCTGTTACTTAGCCCATGGAGTGGTTTGTCCCCTAAGAGTCAACTGGTAGAAGTGAAAGCAAATTTTCTTCATGATGTGCCCTGATCCACTGCTCAGGCTGAGCTTCAGTAAACTGCTAAAAGGAATAAATCCAAAGGTGAATGGGTCCTGTAAGTGCGATTGCTGGGAGAATGTGTGTGCCTTTATCTGTAAGAGTATCCTGGCTTCCACAGAAAAGATATGACATTAATAGGGTGACTGGGCTTGAATCTTAGCTTTGATCGTTGTAAATAACACAGTGATTCTAATCCTTTCACGGATGTGGCTGAGACAGCATCATTTCAAATATTTTTCTGGATTAGGTAAAGGACTTAGGGAGTACTGGTTCATGAGGAAAAGGTGACCCTCATAATTCTGAAATTTGGAATCTTTCATAATTTAAGGTGGTAGTATGCTGACAACTCCCTTTCCATTTCAGAAGTTTCTATATGATTTTTCCGATTTGTAGTTTAATTTTTATATCCTCCCTTTGCCTTTTAATACTAAAGGTAGGTTTCTTTGATACATAGAGTAATTTCCTGTCATAGATTTATTTATCATAGAATCATAGATTTAGCGTTGGAAGGGACCTTGGAACTTCTAAACCCTCCCTCCACTTGCATTTTGCAGATGAGATAATGTGACCAAAGGGGTTAAGTGACTTATTCCAGGTCACACAGGTAGCAAGAATCAGAGGTGAAATTTGAACACAGGTCCTTCAACTCCCCAGCTAGGGAACATTCCATGTACTGTGCTGCTTCCATTGCAAACAATTATGGTAGAATTGCCTCTGAAATGATAGTGTTGTCGATTTTATCTGAATATTTGAATGAGAAAATGTCTCTTAAATAGAAAAATAGGGAATCTTAATGAAATCACATTTAGCCTTTCATGCTTGCCTTTGAATGTTTTCTTTAAATGGCAATATGGAGAGGGGTTTGTAGTTTTTATTTTGCTTTGCAAGTGTTAAAATGTAAATGTATCAAATTGTGAAATATGTATCATAATATATGGCTTTCATTGACTGATATATTCAAAAAGCAATGTAGAATAGTGGATAGAGAGTAGCCCCTGGAGCCTAGAAGACCCAGGTTCAATTCCCAAATCTGACCCATGCTGACTTTGTGACCTTGGTAAAGTCATAGACACCTCAAACGCTGCAGAAAAGTTGCCAATCCACATTGTTAAAAGTTTCTAATTGGCAGTTGAGTACATGGATAAAATCATGAATTGACTAAAAAAGAAAAAAGCCATAGTCATATTAATGAGAAGGGCCAGAGACTGATTTTTCTTAAGATCACAGAAATGTTGCTGTAAACCTACTCTCAACAGCAAAAAGCTAATCACGACTACCATTTACATAGCCCTTTAAGATTTTAAGCATGATAAAGCAATAATATTTCATTAAGAATGCAAAAGCATACATTAGGACCCATTATGAGGCAGCTCATAGTATGGATTTAGATATACGATAGGTCAGACTAAGCTATCTTCAATCTAACTACATGAAGTAAAGACAAGATGGTTAACCCTGGTGTTTCCCAGTATTAGGACTAATAAAAGAGTTCTGATATTTGATATAAATAATAATAGCTAGCATTTACATAGCGTTTACTATGTGCCAGACGCTGTGCTAATTGCTTTGTGATGATTATCTCATTTTATCCTCACAACAACTGTAGGATGTAGATGCAGTCATTATCCCCATTTTGTAGATGAGGAAACTGAGGCAAATAGGGGTTAAGTGACTTGCCCAGGGTCACACAGCTAGGAAATGTCTGAGGCTGGATTCAAACTCAAAGTCTTCCTGATGCCTCTGCCTATAACACCACCATTATGTAAAACGTAATATGTTTTTATTGATTAGGACCAGATATAATTATTTAACAAACTTCATGTTGCCACTTGTAGATTTCAGCTAAAGAGCTTCTCTTTGGTCACACTGCTTCTATAACATGTTTGGCGAAAGCAAGAGAATTTGAAAAACAGCCATACATTGTGAGTGCTGCTGACGATGGGTAAGTAACTATCCATTGCTTTTGCTAATAATTGTTCATATTTTGTTGTCCTTTAAAATTTACAAAGGACTTTCCCGTAGATGAGAACTTTTCCTTGTACTAATAATAACATGATATTAGGATTATAGAAGTCTAGAGCTAGAAGAGACTTAAGAGATCACCTAACCCTACCTCTTCATTTTACAAATGAAGAAACTGAGGTAAAATGAAGGGCAATGACTTGCCAAAGGCTAAACAATTCATGACCCAGCCAAGGCTAGAAATCAGGTCTCCTGACTCCCAGTCAAACACAATTTCCACTACACAATGCTATACTTAGACATTTTCAAGGTTCACAAGATCATTGATGAAATAGAGATGAGGTGTGTGTCTTGTTTAAAATGATTGCCAGAGTAACTTTATTCTGTTGAAGGTTTGGAAGATTCTGCAGGCTCCTGTGAAACTAGAAGAGAGTTCCCTAGAGTGACTATAAGCTTCATAGACCTGTTTCCATCCTGGATAGGCTAAGATGAATGTAAAAATTCATTAGGTATTAGGGCAGGAGACCCTGCTAATCTCTATTAACATCTGCCTTCAATAGCTAACCTTAAATTTTCCCCCTTACAAGGAATTTTACCTACTCTCATCTTTAGATTTCAGGGACCACTCGTAATTTGGTAATTGCTTTCCAGTTTATCTGTCTGGAATATTATTCCACTTCTTAGCCTGATCTCTGTGACAATGTGCTGTGTGCTGTTTGCCATGGACTGATCTTGTCCGAATCTTTGGCTCTCACATTTTTGGATCCTTACCTGTCATGCTGATTATAAAACTGCCATTTCACGCACTATCAATGGGCCTTATGCCCGCTTCTGATGTTTCGTTACTGTACCATAGCTTTTCCATTGGCTACTTTCCTTCATCTCTACATGGAATTGTTGCTTTGTAGCATTTAACAGTAGCTATACTTTCTACCATATATCCCATCACTAAGAAAAATGTATATGCTGTCACTGTATTCTGTCTTGATCAAACCACATCTGGAATATTTGCTTCCATTTCAGTCTTAGAGTCATATTTCTAAAAGAAATTATTTTCAATTTATGAAACAAAATAAGCATTTCTGTAACATAGTATAATAAAAAAAGATGCCACACTTTAAAAAGAGTACTGACAAAAGGAAAAAAATGAGGATTGTAAAGGCTCTTAGGACCTTGCTTTGCAATGATCAGTTGAAAGAAGCGTGCAGACTTTTAGTCAGGGAAAAGAATTTTTGTTTGTTTGGTTTTTGGATTGTTGAATACGATAGTTCTTTTGAAGTATCTAAAGAGCTGATGGGCAGACTTGAGATTAGATTTACTTGGATCTGGAGGACAGCAGCTAATGGACGTTCTGGAAAGGCAGATTTAAACTCAAGGTAAAGAAAGAGAATCCCTGAGAATTCAGTTTGTCCCCCAGTAGAATGGGTTGCTGAAGCAGACACTTTGCTCAAAGTCTTCGAGAACACATTAATTTAGCTGGTTTGTTTTTGAACATTTATAGACAGATATTTGTTGGGATAGATGGCCTCTGAGGTACCTCGTAACTCAAATGATGTGATGAGGGATGGTTCTTTACCCCTCTGGGTTAGGAGTGGCACTAACTCCTGGATGGCTATAGGTATAATTGTAATCCATAGACAGTGCCAGCTTCTTTGACCAACCTAGGTTTGACAGGTGTAAATGCAAAGGCTTAGCATGCAGTGGATTGACAAAATACTCAACTGTGGGGTTGTCAGCATCCATTCCATCACTTTTCAGCAGAATCTTGTACTCCATTAAAGAAAGATACAAAAAAAATTGGCTTGCTTTGCCCAACCACAGAACACGTAGTATTAATATATTTTAGGAATTTAAAAAAGTTTTATTTTTGTGTATTTTATTTTCAATGTTAAAATATTCATTTTTTTTCTCTTTTTCCTCCATTTCTCCTATTTCCTCTCCCCCCTCCATTTTTTGGGAAGTACAGAAACCTTGTATCACCTAAGAACACTAAAAACAAATCACCACATTGCTCATACCTGAAAACGTGTTTCTTATTCTTCATATTAGTCTACCATGTCTCTGTTATGACATGGACAGAGTCTTTCTCAGTTCTCTGGAAACTTGGTTGATCATTTAGTTGATCGAAGTTCTTAAATTTGTTCTTTAAAGATTGCTTATTTTACAATATTGATTTTATAAATTGTTCTTGTCTTTTTGCTTACTTCATCCTGTATCAATTCACACAAGTCTTCCTATGACCCTTTGAAGCCATCTTTGTCCTCATTTCTTATAGCATAACAACATTTCGTTACTATCTATTTTAAAGGCATTTTCAAAGCTTGTTAATGAGTGTTGAATTCTTGCAAGAAAAAGAGTTACATTATCTTGCCAAACAAATTTTTTTAGTGGTGACTTAGGAAATCCTTCCCAGGAAGCCTTCCTTTATAAAAAGGGCAGTAAATTATGACCCACTTTTACAGACAGGCTCACTCTTGAAGGCAGAAGAATTCCATTTGTGAATTTATTTTTCTAGAACAATACATGCTCCCCACTGTCCTATACCTATTTAGTAACAGGAAGGCCACTGAGTGCTTATTTACAAAAGCCTGGACTCTTGAAATCTTTGTTACTTGATACCATATTTCTTAGTACTTGGAACACATGTAGAGGCAGGGCAGGCACATCTCAGGGCTAGGGTGCTGTCGTCTTGGTTTTCTTCCACCAGCATGAAGGTGATTTTTGAGATTTATGAAAGCAAGGTTCTCATCATGAAACCTTGAAAGGCCACAGTATAAAGGGTAGAGTATTATTATAAATGAGTTTCTTACTTCTAAAGAAGGAGCAAATTCCAGCCTCTTTTGATTTTTTTCCCCAATATTTTAGCAAAGTCCTTTGGGTGTTTTGTTGATAATGGCAAAGGTAGACACCATCTTCATGGATTAGTTTCTCCATATCCCAGACGGAGATAATGATACTACATATGGCAATCATCCTAGAGTGGTAAGAAATCATAGACTGCTAACTGAAAGGGGTTTCATTGACTGTCTATAATCTTAGCCCCTCATTTTATAAAGGAGAAAATTGGGTGCCAGAACTTGCCTAGGGTGACACGGGTAATTAGTAGTAGAGCTGAGATTTGAACTACAGACCTCTGATGCCAAATCCAGCACACTTTCCACATCTGATGGAGAAACATTTTTGAAAAGATGAAAACATACTCTGTGTCGAATCTTAAAAGGGAAATGCTATGTGTTTCAGGGAGCATCTGTTTACTTTGCTTCAGTTGTTGTTGCTTAGTTCTTTTTGAATTGTGTCTGATTCTTCATGACCCAGTTGGGATTTTCTTGGAAGAGACACTAGAATGACTTGCCATTTCCTTCTCAAGCTCATTTTACAGATGAGGAAACTGAGGCAAACAGGGTTAAGTGACTTGACCAGGATCATATAGCTAGTAAGTGTATGAGTCTGGATTTGAACTCATGAAGATGAATCTTCCTGATTCTAGTTCCAGTGCTCTGTCCACTGTACCACCTGACTGCTGTAATGAATTTACTTCATTATAGGTTTTCATTTCTTAGTGATGACACCAGATTTCCCTCATGAGACATTCACTGAAGGCTTCTGAGCTCTGGTCACAGAGAGGGAGAAAAATAACTTTTCTCTCTCCCACCAATTACACTGTATCTCCTTTCCTTTCCTCTTGGAATATGAAACATAAGGTTGGTTGTATAGTGGTGTTTTTCACTTGGGAAATGTTGGATTTTATTTCTTAGAGATATAAGAGGACTTAGACTATGTCAGGTCAATCTTTAAGAAAGGTATTTGCCTGGGGAAAAGAAAAGACTGCACTTGCAATATTGAGAGTACACTTCTTGTTAAGAGGTGAACAATTTCTCCCGTTCCCTTGTAACATGCCAAGCTATGTGTGTTAAACAAATTATTTGTTTTCTGTTGTTGTTGTTTTCACTTCCCCTGTACCCATCTTTGGGAGGCTAAGAGCCATTGTTTTGTTTGTGAAATCTTTGTGGATCTCATTCCAAATTTAGAGTGCTTCAAAGGATCCACTAGTGTTGGCAGTTACCTCAGTCCATCCCTGGAGATCACAAATGCTCCCTACCATAGAGGGTTCATGGACTGCAGTCCCCATAATAACAGCACCTGATGGACCCTGTCTTTGGGTAAGAACATCTCCAAATGGCATCTCCCTAATTCCAACGGCACCTTGGACTACAGATATATTCTTGTTCCCACATAGTGTACTTAGACTCTTTCTAGCTTAGTCATACCTATGAGATGGTATAACCTGGGAAATGATGTTCACCATCAAATTGGAATAGGCTCTCTGTAAAGCTCCAGATATTATTATATTATTTTATTTGGTTTGTTTTGGTGGGGGAGAAATGATAGATGATTGGACCTTTTGATGAAAGGTAGACTAATGGACTAGGTTGTTTTGTTTTGTTTTGGCAACTTTTGATGCTTTGGGATTTATTGTAACCCTTAATAGATCCCAAACACCTTTGATTATTCAATAGCTGGATATGGTAAGCATGATATGAATGGAAAGAACACTGGCTCTGGAGTCAAAGAAACTGGGTTCAGATTCTAAGTCTGCCACTTAACCGTGATCAAATCACTTCACTTTTCTGGGTCTGAAATGAAGAAGCTGTACTCAAGGGCTCTTTCAGCTCCATAGCAATTATTCTGTATTTACATTTAGAATATTTAATCTTACAAAAGAAGGGAGAAAAGCAAACCATTACTCTCATGTCGTATTTCTTATCAATTCTGTATTTCTCTTCGATTCTAATATTGTCTTCCAAATCTTGTAAAGTTTTCATTTTTTCCTTGCTTGGGAATTTTATATTTATCCAGATTGAAGAGCTTAACGTGTGACCAGAATACATGGAATGTGAAAGCAGAGGATGCGCATTCAGATTCTGCCTCTGATGCTTAGAACCCGAGGGATTTGGGGGACAAATCAGTTAGTCTGTCCAGGCCTCAGTCTCTTTGTCTGTAAAATGAGGAAGTTTATTAGATGGTCTCTGAGGTCCCTTCCTGCTCTCGGTCTATGAACTTTTAACAGTAACTTAAAAATGCTTTTTTTCACATAGGAAAAGAAGAAAACAAACTTCAGAAGTAGCATAGTATATTGAAAACAATACTGGATTTAGAGTCAGAAGACCTACGTTCAGATCCCTCTTCTGATCTCTATTACCTATATGATTTTGGGCTAATTATTTGACCTCTTTGGGCTTCAGTTTCCTTATCTGTAAAATGAGAAAGGTGGATTACGGTTGGATCAAGGTTTCTTAATCTGTTTTTCTTCCAAACCTTTTAGTTTGATAAAGCCTATGGAAGTCTGGTACAGCCTCAGAAAGCACAAAATAAAACACATACGACTTCAAAGGGAATCAGCTATATTAAAATAAAGAAGCAAATTTTTTTCCTATCCAAAATCATGGACCTTCTGGAATCTATCCATAGAATTTTGATGAGCTAGATCATCTCTTCTAACTCTAGAATTGTGTGGTCTTATGAACTTGTGGGCAGTATTAATGTGTGGATATAATTTCATTACTATCTGTTGTATAGCTACATAAATTAGATACATTTTCTTTAAAACATGTGTGTGTGTATGCACACATGTGTATATATGCATGTTTATGTGTGTATATACATATACACACATATACACACCACACACATATATGCATGTACATACATACGCACACATACACATGTATATAAACAGGTAATTTCATTAACTATTTGTATATACAACTGTATAAACTATGTGAAAAATTTTGTTTAAATAAATACATCATGGAGGTAATTTCATACCATCTGATGTAGATATAATCATGTAAATTAGGTGAAGATAATCTTGCTTAAATATTAATCTGCATGGATTATTTTAGGGTAGGTTGACATTTTTGCTTGGACTGGTAGAGATGATGAGTGTAGACCAAGACTGGCCTCTAGGTGGCACTGTCTATTCTTAACACAACGATTGCTTACCTTAAGACTGAGAGCCCAGTAGAGCAACACAAGATACATTTATGCTTTTGAGAAGGTACAGGTTAAGCTCGGTGAAATGAGCCATTTTCAGGAGGATGCTGTTGCACGGAATGATCATTCTGGTGTCACTCTGAAGGAGCCATAATGGCCATCCCTGCACCATTTGTCGTGGACCAGGTTTGGCCTTAAAGTAAGGTTGCTGCCAGGTATAATTACCAAAACAAAAAGAAACAGATACTGCGTGTCATCCTCTGCTAATGACCACAACGTTTTCTTGCCCAGTAATCTGTAACAAAAAGCCACATAAACGATCAGGCTGCACTTAAGTGCGGCACTAAAGAAAAACTTGGTGGCACGAAATTATTCCAGCCAATTGAGTGGAAATGATAGAGAATAATGCAAAGTTATCTCTGGCAGGGAGATGTGTGTTTGGAATGTCACCAGTGGCCAGTGCATTGAATCTGCAACCCTCCCTTATAGACACACAGCAGCCATCTGTGTAAGTACATCCTGCATCTGCTTCTTATGGGGTATTTCAGGCTTTTACAACTTGGAATCACTGGGGTGCAGACATTTTAAGGGATTGTACTTAAGGGATTTCCCTTCACCTATTCACAGATATAACTTACCCTAAAGATTAAAAAGGGGAACCTTTTAATATATAAATATTGCAGTTTCAATAATTCAGTATTTCAATTTTTTCTGTTAAAAATGTTGTTCAAGCAGTTAATGTTATTTTCACTTTAGTTTCTTAAAAATATATATCTCCTAAATACATGAATTCTTTTTTTCTCCCCAAAAATATTTTTTTATTTATTATACATCTCATATCACCTCTCTGTCAGGAGACAGGTTGCATAGATCTTTAACAGTCCCCTGGCATAGTGATTGATCGTTGCTAAATATGCATATCTTTGATAAACCTATATCCATGTTTTTTTCATATAGAAAATTTTGTGATTTGTCTTTTTTAAAAAGATTATATTTACTTTCCCTTTGGCCTTTACAAAGGATAAAACCCTTGTTTTCTTCACTTATATGGTGCTGACATTATTTCTGGTGTCTTTCATGAGAATTTCTACTATGCTTCTCATCTATATTCTTTAATCTGGCCACCTCTGATCATAAATGTGCATAGGTGGAAGGTATCTCGCCAAGGCTAGAATGAACTATTAATAGAATTAATCATCATGAATAGAAATTAATAGAAACAGAATTGTCAGTAATAGAAATAACTCAAAAATGCAATTACTGCAAAAATTACTTTGATTTAAAATTAAATGCTTAATACAGAAAAGAAGAGAGTTGGAAATTGTCTTCATTAAAAAAATGTTACAAGGAATAGACTTGAATTAATCAAAGTGTTTTACTTCCCACGATTAAGAATTTTTTTTTTCATAAAATATAAGTTTTTATATCAAGAAAAATAAGTTCGTGGTTGAGGTAAAAATTTGACAACTTAGAACTATCAAGTTATAGAATTTTAGAAATGGAATGGAATACTTTCATCATTTTATAGGTAAGGAGGCTGAGATACCAAGATGAATTCACCATAAATCCTATCTTGTGCCCCAAATATATACACAGACACATGCACGTGAGCATGCATGCACGCATGTGCGCGCGTGCACACACACACAAACACTTTGTGCCTCAATTGCATTAACTTTAAAAACAATTGGATTGTGTTTGAACAGTACTATCACTGCGCCTTTCGAATGACAGGAGATGGCTGGCTTTTGTGTTGTGGAGAATATCAAGATATTCTCATTATTGATGCCAAGACCTTGACAGTACTTCACACTTTTATATCCTCTCAATCTCCTGACTGGATCAACTGCATGTGCATTGTTCATTCCGTGAGGATTCAAGGTATATGTTTGGTACAGTGCATGAAGTAACCTGGGGCAGTGTAGACATATTATCACTGAAATGTCTTCATCGGTTGCATAGGAAAATATGCATACTGATGAATACTAGGTGAGGGGTATTTGATAAATTCAGATCACATCCTAATCAAGAACATTTGCTTGTGTTACCTGGTCAAGGGAGCAGCTTCCTTATGTGGGATTGACTCCTTTATAATGCAAAGAGCAGAGTAATTGTGAAAGGGCTAAGGAAAGATGGGGACAGCGAAATGAATGGCCCAAGACGTTGGAAAGAGATTGCATTGTAGATCCAGTCAGAAAAGACTGCCTCTTGTAAGCCAGTCCTGCTGGAGATGTTTCAGTAATGGCTGACAAGTATTTGCTAAAAATGACCAGTTTTCTTCTTTACTTTTCTTTTTTCTGAGGATATAGTGATGAAAGAACAGTTTAAGAGTTAAATTTGATATGTATTTTATGAGGCAAAAATGTAAGGTTCTTCTTCTAAAATAACTGCCTATACAGGGGAAGGGAGTTTGCTGATGACAGGACAATAGATCTAAAATTTGTTTTATATGCAAACATTTAAAAGGTTTGTTATTTTCTTTTAAATAAAAAGTAGAGTGTGTGTGTATATATGTATATATGTGTGTGCGTATATATATGCATACATATGTATATATCCATGTACGTGTGTGTGTGTGTAAATTGATACAGCTTTCCAAAGGAGATAGCCTATAGATAAGATGTCTTTTTTGTGACTGAGTTGCTCAGTGGTCAGCTCATATCTTTTTTTTTTTTTTTAACAGAGGATTCTCTCCTGGTGGTTTCTGTAACTGGAGATCTCAAAGTGTGGAATCTGTCCTCTTCCATAAGTAGCATTCAGGTCAGTTTTGTGGAATAATGTTTCTCATCTAAGAATTAGGCATTGGGAATATGAAAAGTGTAAGAATTTGTGGAGCTTTTTAGTGCTCTCCTTTTCTTGGTAGTTACATGTTAAAAGGTTTGTGTAAAAAGGGACCTGAGAGAGAAAAGAAGTAGGGGTGGAGGGAAAGGTCCCAGAAAGTATGCTAAAATCATCATCGCCTTACATTTTGTCATAAACATTTGCATATTTAGTAGTGGTGATGGGTTTGGTGTGGGATAGAGAAAGTATCGACAATAACTTTGGATCTCCTCTCTTCTTTTATTGATTATTTCTGGGTATTTTATTTTAACTTCATAGTCATTTTCGGATGAACCCCTTGCTGCTCATTGAACTTTCCCTTATAACAAGGAAAACAGTTAAGCAAAACCAAACCACAAAGCAACAAAGTTGACAGTGTATGTTACTGCCTGTGACTGTAGATCTGCAAATCCTCTACCTCACTATTAGGGGAAGTTCTCACATTCTTTTGAAGGAAATTTTTACTGTTGCTGAAGAATATCTTACTGGATTTGGCAAGAGATGAGGTAATGATATGTTTTAAGACATATTTATTTTTGAAGTTACTGCATTGAAACTGTAAGCAATGGTATCAGAGATATTCTAACATCTCCTCAAGAACATTAGCAATTACAGACTGCTGATGTGCTAAAGGATAGTTTTCTCTATTAGTTGAAGGAGTTGTTCTAAAAGAACAGTTGGTGGCACGGTGGATAGAGTTCCAGGTCTGGAGTTGGGAAGATTCATCTTTCTCAGTTCAAGTCTGGACTCAGATACTTACTAGCTGTATGACCCTGGGCAAGTCACTTAACCTGCTTGTCTCAGTTTTCTCATCTGCAAAATGAACTGGAGAAGGAAACAGCAAACCATTCCAATATCTTTGCCAAGAAAACCTCAAATGAGGCCACAGAGAATCGGATATGACTGAACAACAATTTCTTGTAAAGGTTTAGTTTCACCCTTAGTCCTCCCAATGTACTGTTCAATCCAGTGTTGCTGTCCTCCTTGCTGCTGCTCATAAAAGATACACCATCTCCTGATTGTGCATTTTCACAAGCCTGTGATTCCTTTCTCCTCATCTCTGTCTCCTGGCTTCCTTCAAGTTTCAGCTAAAATCCATTATTCTATAAGAAATCTTTCCTAGTAATTCTCCTTAATACTAGTGCCTTCCTTCTGTTGATTGTCTCCAATGTATCGTGTCTGTATCTTGTGTGTAAGTAGTTGTTTGCCGGTTGTCTTCCCCATTAGACTGAATTCTTCAAGAGAAGGAATTGTATTTTTGTCCACTTGCCCTTTCTTGTATCCCTGGTACTGAGTATGGTTCCTGGCATATAATAGGTGCTTAATAAATGCTTGTTGACTGTCTCATCCTAGGGAGTGCTTTTGACCTAGCTTGGACCTTTCTGGTTGTGAGAGATTCCAGAAATACTGAACCCAAAATAATATATATCATAACCACCAATCGATAAAAATTTATCGAGGACTAGGGATATAAGGCCAAAGAATGACATAGTCCCTGTTCACAAAGAGCTTGTATTCTAATAAGAGACAAGTACACATAAAAACATATATAGCATAAATATGAAGTGAATAAATACTGACATGTGAAGTAGTTAAATATAAATTAATTTGAGAAGAAGGGCATTAGTAACTTGGGAGATCAGGAAAAGTGTCATGCAGAAGATAGTGCTTGAACTATGGCTTAAAGGAAGATAGAGAGGATTCAGTGAGGAAGGATTCAGGAAGGAACACATCAGGAATGTGAGATATCCAGTGAAGAGACACAGAGATGAGATATAATGTTCTGAGTGTGATGAAGAGAAAGACTGGATGACAGAGTGCAAGCAGAAGAGGAATGCCTCCCGGAGGTATAAAAATATGTTTGAAGCAAGTTGTAAACAGTTTTCAAAGCTAAACAGAGGAGTTTATATTTAAACAAATATTTATTGAATGACTACTGTGTGTCAAATCAAGCTGGGAGGGGAAGACCCTCAGGGTTGCTGGCCAAAAGAGAAATAGTTACTATTGACATTCACTCTAAGCCAGGAGGGCCCAAAATACAGCCATTAAGTGGAGCTTGGTTAGGGAACTATTATGGTCCAATCTATGGGCTTCAGAGTGAACTGGGTTTAAGATTTTGTGAAAACAAAGGTAAAAGAGAGAGAGAGAGAGAGAGAGAGAGAAAGACAGTAAATCCCAAGCTAACTGGGTAGCTTCTGGCTATCAAAATTTACCTTCCTTTGGAAAGGGGAAGGAGAGGGAGAGGTGAATGGGTGTTTCCTCACTTTAACTGAGTACCTGAAAAGACCTTAGCTTAAAAGGGGCAGGGTTTCCCATTGCATCCTGGACCATCTCCAGTCATCCTGATTGATATCTGGTCACTGGGTCCAGATGGCTCTGGAGGAGAAAGTGAGGCTGGTGACCTTGCACAGCCCTCTCTCACTCAAATCAAAGTCAAGTGCAAGTCATATTATCATTTCCCTGATGTCATGGTCCTCTTAGAAAATGAAGGACAAACACAACATCTATATGTAAGGCACTCTAGTACACATGGAACACTCTTCATTTCTTTTTCAACTGATTTTGTGAGATACTTTTGAAGTCATAAGAAAGTGATGTGATCTGGTATAAATATGTTGGAAACATTTTATTATGTGTATTAACCTAAAGCATTACATGTTAGTACTGACATATGTCAACTTCTAATAAAGGAAAAGAAAGATATTCATGAAAAAGAATCCAAATCTCTGGACTCACCCAACTGCCGGACGATAAGATTTTGTACCTACACGGAAAGACTTCTGTTGGTGGTATTTGCCAAGCGTTGGCAGGTAGTGTGTGAACACAGTGAATTTCTTTGCTCTCATTATATTAAGAAGTAGATTACAATTTAAATACAGCACAAACCTTTTGGATTATTAATCTGGGGCTCTGGACAAACACTTTCTACTTTGCATCAGGTTTTCTTTTGTTTTTTTTTACACAACTTCTAGTTCCTATACTTTTGGTCTATGGATAATCATTCATGTTATAGTAGGGAGTTACTATATTTAGACAGAAGATTTTTTAAAAAATTGATGCCTCTGCTTGAGAATTTAAAGTAATATTGCCATGTTCTTGAAATAATTTATCTTTTTAAGGACTTCTATTTTTCACTACCTTATTATGTTAACATCCTCTTTTCCTATGAGTGCACTGAATGCCAAGATCACTGAGTTTCCAGCTTGTCCTGAGAGAAAAGTGAAAGTGTCACCCTTTGAAAATGCCCTCTTCATTTCAATATATGATATAGCTGAATCTATTAGAAATGATTTGGCTTTATAGAAGGCCACCCTGAAACAGGATCATAATTTAATCAAATCTACTGAACATTAAGTCTCAAGGAAAGACAATAGCTGAATGCCCACATTTGTAGTGAGTTGTTCTTTGTATGTCTATATGGATAAAATATAATGTGCACTTGAGACTTGCCCATAATTTAACCTAAACCATAATCACATTGATAGAAATGAGTACACATTGCTTACTGCTGATGGAAAGCATAGATTTTCTTTTAGGTTTATGATTCCTGTGATTTTTCCCTCCTGCTCACTCAAGTCAGTAAAAGCAGGGAGTTTTTTGCTGGTGGAGAGGTGCTTGCAGCTCACCGAATCATCATCTGGACAGAAGATGGTCACAGTTACATCTATCAGCTGCTGAACAGGTGGGCTCAGATGGGGACAGCACACATAATGTTCAGGTAGAAAATGAACTTTGGGAGGTTTATCATAGGAAAGTCCCTGCATGTTGCCCATGATCAAAAACCAGAACAAAACCGCTTTGGCACTCGAAGATTTACCCTAAGCTTGGTAGACTTCAGCCTTTGTATTAAACAGCAGGGGATGGAGGAATGAGATTAGCCATGTAGAACTTGTACAGCTGGTGCCGAGTTTTCAAAAAGAAGTCACTTGTAATAATTAACCTAACAGTTTCTAACAAAGTTTAGAAACGTAAGTGGTAAATCCTGGACCCAGAAAGTGAGGGGAGTGACACAAATATACTACAAACAAACAGATCTACATTTCTTTGAAACTTCTTTGTTTTTTCGCCCACTGGACTTTCAAAAAGTTTATATCCTGCTGATGGAAGAGCACTTCAAGAAACCATGTATCCTCATTTACTTTGCTCTACTTCTGTAAAAGAAAATAAGGTAATGGATGACAAAGAAAAGTGATTCATTCCTTAAAGTTCTTTGATTCAGTATTTTAGATAAGTAGCTGGCTTTGTCTGTTTCAGAATGAAGTGTTATGAAAAAGTTGGTTCAAACTATCAAAATAAACACTCTGATACTATTATTTTTAAGTAGCTTATATTTTCTACAAAGTTGCCATAAAAATTAAATTTCATTAAACATATTTTAAAAAATCAATATGATTCTCTTAATTGCTGTAAACTAGATGAAATTTTACTATTATCATAAGTTACAAGAATGATGGCATTAGCTCTTTACTCTTATGTAACACTTTAAAAGTGTCAAAGAACTTTCTACATTTTATCATAATAACATTCTGAAATAGTCAATAGATAGATAGTATACCCATTTTACACATGACAAAACTGAGGTTCATCTGTAATCATAAACTATTGTCAGAAGAGAGATCTGAACAAGTATTCTGATCCCAAGTCTAGCACTGTATTAACAGTAACAGAATAATGACCATTTATATAGTGTATTCTATATGTCAGGCACTGTGCTTTACAATTATTATCTCATCTGATCCTTACCACAATCCTGGAAAGTAGGCACTATTGTTAGCCCCATTTCATAGATGAGGAAACTGAGGCAAATAGTATTAAATGACTTGCCCAGGGCCACACACACCAAGGAAGTTTCTGAGACTCAATTTGAACTCTGGTCTTCCTGACTCTAGGCCTGGTGCCCTATCCACCGAGCCATCTATGTGCTGTAACATAATCATACCAAAATAATTCACTTACTAAATAGAAGGCATTATCAGATTTGCTAAAGGACATGCAAAAGTAAATGACAGTCCCTTGTCCTAAAGGAACTTACATTCTAAAAAACAAGTAATACAAAATATCTCACTGATGTATATAAAAGATGTCAGCAGAGACTCTGGTGCTTCTCAGGGTATATTAAATGATATTTCCATAGGTCTACAGTTTGGTCCTCAGTTTTTAAGGTTAGGGACCTTAATTTTATCAGTTCACTCAGAAGTGATCAGGCTTGGAGGGCCACTGATGCATGCTACCAAATACAGAAGAAATCCTAGTAAGCATGAATGCCAATTTATTAGATGACAGTGACAAATAGATCTGATGAACAGAGCAGATGTTTCTATTGCTATTTAGCACATTTGCTTCCCAGTAGGAAAGTCTACTTAAACAACCAAATTGAAATTGAAAGATTCACTGGTAACTATCAAGCTATGATAACCAGGCACACTCATTTCTATTCTACAGATCTGCCAAATGAACCAGATACTTCTCTAACCTGGTCAAGTCAGGAAACCCTTCCTCTTGTCTGATGTTGGTTAAACACTTGACTCTTTACTCTCTAATTCTCTTTTTTCCCACTGTTCATCAGTTATCAAATATATTATCACAATGCCTCCCCATGCAGGACTTGTTACCCAATTTAAAATTTAACTTTGGTTACATTTTAATCCTTATACTTCCTTCTATGGAGTCACCTTTAGCTCCTTGCTTTAAAAGAGCAAAACTATCTCATTCGGTAGGTTGTTTCTGTAGATATCTAACTTCATTCATTATGAGTTCATTCTTTCCACCACCACCCCCATCCCTAGCTGCAATGACTTTTACTGACTTGTAGAGAGTGACGTTTCTTTGTCTCCTCATACTTGGAGGGCAAACTTGGGGACCTTATTTGCAGTCTTTGGTCTGGTGTGTAATTATTACAACCATCCTCAAGCTTTCTAAAGATATTGAACTGGGTTATCAGTTAAACCCTAGAATACTTACTGCAAGAAAAATGAAATATTTTTGTATGATTGATATGACAACCAAGAGTACATGTTGCTATTTATTGGTTGATGGCATGCTTAATTAGTCAACCATAAATGTTGAGAAGTCAGACAATTGCTTCCTCTTAAATTTATTTGTGAAGTTTTATAGATAACTTTTTAAATAGGTGATTACAACAAAAAAATTGGAAAATGAAGGAATGTTTCAATTCAGGTATGGCAGTGGTGATTATTTTTAAATTATTTGAAAATGGCTACCAGAATGCTGTTTTGTATTCTATCTGGAAAAACAGAATTTTCGGTGTATAATTTGCCCAAAGCATTATTTAATTACTGCTTTTAATATCTTTCTTTCTCTTCATAACTAAAATATTCAGTGTAAAAAAAAAATGGCTTCAATGCTGTGCAGTTAAAATGCACTGGGAGTTCAAGAATTTTATTATTATGTTCATTATTTGATATTCTCTTATTTTTTTTAACTTTCAGAAAATAAAGGTCAGTAGGCAGCACCTTCCCCCTTACCTACCAGTTTACCACCTTGGAGACACCAGTCTCCCCAGTCATTCCACATTGCTGGTTTTTAAACTAAAAATTCTTCATTATGACAGTTATTTAGTTCAATACTTGGCTTCAGAGATCGTTGCTATGGCTTCAGATCACAAATGATCCTGAGTCTTGGCCATACTCGTTCATTTCTGCCCTTCTTCTGTAGCTATTGATCATGTCTTCATCCAAATCTTAATCAGAACACCCATCTAACACACTAGGTGGCTTTTTCTACTTTTCAAGCCATTGAATAAATAGCAAAGGAATACATGGTTGTTGTTCCATGTTGTTCCTTATTCTCATTTCATGTCCAGTCAGTTATTTTTCTGTTTATGTATGTGTTATGAAGTCCTATAGGCTGCTTTCCTGTGTAGTTCTTCATTCTTACTATATTGTAGCCCACATGTACAAATCACCTCATCATTATCCTTTGGTTCAAATTCCACTTTAATTTTTATGAAACTGTGGTATTCCATGAATCCCAACCTCACTGGGATTTCTGCAAAAAGAATATTTATGTTAAAAAGTTGAGTTTTTGTTTCAAGGAGAAGCTTGGGGTTTATAAAAAGTGTTGATGTTTTCCAAGGGAAATCTATCTCACACCTCTTTTCAATTCTCCGATCTATTTATTGTTCATTTGCAGTAGCTGTTTTAGTTTGTGTATTATGACAATCAATCAGCCAATCAGTATTAAATACCTATTATATGACTGGCACTCCTCTAAGCATAGGGAATATGAAAAGAAGCAAAAGACATTCCCTGCCCCCAAGGAGCTTACAATCTCATGGAGGAGACATCATTCAAACAAATATATACAAAGCAAAGTACATGGAGAACAAAAAGGTACTAATTAACAGAGGGAAGGCATTAGAATTAAAAGTTGTTGTGGCAAACTTCCAGTAAAAGATGGAATTTCATTTGTGAATTAAATGAAGTCAGGGAGATCAGTAGGTGGAGTGGATGAGGGAATAATATGGACAGATTATTATCTGCCTTGCACAAAATAGTGGAGTATAAATTGAGGTTATTCTAACACATTCCTCCATGTCCTCTGAAATTGAAGTTTTGCTGGAATTATTTTTCTTTCTTTTTTTTTTATTATTTTTTAATGTTTAACAATCACTGCCATACAATTGAGATTTTATCCCCCCCCACACCTACCCCCCACTACCCCCCTCCCTCCCCGCGACTGCATACAATTCTGTATAGGTTCTACATATACTTTCCTATTGAATATAGCTATACCAATTAAACTATCAGACAATTATTTTCTAGAGCTGGATAAAATAATATCAAAATTCATTTGGAAAAACAAAAGGTCCAGAATATCAAAGGGACTAATGAAAAGAAATGCTTGGGAAGGTGGCCTAGCGCTACCAGACCTCAAATTGTACTATAAAGCAGCAATTATCAAAACCACTTGGTATTGGCTAAGAAACAGAGAGGTAGACAAGTGGAATAGACTTGGCACTCAAGAGGCGCAGTAGGCAAGGAATATAGCAACCTTCTGTTTGATAAACCCAAGGACCCCAGCTTCTGGGATAAGAACTCATTGTTTGACAAAAATTGCTGGGAAAACTGGATAACAGTGTGGCGGAAATTAGGCATAGACCCATACCTGACACCGTACACAAGAATAAAGTCCAAATGGGTACATGATTTAGGTATAAAGATTGATACCATGAATAAACTGGAGAATCAAGGAATAGTGTATTTATCAGATTTATGGAGAAGGGAAGAATTCTTTACTAAAGGATAGAAAGCATTATGAAATGCAAAATGGATAACTTTGATTACATTAAACTGAGAAGTTTTTGCACAACCAAACCCAATGCAACCAAAATCCGGAGGGATGTAGTAAATTGGGAAAGAATTTTTACAGCTAAGCTCGGGGATAAAGGCCTCATTTCTAGAATATATAGAGAACTGACTGAAATGTTTAATCATACAAGTCATTCCCCAATTGATAAATGGTCAAAGGATATGAACAGGCAATTTTCAGAGGAAGAAATTGAAGATATCTATAATCATATGAAAAAAATGCTCTAAATCACTATTGATTAGAGAGATGCAAATCAAAACAACTCTGAGGTACCACATCACACCTATAAGATTGGCAAACATGACAGAACAAGAAAATGATAAATGCTGGAGAGGATGTGGGAGAGTTGGAACACTAATTCATTGTTGGTGGAGCTGCAAGCGCATCCAACCATTCTGGAGAGCAATTTGGAACTATGCTCAAAGGGCTACAAAAATGTGCATACCCTTTGACCCAGCAATATCGCTACTAGGACTGTATCCCCAAGAGATCATAAAAATGGGAAAGGGTCCCACATGTAGAAAAATATTTATAGCAGCACTCTTTGTACTTGCCAAAAACTGGAAGTCAAGGGGATGTCCATCAATTGGGGAATGGCTGAATGAATTATGGTATATGAATGTAATGGAGTACTATTGTGCCATAAGAAATGATGAACAAGACTTCAGAGAGGCCTGGAAGGACTTCTATGACCTGATGCTGAGTGAAAGGAGCAGAACCAGGAGAACTTTGTGCACAGCAACGACCACAGTGTGCGAGAGTTTTTTCTGGTAGACTTGGAATTTCGTAATAACACAAGAACTTCTTAAAAAAAAAAAAAATCCCAGTGGTGGTTCTCAAGGCAAAATGCCTTCCACACTCAGAGAAAGAAATACGGAAGTCATTTGCAGAATGTAGCAGATCATGTTTGTGTATGTGTATGTGTTTGTGTATCATGTTGTGATTTGTTATATGATTTCTTTCATTTATTTTAGTCTGACTACATAGCATGGAATTATTTTTCTGTGGATCATTTTGTAAATACTTAGTCGTGCTACCACAATACCAGATAACCAAACGTTGCATGAAATTATGTTTCCTGTTGCTTTTGGGCTCATGGCACAGTCAGCTCTGCTAATGCCATTATTTGCATGTACAAGAAGAAGCTGGAAGTTAGCCTCTCATTTATTGTGGGTTTCATCTTTTGGTTTTGTTTGTGTTGAAAGTATCTTATTTCTATTGAAAATGTATACATTTTTTATTTTGAGAATGTCAAATTTGACATAATTAAGTTCCTCAAATAGTATACTTTCCCTTTGGTCATTGGACAAAGATCTCACATTTGAAGTACCTACAATTAATGTTTAAGTCAAAATGTGACTCTTAGAGTTGTATTCTTTTTTTTTTGGCGTTCTGCTACTATTACCTCAAAAGTAGAAGATGGTTACATAGAACGAGGGCCATTTTGTATTTTTCTTTTGTTTCATTGTTTGCCATGCCCAAAGGGGTAGATGTCTAGTGATAAGCATATCCTTGGCTTGCCCTCATGGAGCAGACACAGTTTGTTGCCAGTTTATAATCAAAGCCTTTTCTCATTCTTTGCTTATCCACCTTTTGGTAATCTAAATAAGGTCACCTTCATACTGTGAGGCTTTGGAGTAGGACTTTGTGAAAGTCAGAGATACCAAGATGTTAACTGTCATATTAACTGTTATCTCCTGATGTATTCCCTGCCTTCCCATTCTCATTTTTCTAAGAGTTCCATCTTCCTTCAAAAAAAAAAAAATCAGACTCAGGAGGAGAAAAAGCAGTATAGTACAGGGAAATTAACAGTGGGTTTGGGACATAAAGGGGGCAACTAGGTGATGTAATAGAATGCTGGACCTGGAGTCAGGAAGACTTATCTTCCTGAGATTAAATCTGGCCTCAGACACTACCTATGGGACTGGTTAAGTCACTTTATTCTCTTTGCCTCAGTTTCCTTTTCTGTAATCTGGAAAAGGAAATAGCAAACACTCCAGTATCTTTGTCAAGAAAACCCCAGATGGGGTCACAAAGAATCAGACACAACTGAAAAACAACTGAATGGCAGCAATTATCATATAAGAACTTGGCTTCAAATCCAAGATCTGCTCTTAAACTATCTATGTAACTAAAAGAAAGTTTATTTTACTTTTTGTGCTCTCAATAAATTCATTTGTAAAATGAGCTTATTAGATGCATAATTTCAAAGGTAGCTTAGAAATAACTCCAGATCTGTGATTCTGTGTTTTAAGAAACATTCTTTTATGGCACCGAACTCTCTGCTGTATAATATCAATTAAGTACACATAGTTCCTGCCCTAGTGTTTGGAAGAAAGAGGTCAGTGGAACTGAAATGAATGAAAATGCAGTAGATCTTCAGAGAGCAAAAGAAAAACGCTGAAAAGGGCATTTCTTCTATACAGAATTGCAGTTGCATACAAATTAACTGAGACAAAGTAAAATAATTAAATTTATTGACATACAAAAGATCTTACTGCTTATTCTTTCTTAAAAACTTTTTAAATATGTAACAGACTTTTGGTATAGTCACTTGCTTTATATGACATTAGGTGGAGTTCACAATTTTAATAATCTTTAATTCTTCATTATGAAATTCCACTTTCATCACATTGTATATTAAATATACTTTTGACATCAGTACAAGTTCCAAGTCTAGTCTTGAGTATATGCAGCCTACACTTTTCCTTTTTGGAAAAAAAATATTTTCATTGGTATTTTTTGTTTTTACGTTGTCTGCAATTCTATCTGTAATTTTTTCTCCAGGAGTGCCATTCTATATAAGAAAGAATTTAGAATAAAAGTGGGGGGGGAGGGGGACCATCAAATCAGTCAGCAATTTTTTAAAAAAATCATTATGTCCTATAATTGTTTTTGTTTTTGTTTTTGTTTTTACCTCTCACAAAGAAGTTTACTTTATCAGGCAAATTCCCAGCCTATTAAAGCATTTTTATTTCCATTTCTAAAATTTCTTAACCTTTTGCCATGTGTTGAATTGCATAAAGTTGTATTATAGTATTCTCTATTTGGGAATTCCTGTAATTCTAGAATGATTTTACTTTTCAATATGTTACTGTGTGTACCAGAATTCATCATTCCTTCAATGAGGATAAGATTTCCAGATCTGGGAAGTGAAAAGTCCCCAAAGCAATTTGGGGGATGCAGGATCATAAAAATATAAAATATAAAACTAGTCCTATGAAAAAGTCCAGATCTTGGAGACTTACCTGGATTTTTTATGCCAAAATTTTTGACTTACCCTTTAAAATAGGATCAACTTCACCACCTTTTCTATGTCTTTCCAATCTTCAGCATTGCAGTCTTTGTGCTATCCTGATCTTTCTTTCCCTTCTTCATAGCAGCAGTTAGCAATGTTTTAAAAAATTACACACAATATTCTTTCAACTTTGAAAAGCTTGTATGTCATGGTAGAGGCATCCATCAGTAACAGCCTCTTCAGCTGCCAGGTTCCTCTGAAAGTCTTTGCTTATTTTCTAAGGATTAATTGGGCTGTTCTGCAACTATAGTTTGTCACTTCTTAGTTTTGCTTTTTATTTTCAAGCATATTTTCTTTTTGTTGCAACTGTTCCTGTTTTACTGTGGGCCTGACTGATCTTTGAAATGCTTGAATAGCTGCTACAATATCTCTAACACTCATTGAAGTGTGCTCATTAATGAGGATGCTCATTAAAAGTTATAACTTTTCCATGTTTCTATGGAGCAATATCAATTCAGTAAAACCATAGAATTAAAAAAAAGCAACAAAAGGGGCAATGAAATGTATATGACATGAAAACCAACAGTCAGTTGATAGAGAACTAACTCAAATTGGGGAAGCCACATGAATGCAACTTTATCTTGTCTAGGTCAGAAAAACCCCAAAATCACATGACCATTGCTATCACAAAATGAAACCAAATAAAAATTATTGTTTGTCCTAAGCAATTCACATAACAGTGTGCTTCATATTGCCAAATGAAATAGATCTCTCATCAGTTTGGCAAACTGCTGAAAGATCCTCAATAAGAGTTCTCCTAGTTTCAACACCTAGCATATGTCTGGCACATAGTAGATACTCAGTAAATGCCTAATGACTAGTTCACTGATAGATACATAGATTGCAGAATTTTGTCTGCCTTCCCAGATTTATATCTTACTTCCTTCTCTTCCGTTTTCTCAAAATCACATTCTCCTTCTTTTGACAATTATATTTATTTTATAGGTACTTTTTAGTAGTAGGTTGACTCTGTAAAGAAGCCATCATATATCTGACAAGTGTAAATCTGAGTTGGAAAGCAATCATGTTTTCAATTTTCAGATTTTTTGCCTTTTATTTAACAAAAAAATTCATCTTTATAATCATTTTAAAATTTCACAAATTTAAAAATTATCCCTACTTGGTGGCAGGAATTAATGAAGGTAATTTGCTGGGGTGGAAAGAAGTGGATTTGGGTGGATTGGGAGCATTTGGTTTTATTCTTGGCCCTACTAAACCCCTGTCTTTGGATTTACAGTAATGTAAAGTGAATTAGTTGACTCTAACCTAGCTTATTAGTCTGTAGTAGAAGGGCTAGATAGGTATAATGCAAATACAAATGAGAATATTAGATGAACCAGGAAAATAGTTGAGATCATTACAAGATCCTGAAGTACCTTGGGAATCATCCAGGAAAGATTATGTTGGATAACAGAATTAATTGATTTAGTTTACCTTTTGAATTTCTTTCAACTCAGGTTCAGAAAAGGTCATCTTTCATGGAAGGTCATAGAACATTTGACCTGTAAGGGGCTATTAAGGTCATTCAACCTAAGCCTTTGAGTACTCCCTGGGCAAATGTTATATTTAGGATATTTTCTCTCCTTTTTGAAAACACTGAAAACTACCTAGTGACCGAATCTAATTGCACAGTGCCCAGAGTTTCCTTTAAAGCTGGTCACTTCCTTGTTTCCATTCCAGATTAAGGTTAGAGACTTGAAGAGAGTGAGGCATTTATACAAGAAGGTTAATCTGTGTGTTAACCTTTTCCTTTTTCTTTTATTCCCCATTCATCACAACCATTTTCCAGTCTTTGTCTTCTCCCTTGTATGTAAAATTTTGAATTATTTTGATACAGAGCTATCCATTTGTTATGGGCTATCTCAATGAACGGAAGGAACCTTTCTATAAAGTCCTCTTCTCAGGAGAAATGTCTGGAAGAATCACTTTGTGGCATATCCCTGATGTTCCAGTATCAAAGTTTGATGGTTCCCCCAAAGGTAAAAAAAAAGTTATTCCATTTGCCAAATGTGTGCTGTGTCTGGGGAAAACTTCTGGATCTTTCTATTTGACTCTGAAAGTGAGAGGAGAAGATTGGGTGGTAGTATGATGCAGAGGGAGAGTGATTTTACTTATCCAAGCTTAGCTTGGCATAGTATAATAGATCAGTAGGGATAACACTGAATTTGGACTCAGGAAGACCTGTTTCAAATTCCACCTCAGCTGTATGACCATGGACAAGTTTGACTTACTTCTCTTAGCCTCAGTTTCCTTATTTGTAAAACAAAGAGGTTGGACTTGAAGACGCAACTATGACATTATTTTGAATTTGAATTGAATATTTGAAGAAGCAACTACAACATTAGGAAGAGTCCTGATTTTGATATCCAAGGATTTTGGTTCAAATGTAGGTTCTGCTACTTATGACCTATATGTACTTAGGCAAGTCACTTCATTTCTGGGTCTTAGTTTCCTTAAATGTATAATGAGGGAGGTTGGACTAGACAATAGTTTGGGCACCTCCCCCCCGTCCAACTATAAATTTATGATGTATGATCATGAGGTTCTTAAAGGTCTCTGGGACTTTCGCAAGCCTTATTTAAATCCCCAAAATGTTCAACAGCTGCTGAAGTATCCTCAGAATTCAAAGTGCAAGATGGTGAGAGGTCAGAGTGGCACTGAACGTGACCCTAGTGAAACAGACCATATAGAGTGTCTGTGATAGCTACCAAGCCTCAGAAATGCGGTTGGAGCATGACACTATTTTGAAATATTCAAATATTTTGTTATTTTTCAGACTGAAACTTTCCATATAGTGCCCTCAGAAGCTTTAGAGTGAGAAGAAAGCTTCCTTAGAGGTCATCTAATCTTAACCTTCTCATTTGACTGACATTGCCACTAGTCTTTAAACCTAGGGCTTTTCACTCCATATCTAGTATTCTTTCTACCACCATATTACTACAACTCTATGTTCTCTTCCCATCTTTGGCTAAGTCACACTGAAAGCACCATATGATATTCCTCAGAACCAACTCCACCATCCCAAGACTTCTCTGGTATCTTTGGTTGCTCCAATCTATGATGGATCCCTTAATATCAGTCTACCCTGATCATGCCCTTCACGATGATAGGTCCTAGGATCCAGGGGTAGAAGACCTTGAATTACAAAAAATGAATTACAGTTAGCCAATTTGTGTGCCATTGTTGAGTAGCTAGAATTTTTTGGCTGGCCCAATGACACATTGACTCATTTCTTTTGGTGATTGTGATAGATTATCAAAGGTACTTTTTTAATTCATCTTTCCCTCTATCCTTTCTAGAGATACCAATAACTACCACTTATACTCTTCAAGATAATTTTGACAAGCATCGCACTATGTCACCTAGCATTATTGATGGTTTCTGTGCTCTTGAAGATGGAGTTGGAAGTCCAGCAGTCACTTCATCTATGTATATTCCAAATTTTGACAAACTAATGTGTGGATGCGAAGATGGGAGGATCTTCATAACACTTGCCTTAAATGCAGCGAAAGCAGGACTTTTGGAAGACAGTGCCTTATTTAAAAAAGGTAATTAGTTGAATTCATTAAACAACGTCAAGCCAAATTAGAAGTAATGTTTCATGGTAACAAGAAGTGCTGGGTTTAAGCTAAATAAGACAGATTGGTTTCTGATGGGTGTATCAGGAAGGTGGCCGTAGTTATTGTTTGTTCATAGTTTTGTATAGTTTTTGATAGCTTATTATATTGCAATAAGTTACATATTAAAAATTAATAGGTCCTGAGTAACAAGTTGAGCTCTAGGCATGTTGAAGATGGAGTTCTGTGTCTTCACAAATTTAAAGGCATAGTTTGAACAGGTGCAGGTTTTGTCCTTGGCTCTGGGAATACAAAGGAAAAAATAAAATGATCATTTTCTTCAAGGCGGTTTATATTCTCCTGAAGTTAGAGAGGGTGGGTGTGTGGGATGTTAAAAATACACAAATAAATACCAAATATATACACAATAAATTAAAAAACTAAGGCAGCTAAGTGGTGCAGTGGATAGAGTACAGGTCTGGAGTCAGGCTTTAAATCTGGCCTCACACACTTACTCACTGTGTGACCCTGGGCAAGTCACTTAACCTTGTTTGTTTCAGTTTCCTCATCTATAAAATGAACTGGAGAAGAAAATGGCAAACCACTCCAGTATCTTTGCCAAGAAAACCCCAAAAGAGGTCACAAAGAGTCAGACATGACTGAACAATGAAATTTGAAGTAGTTTTATGGGAGGGAGGAGATTCACAACTGGGGTGATCTGGAAAGAAGATGGCCTTGAAGCACAAATCTATAAGTAGAGCTGAAGAAAGTGGTTTTTGCAGGGATGGGCTGTAGCCAATGTAAAGGTATGGAGAGTTGAGACTGAATACTCTGTGTATAGAAACTACACATAAGTCAGCTTGCCTAGAATGTAGAATGAATGAATGAATGAAGGGCAGTAATTTCAAATCAGTATGAAAGATAGATTGAAGCTAGATTATGAAGGATTTTAAATGGCATAAAAAAGGGAGTATTGAATCCAAGATACAGTGGGGACCCAGTAAAGCTTACTTCTCAGGCCAGTGGTATAGTCAAAGCTGTAATTAATGTAAGTATATAAGGCTGGTAGCTATGACTGATTGGAGGATGAATCAAAGAGAGGAGCAATCAGAATAATGAGGACAATTAGCTGTTTTTAGTACTTCAGGTGAGAGGTGATATGGATCTCAATGAGAGGGATGATCAAGTTGAGAGGAAAGAAGCTAACTGATGCTAGAAATGTAGTTAGATTTGATGAGACTTGGTGACTGAATATGCTAGGGTAAAGGCAAAGGAAGAGATAAGGGTGATGGTCACAAACCTAAATGACTAGAAAAATGGTGTTGTGGTTTGTTTGTTTTTTTTCAGAAGAAATAAAGAAATAAGAAAGAGTGACAGGTTTTGGGGAAAAGATGACAAAAGCAAGGAATTAAATTTTGGGTAGGTTGAGTTTGAAACTCATTTTCCTGAGTTCAGATCTGGCTTCAGACTGGCTGTGTGACCCTGGGCAAATCACCTAACCCTGTTTGCCTCAGTTTCCTCATCTATAAAATGAGCTGGAGAAGGAAATGGCAAACCACTCCAGTATCTCTGCCAACAAAATTCCAAATAGGACATGACTTAAAGATAACTGAACAGCAAGATAATGGACATCCTGTTACAGATGTCCAGAGGAAATTTGGAACTGGAGCTCAGGGAGAGATAGATACATAGAAAGATAGATAGATGTAATCATTCTATTTGTGAGAGCTGTTATCTCTTTAGAGTTAGTTTTATACGTAGTAGTTGTTCATTGGCTGACCCATGAAGATGGAGCAAAAGTGATCTGAGCCTCCAGTACATGATGCCAGTAAGCTGATGAGATGCTGCTATGAACTGCATAGGTGATCTCCAGGGAAGGGTAGGAGAGTGGCTGTTCAGCATGGGCTGAGGTGGCATTCTCCTGACTCAGTTTCCCCACTGACACCTGGCAGACTTTAAGCCTGACTGAACGCAAGTGGATAATCTAATCCTGCCTGGAATTGACATGAAGTTGGGGAGATATTGTACCCCTGCAATGTCCTTACTATTGGTTGCAATTTCCTATAGTCAAAAGGTTTGTAAGCTTAATACCAGATCTATTCAATTATAGATTATGGGTAGGGGAACATCCGAGGTTGTCTAAAACTAAGCTATTAGGCATAGGACTTTAGACCAACAACATTAAGTTAGGGTCCTTTAATTCTTGGTAATACTGTGGAGACAATTAGGTCAAGAGCTTGTGAAGTTAGCAACATAAATATTATTTGTGTCTCAGTTGGTTAATGTTTAAAAAAAAAAATCCTTTTGTGGTCCATATTGTAAATGCTTTAAATCATCTGAATGATGGTTTAAAACAATCATCTGAAACACTGTCATATAGCTAATATGGATCAGCCTGGACTTGAACCCATCTTTCAAAGATACACTTTTATCCACACACTATCCTGCTTCTTAAAGTGATAACATGTCAGTATGATGTGTTCTTAGACTTATCCTGTGAAGGAATAAGCTTCAGTAAGCTATGATGTCTACCATTGAACTAAGTAGTTTGAAGATTGACTGTAATTTGCAAACTGGTGAGTCATCCCTGCATAACTGAATTCAATAAACCCTCCACGGTAGGCAGAGGGGACCTATTGAAGTTTTGGGAGGTTAAGGGTAGCAAAGAATAAGATGCTCATACATACATATACACATACATATACATATACTTACACATATGTATATGTGTATATATGCATATACATATGCATACACTCACACACACACATATGTTACTACTGTTTATTGTTTGTCCTTTGTTCTTGAAGAGGCCCATGACATCAGGGAGGTGATGCCATGATATACAAATGAATTGGATTTGAGTGAGGAAGGGCTGTGCAAAGACTTACTCTATCCTCTGGAGTTAGGTGGGTCTAGAGACAAGATATAGATCAGAACAACTGGAGATGGCACAGGATGCAATCAGAAACGCTGGCGTTTTGAAGCTAAGGTCTTTAATAGGTCTCAGTTTAACTGTGGTAACATTCATTCAGTGTTAGGTAAGAAAAGATTCCAAAAGTGGCCTCTTTCAAAAAAGAAAAGGATCTGAGAGGGGAAGACCCTTGGGGCTTCTGGCCAAAACCTAAACAATTGCTATTTACTTTCATTCTGTGCAGATCAGAATGACCAAGTAGGGCTTGACTTGGGAAATATTATTGGCCTATCAGTGACAGCTAGAATGATTTGGAGAGCCAGTGTGATTTGGTTTGAGGGCTGATATTTAAGAGAAAAGTAAGTAGAAAAGGAGCTACCCACTGAGGACCAAACTGGGATTGGCCAGTCAGGCAACACATCTGTTCAACTTCCTTCCTTCCTTCCTTCCTTCCTTCCTTCCTTCCTTCCTTCCTTCCTTCCTTCCTTCCTTCCTTCCTTCCTTCCCTCCCTCCCTCCCTCCGTTCTTCCTTCCTTCCTTCCTTCCTTCCTTCCTTCCTTCCTTCCTTCCTTCCTTCCTTCCTTCCTTCCTTCCTATCCCACCTTTATCCGGGGGTGCTCTGCCCAAAGGGGAATGTAATGTAAATATGTGTTTGTGTATATGTATGTATATGCATACAATACATGCATATATTCATGCATACATATATGCATATGCGTATATGGTTACCAGACAAATGGCAAGTGTCCAGCACTAGGCAAGCCTTGATGTTCCAAGGATTGATTGTCTAGATGGGATGTTAAGTGGGGTTTGGACTCTACATGAAGTGAGCTAAGTGAGTTTTCATTCTCACCCACAAATTAGAACAGCTCATTGTCACTATTCTAAAGGGACTGATTCCCCTTCCTGAGGACAGGATGGTAGATTTATTAGAGCCAAAAATGAACTTTAGAGTCTAAGCCAACCTCTCCTGCCACTCTCACCTTCCTTCCCCCATTTTACAGATAAAGAAACTGCATCAGAAAGGTTAATCGATTTGCCCAAGATAATCTAATTATTAAGGAACAAAACCAGAAGTAGAACATAGGTCCTTTGCCTCCAAATTCAGTACTTTTTCTATGCCACTCTGATGTCTAGAGGTCCAAGTCTGATGGAGGAGTAAGGGTAGATGCCGTGTTTTACTTTGAGGTGCAAGCATGGCTTTCAAATGGAAATGCCCTGTAGGCAAGTTAGAGTTCCAGGACTGGAGCTGCTGCTGCTTGTGCTTCTCTGCTCAGGCTTTGTGGGAAGTACATCATTTTGCTGCAAACAGAGATGACTTTCCTGCTGGCTCCTGCTCCTACTCGTTCCCTGCTGACTGTAGCAAGGTTAGTTGCTCCAGGCTACATTTCAGTTTATCCTTGAGGCACTTTGTGCATAGCCTTAGTCCCTAAGGTTCTTTTCTCTCTTTGTCCTCCTTTCTTTCCTGCAGTGGAAATACTAACTCAGGAAATGGAAACTCTTAAGCCTGCATTCCACCTTAGGATAAAAAAAAAGCTGTATAATAAAATAAGCAATGACTGGAGATGTTAAGTCTTTGTTGTAAAGTATCTTTGCAATTTATGCAATAAAGTATGAGCTTGGTAGAGGTTTTATTTCCTTTTTCTGAACCTCTACTTTGCAAGGGGAGATGGGGAGTGGAAGATGGATAAATTATAATTTCCTATAATATTTAGCTTCTACTCATCCACAAATTGCAGGTTTTCTTCTTTCATCATCGTTTATAGATTGACTGAAATAATGAGGCAACATAAACTATATAGTGCAGTGAACAGAGTTCTGGCTTTTTAGTCAGAAATACCCTAATGCTCAAAACCTGATTCAGATGCTAACTAGCTGTGTGACCCTGGACAAGTCACTTAATTTCTTAGTCTCAGCTACTTCTCCTGTAAGATGAGGGACACAATGGCAGCTGCCTCATAAAGTTGTTGTGAGGACCAAATGACTTACATCAAGAGCTTTGCAAATCATAATGCTTCATAGAAATGCTAGCTATGCTTATTGTAAGCAATGGAGTATTGTCTGAATTCATCCTATGAGTTTGTAGTAGGGAGGAAAATATGGTGGGGGTAGATAGAAGATAATATCATACACTTTAATCTCTGTTATTTTATAATTGCCAGTGGTCACCATCTTGGCTTACCACTGGCTATCTGTTCAAGTCAGGTATTTGTGAAACAAAGGTAGACAGATACCTTTGACAAGTTAACAAGGAACACATCACATACAGCAGATTCTTTCCTCTTTGTTATGGTCAGTGTTCACAAAGCCTCCTAACAGTTACTCATGTCTGTGGGTCTTTACCACATGCTGTGGTTGTTGAACAGTTTTGGCTATGACCAGGGACCTTTAGAAACTTTTGTTTACAACCATTTGTCACAGGGCTTATCTCTCAACCTATCACCACTTTTAAAGAATTTTTTTGGTATCTTTTTTTTAACATATTTAAAGTTTTGAGTTCCAAATTCTATTCATCCCCCCACCCCTGAGAGGGCAAGTAATCAGATATAGGTTATACACATGCAATTATGTAAAATATTTCCATTAGTTATTTTGCAGAAGAAGACGAATAAAAGAGAAAAGAAAGGAAAGTGAAAAATAGCACACTTTAGTTTGTATTCAATCAGTATCACTTATTCCTCTGGAGGGAGGTAGTATGCTTTATCAGTATTGTGGGGTTGCCTTGGAGTATTGTATTGCTGAGAATTGCTAAGTCATTCACAATTCTTCACTGAACAATGTTGCTATTACTGTGTACAGTGTTTTCCTGGTTCTGTTCATTCCACTATAAAGTCAGTTCATTAAAGTCTTTCCGGGTTTTTCTGAAATCATCCTGCTTGTCATTTCTCATAGCACTATAATATACCATTACAATCATATACCACAGTTTTTTTAGCGATTACCCAATTGATGGGCATCCCTTTGATTTCCAACTTTTAACCACCACAAAAAGAGCTGCTATATTTTTGTAAAAAAAAGTCCTTTCCCTATTTAAAATACATCTTTGAGAATAGACCTATTATAGAATAGATTTAACATAATAACAGAATAATAATAACAAATAATGCTTACTCATGATTTTAGATAAATATTACTTATCATTTTAAGGTAAGCTCCATTTATTCCTATACTCTCTAGTGTTTTCAGTGGGAATAGGTGCTATATTTTGTCAAAGACTTTTCTGTATCTGTTGAGATAATCATATGATTTCTGTTGGTATTGCCATTGATCTGATCAACTATGCTGATAGTTTTCCTAATATTGAACCAATCTTGCATTGCTAGTATAAATCTCATCTGGCCATATTTTATGATCCTTATGTTATAATACTGTGATTTCTTTGCTAGTATTTTATTTAAATGTTTTTGCATCAATATTCATTAGGGGAATTTATCAGCATCATATTTGTGTCATAAAAGGATTTTGGCAGAACTCCTTCTTCGCTCATTTTTCCAAATAGTTTATATAGTATTGCTATTAATTGTTCTTTAAATTTTTGGTAGAATTCTCTTGTGAATCCGTCTGGTCCTAGAGATTTTTTCCTTGGAAGTTCATTGATGGCTTGTTCAATTTCTTTTTCTAAGATTAGGTTAAGTATTTTATTTCTTCTGTTAATCTGGGTAATTCGTATTTCTGTAGATATTCATCTATTTCATTTAGATTCTCAAATTTATTGGCATATAATTGGGCAAAATAGCCTCTAACAATTGTCTTAATTTCCTCTTCATTGGTGAATTCATCTCTTTTATTTTTATACTAGTAATTTGGTTTTCTTCTTTTCTTTTTTTTAAATCAAATTAACCAGTGGTTTATCTATTTCATTGTTTTTTCATAAAACCAGCTTCTAATTTTGTTTATTAGTTTAATAGTTTTCTTAACTTTCAGTTTTATTAATTTGTCCTTTGATTTTCAGGATTTCTAGTGTTTAATTGGGGATTTTAAATTTGTTCTGTTTCTAGTTTTTTTTTCTTAGTTCTATGCCCAAATCATTGATTTGCTTTTTCTCTATTTCACTGATGTAAGCAATTAGAGATATAAAATTTCCTCTAAGTACCACTTTGGCTGCATCCCATAAATTTTGCCATGTTGTCTCATTGTCATTTCCTTTAATGGAATTATCAGTTGTTTCTGATTTGTTCTTTGACCTACTTGTTTTTTTAGGATTAGGTTATTTAATTTCCAATTGATTTTTTTAATCTCTCTTTCCATTGTCCATTATTGAAAGCAATTTTTATTGTATTATAATGTGAAAAGGATGTATTTATTTTTTCTGCATTTGATTGTGAGGTTTTTATGTCCTAATGCTTGGTCAGTTTTTTTATGTAGGTGCTATTTTTGAAGAATTTTGAACAAATTTAAT